>NC_086341.1:24097117-25318942 GCF_032445375.1 Bacillus rossius redtenbacheri
CAGTTCGTCTACACTTCGCATCCAGGGCACATCGAGCTCCCCTGCGGACTGCGGTGCCTTCGCCGACGAAGCTGCTTCCTGCCACGCGCCGAGCTACATTCAGGCTACCCTTCACCCCGACAGCCGTAATAACGACTCCACAGGCCGGCCATTGGTCCGCGGACTGCTATTGGTTATTCACAGTCACTCCAGCGAGATTGCAACTCTCGAGCTGGGCTCCCGTATCCGCCACCCGCGGGACGCGGTCGGTAGCAGTTGGCGCTGCTAGGCCGCCCCCAGCACGCACACAAATCCCACACGCACTGCCAGCCTTCGGTTACCCAATAGGTCGCAGGGAACTCCCAGCCAACAGCCCGCGAGAGAGATGCGCACGTCCCGAGAGACGCCCACCGACAAGACCCTCATCATGTCTGCAGCAGATTTTATAAACTCGCGCCGCAGCGCGCGCATGCGCACATTGAAAGGGTGGGGGAAACGAGTACAAATTGAACAAACACTAGGAGGGGGGGAAAAGGAGGGAGAAGGATGAGGGGAGCGAAGTGCCGGAGGCCCGCGATGACGCGCGCATTTCAAATCGCTACAATAAAATGGAAAGAGCATATTTGGAAGTGTCTTATTAACAAATTAAAAAAACAAACAGACAGTTATTATTTTGTGTGGTTAGTAATGTTTTATGACGGTTTCTGTTATCTCTAAAGGCCCTGCTACAGTAGGATGGTCGTCGGACGGGTTGTTACATGCTGTTCCCAGTTATTCTGAAAGCTGATCGTACGTGACGTCACGTCTGTCGGGATGCTGCGTGTGACGCTTCTGTCGCGACGGTCAACTTTCATCACTGGGGCCGTCAGACGGCCGTCAACAGACTAGCACGGCACGCTTGATTGGTCGTTGTTCTATGATGTCACAAATGACGTACACCAAATTAAATGTCTACTTGAAGTACAAAGGTGCAAAAAACATAATTTTGATGAAATAAAAAAGTGCTTACATAAAATGTCTTGATAAAACAAGCTCCCTCAATTTATCGTTCTTGTGAACATAAACAAGCAAGTTCACTATCAGTTATTTTATTACAATATTTATTTAATATTTGCAGAAGTTATGGGAATACGTATTGAAACAATTTGAAATAATTATAAAATGTAAAGCGAATAGTAAATGGACTATTATTTGATGAGAGTGCGAAAATGTACATAAACTTTTTTTTTTTTTTTAATTACAGACTCGTGATAATGTTTAGAGCGGAATCGCAGTATGAAAGTTTGCATTGTTTCCTTGAGTTGTGTTATATGCCGTTATTTATTTTCTGTGGGCAATTCTTATTGTTTTGCCGAGCGACGAAGCGTGCATACGATACACACACGATCACTCTGCCACCTACACGCGGACGTGGAACTAAGCTCGCCGTCCAGGCAGCGGCATCTGTTGCGGCGTGCAAACACTTTGGGAACAGAGCCGCACCGGCGACATCACAGGAGCGTCCGGCCTTGAAGGCATAGAAAAGAGAGTATATATATGCATTGACATACTTCCACGGTCAATGCCGACACGCGCGCTACCAAGAAGGTCAATCACACAGTTGCCCGAAACAAGCTGTCTACACTCGCTTCCTCGAAGCCTGAGTCCCCACCCCCCTTGAGCATGCAATGTGAGATTACATAAATTTATCCAACATGTTATCAAATGAAAACCTTATAGAAAAGCATCTAATGGGTAGCGATAATAAAAAAAACAATCCCTTTAAACTTTAGGCTAACTTTCTGCAGTTTATTAAATTCAATTACAATCATGTAACCGACCGTGGCTGTTGCGAGATACTTGAAAATGCATTTTTATGCACATGTTAAACATTTTCTAAAGTTAGTATGCTTCATAGCCACCTTAAAAAAATATATATAGTAGGCCTATACCTACAAATAATGATAAAAATATTGTAACTAAAATACATGCCTCAGAATTGCACGATAAAGTTAAGAAAATCTCACGTTAATACAAATACGAGATATAAAAATAAAAATTCTTATTTCACTACCAAGCTAAATAGTTTTTTAAAAATTAGTAATCTAACACATTATCTAAAATATTACAATTTTAATGGAGCGCTCCTACATCAAAGTTCGTAAGGCATTTTCTGTTCATCATAAAAGTTTAACTCAATTATTAGCACGCTTGCCAAACTATTTTCCTCATGCACATTCCTAGACTTTATTTACGCATAATTCGTAAATATTGTTTTGAATATAAACATATTTACAGCCGGATACAGATAGCAGCAGCAGCGCATGATTTCTTACACTTTCTCAGACTTTCCAAAAAAACATTTGCATATTTTTGAATACTTTTGCAACTCGTAATTCTAAACTGTAAACTTTCAACTCTGAGGTTGGATACAATGTTAGCATTAAAATTGTGAAAAGTTGTATGTACATAAAAATATGCATATACATATACATATGCATAAGGTCATGTGTCATATTTTAGCTAAAATAAACAATAATAAATAAATAATAATAATAAGATGTAATGTGTGACAGAGGTATAACCTGCACATAAAAAAGGTATTTGTACTTTAAGAAAAGATTTATTTAGAAACCAGTCGCCAAGAAATAGTTACATGATAAGTATTGTAAACTTGTGCAACACATTTCTATGGCTAGTTTTGCATTAATTAAATACCTTTTACCACTCTTTTATTAGCTTGATATGTATGTGGAATGAATGGACTATGTAATAAAATCTATCCATTCAATTTTTACCCACTTTTCGACGTCCGAATGTGTCGAGATTTTGCATACATATAAACAACCTCAGACAATACAATATGTTTCTAACTTGAGATCACAGTGTTAAATAGAAGTGGGGGAGGGGTCAAAGAGTAAAAAATGAAGACCTAATTTCGAGCTATGGGTAATAACCACGGTTTTTGTGTATCCATGAGGTCGGAGCATGGTGAGAAATGTGCCCGGGGTACGTTAATGGCAATATGGGTACTATATATGAAATTACCTGGCCACTCTTCCAGCGTGATCAAGTGTATGATACGGATATTCCATCAGTCCGTGTTGATTGCTGTACAGATGGTGTACATATAATTAAACCAATAGCCGTTCAGTTTCCAGCGAAATACAGCTATGGTATTGCTGAAAGGCGAATGTTACCATTAATACTGAGTTGGACATTTACCGTGCATAAAATGCAAGGCTGCACTGTAGATTATGCATTTGTTTATTTGGGATTGCATGTCTTTGCTGCCGGACAGGTTTGTGCAGCTCTTAGTCATGTAATGTCACTGGATGGACTCCACGAAGAAGAACTTGATTGCTCTAAGATAACAAGAAAAATTCCTTGTAATGTTGACGCATTAGCTGGGTTGTGTGAACATAAATGACTAATTTTAAGTTCATTGTAACAAATATACTTTAATCACTCATATTTAGTATTTTTAATTTGTATCAATTACTCATAATCAATATTTTTATTTTATTTTGAAACTAAAAAGAAAAAAATAAATGTATAGTTAAAAAAATTTACTCGCCTTTATAGTTAAACGAACTAAAAATTAAATATTAAATTTCAGTTTTTTTGTTCAACAGTCAAATAATGCACCACATCTCTGTATAGCTAAAATCGTGGGGTGCTCTCTTCTTTAATTTTCGTAATGACTATATCCTAAAATTAGTGATATAAGAAATTTAACACAAATGATAACAAGCAACCCCTGGGCGTGGATCCAGGGGGCTAGAGGGGCCCGGACCTAGAGGTGGGTTGTTACAGCATTTTTCGGTATCTGTTCCAACCAGTTACTGATACAGTAATGTACTGGTTACAAGTAGCTGATACTTCTTCCCTACTATTATATGGGACAATAAACAAAACGACTCGTAACAATTACGCTCTGCGCCTCTCCTTCAACGCCTTCCCCTGCGCTTCCTCCCCTACATTATTTCCCTTCTTTAACCCTTATTCGTCGTGCCGCTCCCTCCCCTTTCACAAGCTCCGCCCAAGTGACCGTCATCTGCGATCGGGTTCTGCGCACATTGGCCGTGGTGTTGTTCCAGGCTAATTCTAAACTGATACTAAAGTACTTGATACTTGAATAGTGTACTCGTTTGCAGTACTTGATACAGGCGTGTATCAGTTACAAAGTAGCAGATTGATACTCTGCAACCCACCTCTACCCCGGACCCCTCTGGAAGTATGAAGCCCCTCATCAAAAGTGGCCTGCCTGCACTTTCAAAAGCGTGACTGTGAAACGTGTTTCATGTCAACACTATGTCTTATGGAAAGCTTCCTGTATATTTTAAAGTTTTCTTCATATTGCATGCATGCAGGGCCAAAATACGGGCAGTGTACAGCATAGAGGTGGGTCGCAGAGTATCAACCTGCTACTTTATAACTGATACACGCCTGTATCAAGTACTGCAAACGAGTACACTATTCAAGTATAAATAAATTCTGCTAGCTTGTGAACTTCTCATTGTTGAGCAAAGATATACATCTAGTACAATACAGAATTTAATATATTTTTGGTATTTTTTTGCCATTTTAAATTTTTTATTAATTTATTTGTTATTTATTAAATATTTTTTTCCTGTAATTTTATGATATCAAAGAAAACGTGTGTCGTTTTTCTCCGTGTGCTTCTGATTATTCTTGTCAATATTTTGGTGGTTTTCTCCGTGTGCTCCTGATTATTCTTGCTAATTTTATGATGGTTTTCTCCGTGTGATCCTGATTAATCTTGCCAATTTTATGGTGGTTTTCTCCGTGTGCTCCTGATTATTCTTATCAATATTTTGATGGTTAATACGTGTGCTTGCGATCAATCCTGCGGTTTCGGTCAAAGGTCAAGGTCACACCCATCCAAGATGTCCGCCGTGACGTTGCATTCCAATATGACGGACCGTGAGAAATCTGAGAAGCACTAGCAGGAAGGATGAACTTCCTTCTCCTTGGAGACTATCGAAGCCATCCTTCTTATGCGATCGATAGTGAGCATCCCGCATCCCGCATAAAGAAAATAAATATTATTTACCTGCAAGCAACACGTGACGTCATCTGATGTTGAAAAGCGGAACTACTTGCACCAAGTACCTTTGCATGAGATAAATTAACTCACACCACTGAATATTGCAATTGTAGTCAGTTAGAGACATGACGTTTCGTAGCCACGCAGCCAATTAGTCATGCAGTCTCGTGACCATGCGTTCTGGAAAATTCGTAGTCCTATAGCCTCGCAATCACGTAACCTTTAAGACTTGCAATCGCATAGTCTCGTAACCTCATGGCTCGTAGTCTCGTAGTAATGATGCAATGGAGCCTCGTATACTTGATGCTACGTAATCAAGTAGCCTTGTAATTCTTATAACATAATGCTGTTGGAGCAGATGGATCAAAAGAGAAAATTCCGACGAAGACAGATGCGGCAATTGGAGCCTTGTAGATGAGTAGCTTCTTAGTCAAGTACTCATGCAGACTTGTAGTCCTGTATCCTCGCGGTCACTTAAACTTGAGTTCTAGAAGCTTCGTAGCTCTGTAGCCTCGCAGGCATGTATAACTCGTAACCAGCTAGATCCTTTTAGACTTGTAGTCTTGCGGCTCATAGTCTCTTAGACTCGTAGCATTCTAGCCAAATATATTTGGCGCTGACGAGACAAAAAGCAGTTGTAGCGTATGACTTAAGAAGCCAATGACTTTTGGAGCCAAAATACTGTTGGAGCCAATGAATATTGAAGCCAATGACTATTGGAGTCAATGTCTATTGTAGCCAATGTCTATTGGAGCCAATGAATATTGGAGCCAATGAATATTGGAGTCAATGAATATTGGAGTTAATGAATATTGGAGTCAATGAATATTGGAGCCAATGAATATTGGAGCCAATAAATATTGGAGGCAATGAATATTGGAGTCAATGAATAATGGAGCCAATGAATATTGGTGCCAACGAATATTGGAGCCAAAAGACTGTTGGAGCCAAAAGACTGATGGAGCCTTTTGGAGCCTGTTGGAGCATTTGGAGCAATTGGAGTCAATTGATATTGGAGCCCATGAATATTGGAGCCAATGATTATTGGAGCCAACGAATATTGGAGTCAACGAATATTGGAGCAAACGAAAATTGGAGCCAATGAATATTGGAGACAACGAATATTGGAGACAACGAATATTGGAGCCAACGAATATTGGAGCCTACGAAAATTGTAGCCAACGAATATTGGAGACAATGAATATTGGAGCCAAAAGACTGTTGAAGCCAATTACTTATAGAACTACTAACTGGTGGATTCATAGACTGATGGAGACATTATATCCTAGCTTAACACTGACGATCGCATCCTATCGAGTTTAATGTAAGTGCGAATGTACCTCCTTTTCGTTAAATTAGCTTTCGTTTTGTAGAATGTGCTTCCTTTTTATTGACCGCGTGTCCAAAATGTGCTGCCTTTTTGATGGTGCTTCTATTTTTAATGATGATTTGACTCTAGTATTATAGTAAATTGATCTTGATTTGACTAGCGTATTATTCCATCCGGTGCATGTATATAAGCGAGTCCTAGACTTCTGGTCGCTCAGTTTGTTACTGACGACGACGTTGTAAGGATCACCTAATTTGATTCATCTGGTGCATAAGTCGCGTAATTACTTGATCTTGCGAACTTGATGGTATCTTTACCGACTTTAACGACGAACATGATGGACGTTGTACCATCGTCTACGGGAACCTTGACGTCAGCGACGACGAAGAAGGTGCAGATCCCGTTGGCAACGAGAACGACAACATTGGAGGAGACTTCATCAGTCGTGGTACCACCAGCAGAAGAGAGCTTAATGACTACAGAGCTGGCTGTGCAGGAAACCACGACGAACGATGATTCGACCTCGATGGAGACTTCAATGGATGCTGATTTGACAACTAACGAACATCGGTGCTGTTACTGCGACAAGATTTTCTCAAACAACAGCAATGCTCGACGACACGAGAAGAGCGAATGTGCTAAGAACCTTTATCGTAAAATGATTGGTTGTGAGAAATGTCATAAGCAGTTTGCTAGAAAAGATAATATGAAAACGCACATGAAGGCATGAAAGGTCCTGCTGTGCGGCAGAAAGTAAAGGTTTCGGTGCAACAACGATGCATTGATGTTCATAAGAGTATGCCTTGAGATGGTAAAATCGTAGTAACATCGACATCTGGATCAGGTCTGAAAGGTTCGTCTTCATCACCACGGTATCCTTGCAGCTACTGTGATACGTCGTTCGCATTTTCCCATGATGCACGAAGACATGAGCGGAGCAAATGCATGAAGAATCCTTCTCGCATGAAGTTTCGCTGTGATGAGTGTCATGAATGGTTTACTCGAATTGATAATTTGCGACGACATGCGAAAAAATGTAAAGGTGAAGTCCGTGCGCCTACTGCAGAACTACCTGCAGAATTTTCAACTCCTCGGTTTAGGTTGAAGGCTCGTGAGCGTACAGGCAAAAAAACAGATGCGCAGCAACCGATTGCTATGGTATCTAGACATGGAACTAAACCTAAGACTGTGGTCGGTGCTCTACAGGTGAATGATAATGGCTTCTACTTGGCTCAGTCTGCATTTCGTGGAACGTTGAAAGACTACTATTATTTAAATACGTTCGGTGAGTCGAAGGACATTTGTACTTTTCTCGATGATATCAGACAGGACATAATCAATCAGCTTACTGATGATGTAGCAACAAACGGACCATTAAAATATAACTTGTGGCTGGACTGTATATATGGAAAGCCATATCCGTTAGATGACAAATTGAAGAAATGTGCATTCTAGACATCGGCTGCAGTAATTTACAGTTCTGACGATGTGAAGCAAATTGTTAAAAACGGTATCCAGAAACTCTGTCAAGAAGAGAAGAACTATGTTAGTAAAGGTTCTGGTTGGTCTCTGTCTAGTATAAACCGATTGGAGCTAAGAATTAGTCATTTCACGCCTATGCGGGGTTAAATGTTTATAAGATTGCTGGCTTTTGCAAGTGATCCTGTAGTAGAATAGAAATGATGTAATAAATATTATGTTTGTAAAAGAACTTGCGGTGTTTTATTTCTCGAACCTTACACTTATCTGGTATTTAAATTTATTTTTAGCTTCGACCATAGATCGAACCAAGTATCGAATCAATCATTACTTGAATGAGTGATTTTTTAGGTGAATTTAGGAGTGAATGGTCAATAAACTCCGCGAAAGGTAATGGAAAACAGAATCTAAAATTTATTTAATAATTAGTTACAACTGTCACTGGTCAAGAATCGAACCGTGGATACGAATCCATCGATTCAATTTGTAAATTAATAATTGATTTTTTCGGAGACTTTTGGAATTTTTCCCGCATTTCTAGCTAAATAATTACATGATTTCAAGATGACGTCCACATTTCAAGATGGTGGGCACCTCAGTAATAAATGATTACTGCTCTGTATCGGGTTAGAATAAAACTAGCATGATGGTAAAACGAGTACACACAAGATGGTGTCCTCCATCAGACGAAAACAAGATGGTGGCAATGACCACTAGCAGGCGGTAGCTCCTGGTAGCATGTACTGAACATAAAATGTCGGATCCATGATGGACGACAATAACAAGGTCAAATTTCAGGGTGAAGGTCAAAATTTTAAGGTCAAGGTCAAATTTCAAGGTCAAGGTCAAAGTCTAAGGTCAAGGTCAAAGTTCAAGGTCAACAGTTGAGGACAATGGTATGGTGCCCAGAAAATTATACTAACATGGTATCGGCACACTCTAGCGGACGAAAACAGGTTGGTGGTCTCCAGCAGATGAAGACAAGGGCGGACATGACGTCATACCAGCTGATGGTAAATACCTGGTTATTGGTGGAGGTAGGTCAGTCTGAAGGTGGCTTCTGTGAAGGAAGGATCTTATGATTTTTATTTTTTACCCTCACCGATTTAGTACCAAGGACGGGAATCTATATAATCGGAATTCTATTAAGGTAATTTTTTGATGAATTTTGAAATCTTTTTCATTAAAATCGGATAATAAATAAAGATTTTCAAGATGGCATCTAAATTTCAAGATGGCGACCATAACGGTAATTGCAACATTAATAGGATCCAATATGAGGGACGAAACATAAAGTGTAAGAATGACATGGTACTCAAACAAGATGGCGGGTGTAACGAAATATGCAACATTTATATAATCCAAGATGGCGACCGTAACGATAAGTCCAACAGTGGTTTTTAAGATTTTTATTTAATTCGATTATTTAATTTTTTATTGATTTTTAAAAATTTTCCCGATTTTCTAACATAAAAATTGCAGATTTTCAAGATGGCGGGCGTAACGAAAATTGCAACGGTGACGTCATAATCCTAAAAGAGGCTTATCGGAGGCTGTAGTTAAGGATGCTTAAGCCTATATCAGGAATTTCGTGGTTTTTAAGGCAAAACGACTTTTGAGGTTCTTCGAAATCCTAATTTTCCCTCGAAACGGGAATTTTTCCCTCGAAAACGGGAATTTTTCCCTCGAAAACGGGAAATTTTGAGTCATTTTGAGTCATTTTTGAGGAATTTTGAGGAATTTTGAGTCAAAAATGGCCGCCGTGACGTCACAATCCAAGATGGCGGACAGACAATCACAATCCACGCGCCGGCGCCAGGCGCAGAAAATACTTTCCTATACTACTGTCCTATCCTTAACAGAATAACACAGATTGGAAGAAGTTAAATAGAAAACATGTATAAAAGTTATAGTTAAAATAATCTATTGTTAAAGTAATAAACATATTTGAATTAATGAGTGCAAATAAAAGTAAATTTATCAATTGAATTGTAGATTTCATTTCACTCCCTTCTTTGTATCCATACGAAATAGTGATAATTCAATAAAAATGATTTCAATTTTTATTCATGAAAGTATGCAATAATTTCATTAATGTTTTGTTACGACGTTGTCGTGTTAAACTATCGTCCGTAAACCGACTTTACAGACAACCAATTTTTTTTTTAAATGAAAGTTACTGTTTTTAACGGCGGAGAATCTAATTCACACTTGCCAACCTTCGTCAGACGTGGTGAAGCGACAGTGTCTCCCTCCCGGCGCGAGGTGGCTGACCGCCGACACGGAGAGTACGTGGAGGGCGGAAGAGGAGGAGGAGGAGGTGCCGTATAAAGGCGGGAGTGGCGCCGAGGCCGCGCCAGAGAGTGCGGGCCGAGATGCGCGCGCCGCTGCTGCTGCTGCTGCTGGCGACGGCGGCGGTCGGGAAGGTGTTCACGCGCTGTGAGCTGGCGCGGGAGCTGCGCCGCCGGCACGGGGTGCCCGCCGACCAGGTGCCCGTGTGGGTGTGCATCGCCGAGCACGAGTCGGGCTACAACACGTCCGCCGTGGGGCGGCTGGGAGCCGACGGCAGCGGCGACCACGGCCTGTTCCAGATCAGCGACCTCTACTGGTGCTCTCCCCCGGGCCGCGGCTGGGCCTGCGGCGTCTCCTGCGCCGAGCTGGAGGACGACGACATCGCCGACGACGTGGCGTGCGCGAGGCGAGTCTTCCGCGAGCACCAGCGGCTGTCGGGCAACGGCTTCGCCGCGTGGGCCGTGTACCGGCCGCGCTGCACGGGCGTCGACCTGGGCCGCTTCGTGCACGGCTGCTTCGACGACGACGAGGGCGACAACTCTGTCAGCTCGGCGGGCGCACGCGCCAACGAGCTGGTCAAGCGGCGCGCCGACCTCAGGATCCTCCAGAGGAACATCTTCCTGAGCCGCTACCTGCACGGGCTGCGCTGGTAGCAGGCCGCCCGGACACAGTGCGCGGCTTTCACTGGGACGAAACTACACCTTTACATATGCATCTGCTGTAATGATACAAGGGACTTACAAAATATATTCTGTAACTCCATTTTCGCAATTATTTTGGAGAACCCAGATTCTTGAACCTTCGACGTACCATTAGTTGGACATGCCCCAATGGAATTTACTGTACACAGTTTTTTTTTGTCATCAAGCAAATATATTTTGACAGATAGTTTCATGATAATTGATTTTTATATTGAAAAATGTTTTTAAGTGTGCACCAGTTAACTTTCAAGACACCACTGCAAGAAGCAACGAGGCTTCGAGCTGTGACTATTAGTGTTAAAAGTCTGCAACAGTGTGAAACTGCTATTATTTTTACATAGTAGTTAAGTCAGGTTATTAGATCTTAATTGTCTTTAATGCGGTTTTCTGGTCTGATAGGCCGTTTGTATCATTTTCCACTAACAGCTCACTCGGCAGTTAAAAGGGTCCAGTGGGTGTGAATGGATGAGTTTTGTCGAATGGGCTTTGCCCTCAATTTGAGTCGGTGATGATTCTGGCGTCATGTCATGCCTAGCACCACCTGAGCATACACACGACTGTAGATATGAAGAAGAATGCAACTCCAAGTGACTTAATGAAAACATCAACATTTATACTGTGTCGTTAATTTTCTGTCTTTCACTCAAATAAAAATCTGCTGTTTTATTTTTTTATTTTTAGATATTTAATTCAAAAAACTCTAATTTGTCTACGTTAATAAAGGAAAAATGTATGTCAAATCAGCTAAACGTAATCTGTTATTTAAAATATCTTGTTTTATAAAAAAATGTCTTGTAAAATGCTGTTCATAACAATTTCATTTTCATTACTTCATTTTATGATGTAAATTTTTTTCACTATATAGAATTCCAGAAATAAATATTCCTCAGTTTGTTTCTGTAAGTTATCCAGTTGTTTTTTTTACACTAATTAATGTATGAAATCTAATAGTAAATATTTTTTTGTGTTAAAAACAGTAACCTTTGTAGTTGGATGTGTTGAGCTTGTCCCAAATGTACAGCCTGCGCGCGCTGATGTCGTCCGTCTCCCGGTAACGCCGCCACTCCTCGGGCGGCAAAACTTGCATACGTCACGCCCTCTCACGTTATGCCCTCTCACGTCACGTCCTCCACTGAAAGTCTTGTCTCAAATCTCTCACTCACTGAGGCTTAACATTTGAAGTCCGTTTAAAATACATCCAGCAATATTAAGACTTAAATAATTTAAAAAAAATATCTTTGCAAACATTTTTAACAATATTTGATATAAAATACAGCCTTACACTTGACTCAATTATTTTAAAGAATTATAATCTTCTGGAAGGCATGGCCAAGAGGATTTTTTTTTAAAAAAAAAAGCTAAAAACAACAAGACTTAAAATTGATTTTAAAAAATTACAAAAAATCTTAAACATATAAGCAACCAAATGAATTAATAGATAATAAGAACGTTTTATAGACATGTAAAATCATAAAGGAAAGAAAATGTGGTGGAAACGCCACCACAGTAGGTACTATCAAGTAAATAGCCTTCTCCAATAAACGCACTTCGCTCGGTTGTAGTTGTGGAATTATGTATTTATTCAGAAGTTTCCTGGCTAGTCGGTGTACCCGCCAAGCAAGGAAATTTGTTCAGCTCGTTGAAGGAGTCATCCGACGAGTTTTATTTTTATTTTTTATTTTTTTCTAACCGGCGGCTGCCTGACGCGCGCGGCCAAGGGTCGGGCTGCAGCTTCCAGGTTCCAGAGTTCAAGGCCACGTCGAAGCCTCGTCCATGCCTCGAAGGGTACCGTCTTTTGAAATAACACCCTCGCGTCAAATGCCAGGGTCGAGGGGCCGTCAGGATGAAAAAGAAAATAACGAATGATATTCACGTATGATTTTTTTTTATCGAGAACAAGCCTACTCGTTACAGTAATAATACTTCAATTAGTGGCAACAATGGCAAACGCCAATCGCAATCATGATACTGTTTTATGCTGTGTTTGGTTCTAATGACCAGCAAAATTCACGATAAATGGTTTTGTGTAGTTATCTAAAAAAAATTTCAATAATGTCTACATTTGCACAAATTAAGTAAATTGTTTTTTTTTTATATGGGAATACATTTTTTCTCACAGTGTTCTAACTGTTCATCGTATAATTGCTATTGATAACAAAAACTTAACTAAGGTTTAAGAATTTACACACGTGATTCTTTTTTATCTGTCAAATTGATATCAATCGTTTCTATCATTAATAAGAATATTTTTAAGTTAGCCATACTAAAAATTTTTTAGTACAACGTGAAATTCAAGCTTCAAGCAGTTGTAATTTGTTGCTGTTATTCTGCCATCATAGGTGATGATCTTTCCAATAGAAAAACTTTCAGAGAAATTAACTCAGCCAAATATAACAATATTACCAAACTTAATGAAATCAGGACGCAAACGGCCAGTATTTCGCCGCAGTCCATAAGAAACGGCACTGAAACTGTTGGTATTTAACAAGAATCTCTGTTTTTAAATCCTACCTACATGGTTGATGTTAGGTAATCTTAGCAAGTCATTTTTTTTTAAATTTCATAAAAAATGCTTGAGTGGGTTTAGACCTCGCCATTTTGCAATTTCAAACATTTTGATACCTCTTTCAATAAAGCTTCCGTGTATATATATATATATATATATATATTTTTTTTTTTTTCTCTACGTGGCATAGGACTTAGCTTTGGCTACATGTTGAAGTCAACACTTGTGAACTGGTGGGGTTTTCATGATATACGCGTCAAAAAGCCAAATCCAAATACAGAGATCGTATAGGGTTGGAAAGGGCTTCCCAAAAGCAATCGAATGATACAATAAAACACCATATGACCGAGTGAAGCAGTGCCGGGAACGTAAAAGAATGAATGCGGCCGAGCGGATCAACGACGGTGCCAGTACATCTGCAGCTGGGTCGGTTGAAATTATGCAAGTGGATGATGACTTCTTTGTGCTCAAACATGATTATAAGATTCATAAAATAGCGTATTTTATATTTTGTATAGAAAATATTACTTGTTACGTACACGTATTCACGTACAACACACGGCTGTGTCCATGACACAGCCACACCCCTTTTTTTTTAATTTTGGAAGGTATATTTACGTTTTACTTAAATATTTCATTTAATGCGTTTAAATATTTTTTCATCATAATTTGCATGAAAGTACAGAATTTGAAACCACAAATTGAAGGTCAATCTCTAAATTATGTAGCGTCATAATTTGCAACTAGCGTCATAATTTTTTTACGGAATCCCCTCTCGAGAATATTTCTCTGACAACTGAACTGCAAGCAATACAAATGGCTGGGTATAAAAGCTGCATATGCTCACCAGGAATTCGAAGCTATACTCCGAATATCACTCTTTTTTACCACAGTTAACTAAAATATTTTGCATTGGCTAGTTTTAAAACCCACAACACAATTACTAAACATCACCCCGTCAAGCTTAGGTTCAGCCCCTTTCCCAGGCAGGTTATAACAGTTAAAATAGAAAACGTAATTTTAGGTACTTAATAACCGTCAAGACTTTATTTCTTTTAATTAAAAGTGGAGGTCAAGTCCGCCAACTGGGACTGCGCTGAAAATTTTTTTCTTCCAATTGTAACAGAAGTAATCGAGTAACATTAGAGATATTTGTATAGTTTTACATTTAAATGAAAACAACTTTATCACTAAAAAATAGTATTCGCGGTAATACTGGATTCTGATTCTTACCCGTGCATTTATGCTTTGTGTTGTCCCAGTACCTCCAATAGTCGAAGTTATTTGTAAACCTTTCCATGAATAGCTTTCCAGTATTAACTGAGCACATGAATAAGCATATAAAACAAAATAAAGTCCAATTTTTGAATATTATATTATATTTTCCATGGCTTAAAAAATATTTTGAATGAAACGTCAGTTAAAATATAAAATTGTGCACCAATTTTCGTAAGAAATACTCAATATTATCTCGAAAAAATATATGCAAATATATGTATGCAAAAATAACTATTGTAATACAAGTCACAAGTAAATTTCCTTGTAGTTAAGGCAAAATCAAGCAAGTGGTTTCATCAAACTAAAAGTGGACTCTTATAATTAGGTACGTGTACATATTGACAAGTCACAAGCTATTCTAACAAGTAAAATTACATTCGTGTTTCATAAAGTATTTACGGAAACTGTGGAAGTATAAATTGATGTTATTGACGTTGGGAGACCACACAATTTCACACCCAGGATTAATATGAATTTTGTGACAATTTTAAAATACGTAAATATTCCTTTTATATTTATGTACTTATGTCCACCTCAATTAGGCTTAAATATATTTTATGCAACTTATTGTGGTACATACTCTTTAATAATAATGTAAATGTATAACCTGTTGTGTTTATAATTTAAGAGCACTCCTTTTAAACAAATACATATACAAGGAGAAGATATAAAATCTATGTTGCTCATCAAATCTAAATATACATTATCGAATAGGTTATGTTGATCACTATTGTACATTTTGTCGAGTTTAGACAAAGAAAATTTTTTGGAATACATTCAGTTATTTTTCTTTTCGGGGAACTCTTTTGTGATGTTATCTGAAAATGCTCTTTAATTTTTTTTTCCGAAGCGCTGGCAGTTTCTAATGCCTTTAGGGTTTTTCGAACTCAATTTTCAATTTTCACATTTAACTTACTGTCTCAAATCGAAGTTTCCTCGAAACAAAAAAAAAAACAATCCCAGCTGACTTGTAGACTTACAAATATTTTTTTTATTACTGTGCCAACTTTTACAAGTCAAACAATATTCTGTACGAATCAGTTCAGTTTTGAAATGTTGAAACTTTCACTTGCAACTAATAACGTGTAGCTTGTAGACTTGTATTTTGATGGCGATATGGTTTTTACAGCAGACCCTGAGAGGTGTTGCTGTCTGGGCCCAACTGCAGGAAGAGCTCCAGGGCCTTGGAGTCTGCGCACGGAGACAGCATCTCGCCCGCGGACGACTCGCTCGCCCATCACGAAATCAGCGAGTTGAGATCGCAAACGCGATTAGGGTTCGCGTCGCGTGCGGGCTGTCGTTTTCCTGTCGCCCTTGACACACATGCGGGCGGAGATGGTACTTCGACATCTGTTGATGCTCTGTCGATAGGCTGGTGTAGAATAACGAAACGTCTATACTTACATTTTTTTCCCCATCTATCGCATATTAACGTCTCTGCCTACCTGAGCACACATACGGTGTTCAAAGATTCATAAAAAAAAAAAATACTTGATCTGTAAACTGCATTTTTAGGAGTGTGAAAATGGTTAAAATGCGTGTTTTCAGGATAATTTTTAGACATGAAACGTCCGGTAGAGATTCTTGAAAGCACCGAAGGGACTTGCATTATACTTTTATCTTCATTTCTCCCCCATATAATGTTATGGCTACATTCAGATATCATAGTTGCCCCATACTCTACGAGAAGACTGCGCACCAGGCCACACACTTGCTCTTAGAGGTGATAGTGTGCTAGAAGCAGCAGCGAGAGTCGCACTTATCATCCCGGTTCACTATCACAATTACACCCTTTAAGGTGGAAAGCTGGTTAGGTCGCCAGAAATTGAGTGATAAGATTTTTGTTGGCTTGTGACTAATTAATATTTTTTTAACACTAGCTTGCACAGTCTTTTTTTTCATTAATATGTGCCACTGAGTGAAGTAATCACCAAGAGCTACCGATGGTAAAAAATCTAAACCTCCTAAGACAATCGCCAATGACCACCTATGAATCGCTAAATTTAGTCATTACATTTTAACTGCTTTGTTCTCAAACATTAGTAAAATATGCTGTAAACCGAAAAGTTTTCGTTTAATTTATCGCCTTGCGTAACTTTTTTGCGTACGACAATGCATCCGGTACGGAAGCACTAAATACCATCAATAACATGTGTTACGTAATTACTCTCAATTTGAACAACTCTCAAAAGTGGTAAAAGTGGTACCTCTCTTCCTAACTGTCACATCCAACGTAAAAAAATGATGTGTGTACTCAAGCACTGAAGATCACTTTGAGCAGGCAATCGGCACTGCCACTTTAAGGGGGTGCCTCTCATTTTAGGTCAAGATTTTATATTTACAATATATAGTTACAGATAAACTTGTAGACTTTTTCAATTGCTTAACTTTCACGAAATTAAAAATATATATGCATCGCATACTTTTTGCATAGTTAGCTGCTAAAGTTACATTTTAAATGTTTTTGGGTTGTACAAATAAGGAGAATTTAATTGATTGCAGAACTGAAATTTTTTGGTTTAACTGCAATGCCACTGGCTACTTCAAGAAACTGTTTGAATTTTTTTTCATAAATATTAATTAATTTTACCTGGCATTTCAAAAATCTCAATTTTGTTACGATTTTGACAGCCAAGAAACATGAAATGAGTTTTTTGTGATAGAAATGCGAATCATATCATGAAGTAGCCAGTGGCATTGCATTTAAACCTAAAAAGTTTCAGTTCTGCAATAAATTAAATTCTCCTTATTTGTACAGCCCAAAAACGTTAAAAATGTAACTTTTCCAGCTAATTATTCAAAACGTATGTGCTGTATATATTTTCCATTTCGTGAAAGTTAAACAGTTGAAAAAGTCTAAAAGTTGATCTGTGATTAATATACATATGAAATCATGACCTGAAATGGGAGGCACCCCCATAACAGCGTTGAGTTGGAGAGATGTTGCATGACACAGGTGGGCCCAACAAATGTGACTGTACACATTTGCGTTCGCTCGCTGCTTGCTGTCTGGCGAGAGTGGTTCTCAACGGCCGTGAGAGGTGTTTGTTTACGTCCCGCTCTTCCTGAGATTCTTGTTCGTCCCGACGGCGATTTGCAAGCGATCTCAGTCCCGCTAGACGTTCCGATGTCTTCATAATGACGTGGCCAGTAAAAAGGAAGGGGGAAAAAGTGGGGTGTGGCTGTGTCATGGACACGGCCGTGTGTTGTACGTGAATACGTGTACGTAACACGTAATATTGTCGGTAAAATTTGGAGTTTAGGTGTAAAATAGTGCTATTTGAGCAGTTTTCGGTACTTAACTTTAAATATTGTAATGGTAAAAATATTATTATTTTTTTAATAAAAAATTGTTTGAGTGATGAAGTAAGAAATTAATTAAAGATATTTTAATCAATCCAAGTGCCTTGTCCACGTCTACTCAAAATCATAAATCATGCTCGAAGCTCGACAATACAAAAAAAAAAAGGAATAAAAATGTTTGGGTTTCGGCAGGACTGGCCTATTCCTGGAAACAATTAGCTTTAGCTTGAAGAATTACCCAGTCACCACCTGCTTATAATTACCACTCTGGGTAAATACAATAGGTGTAAGATATTTGAAAACTTGGGACCCGTCACGGCGTCACAACCTTATAGCTTCTGCTCGCGACAGGGGTAGGGGAAGGGAAGGAGAATCGGTAGGGCTCGCTTACTCTTCCCCTCCAGTGCAGTGGCCGGTGATAGCAGTAAGACACCCAGGCTTTTAGCTAACCTGCTTTCAGATAAGAAAAAAATGGGGGCTAAGGGGGGGGGGTTAGAACCCCTAAACCCCCCCCCCCCCTTGGCTACGCCCCTGATTCACTGTAACTATTTTACACTAATGTTTTTTTTTTATATATGCAATCGATATTTTTTGACGAGAGCTGACGATTCAAACTCAAACGAACGTCGTAGCTTCTCCGAGCCAAAAGTAATACTAAATGAAAATTTTCGAAACGCAGCAAAATGACCTCAAAATGGCGGCGATTGCCCCTCCACAGCGCGCGATGCGTCGCAGTCCTCACTTATCGTAACGAATTCTTTGATCCTTTAGATATCCAGTGGTGTGATCAAGTTTTGGATGGAGATGACAGATATGTAGCTGTAACACCAAACTGTATCCCCCGACTTTGTTATCATTCGTTTTTTTTTTTTAATTGCCTCCCACTATGGAGACGTATTCACGTATTTAAAGACGTATTCACGTCAAAAATGTGCATAGCAAGTGAATTCCTGTATAGTGCGGGCCAAAAGTCTGTCGAGCATCAGCGCGCGGAAGAGGAGCGTGAGGAGTAGCTGGCCGGAAGAGAAAGAAGGGGAAGGACCAATGAGGTCGAAGAATTTGCTAGTGCGCAGCATTTTCTTCTAGTCCTATACCTGTTCAAATTTGTTGACCATTTAATGCTCAGCGGGCGTTATATACTGAGTATTTATTACAAAATATTGTGCATAATATTACATTTTAATTGATGTTTCATTCTAGAATAAGATTTTTAAAACCATCGAAAAAAATCGTATTCAATAAATGGACTTTATTTTGATTTATTATAATTATTATGTACGCAGTTAATACTAAAAGCTATTCAGGGAACTTGTAACTAATGTAGGTACTGGAACAACGCAAAGCATTGGTGCGCGGGTAAGAAACCGAACCCAGTTTTACTGCGAACACTAATTTGTAGTGATGCAGCTGTTTTCATTTAAATGTTCAAATTTACAAATATGTGTAATTTTACATGAATATCTCTGTTCCATTTACAAAAAATAAATCTATTTCGGCACAGTCTGCAGGTGTAGATAAATTTCGAGATACCTATTTAATCTGAAAATATTATGGAAACTTCTTTAAACTTCTGTAACATTTCAAGAACTTAATGTAAATAACATTTATGTTCTCCAATATTACCAAATTATTAATAAAATAATAACTCTTTTTCCATGCCGCGAAAATATTATGAATATTTTTAACTCAGTGTATCCAACATTGAATAGCTTAGAACGTATTTCATATTATATGCCAACTAAGGTAATAATTTAATGTTTTTGACCTTCAAACACTATATTTCATCCCTTCACTAATAACATGGTCTTATAAAAATGGCTTTGTACCAAGTTTTCATTTTTTTTAAATTACAACCCCTGTTTTACAGTAATAATACTTTTCATCGAAAATTGTTTCAGTCAAAGTTAGATAAAGTTTAGAATTTATACAATAAATTATAACATATTTTATAGTATGTCTATTTAAAAAATAAATATTATTTTTTACTTTCAAACAATGTCATTTCCACCCGCTGTAGTAACGGTTGGGTAGATTAAAATTTATTTGAATAACACTTTTAGGCAATATTAAGACAGTTTAACAAAAATAAGAATGGATTCGAGAAAGTAGGCCCTACCGATAGGGACGTTTTATTTATTTTCTTATTCAAACCCCAGGTTTTTTCGATCTCTTGCAATAATGGTTTGTATTATCAAAAATTTGTTCAGACAAAAGTTTTAGATAAAAATTATAAGATTTACAAACAATTGAACGGATTCGATTGTGTCCTTACTAAGGTCGTTATAAATTTTTTTGACATCCAACATCTTTTTTCCCCTCTCCTCTTCCTTTTTCAGTTATGGTTGGTAGTATGGAAAATTATTTCAGCATAAAGTTTTAGATAATATTTATACGGTTTACAAACAGTTCTAACGGTTTTGATAGTGTGCATATTAAGGGAGTTATTAATTTTTTTGTCTTCAACCCATCCCTGTTATTTTCCACGCCTTGCAGTAATGGTTGGTCATATAAAAAATAATTTCGGACGAAAGTTTTAGAAAATGTTTTTAGGTATTACAATAAAAAGGAATGGTTTTAATAGTGTACAAGGTACGGATTTTATGAATTTAATTTTTAATTCCTACCCCTTTATTTTAACCTTTTTCAGCAATGGTTCATCTTATCGAAAATTGTTTCTGGTCAAAGTTTTAGATTAAAATTATCAGATTTACAAACACTTTGAACGCATTCGATGGTGTGCCTACGAACAGAGTTATGATTTTTTTCTTTGTTCTTCAACTCTTGTTTTTTTTTTGTTTGTTTGTTTGTTTTTTTCCAACCCTTGTAGTTATGGTTGGTCGTATGAAAATGTTTTTAGACAAATGTTGTTGGTGTTACTCCTACGGATGTGATATTAATCATATCATCGTATTTATAGCAATTTTTTCTGTGTTTTTTTTTTTTCTAAACCTCCGTTTCTATCCCTTTGGTCGGATATTGCCCATTTACGAACTTGACCCAGATTTTCAGTGATTACATTTTATTTATCAGTTTGGAAGTGGTTAGTGAAATATTTCGGCAATTATCGTGTCCACAAAAAAAATGTAAAATATAAGCTTTTTAACTGACGATGGTTTTGGGGTGTGCGGACCATGAAACGGAAAACTATATAAAAGTTTCCCTGAAATCGCACCATGGTATTATTTCTTCGAAACCTATCTAAATGTTCAGTGTTGCTCAGCCCACGGACTCGCCAGCAAGCACTCCTTGAAGTGTCCTCTCCACGAATTCGGTACGGCTTTCGACTTCCGACCGCAAGCCTCTTACCCGCTGGCCTTCGTCGGGAACAGCGGCGATAAATAACCCCCGGCGACATTCAACCAACAGCGCAGGTGACCAGCTTCTAAAAACAAACAGACAGGACGTGCCTCCCGCTGGGGCTTGGCTGTTCGTCACATACAGGTTTTGTTAGTTGCGTCACGAGGGATGGGTAACCTCTCGTGGCATATGTCGAATATGTGTGTGAGTGGGTGTGTTGTGTGCGGTGCCGGGACTAGAAGACACACAAGGTAAGTCGTCGCTTGCGAAGGTTCTTTGAACGTGGGCCAAGGCCGTAGCCATGATTCAGTGAATGCGGGGGTCCAATATATTTTAGCAGGTGACCCGGCTTTTTATCATGTTTTTTTAATGAATATTGCAGTAAAATTTAATGCTATATTTAAATTAAATAAATTAATTTAATATTAATGAAACTAACTTTACAGCTTGGAAAAAAAATCTAATAATTTTTATAGTTTTTTTTTCTTACGTGAAGTGTTTGTGTGTATCACATATCTACAGTAACAACCTTCTTTTTCCTTCACGTGACATAACAATTAACATATTGTCTGCTCTAAATGGTACAGGATCGTGAATAGACATCTGTGATAAGCCATTTAATCTCTTTTTTTTGTTTTCTTATTCATTAAGTATGTTTTTTATTTTATTTTAGGTGATGAAAATGATCTCTCATCTTCCCAGTCAGACAGATACACAGATCTCTCTCGCTGGAATTCTATTTTTGACCCCACGGAATATACTCTGCTTCAATTGCAGTTTGTGAAATTCTGTGTTCATAGTAAACTTTCAATCTTTCGATCGTTTTAATATATTCTGGTTGACAGTTTTTCGGAAACAGCATCTCAGTGACAGACAATAACTCTTTGTTTGGACTAAACCTCTGGTGTAGATCCACAGTTAATCCATCTGCAGAAGGAATGAAGACTGATCTCCTATAGTACTCTTCTGGTGAGACACGTGGATAGTTTTCCCTATTGGTTTGTTCCTTTGTTTGTCTTGGGACATCAATCTGGGAATTTAAAACTTTTTCAGCGATAGCTACTGATTTCTGAATGATCTTGCGAAAGTCACTTTTATCTTTGTCGCCAGTACGGAGGTATTTGAGAATCCGTACACTGTCTTCGGTGAATTCAACTGCTGAAGATAGTTCATGTTGAGGATTTTGGAGATATGTTGAAAGTGGTGACGTTAGGCTGAAGAGATTACTCACAAACTAGCACTGACACTATGAAGCTTTCTTTCTCCACATCTGATCAGTATTTGAAAATGACCGGTGCAGTTCTGAGTGCTCTTGAAGACTTGGAACTGTTGCAGGAATAAGCTCAACAAATGTGTTAACTGAAACCTGGCAGAAAAAATAAAACCTTGTTTCGCAGACCGTCAGCAATTTAGATTTCTTCGATTCTGGCAGTATTTTTACAATTTTTTATTTTATTTTAAAAGGTTCCCTACCTAAGCACTATGACTAAATAACGGGGTTACTTCTTTTAAAACTCTAAGGCTGTTTGAAATCAACGATACATTAAGTAATTCAGAGAGGGATAAATTCAGGCAATGGTTTGAGCAATGGACAAACATTGTTTTTGGATAAAGTTGGAGGATTCTTGTTTGAAGCTCACTCTCTGTGGAAGCTCCATCATAATCTTATTTCTTAATTTATATGCATGGTAATTTACTGGGATAAATTGTATCGCCTAATCAAGAAACTCTTACAACATGTTTATCACACACACAATAACCTCTTATAATATCGTCAAGCTTACCTGAGAAATGTCAGCTTCTGTTTTCTCTCTCTCTCTCTCTCTCTATCTCTCTCTCTCTCTCTCTGTCTGTCTGTCTTCTTATGCGTCACGAAATTTTCCATGTCGTTTGCAAGAAGTGCGACTGTGATGGACTGAGGAAATTTGCCCGCACAGGAAAGAAAAGTTGAGGTAATCTTTTATTTTCAGTTATTTTTCGTAGTTTAGAAGATTGATGTGATAAAAAAAATATGCATAATATTCTCTGGAATTTTCACTTTGTCGAGATTTTGGAGCCATCTCTCTATGTCAAGTAGTAATCAAGAAAAAAATTAAACTTTGTTTTGTACGGCATAAATTATTCATATGAATGACTTTTGGCTCACCTAAACAAAGAAATCGCAGAAGATGATACGAATTTCTGTAAGAGGTAGATCGCCCATGCTTATCTTTTGACCAAAGTTTCTGAAAATTGTCTACGAAAAAGAATTTAAAATAAAATATTAACTGAGATTTTTTTCCTGTCATGGGAAGTTTGTGGAAAATATTTTGAAGGCTACGCTAATGATAAATGTTTGACATTTTAACAAGGATTGTGTGGTCATGGTCAGTTATACGAGGACACTAGCTTCATCTTACAAAACATGCGGAATCAGATACGTAACATCTATTTGTTGTGTGTAGATATAAACAGGTAGTTCAGGTACAGAAGTCTATGATATATATATATATATATATATATATATATATATATATATATATACTAGCTGCAGTACCCGGCTTTGCCCGGGGCTGAACACCGGGTGATATATTGTCCGCGAGTTACAGCAAAATGGATAGCAATATGTCCAGTGTGGTGGACATTAAGAAATGACACATAATTACTGTTTGTGTATCTGTGACCTATGGTTTCTGTTTAACCAATGCGATCGGTTGAAAGGTTTAGAAGTTGATGCGCTACAGCGCCATCTAGCGGCGAGTTAAAAAAAATGGTTAGCATAAAAACCTTCTCCATGATAAAAACACTTCGATGTGCCAACTTTCATAGCGATCGGTCAAACGGTGTAAGAGTTTATCGGCGTCATACATGCCAACATCCAATTATATATATTTTTATATTTCGAAATTTTGGGGCTTTCACTTTTGCGGAAAGTGGATGTTCAGGACCTCGAATGGTTTCGAACACTCCATCTCGAAAGAATAGATATTTGAAATTCCTGAAATTGTCGAAATTTTTGGGCTTTTTTCCCAGAGGGGGGCGGGGGTTTCGAGGACCCTGAATGGCTCGAAAACACTTAAAATCGAAAGAGATAGATTTTTAAAAAATTTTAAACTTTCGAAATTTTGGGGACCCCGAATGGCTCGGAAACACTCCAAATCGAAATAAATATAAAGGAATATAAGAATGTAGGCATTTACTGTACTCCTATCTACCATAATAACAATATTGACAAATAGAAAAATTATTACCTACCTATGAATAATTATCTAAATAAATTAATAAATAACTGTATGTTTAAGAATTTACGCACATACATAATATTAAACTTCAAACTATTAACACACCAAAAAAAACCAAGGATGTTTTTGAAACTATTTTTTATTTGTCATAATGTTTAAAACATTTGTAGGATTTGTTTATATGTAAAACTGTGGTGGCAATATTCCGCTTATCCAAAGGAGTATAGAAATTAATAGAGATATCACTCCCTGTACACACCACAAAACTTTGAATTAAGTTAAAAAAAACATAGTTCAAAATGAAACAAAAAGTATAAATAACAACGAATTTAACAAAAAAAATGTATACAACTGGAATGACAATGTTAACATCCGCCTGAAATTTAATATAATTAGGTAGGTAAGAATTTATATAAGAAATTAAATGAAATTAAAACATCCATAAAATAAATTTATCTCACACTCAACCAAACATAATGTTTAATATGAAATAAAGGAAGATGGCAATTACACGTAACTATTCTAATTAATAAAAAAAATCAACTTTCCTGAAATAGTTAAAATTCAAATTTTTCAACAATATATTACATAATTGATAAATATTTCTGGTCTTCGGTCTCGGCAGCCCTAAGACTCTTGACGCTCAGCAGATAAATTATAAACACTAAACCAAACTCCTTGCAAATAAGTAGGTACTGTAAAAAAATTACAATATTGACAAATAGAAAATATTAGTAGGCCCTACCAACCTATGAATAAATTTCGAAGAAATTTATAAGTTTAAAAATTTATATACCTACATAATATTAAACTTGAAACTATCCACACAATAAAAACCTAAGAATGTTAGTGAAACTATTTTTTTTTTATTTGTCATAATACTTAAAATACGTATGTTTCCAAAATGAAACAAAGTATAAATAACGACCAATTTGACAAAAAAAATTGTACAACTCGAATGACATTGAAAACATACACTTGAAATTTAAAAGAATTATGAGTGCCCTAGGTAGGGAGAAAATATATAAGAAGAAATTAAATTTAAAAAATGGGTGCGTGTACTTAGGTACGCGCATGAGAAGTTATACTTCTTTGGCATCATTAAAAAATAGTTTTTAATTGCATGCAAAATATTGCGTGGAGTCCCTCCACGTGGAAGAAGTGAAACTTCGTAATGTGGAAATGAAAATAGGAAGGGGTAGAAATTGATTTTTAGTGAAATCCTATTGTATCGACTAAAAAAATAAAGGAAAAAATTTGTAACGATTCATAGATTGATCTTCAGAGAGAGAGAGAGAGAGAGAGAGAGAGAGAGCGAGACCTATTGAATGTCTATAAAACTAACTTTTTTATGAGAGCAGATTTTCATGAAATAAATCATGAAACCATTCAACGATAAAAGCTGTTTATTTAAGTAAGCGGACGGGTTCGCCCCAAGGAGAAAATTGACGCGGCGAGACCTCGTGGACATAGAGAAATGACACACACTCACTATTTATGTGACTATGAAACATGATTTTTTTCTGCAATTAAAATTGTAATATACAAAAACGGTATTGAAAATTGAAACAAATATGGCGACACTACAAACTGTCAAGATCTTTATTTTTTTCTTACTCTCTACTTAGTTCCTTACAATAGCAAAACGTAACGTAATGGCTTGAAAGCTATTGCTCGGCAGACATAGAGGAATGACACTAACAGTTTGTATATCTATGACACACATTACATAAAATTAAGATATATTTTTTTAACCCGTTTAAAATTTATTTTTTTAGACAAAAGATAGCCTATGTCCATCCCCAGGATATAATCTATCTCCATGCCAAATTTCATTACGATCCGTCCAGCCGTTCAGCCGGGAAAAGGTAACAAACAAACAAACAGACAAACAGACAGACAGACAGAGTTACTTTCGCATTTATAATATTAGTATGGATATATATATATATATATATATATATATATATATATATATCACAATTTTGTGGATACAATAACTAAAAACTAAAATTTTTATCTGTAACTTTTTTTTGATTAGATAAACCATTGTTGTAAGGGGTTGAAAAAATGAGGGGTAGAATTTAAAGAAAATTCATAACTCCCTTAGTAAGGACACTATAAATCTGTTAAAATTATTAATAAATCTAATAATTTCACCTAAAACTTTTGTCGGGAACAATTTTTGATGATACAAACCATTACTGCAAGAGGTGGAAATAAAAATGGTAGAAAGACAAAATATCATTACTTTTTTAACAGATATAATTTCAAATACATTATAATTTAGTGTAAAACGCCTGAACTTTATCTAAAATCTTTGGATTAAACAATTTTGGATGGAACGAACTATTACCGTAAAAACAGCGGTTGAAATTAAAGAAAATTAAAACTTTCTTAGTTTCAAATGTGTGGGATTTTATTAATAACCATCTTAATTTTACCTTCAATCTTTGTCCAAAAAAATTTTAACAACCACGTAGTAGTGCAAGGGATGAAAAATAGTGTTTGAAGTTCAAAAATAATTGCATAACTACCTTAGTAGGCATAATATGAGATTCAGTAAGACATTAAATTCTGGATGAATTAAGTTAAAGACTTTCCAATTATTTTCCCTTCATGGAATAATGAGAAAATGTTAATTGGATCTTTTTTGAATATTGGCGAACATTATAGTCTGTCACGTAGGATACATTAAGATCTTAAAATGTTCCAGGAATTTGTAGCAGTTTCCAAAATATTTCCAGAAGAAATAGATACTTTGAATTCTACCTACACCTGTAAACTGCATAAAGGGAATTATTTTTTTCTTTGATACTTTTGAAGGAGTTATAATCGATACGAATAGTTTATTTAATTGATGGTTTAATGATTTAATTTATATTTTCCTCTTGGCGCCTAACACGCTACGGCTCGAATCATTTGCATGGTGGTCTCGTTAGGGAACAGTTTCACCTCACCGGTCGTAACGAGATTACATTAAGGGAAGGAGGAAGGGGGGGAGAGGGGAGTCTCCGACACCGAAGAACCGGGTCAGCCTCGGCTGGAAACCAGATCAGTGCGCGTGTCGCGCTGCGCGGGGAAAGAGGGACAGCGACGGCCGATCACTCGAACCGGGTCAACCGCCGTACGAAAGCGTCTTGCGAATCCGCGAGTTGTGAGAGAGAGCGCGCACCAGGTAGGTTACCAACCGACCCGTGCAACTTTCCATGTCGCTCGACAGAATGCGCCACTAGCTCACAAACCTGTGTCATGGAGAACCCAACGGTGTAGCACTCTAAATAATTTTGTTCTTAAATTTTTTGGTGTTTTCGCATATTGTTTAGAATAAATTCATAATATATCCATAGTTATTTGTAATTAAAAGATTTTTTTCTAATATACGAATTATTAAAGAATCTTTTTTTATGAACTCAAAAACAATCAGACCTTGCATGTACTACTTGAAAGCATGAAATCATATGGTTTTGCAATTTTGTATTAACCGTTTGTATGTAGCACTCGTCTTAAAACTCTATTTTTAGTATGTCTTTAATGCATGAAATTAGGTTTTTCCATAATACTGAAAAATTGAGGTTTCTAATGTTTTGGAAAAAAACTCATTTTTTATTTATGTAGAGAATACACCCACTCCATGCTGGTAAGTAGTTGGAAAAGGGGGGTTCAAGCACAGGCGGAGGAGCCAGGAGCCGGCCGCCATCTTGGATGACGTCATCGGCGGCCATCTTGGATGACGTAATCATGACCTTTGACCTTGACCTTTGACCTTGACCTTTGACCTTGCTAATCCATGCTAATCTATGCTAATCCATGCCAATCCATGCTAATCCATGTCAATCCATGCCAATCCATATACCAATCTATGCCAATTCGTATGCCAATCTATGCCAATACGTATGCCAATCTATGCCAATCCATATGTTAATCCATGCTAATCCATATATTAATCCATGCTAATCCATGCTAATCCATCCGCCATTTTTGTATTTCTAGAAATTTCCACCAACTTCGAATCGTGACATCACCGTTGCACTTTTCGTCACGGCCGCCATCTTGGATTCGAATTTTTTTTTTCGAACTTCAACTTTTCGAAATTCGATGTAATCATCAGCCGCCATCTTGTTTCGTCTGCTGGTGGCCGCCATCTTGTTTTCGTCTGCTGGAGGCAGCAATCTTGTGACGTCATATAGTTCTGTTGGTCGCCACCAGATAGCACCAGGGATTATTTTATTTTTTTCTTTAACTAAAATATTTTCAGTGCCGAGGCTGGGATTCGATCCATGGGACGTGAAAACGTCCAGGATGTCGTGGTTACGAGGCGGACACCTTGACCACTAGACCACGAGACCAATTGGGATATGGTGGAATAAATAATCTATATATGCTACGTACTGACGGCAAGTTTATGATAAATGGGGGGGAGGGTGTTTTTGCCTTCCTTAATGCATACCTAAGGCGTCACATTTGAAATAAAAATTATTATACAGCCGCCATCTTTAATTCCAGCACAGACTACCAGATGGAGCTAAATTCAAAAAATTAGTTGCCAGAGGTGCCACCATCTTGGTTCTCAAGTTGGCTGGTAGATGTCGCTAGTATCGCGCGCCAAATTCAAAATTAGTTGCCAGAGGTGCCACCATCTTGGTTCTCAAGTTGGCTGGTAGATGGCGCCACCGTCGCCATATTTTAGTTAATATAATCGATACCAGATGACGCCCCCGTCGCCATCTTTAGTTCCTAGTGTTGCTACCAGAGTGTGCCGTCACCATCTTTAGTTCCTAGTGTTGCTACCAGAGTGTGCCACCGTCACCATCTTTAATTCTTAAAGTTACCGCCGGAGCGCGCCACCGTCGCCATCTTTAATTCTTAAATTTACTGCCGGATGGCGCCAAGTGTTATGTAGTCAGTCTAGACAGGTCGGGAACGAGTCGAGACAAGTCTAGACAGTCGAGACAAGTCGGGGGACAAGACGAGACAAGTCGGTAGCCTGTATTCACCAAGTTCTCCGTTGCCGCCATCTTTAATTCATAAAGTCGCTACCAGATGGCGCCACTGTCGACCATATTTAATTCAAGGCATTGTCGCCAGATGACGCCAAGTTTGAATTTAAAAACCTACAAGTGTTATGCAATGTGTAACCAGTCGAGACAAGTCGGTATCCTGTATTCACCAAGTTCTCTGTTGCCGTCACTGCCATCCGGGTATCTGACGAGTCCTAATTAATATACTCGTACACATCCTACCTCTATAACCTCTACAAACAAACTGACCGTACCTACTCCAAAATGACATATATATTACACCCACATGCAAACATTTGATAACCATCAAGAAAGTCAACATATAAAAATATATTAACCATCGCTGAAACAAATTTCCCAACATTAATTACAATAAAAAAAGTCCGGTAAGATACTGTATTTTGTCTATAATTCAATAAATGATGATAGAGTATTAATAAAATATTGGTGTTGTGTAGAGTCTCTCTCTTCTTCTCGTAGTGGCGGAAGACATCTCGAAGGTAGTGTTAGAATTTATGTATTAAAGCAATCACTCTAGCTGAGGAGGTTAATAACTTATAGTTACAACTTTTTAAAAATACTCTGAATTTAAAACAATTTTTAATAAGAGGCACCATTAAATGGTTTTTTGAAATTAAAGCAAACAACTTAAATGTTAAACACATATTTATTTAAATCTTATTACAAACAGCAAGGGATAAGAAAAAACACTGATTTAAAAGAATTAAATAATGAGCAATAAAAGTACATAATATTCACACACTGCACATCATAGTGACAAAGGCAACATAACCTATTTACATAAACCAGAGACCCAATACCTAAATATTTATTATAACTACAAGTTACATAGGGTATAATATACTCTGAAATACATATTAAAGAGAAAATTGATATAAAACACATTATACTTTGCTCAATAGTTCCAGAAGTAATGAACGCACTGCTACACGAGCAATTTCAACAGTTCTTTCATCACTAGTGTTTTCTGTGGAACATACTTGAGTGGTGTCTTCACTGATCGGACCTAGATGACTGAGATCTCGGGTTCGACTCTTGCGAGATGTAGGAAGGCGAAGCTGACGCCTGCGTTTATGCTGGACTGCTACTGATGTAGTAGGTGCTAGCGATGTGGGACTCATCTGGGTACAGCTAGATGATGTCTGGACTGAAGAAGTCTGACCACATGCAGATGCTGGTGGTGACTCAATAGTTGGTAGGTTGAATGCATGTGCGAAAACCTCTTCAGGCGTTGCAGGGAGAACTGTATCGTCTCTCATCATATTCACACTACAATGTCCATAGCCCAGGCAGTTGATAACTTCTAGAGGCGTATCTTGAGGTCCTGGGTTTAAAACCTGTTTCTCGTGAAACACAGCGTCACAACTCTCCGAAAAATGTTTTAAAACACCGTCGATCCACTCACTATAATCAACAGTGCATAGCCCAGGTGTTACACTGGAGTATATCCTGTTCGGTTGAAAGTTAGACATCTCTGTTAACTACTTCTGCGGTAGGTCCTTACACCACCACAGTTTCAGCTCGACTGCCAATGTACTGTCAGGTCTTAGATAATGGACGACACAATCTACCTTGTTGCAGGATGTCTCGATGATGTTCGGAGCCTCCTCGTCACAATCACTGGTCCAGTGATGACCAAAGTTACAGACCTCTAGTTGAAGTAACCATCCTCGGTGACGTAGTGCACACGGCAGAATCCTGGCGTTACTTCCGCGTACTTTGCAGTTGGATCGAACAGCATTTGCTTGAATATGTAGCAGCTCTATACCCACACGACTATGTGTTGACTGCTGTGTCTAGGGTGTTGACCTCAATTTATACCGCTAGGACCCCCCTCCAGTCCAGTCACGTGTACCGTTGCTTCCGTTGTTGTCCCCCCGCCTTGCTGGCGGCCTCCAACATTCGAACGAGGTGATCAACCATCCAAGCCCTAAGCATGCTCGCATTGTGTCTTGAGATCGGACCTGGACACCCAAGTTACATAGAGTATAATATACTCTGAAATACATAATAAAAAGAAAATTGATATAAATAACATTATACTTTGCTTAATAGTTCCAGAAGTAATTAACACACTGCTTGACCAGTGACAGGTGTAACTAAATATTAAATGTATTTTATTTTCCATTACCTTTCGTGGAATTTATTAATCATTCACTCTACGAAAAACAACTCAAGACAATATACCTGACCATCGAATTAAATACAGTACCGCTATGCCTTACATGAAAGTCTAATTAGTCGATAACCTATAAATCGTTCATGTACAAAGCCACACATACAGGCCAATTTTCTATGGACCATGAGACCGAGTCATGACAATATCAGACGTATAGGCTAGTCATTTCAGGACCGCAGGACCTTCTTCGTCTTTAGATAATTACAGTCATTTAGACCATCATGAAATTTTTATACATACTAAAGGACCAAGCGACCTTGAAAAATATTTTAGTAACACCAAGAGGTTTTGAACTAGTAAATATTCAGTCACTACATATTTTACTACGCGCAATCAACAAAACGGAAGCACCATCAACAAAAAGGAAGCACATTTTGGAAGCACAATCAATAAAGAGAGCAGATTTGGAAGCACCATCAATAAAAAGGAAGCACTTTTGGAAACACCATCAACAAAAAGGAAGCACATTTTGGAAGCACCATCAACATAAAAGCAGCACATTTTGGAAGCACAATCAATAAAGGCAACACATTTGGAAGCACCATCAACAAAAAGGAAGCACATTTTGGAAGCACCATTAAAAAGGCAGCACATTTTGGAAGCACAATCAAAAAAGGCAGCACATTTTGGAAGCACCATCAAAAAGGCAGCACATTTAGGAAGCACAATCAAAAAAGGCAGCACATTTTGGAAGCACAATCAATAAAGGCAGCACATTTGGAAGCACCATCAACAAAAAGGAAGCACATTTTGGAAGCACAATCAAAAAAGGCAGCACATTTGGAAGCACCATCAAAAAAAGGAAGCACATTTTGGAAGCACCATCAAAAAGGCAGCACATTTTGGAAGCACAATCAAAAAAGGAAGCACATTTTGGAAGCACCATAAAAAAGGCAGCACATTTGGGAAGCACAATCAAAAAAGGCAGCACATTTGGAAGCACCATCAACAAAAGAAGGAAGCACATTTTGGAAGCACCATCAAAAAGGCAGCACATTTGGTAACACAAGTTACGAGAACTAAGTCTTAGTTAGAAATCAGAATGCAAGAAATAAAAACATTAAATTTTTACTTCTATATTTAATTTATTTCTTAAGATTATACAAATAGAAGTAAAATAAGTCATTATTGTATGTAGCCAGCTTTCCTCAGTTCTTCGAGTATGAAGGATATTTCTTTTATGCACGAATAGTTTCCTGCACAAAGTGAGCCATGTAGAAGTCTTAGCCGGTCAACCAATAAGTTTGGATCTTTCCACGATGTGTAATCAATCTCTTCTTCCACCATCTCACTTGCTTGTTTATTATAAATACTTTTAATATCACAATCGTCCCAGTGATCATAATAAGCGTTATCAGATTTATTTATTATAACACGTCGTTTCCATCGTTTCGGTCTCAGGACACCGTTACATTCTTCGATCTTGTCAGCTTTAGGTGCTTCATCACAGTCTATGCTTTTGTCAACAGCCTCAGAGTCACTGTTACAATCACTGTAGAAGACATCCTCTTCACCCAGATTACCATATGAATTCGATATCGATGATGTCGAAGTGCCATTATCGTCTTCATGCTTCCTTTTTAGGAGTCCATCATCATTTTTACAAAGTAAGAAAGATCTACTTGATATCGGCTGGAATGTATTCTCACTTTTCACGTTAAGGATTCTTCCATTGTCTTCATTCTTCCATAAATCATCATCGTCCTTTAATTTAAGTTCTTCGTCGAGATCGGAAGAGCCACGAACAAAATCTCTCTCAAGACAAGGAAAATTATTGTCGTAATGCACATCACTATTCCTTAGTCTAGTAGATCCATCGTTGTACTCTGGCTTGTACGCAGGCTTAACGTTACAAGTTCTGTCATGTCTTTTTAAGCTCTCTCTCCGCGTAAACGACTTGTTACATCGAACGCAACTTATCATATTGCGTAGTGGATTTTTAACACAGTCATTCTTCTGGTGTTGTCTTCCATTCTTTCTCAAGATAAATTCTTTGCTGCAAAACTTACACCTGTGTCCTTTCGATACAGCGACAGACACCGAATCAGGATTCATATTAGTTACTCTGACTAATGTTAGATACAAACAGACAGTTTACCAATTGGAACCATTACTTAAATATAATTTTTAAAATATTTCTTAAGCGAGAGTTAAGTTATCTCATGCAAAGGTACTTGCTGAAAGTAGTTCTGCTTTTCAACAACAGATGACACCACGTATTGCTTGCAGGTAAATATTATTTCTTTTTTTCATGCGGGATGCAGGATTCTCACTAACGATCGCAATAGAGGGATGGCATCGCTAGACTCCAAGGAGAAGGTAGTTTGTTCTTCCAGTTAGTGTTTCTCAGATTTCTCAGGGTATATTATTATTTGACTGAATAATGATTTTTTTTTAAATTCCACCTAATAAAAATAAAAATAGAAGCACTCAGAGAAAACCCGTCAGGGAGGATGTCGTTTATGAACATCATAAATTACCAATTTTTTTAAAAAAAGTCCAAAATTAATCCTGCTTAAGCAAAGAGTTCTAGCACAAGCCCGCTTGTGAACTCTTTGCTTAAGCAACATGAGAGTTCTAGCACAAGCCCGCTTGTGAACTCTTTGCTTAAGCAACATGAGAGTTCTAGCACAAGCAGGCTTGTGAACTCTTTGCTTAAGCAACATGAGAGTTCTAGCACAAGCCCGCTTGTGAACTCTTTGCTTAAGCAACATGAGAGTTCTAGCACAAGCGGGCTTGTGAACTCTTTGCTTAAGCAACATGAGAGTTCTAGCACAAGCGGGCTTGTGAACTCTTTGCTTAAGCAACATGAGAGTTCTAGCACAAGCGGGCTTGTGAACTCTTTGCTTAAGCAGGATTAATTTTGGACTTTTTTTAAAAAAAATTGGTAATTTATGATGTTCATAAACGACATCCTCCCTGACGGTTTTTCTCTGAGTGCTTCTATTTTTATTTTTATTAGGTGGAATTTAAAAAAAAAATCATTATTCAGTCAAATAATAATATACCCTGAGAAATCTGAGAAACACTAACTGGAAGAACAAACTACCTTCTCCTTGGAGTCTAGCGATGCCATCCCTCTATTGCGATCGTTAGTGAGAATCCTGCATCCCGCATGAAAAAAAGAAATAATATTTACCTGCAAGCAATACGTGGTGTCATCTGTTGTTGAAAAGCAGAACTACTTTCAGCAAGTACCTTTGCATGAGATAACTTAACTCTCGCTTAAGAAATATTTTAAAAATTATATTTAAGTAATGGTTCCAATTGGTAAACTGTCTGTTTGTATCTAACATTAGTCAGAGTAACTAATATGAATCCTGATTCGGTGTCTGTCGCTGTATCGAAAGGACACAGGTGTAAGTTTTGCAGCAAAGAATTTATCTTGAGAAAGAATGGAAGACAACACAAGAAGAATGACTGTGTTAAAAATCCACTACGCAATATGATAAGTTGCGTTCGATGTAACAAGTCGTTTACGCGGAGAGAGAGCTTAAAAAGACATGACAGAACTTGTAACGTTAAGCCTGCGTACAAGCCAGAGTACAACGATGGATCTACTAGACTAAGGAATAGTGATGTGCATTACGACAATAATTTTCCTTGTCTTGAGAGAGATTTTGTTCGTGGCTCTTCCGATCTCGACGAAGAACTTAAATTAAAGGACGATGATGATTTATGGAAGAATGAAGACAATGGAAGAATCCTTAACGTGAAAAGTGAGAATACATTCCAGCCGATATCAAGTAGATCTTTCTTACTTTGTAAAAATGATGATGGACTCCTAAAAAGGAAGCATGAAGACGATAATGGCACTTCGACATCATCGATATCGAATTCATATGGTAATCTGGGTGAAGAGGATGTCTTCTACAGTGATTGTAACAGTGACTCTGAGGCTGTTGACAAAAGCATAGACTGTGATGAAGCACCTAAAGCTGACAAGATCGAAGAATGTAACGGTGTCCTGAGACCGAAACGATGGAAACGACGTGTTATAATAAATAAATCTGATAACGCTTATTATGATCACTGGGACGATTGTGATATTAAAAGTATTTATAATAAACAAGCAAGTGAGATGGTGGAAGAAGAGATTGATTACACATCGTGGAAAGATCCAAACTTATTGGTTGACCGGCTAAGACTTCTACATGGCTCACTTTGTGCAGGAAACTATTCGTGCATAAAAGAAATATCCTTCATACTCGAAGAACTAAGGAAAGCTGGCTACATACAATAATGACTTATTTTACTTCTATTTGTATAATCTTAAGAAATAAATTAAATATAAAAGTAAAAATTTAATGTTTTTATTTCTTGCATTCTGATTTCTAACTAAGACTTAGTTCTCGTAACTTGTGTTACCAAATGTGCTGCCTTTTTGATGGTGCTTCCAAAATGTGCTTCCTTCTTTTGTTGATGGTGCTTCCAAATGTGCTGCCTTTTTTGATTGTGCTTCCCAAATGTGCTGCCTTTTTTATGGTGCTTCCAAAATGTGCTTCCTTTTTTGATTGTGCTTCCAAAATGTGCTGCCTTTTTGATGGTGCTTCCAAAATGTGCTTCCTTTTTTTGATGGTGCTTCCAAATGTGCTGCCTTTTTTGATTGTGCTTTCAAAATGTGCTTCCTTTTTGTTGATGGTGCTTCCAAATATGCTGCCTTTATTGATTGTGCTTCCAAAATGTGCTGCCTTTTTTGATTGTGCTTCCAAAATGTGCTGCCTTTTTAATGGTGCTTCCAAAATGTGCTTCCTTTTTGTTGATGGTGCTTCCAAATGTGTTGCCTTTATTGATTGTGCTTCCAAAATGTGCTGCTTTTATGTTGATGGTGCTTCCAAAATGTGCTTCCTTTTTGTTGATGGTGTTTCCAAAAGTGCTTCCTTTTTATTGATGGTGCTTCCAAATCTGCTCTCTTTATTGATTGTGCTTCCAAAATGTGCTTCCTTTTTGTTGATGGTGCTTCCGTTTTGTTGATTGCGCGTAGTAAAATATGTAGTGACTGAATATTTACTAGTTCAAAACCTCTTGGTGTTACTAAAATATTTTTCAAGGTCGCTTGGTCCTTTAGTATGTATAAAAATTTCATGATGGTCTAAATGACTGTAATTATCTAAAGACGAAGAAGGTCCTGCGGTCCTGAAATGACTAGCCTATACGTCTGATATTGTCATGACTCGGTCTCATGGTCCATAGAAAATTGGCCTGTATGTGTGGCTTTGTACATGAACGATTTATAGGTTATCGACTAATTAGACTTTCATGTAAGGCATAGCGGTACTGTATTTAATTCGATGGTCAGGTATATTGTCTTGAGTTGTTTTTCGTAGAGTGAATGATTAATAAATTCCACGAAAGGTAATGGAAAATAAAATACATTTAATATTTAGTTACACCTGTCACTGGTCAAGCAGTGTGTTAATTACTTCTGGAACTATTAAGCAAAGTATAATGTTATTTATATCAATTTTCTTTTTATTATGTATTTCAGAGTATATTATACTCTATGTAACTTGGGTGTCCAGGTCCGATCTCAAGACACAATGCGAGCATGCTTAGGGCTTGGATGGTTGATCACCTCGTTCGAATGTTGGAGGCCGCCAGCAAGGCGGGGGGACAACAACGGAAGCAACGGTACACGTGACTGGACTGGAGGGGGGTCCTAGCGGTATAAATTGAGGTCAACACCCTAGACACAGCAGTCAACACATAGTCGTGTGGGTATAGAGCTGCTACATATTCAAGCAAATGCTGTTCGATCCAACTGCAAAGTACGCGGAAGTAACGCCAGGATTCTGCCGTGTGCACTACGTCACCGAGGATGGTTACTTCAACTAGAGGTCTGTAACTTTGGTCATCACTGGACCAGTGATTGTGACGAGGAGGCTCCGGACATCATCGAGACATCCTGCAACAAGGTAGATTGTGTCGTCCATTATCTAAGACCTGACAGTACATTGGCAGTCGAGCTGAAACTGTGGTGGTGTAAGGACCTACCGCAGAAGTAGTTAACAGAGATGTCTAACTTTCAACCGAACAGGATATACTCCAGTGTAACACCTGGGCTATGCACTGTTGATTATAGTGAGTGGATCGACGGTGTTTTAAAACATTTTTCGGAGAGTTGTGACGCTGTGTTTCACGAGAAACAGGTTTTAAACCCAGGACCTCAAGATACGCCTCTAGAAGTTATCAACTGCCTGGGCTATGGACATTGTAGTGTGAATATGATGAGAGACGATACAGTTCTCCCTGCAACGCCTGAAGAGGTTTTCGCACATGCATTCAACCTACCAACTATTGAGTCACCACCAGCATCTGCATGTGGTCAGACTTCTTCAGTCCAGACATCATCTAGCTGTACCCAGATGAGTCCCACATCGCCAGCACCTACTACATCAGTAGCAGTCCAGCATAAACGCAGGCGTCAGCTTCGCCTTCCTACATCTCGCAAGAGTCGAACCCGAGATCTCAGTCATCTAGGTCCGATCAGTGAAGACACCACTCAAGTATGTTCCACAGAAAACACTAGTGATGAAAGAACTGTTGAAATTGCTCGTGTAGCAGTGCGTTCATTACTTCTGGAACTATTGAGCAAAGTAAAATGTGTTTTATATCAATTTTCTCTTTAATATGTATTTCAGAGTATATTATACCCTATGTAACTTGTAGTTATAATAAATATTTAGGTATTGGGTCTCTGGTTTATGTAAATAGGTTATGTTGCCTTTGTCACTATGATGTGCAGTGTGTGAATATTATGTACTTTTATTGCTCATTATTTAATTCTTTTAAATCAGTGTTTTTTCTTATCCCTTGCTGTTTGTAATAAGATTTAAATAAATATGTGTTTAACATTTAAGTTGTTTGCTTTAATTTCAAAAAACCATTTAATGGTGCCTCTTATTAAAAATTGTTTTAAATTCAGAGTATTTTTAAAAAGTTGTAACTATAAGTTATTAACCTCCTCAGCTAGAGTGATTGCTTTAATACATAAATTCTAACACTACCTTCGAGATGTCTTCCGCCACTACGAGAAGAAGAGAGAGACTCTACACAACACCAATATTTTATTAATACTCTATCATCATTTATTGAATTATAGACAAAATACAGTATCTTACCGGACTTTTTTTATTGTAATTAATGTTGGGAAATTTGTTTCAGCGATGGTTAATATATTTTTATATGTTGACTTTCTTGATGGTTATCAAATGTTTGCATGTGGGTGTAATATATATGTCATTTTGGAGTAGGTACGGTCAGTTTGTTTGTAGAGGTTATAGAGGTAGGATGTGTACGAGTATATTAATTAGGACTCGTCAGATACCCGGATGGCAGTGACGGCAACAGAGAACTTGGTGAATACAGGATACCGACTTGTCTCGACTGGTTACACATTGCATAACACTTGTAGGTTTTTAAATTCAAACTTGGCGTCATCTGGCGACAATGCCTTGAATTAAATATGGTCGACAGTGGCGCCATCTGGTAGCGACTTTATGAATTAAAGATGGCGGCAACGGAGAACTTGGTGAATACAGGCTACCGACTTGTCTCGTCTTGTCCCCCGACTTGTCTCGACTGTCTAGACTTGTCTCGACTCGTTCCCGACCTGTCTAGACTGACTACATAACACTTGGCGCCATCCGGCAGTAAATTTAAGAATTAAAGATGGCGATGGTGGCGCGCTCCGGCGGTAACTTTAAGAATTAAAGATGGTGACGGTGGCACACTCTGGTAGCAACACTAGGAATTAAAGAGGGCGACGGTGGCGTCATCTGGTATCGATTATATGAACTAAAATATGGCGACGGTGGTGCCATCTACCAGCCAACTTGAGAACCAAGATGGCGGCACCTCTGGCAACTAATTTTGAATTTGGCGCGCGATACTAGCGACATCTACCAGCCAACTTGAGAACCAAGATGGCGGCGCCTCTGACAACTAATTTTTGAATTTGGCGCGCGATACTAGCGACATCTACCAGCCAACTTGAGAACCAAGATGGTGGCACCTCTGGCAACTAATTTTTTGAATTTAGCGCCATCTGGTAGTCTGTGCTGGAATTAAAGATGGCGGCTGTATAATAATTTTTATTTCAAATGTGACGCCTTAGGTATGCATTAAGGAAGCCAAAAACACCCTCCCCCCCATTTATCATAAACTTGCCGTCAGTACGTAGCATATATAGATTATTTATTCCACCATATCCCAATTGGTCTCGTGGTCTAGTGGTCAAGGTGTCCGCCTCGTAACCACGACATCCTGGACGTTTTCACGTCCCATGGATCGAATCCCAGCCTCGGCACTGAAAATATTTTAGTTAAAGAAAAAAATAAAATAATCCCTGGTGCTATCTGGTAGCGACCAACAGAACTATATGACGTCACAAGATTGCTGCCTCCAGCAGACGAAAACAAGATGGCGGCCACCAGCAGACGAAACAAGATGGCGGCTGATGATTACATCGAATTTCGAAAAGTTGAAGTTCGAAAAAAAAAAAAAATTCGAATCCAAGATGGCGGCCGTGACGAAAAGTGCAATGGTGACGTCACGATTCGAAGTTGGTGGAAATTTCTAGAAATACAAAAATGGCGGATGGATTAGCATGGATTAGCATGGATTAACATATGGATTAGCATGGATTAACATATGGATTGGCATAGATTGGCATACGTATTGGCATAGATTGGCATACGAATTGGCATAGATTGGCATACGGATTGGCATGGATTGACATGGATTAGCATGGATTGGCATGGATTAGCATAGATTAGCATGGATTAGCAAGGTCAAAGGTCAAGGTCAAAGGTCATGATGACGTCATCCAAGATGGCCGCCGATGACGTCATCCAAGATGGCGGCCGGCTCCTGGCTCCTCCGCCTGTGCTTGAACCCCACTTTTCCAACTACTCTGGTAGTAGTCGTGCTGCTCTATGTAGACGTTTTTGTCTCTGGATAAATAACTTAAAATTTAAACTATAGTTCAAATTAAAAACTCCATGATGGCAGGGTATAAACTCCAAACTCTTTAATTTTCCCTGTGAAATATCACCAAGGAAATTTCTTACTACCTCGTACCTGCAACAGCAACGTGCGGTTTTTCGCAGTAAGACAAGCTTGGTATTATTTTTCCTTCGATTTTTTTTTTTTTACCTTCCTATGGAACAATTTATGCCTAAATACTAAGAAAGTCCACGTATCGATTTCAGCTTATTTGTTATTCCGAGAATAACTTGAAAACTCTCTAGGCGTGTTTGTTGTAAATCATGGTCGCGTGCACTATGTAAACGAGTATATTATTTTGAAACTTAATTTATCATTAAAGTTTCAACATGAATTACAAGATTCAGGATTAGTATCTGTATGACACTTAATATCACTTAAATTGGCTTCTGAAGAGGTTCCAAAGCAGTAGGCCTATAAAAGGTATAATTTTTTGTCCGCTGTTGGTGAAAGCAAACGTATGTTCAATGTAACTTAGTTCTACGTCAGCTCACTAATGGCGTTGCTGCCTATGTTTCCGGCACGTGACGTGATAGATAAGATATGCGTTAATCGGTGATTCGGGCGTGTTGCTAGTGTTAACGCTAGTACATTGCAATTAAATGTTATGTGTAAGGTATATGATTTATAATTTATACACAGCCGAAAAATTCAGCTTACAGTGATGTTAAGGGGCTTCATATTTTGCAATCCGCTGCCACTAGGCCTCGCCACGCCTAATTTATCGATATCGCCATAGGACTGTAAGTGGTAAAACCCTGACGCCCAATGATGGAGTTACACCACTCACTTCCTGGTGCTTACAATTTTCGTTAACTACAAGTTCCCCAAACATTCAATATCACCTCGACTCGCCCTTTCAGCTCTAAATAAGTTTCGCTTTCGATCTACATAATAAAACTACAACAGTGATTGACTGGCAGACAACAAAAAGCAGTAACCGGTGGGTCTATAAGCGAGAAATTTTGCATAACTTAGGTGAGCACTAAGAAAGTATTTTTGTGAAAATTCATCCCCTAAGAAGGTTAAATAGGTGATGAAAGTTTGTATGGAAGTTTACATATTTAAATTTATGAATATGGAAATAATGTTTAGGTTTATGTTTATAAATAAAATTAAGTTTTATCAACGTTTTTATGAAAAAAATCACCCCCTAAGGGGATAAAATAATTAAACTTTGTTTGAGAAGTACGTCATTTTTGAAGCCAGAAAACGTGGAATTTGTTGTTTAGGTTTCTCAAGAACATAAAAAGTAAGTAAATAATAATAAAAAATATAGGTTATGACTTATTTAAATAAGTCGTGAGCAGAGCAGGTTAACACAAATACTCTTCACATTCGAGGCAAGTCGGATGGTTGGTTCCTGAGGTGTCGCCGAGGGGAGATCCCATTCGGGCACACAGCTTAGTATTCAATAATTCTACACGGTGGAGGTTCGCAATTACTGTAAAAATTATATATATACATATGGCGAGGAAGAAACCAGCAAAGGTACAAGTAGTATAGGATAGCCGGAACTGGGACAGGGTTCTGGGTGAGGAGCCTGAGGAGACGGTCCGCCATCATGGATTGTGACGTCACGGCGGCCATCTTGGATGAGTGTAACGGGACATAGCGTAACGGGACAAGTTTGACCTTGACCTTTGACCCTCAAAATTCGCCAAAATTGGGCAAAAATTGCCCAAAATTCCTCAAAATTCGTCAAAATTTACATTTCTGTGAAAAAAATTCCGCCAAAAAATCTCAAAAAATTCCACAATTAAAAATTAGAATTTCGAAAAATCCTCAAAAGTTGTTTTGCCCTAGAAAGAACCCAAATTCCTAAAAGCGGCTTAAAACTCCTAAGAGCTAGCCGCTCTAAGCCGCCGAGGTCATGACCTTGAAAACTAGGATGCCATGACAGCCATATTGGATGATGACGTCACCGTTGCAATTTACATTACGGTCGCCATCTTTAAAATCTTTATTTATTATCCGATTTTAATGAAATTTTTTTTTAAAATTTATAAAAAAATTCAATTAATAAAAAATATTTAAAAATCATACATTAACGACACGGAGCTCGGAGTCCTCAGTTCGAACCCGACGAGTGCAAAAAAAAAAAAATGGCGACCGATCCTTCCCTCGTGGTGACTTTTGGCAGACTAACTCCCACCACTTTTCTTAAAGCATATATATCGTCACCTAGTATGACGTCATGTCCGCCATCTTGTCTTCGTTGCTGGAGACCACCATCTTGTTTTCGTCGGCGAGAGTGCGCTGACGCTATGTTAGTTTAGTTCTTATCCGCTAGAGTGCAGTAATCATTTATTACTGTGACACCTGCCATCTTGAAATTTGGCCGCCATCTTGGAAATCCGTAATTATTTAGCTAGGAATTCGGGAAAAGTTCCAAAATTCATTAAATAAATCACTCATTAATTTACATATTGATTCGATCGATTCCCGTCCACGGATCGATACCCGAACGATGCAATAATGTTTAATTTTATGTAAAAAATAATAATTGCAATAAACCATGTTCTAAATTCATTAAATAAATTTGTAATCCATATAATGATTGATTGGATCGACTTAGGTCCTTGGTTCGATCCTTGGCCGATACCAAACAACTTTAATACTTTAAAAAAGTACCACAATAGTGTCAGGTTTGAGAAAATAAAAACACCGCAAGTTCCTTTAAAAAAACTTTTATTACATACATACTACACTACTACAAGTACAAAAAAAATACACAGACAAATTACTAAAGTTATGTGGATTTCTCGATTCAACAGTCTTCTTGTTGTATGGTACTACAAATGTGTATTACATAATACCGTAATTTCAAGTTTTTGATCTTCTCACAGTACGTGCAGTCGGGTGATGGAACACCGCTGGATGCTCCTTCCTTCATCAATGCCACTGGAACTGTTGACAACCATTGTAACACTGCTGACATGTTAACTTCTGAAGCCTTTGAGGTCTGCTCTGCGGAAGATGTTGCACGCGTCGAAATCTCCTGCTGTGCTGAGAGAGTAGGTGTAGCTGTAGACGTCGTTGTCATCGTGCTCTGCACTGATGATGGTAGACCTTCGATCCAGGTTGGTATATATAGTGGTAATGATGCCATCGAGTTCTCAAGAATAGCTAGATACCGGTCTATTATGTTATACAAGTCTAACTATCCGATCCGTTCATTACCGCAGCCAGAGACGGACTGAAGTCCATATCACCAGGGTCTCACTTATATAGACTCATCAGTCGGTACAACACATGAGTCAAAACAAGAACCATGTTCATTATACTCACACTTAACTTTCTCGGAGCATTTTTTATAATGAAGATGTAAGCTATCAAGACGTGAAATTAGTTTTTTGCACTTATTGCACTGAAATTGTATTCTTTTAACATTATTAGAACAACTGCTTCTTTCATGTCTGCGAGCATTTGAGGTGATAGTAAATGATGCGTCACAGTATTTGCACTGACGCAATGGATGCTCTTCATTAGTTGAAGAATCCATTGCTGACGACGAAACTTCGGATGATGGTGGTATCACATCTGTTGAAATCTCCTCCAATGTTGACACCGTCGTTGCCAACGGGATCTGCACCTTCTCCATCGTAGCTGTCGTCAAGGTTCCCGTAGACGATGGTACAACCTCCGAGTTCGACGTTAAAGACGGTAAAGATGCCATCGAGGTCTCAAGAACAGCTAATTGACACGACTTATGCACCAGAAGAAACAAACTAGGTGATCCTTACACCGCCGACGTCAGTAACAAACTGAGCGTCCTGCTGTCTAGGACTCGCTTATATACATGCACCGTATGGAATAATACGCTAATCAAATCAAGAACCATTTACAATAATACTAGAGTCAAATCTACAAATTAAAAAAGAGGATCATTTGATCGAAAAAAAATTCGATCTCTCCAATATACGCCAGGCTCCAAGAGCTACAATTCACGTCATCAGATCCATCTACATTTTGCTCCTATGCATCAATTGACCATTAGCTGCAAGTGATCCAACAGCTCCATCAGCTTCAACACGTAATGTACGCAATGTACGCGCAATACATGCAATTTACACGCAATAAATGGAATGATTACACAGTACACACAGGAAACGGAACGTACACACAGTACACACACACACAGGAAACGGAACGTACACACAGTACACACAGGAAACGGAATGTACACACAGTACACACAGGAAACTAAACGGACACACAGTACACACAGGAAACGGAACGTACACACAGGAAACGGAACGTACACACAGTACACACAGGAAACTAAACGGACACACAGTACACACAGGAAACGGAACGTACACACAGTACACACAGGAAACGGAACGTACACACAGTACACACAGGAAACTGATCGTACACACAGTACACACAGGAAACGGAACGTACACACAGTACACACACACAGGAAACGGAACGTACACACAGTACACACAGGAAACTGATCGTACACACAGTACACACAGGAAACTGATCGTACACACAGTACACACAGGAAACGGAACGTACACACAGTACACACAGGAAACGGAACATACACACAGTACACACAGGAAACGGAACGTACACACAGTACACACAGGAAACGGAACGTACACACAGTACACACAGGAAACGGAACATACACACAGTACACACAGGAAACGGAACGTACACACAGTACACACAGGAAACGGAACGTACACACAGTACACACAGGAAACGGAACATACACACAGTACACACAGGAAACGGAACGTACACACAGTACACACAGGAAACTGAACGTACACACAGTACACACAGAAAACGGTACGTACACACAGTACACACAGAAACGGAACGTACACAGAGTACACACAGGAAACGTAATGCTCGCACACATACAGTAGCGGAAACACACAGAGGCTTAGTTGGAAATCAGAATACAAGAAATAAAAACATTAAATTTTTACTTTCAATATTTTATTACTTCTCAACATTACACAAATACAAGTAAAAGAAGCCATTATTGTATGTAGCCAGCTTTCCTCAGTTCTTTGAGTATGAAGGATATTTCTTTGATGCACGGATAGTTTCCTGCACAAAGCGATCCATGTAGAAGTCTTAGCCGGTCAACCAATATGTTTGGATCTTTCCATAATGTGTAATCAATCTCTTCTACCACCATCTTACTTGCTTGTTTATTATAAATACTTTTAATATCACAATCGTCCCAGTGATCATAATAAGCATTATCAGATTTATTTATTATAACACGACGTTTCCATCGTTTCGGTCTCAGGACATCGCCACATTCTTCGATCTTGTCAGCTCTAGGTGCTTCATCACAGTCTACGCCTTTGTCAACAGCCTCAGAGTCACTGTAACAATCACTGTAGAAGACATCCTCTTCACACAGATTACCGTATGAATTCGCTATCGATGATGTCGAAGTGTCTTCATAGTCTTCATGCTTCCTTTTTAGGAGTCCATCATTTTTACAAAGAATGGAGGATCTACTGAATATAGGCTTGAATGTATTCTCACTTTTCACGGTGTTGATACTTCCATTAGTTTCAGTCTTCCCGAAGCCATTAGCATCCTTCAATTTATGTTCTTCCTCACGATCGGGTGAGCTAATACCATCACGCTCAGGACAAGGAAAATGTTTGTCATAATGCAGATCACTCTTCTTTAGTCTAGTGGATCCATCGGTGTGCTCTATGCCGTAAGTAGTCTTGACTTTACATGTTCTACCATGTCTTTTTAAGCTGTCAATTCGTGTTAACAACCTGCTACATCGATTACAGCTTAACATGTTGCGTAGTGGGTTTCTAGCACAATCATTCTTCTCATGACGTCTAGCATTCCTTCTCATGACAAAATCCTTGCCACAGTATCTACAGCAGCTTCCTTCCGATTCAGCTATAGATAACAAACCACGATCCAGGGTAGCTTCTGTGACTAATGTTAGATACAAAGTGTCAGTTTTCTCCAATTGGAACCATTTCTTAAATAGAGTTTTTGAAATATTTCATCAGCGAGAGTTAAGTTATCTAATGCAAAGCAAATTGATGCAAGTAGTTCTGGATGTCGTCAACAGATGACGCCACGTGTTGCTTGCAGGTAAATAATATATATTTCATTAATGTGGGATGCGGAACGCTCACTATCGATCGCAAAGGGAGGTTCACTTCGATAGTATCCAAGGAGAAAAAAGTTCGTCCTTCCTGCTAGTGCTTCTCAGATTTCTCACGGTCCGCCATCTTGGATTACGACGTCACGGCGGCCATCTTGTATGGGTGTGACCTTGACCTTTGACCGAAACCGCAGGAATGATCGCAAGCACACGGATTAACCATCAAAATATTGATAAGAATAATCAGGAGCACACAGAGAAAACCATCATAATATTGGCAAGAATAATCAGGAGCACACGGAGAAAACCGCCACAAGTTTTCTTTGATATCATTAAAATACAAAAAAAAATTAATAAAAAAATAAAAACGAAAAAAAAATTCAAACATTCTGCTAGCTTGTGAACTTCTCATTGTTGAGCAAAGATAGAGTTCTAGTACAAGCCAGAATGTTTGAATTTTTTTTTCGTTTTTATTTTTTTATTATATATTTTTTGTATTTTAATGATATCAAAGAAAACTTGTGGCGGTTTTCTCCGTGTGCTCCTGATTATTCTTGCCAATATTATGATGGTTTTCTCTGTGTGCTCCTGATTATTCTTATCAATATTTTGATGGTTAATCCGTGTGCTTGCGATCATTCCTGCGGTTTCGGTCAAAGGTCAAGGTCACACCCATACAAGATGGCCGCCGTGACGTCGTAATCCAAGATGGCGGACCGTGAGAAATCTGAGAAGCACTAGCAGGAAGGACGAACTTTTTTCTCCTTGGATACTATCGAAGTGAACCTCCCTTTGCGATCGATAGTGAGCGTTCCGCATCCCACATTAATGAAATATATATTATTTACCTGCAAGCAACACGTGGCGTCATCTGTTGACGACATCCAGAACTACTTGCATCAATTTGCTTTGCATTAGATAACTTAACTCTCGCTGATGAAATATTTCAAAAACTCTATTTAAGAAATGGTTCCAATTGGAGAAAACTGACAGTTTGTATCTAACATTAGTCACAGAAGCTACCATGGATCGTGGTTTGTTATCTATAGCTGAATCGGAAGGAAGCTGCTGTAGATACTGTGGCAAGGATTTTGTCATGAGAAGGAATGCTAGACGTCATGAGAAGAATGATTGTGCTAGAAACCCACTACGCAACATGTTAAGCTGTAATCGATGTAGCAGGTTGTTAACACGAATTGACAGCTTAAAAAGACATGGTAGAACATGTAAAGTCAAGACTACTTACGGCATAGAGCACACCGATGGATCCACTAGACTAAAGAAGAGTGATCTGCATTATGACAATAATTTTCCTTGTCCTGAGCGTGATGGTATTAGCTCACCCGATCGTGAGGAAGAACATAAATTGAAGGATGCTAATGGCTTCGGGAAGACTGAAACTAATGGAAGTATCAACACCGTGAAAAGTGAGAATACATTCAAGCCTATATTCAGTAGATCCTCCATTCTTTGTAAAAATGATGGACTCCTAAAAAGGAAGCATGAAGACTATGAAGACACTTCGACATCATCGATAGCGAATTCATACGGTAATCTGGGTGAAGAGGATGTCTTCTACAGTGATTGTTACAGTGACTCTGAGGCTGTTGACAAAGGCATAGACTGTGATGAAGCACCTAGAGCTGACAAGATCGAAGAATGTGGCGATGTCCTGAGACCGAAACGATGGAAACGTCGTGTTATAATAAATAAATCGGATAATGCTTATTATGATCACTGGGACGATTGTGATATTAAAAGTATTTATAATAAACAAGCAAGTAAGATGGTGGTAGAAGAGATTGATTACACATTATGGAAAGATCCAAACATATTGGTTGACCGGCTAAGACTTCTACATGGATCGCTTTGTGCAGGAAACTATCCGTGCATCAAAGAAATATCCTTCATACTCAAAGAACTGAGGAAAGCTGGCTACATACAATAATGGCTTCTTTTACTTGTATTTGTGTAATGTTGAGAAGTAATAAAATATTGAAAGTAAAAATTTAATGTTTTTATTTCTTGTATTCTGATTTCCAACTAAGCCTCTGTGTGTTTCCGCTACTGTATGTGTGCGATCATTACGTTTCCTGTGTGTACTGTGTGTACGTTCCGTTTCCTGTGTGTACTGTTTGTACGTTCCGTTTCTGTGTGTACTGTGTGTACGTACCGTTTTCTGTGTGTACTGTGTGTACGTTCAGTTTCCTGTGTGTACTGTGTGTACGTTCCGTTTCCTGTGTGTACTGTGTGTATGTTCCGTTTCCTGTGTGTACTGTGTGTACGTTCCGTTTCCTGTGTGTACTGTGTGTACGTTCCGTTTCCTGTGTGTACTGTGTGTATGTTCCGTTTCCTGTGTGTACTGTGTGTACGTTCCGTTTCCTGTGTGTACTGTGTGTACGTTCCGTTTCCTGTGTGTACTGTGTGTATGTTCCGTTTCCTGTGTGTACTGTGTGTACGTTCCGTTTCCTGTGTGTACTGTGTGTACGATCAGTTTCCTGTGTGTACTGTGTGTACGATCAGTTTCCTGTGTGTACTGTGTGTACGTTCCGTTTCCTGTGTGTGTGTACTGTGTGTACGTTCCGTTTCCTGTGTGTACTGTGTGTACGATCAGTTTCCTGTGTGTACTGTGTGTACGTTCCGTTTCCTGTGTGTACTGTGTGTACGTTCCGTTTCCTGTGTGTACTGTGTGTCCGTTTAGTTTCCTGTGTGTACTGTGTGTACGTTCCGTTTCCTGTGTGTACTGTGTGTCCGTTTAGTTTCCTGTGTGTACTGTGTGTACATTCCGTTTCCTGTGTGTACTGTGTGTACGTTCCGTTTCCTGTGTGTGTGTGTACTGTGTGTACGTTCCGTTTCCTGTGTGTACTGTGTAATCATTCCATTTATTGCGTGTAAATTGCATGTATTGCGCGTACATTGCGTACATTACGTGTTGAAGCTGATGGAGCTGTTGGATCACTTGCAGCTAATGGTCAATTGATGCATAGGAGCAAAATGTAGATGGATCTGATGACGTGAATTGTAACTCTTGGAGCCTGGCGTATATTGGAGAGATCGAATTTTTTTTCGATCAAATGATCCTCTTTTTTAATTTGTAGATTTGACTCTAGTATTATTGTAAATGGTTCTTGATTTGATTAGCGTATTATTCCATACGGTGCATGTATATAAGCGAGTCCTAGACAGCAGGACGCTCAGTTTGTTACTGACGTCGGCGGTGTAAGGATCACCTAGTTTGTTTCTTCTGGTGCATAAGTCGTGTCAATTAGCTGTTCTTGAGACCTCGATGGCATCTTTACCGTCTTTAACGTCGAACTCGGAGGTTGTACCATCGTCTACGGGAACCTTGACGACAGCTACGATGGAGAAGGTGCAGATCCCGTTGGCAACGACGGTGTCAACATTGGAGGAGATTTCAACAGATGTGATACCACCATCATCCGAAGTTTCGTCGTCAGCAATGGATTCTTCAACTAATGAAGAGCATCCATTGCGTCAGTGCAAATACTGTGACGCATCATTTACTATCACCTCAAATGCTCGCAGACATGAAAGAAGCAGTTGTTCTAATAATGTTAAAAGAATACAATTTCAGTGCAATAAGTGCAAAAAACTAATTTCACGTCTTGATAGCTTACTTCTTCATTATAAAAAATGCTCCGAGAAAGTTAAGTGTGAGTATAATGAACATGGTTCTTGTTTTGACTCATGTGTTGTACCGACTGATGAGTCTATATAAGTGAGACCCTGGTGATATGGACTTCAGTCCGTCTCTGGCTGCGGTAATGAACGGATCGGATAGTTAGACTTGTATAACATAATAGACCGGTATCTAGCTATTCTTGAGAACTCGATGGCATCATTACCACTATATATACCAACCTGGATCGAAGGTCTACCATCATCAGTGCAGAGCACGATGACAACGACGTCTACAGCTACACCTACTCTCTCAGCACAGCAGGAGATTTCGACGCGTGCAACATCTTCCGCAGAGCAGACCTCAAAGGCTTCAGAAGTTAACATGTCAGCAGTGTTACAATGGTTGTCAACAGTTCCAGTGGCATTGATGAAGGAAGGAGCATCCAGCGGTGTTCCATCACCCGACTGCACGTACTGTGAGAAGATCAAAAACTTGAAATTACGGGATTATGTAATACACATTTGTAGTACCATACAACAAGAAGACTGTTGAATCGAGAAATCCACATAACTTTAGTAATTTGTCTGTGTATTTTTTTTGTACTTGTAGTAGTGTAGTATGTATGTAATAAAAGTTTTTTTATAGGAACTTGCGGTGTTTTTATTTTCTCAAACCTGACACTATTGTGGTACTTTTTTAAAGTATTAAAGTTGTTTGGTATCGGCCAAGGATCGAACCAAGGACCTAAGTCGATCCAATCAATCATTATATGGATTACAAATTTATTTAATGAATTTAGAACATGGTTTATTGCAATTATTATTTTTTACATAAAATTAAACATTATTGCATCGTTCGGGTATCGATCCGTGGACGGGAATCGATCGAATCAATATGTAAATTAATGAGTGATTTATTTAATGAATTTTGGAACTTTTCCCGAATTCCTAGCTAAATAATTACGGATTTCCAAGATGGCGGCCAAATTTCAAGATTGCAGGTGTCACAGTAATAAATGATTACTGCACTCTAGCGGATAAGAACTAAACTAACATAGCGTCAGCTCACTCTCGCCGACGAAAACAAGATGGTGGTCTCCAGCAACGAAGACAAGATGGCGGACATGACGTCATACTAGGTGACGATATATATGCTTTAAGAAAAGTGGTGGGAGTTAGTCTGCCAAAAGTCACCACGAGGAAAGGATCGGTCGCCATTTTTTTTTTTTTTGCGCTCGTCCGTTTCGAACTGAGGACTCCGAGCTCCGTGTCGTTAATGTATGATTTTTAAATATTTTTTATTAATTGAATTTTTTTATAAATTTTAAAAAAAATTTCATTAAAATCGGATAATAAATAAAGATTTTAAAGATGGCGACCGTAACGTAAATTGCAACGGTGACGTCATCATCCAATATGGCTGTCATGGCATCCTAGTTTTCAAGGTCATGACCTCGGCGGCTTAGAGCGGCTAGCTCTTAGGAGTTTTAAGCCGCTTTTAGGAATTTGGGTTCTTTCTAGGGCAAAACAACTTTTGAGGATTTTTCGAAATTCTAATTTTTGGATTGTGGAATTTTTTGAGATTTTTTGGCGGAATTTTTTTCACAGAAATGTAAATTTTGATGAAATTTGAGGAATTTTGGGCAATTTTTGCCCAATTTTGGCGAATTTTGAGGGTCAAAGGTCAAGGTCAAACTTGTCCCGTTACGCTATGTCCCGTTACACTCATCCAAGATGGCCGCCGTGACGTCACAATCCATGATGGCGGACCGTCTCCTCAGGCTCCTCACCCAGAACCCTGTCCCAGTTCCGGCTATCCTATACTACTGGTACAGTTGTCTGACTCTCTACTTTTCTTGTCTCCTCCTCCCCCTCCCCCCCCCCCAACGCTACTACTAGCAACTTCCATGACCTCAACTTGTTCGTCTCTTGTTCTAACTTGTCGATGCCCTGCTATGAAGTCATGGCCTCTGCTGCAAGTGCCGGCTGTGGCCAGGGCCGGATTTAGGGGAGGGCAACCGGGGCGAAAGCCCCGGGGCCTCCACAAACGGAGGGCCCCCACAATAGAGACTTAGGAAAAAAAAAAATCTTTCAAATTCCGACAAGTTAACACTAGTAAACATATTTTCCTTTGATATTCTTTTTTCGCTGTTTTACCTTTACCTACAGTTCTTTGTACATACATGATTATATTATTATTAAATATCAACAGAAATATTCATTAACACTAAAATTTAATTTCATATAATTTTTGTCTCCAATTATATTTATGTATGTTTTTTTTAAAATACTAAGAGAATCTACTTGATTTCACAATAAATTATTTATTGGAAAACTCGACTGAAAAAAAATTGTTCATTTTATTTATAAAATAATTTGGAGCCAGAGGGCCTCCGCTCCTCGGTTGCCCCGAGGCCTCCAGACCTCTAAATCCGGCCCTGCCTGTGGGGCCAGAACAAGCGGGAGGACGGGGAGAGCTGGGGTCGCGCCGCGGACCCCCGCGAGGGACAGCCGGGGGACACGTGACGCCGACCGCGCGACAGCGGTCGGACTGGTCGCGCGCCGCTCGAGGAGCATGTTGTACCGGCTCGGTGCAGGCACTTTCTTCAAGGCCCCGTCCTGCAACGACCTAAAGGCCTGTTCCGCAGTGACCCGGAAAAACAAGAGACGGATCTCGCGGAACAGATCTCCTACGGCAGCACAGCAGACGGAGACGAACCCGCAAGGGATTAGCTCGGCTAAGCTGAGCTCTTTCCGTTATTACGTCGCTCCGCGCGACCAACAAAAGCAGTGTTTATGCTTTAAATATATTCAAAAATCTTTTCAAGTGCAAGCATATCTAGTGTTCTCTTTTTACTCTTGTGTTTTTTTTATTACACATGTAAATTCTGCCCGTTAAGGGCTCCGCCTACCCGGGCACACACACGGCGCGCAGAACTTCAGGAAAAACAACCCGATTTCAAAACTGCTCAAAAAATCCCATTGGGGTCTGCTTACGAAAAGCATTTAAGAGTTCGGTGATGGCCGCAAAGTACTTTTGATTTTGGATTAAGTTCTGAAACTATATTTTTAGAAGAGTTAAAATGGTTAAAACGCATGTTTTCAGAGTAATTTTTAGGCGTAAAACAACCAATACAGATACTTGAAAGCACTTAAGGGATTTGCATTACACCTTTATCTTCATTTCTCGGCCCTATAATGTTACGGTCACCGCTCAAATTTCACAGTTATCCTGTGACGACGAGAAGACTGCGCGTCAGTTCAGAGCCTTGCGCTTAGAGGCTATACCGCGTTGGAAACACCAGCGAGCGTCGCGCTTATCATCCCGCCTCACCAACACGCATACACCTCTGACGAGTTATTTTTCGTAACCTTGAAATGCAATCTCATTGGTTGCCATTTATTATGTTTCCGTGCATCGTGGAAGCAGCAGACGCGATGGGGAAATGTTCCGGTGAGAGCCGTCTCCGTTTTCCGTGCCTTTGCATAGCGGGGCAGACGGGGAAGCCTACGATGTACATTCTGTATTGCACAGACCCGAATACTCACGTTGGCAAGCCTTCCTTCAACAGACGAGAGAGCCAAACGTCCGATCGTGCATCCTCGGTTTTTTTTTTTTGTTCATTGTAAATGAATAAATATACAATTCATGATAACTAATGGTCAATTAGGTTAGGTTAGCTACATTATAAATACTTTAAAACATTGTGGACGGTTGATTTGGTTAGGATAGCTACATTAAAGATACTGTGAAATCATGTAAACAAAAAAGCGAGCATGAACTTCGGGGAACTTCGGGGAACTTCGGGTTTGGCTCTCTCGTCTGTGAAAAGGCTTGCCGACGTGAGTATTCGGGTCTGTGCAATACAGAATGTACATCGTAGGCTTCCCGGGCAGACGGAAGTGCATTCCGCTACGGAACTTCGTCTCCTCGTCGCTGCAAGGTGCAAGCGGGCAGCCAGCCATACCACTCGCGCGCTCTAGTGCCGTGCTGGGAAACTGCATTACTGCACCCACCCACAGGAGCGGTCCTGTAACCTCCTCCTTCCCCCTCCCAGCAGTAACTAAACAAACTGGGAGTTATCACATAAAACACACGGGTGCGTGTTAGAAGAGAAAACTTCACAGATAAGAAGGATGGGATACTCTAATACAGTATTTCCATAAAAGAATGTCCCAGTTGTAAATTTTAATAGTATCAATTGTAAGCCTTGTAGCAGTGGCGGATACAAGGGGGGGGGGCAAGTGCCCCCCTCCCCCGCGAAAAACCAGTTGTCTGCTGCATTAATATTGCCGACAAAAATGATTGTTTCTGAAACCAATAAAATATTTTAATATAATTAATGAATTTCTTGTAGAATCATAAAATCTGGTGGTTGGGTGTTATGTGTAGTGTGAGTAGATTAAATACAGATTTAGTAATTTTAAGACATTTTTTTTCTCTGGCTATTCTGAAATCCTAGAGTGAACCTCTGGATCCGTCACTGCCCTGTAGAGTGTTGTTTCAAGGTCATAATTAAAGAGTAACTCACAAACAGTTTTAGATGAGCGCATGCGCGAGTTATGCTTTGTTGTTTTCTCGCTTGCTCGCAAAATGGCGACTCCTGAGCGTAAAGCGTTTTGTGTTCTGCCATTATGCTAAGAGTGAATCTGTAATTTCAGCTCTCCCCGTTTGAATTTTTTTTTGTACGAAATTGGTTGAGCGTCGAAGTTCCTGACCGTTGGATTGGTCGTAATCGTCGAGACGACAGACTTTTTTTTTTCGCTGGCCTCCACGTTAACCCGACAATACACCATGTGATTTTTTTTCTTTGAAGCTTTATAAAAATATCGTGTCGCCGCTACCTAATGATCTACCAGAGTTGAGACACAGAACTTAAGAGGCTATCACTTCAATTTCTCCGGACGTGTTAACCAAAGTGTGGGAAGAATTGGACTTCATGTTTCTTGTGTGCCGTATTACTAGAGGTGCGCATGTGTAGGTTTGTAAGAGAAACTAGGTTAGTTTACTTTCAATGTGATGTATTATTCGTTGTAAGTAGTCTAGATTAAACTGTTATAATATACCATTGAAACCGGTACACTCTCTTATGGACATCATGTATTTTAAACACGCGTAATCATGCTTGAAAATATGCCTTTATTTACTAGTGGCTGACCATATCTTCAATGGAATCTATGAATGAATTAATGTGTTTATGATATCTAAATTATGACAAATAATTCTGTTGGAAATGTATACACGAATTGTCACAATTCTAATGCCAACACCGGATCCCATCTTAGATTGTGAGCTCAGATTTGCGAATTACGAGTTGCGAAAGTATGCAAAAGCGTAGGAAAGGATACGAAATCATGCGTTGCTGCTGGCATCCGCAACCAGCTGTAAAGACGTTTCAATTCAGAAATTGAGCTTTACTAAAAATAATTTACTTCAATCCACTCCTTACAAGTTGGCTATATTTTTTTATACACATGTAGGTATAATCCTACATATGTTTTAGCGTTAGTGCACTATTCATTTTTTAAACCATAGTTTCGATAATGAGTTTTCTGAAATGCGCTAAAATATTCTTAAGGGGTTACAGCACGAAGACATAAAGAAAACTAGCAGCATTCACATTCACACACAAACTAGCTTTTTCGGTGGCAAGCCCAGATCCGATTTTGATTGGAATGAGATGATTGGTGAGAAAGGAAACGGGGGGAGTGTGGATAACCGTACGATTTTGGGTGGTATGAAATATACCTCCCAGTTAAATGGGGAGTCCTAAAATTTAGAGAGTTTTGCCCATTTAATTATGCTATTTTAACGCATTTATGACGTTTTTAAAAGTCATAATAAAAAGCCTTCAATTTTTATCTCATTTTCTAGCGTACTGAAGTTTCAAGATATTACAATTTATTACAGCATCACTTAAAAATTATTATTTTTTTATAAAAAAAAAGTGACTTCAAGTTTAGGTTTGGTTTTGAGTAAATTGTTTTATGTTATCTCTTAAGAGTTTTTTTTTAGTACCAGAGCAGTTATGCCCTTCCCATAGGATCACTAATGAGCTTTTTAATGTTGTATTTCTTGTAAAATGATATTTATTTGTGCCAAAGATGTTTAAAGTAAAATAATTAAATGATATAAAATATATTCCACATGCTTTCTTTACTAAACAGAAAACTATTTGCAAATACTTAAAGTGTGTAGACTTGTCATAGGAATAAAATTTGTAATACTGAAGCGAGGATTCTGCTGTTATTCTGTCCTCTGTGCCCTTGTTTTCACGAGCCCAACCTCCGTTGCATATGCGCACGGAAGAACAAACTCATTGATATGCTTTTATTCAATCATTCATAAAATGTTATGAAGCCCAGGTTAGACGCTACACGTCCTGGAAAACTCGTCTCACATTTCTTTTTTGACGAGACGTCTAATAAATCAATTAACGCCGGCTGCACGCACGAAAAAGTGTCACGTAACGCACATTGTCCCGTTACGCTGTGTCCCGTTACGCTCATTGTACGCTTGCGCCGCATCTATCTCTCTTCCATTCGATTGGAACAACCATCGATTAGACTTTTTCGAGGCACATTAAACTTGAAACACTCACATTCGTTTCCAACTTTTCCGATCATCGTCCTATCCTTAAAATAATAACACAGATTGGAAGAAGTTAAATAGCAATCATGTATAAAAGTTATAGTTAAAATAATCTCTTCGTTAAAGTAATAAACACATTTGAATTAATGAGTGCAAATAAAAGTAAATTTATCAATTAAATTGTAGATTTCATTTCACTCCTTCTTTGTATCCATACAAAATAGTGATTAATTCAATAAAAAATTATTCAATTTTATTCATAAAAGTATGCAATCATTTCATAAATGTTTTGCTATGACGTTGTCATGTTAAACTATCGTCCGTAAACCGACTTTACAGACAACCAATTTTTTATGTTTTAGGTATCGCAGAGAAGAAAACATGGATTGAAGTGTCATGCTTTATTTTTTTTTTCCGGTGCGAGAGGGGGGCAAGAGGGACCTGCCACCGGTAATTGACGCATCACGCTCGCCAACTGTCGCAGCTGGCCGCTCGGTGACGGTCGAGGTCGATGCGGACCCCCGGAGGAGCTGCGTGTCGCCCCGACGCCGCGTCGTCGCGCTCTGCCCTCCGTCCGGTCACACCCGCCGGGTTGCTGTCATCGCCAGGGCAGGTAGGTGGCCTTCGGCACACTGGGGGTTGTCTGTGAAGTCGGTTCACGCTTTATATTAGCTTCACCTGTATGTTTGTTTGTTTGTATGTTTGTAACCGACTCCTTTGGGTGCGATTTTGACCCACTTTAAACGGCCAGATTTCATTCAAACTTTGTAGATTTATCGAGGACCGATGACAATACACTAATTTGATAAGATTATTCGATTATTCAATTTGCAAAATAAGATTTTTGTCAATTTATATAATTTCACAATATTTAGTAGGCTTTGTTTATGTCGCGCAAAAGACAAACTGAAAGAAAAGAGTTCGCACATTGTAAAGAAAACCATTTGGCTCATGTGCGAACTCTTTTCTTTCAGTTGGTCATTGGCGCAATGTAAACAAAGCCTACTAAATATTGTGACATTTAATTAAATGAAAAGTGAGAGTGGGTTATGATTATTGTGAACAATATACTTTCTTGAAGAGAATATTATCTATATTTGTAAAAATATGAAGGGAAAAAAACCTTAAATAAGGGCTTTAAATGTTGCTTCTTTCATTAAATAGAGAAACACAATTACGTCTTTGTTTCATTTTACCAATTAACCAAGAGTGTAACATTATTATAAAACAACACTTTCTGCAAATATTTCACGAAACAAGGAAAAATTGAGGTTTGATTTTTCTGTGAAACCTACAGCAGATGGGAAATCAAACACCATATGCATAACCTCAATAGCTACACCTGATGGGCAGATTTTTGAAATTCCACTCGAACACCAACCTGCAAATCTACACCAAGCAGTTACAAATACTCCAAAATATGCCAAGGTCAGTAAATCATTAAATAAAAGACATCAAACACGGAAAATATGGATAGGTTTGACAGATGATATATCAAAAACATATTTGGATAGAGAGCAAAACTTACAGTTTAAGGATTTTTACCTGGAAGAAATTGAGGAAAAAACAAAAAGTGCTGAATCCATACCTAGTGGATCAAATAAAAATTTGGAAAAACTGTTAGATTTCTTGAATAAAAAGAAAACTATATCTGAAACTCAAAATTAAGGGAAAATTGCAAAAATTTTATGATTGATAAATTCACGGGCTGAAACTCAAATGCTTACCAGTGGATTAAAGATTTCAACAAAGAATGTGAACGTTTCCTTATCAAAGAAGACAAAAATAAAATAGAAATTTTAAAACATTTCTTAGAATACTCCAGGGTAGTTTGGTACAACTCTCGAGATCGAGACCCGGGGCGGTCCTAGTGGTTTTCAGTGTCTCTAAAGAAAATCTCCGGCAGGTGCCAGGTTAATTTGAGGATTAACCGAGGTGGTCGTGGGTTTTTGCCCCTGCGTGTTCCACTAGGATCGACGGCTGTCGATGGTCGGAGGAAAGGGAGTACCTACTTCTAATAAGCACTGGCCCTAAACAGTATAGAGGACTGTTTCCTAATTGTTCAGGAGGTGTTTGCGAAATAAAGAAACAGTATTTAGGTGCTGGTTTTTTAATTTCGCATCTCACATAGTGTGGATGGAAGCACAAGTTACACAATTGCACTGGACAAAAAATGTGTTGGCACTACATACACTCGCACTGATAATTAATTACGTATTGCATTGATGTTACGTTGCGGTACTTGCAAACAAGGTCCCTACTTTGATTTGTGGGTCGACGAAAAGTTTGGGTGGATTAACGGCCACTCCCATGATACGCTGGAGATAGATTCGTGCCCGGGCTCACCTGTGTGAGTCGCGGGACCACGAAGATAATATTAAATGGCAAAGTCTTTAAGATTGCAGTCGGCAGGCGTATGCTCGACGAATTACGTGAAGTTCTGTTCGCGGGAGTCGGCCCGGACCTTAAGATGACTGCTTCACTAACCTTTGTTCCGCGACGAGCAAAATTTAAAGCGGCCGGGATAATCCCTGCACGGGAAAAGGGCACGGGGCACGCGAGGAGAGAAAGGAGGAAAAAGGTTTTAGCAGTGGCGAGGCGTAAGGTTTACATGAGGGAAAGCAACAACTCCGTTCACCCCAAAACATCGGGGAGGGGGGTGGTCCGGGGGCCCTCCCCCGGGAAAATATTGATTTCAAGGTACAAAAGGGTGCTATTTAAGTCGTTTTCTTAACTGAAAATTGACTATTCCACAGGTAGAAAAATTGACATTTTTTTTTAAATTATAAACTATTTTTGAAAAATAATAATGTTTGGCATACATTATTCTGATAATAAAATACCTACTCTACATTATTTATATACTAAGTGGGAGTGTAGTATCATCGATATCTGGTACAAAATATATAAACAGACAACACATGGCAAAGTAAGAACTTAAAATAAAGAGAAGAAGCTCATAAAAATGTACTAGAATAGTAAAAATTAAATGTTGGTATTTTTTGTACCAACACGAAAGAAACTATCTTCATACGTATTCAGAAACTCTGTTAACTGGTACGTGGTTGTTCACAGTCACTCCAGCGAGATTGCAACTCTCGAGCTGGGCTCCCGTATCTGCCACCCGCGGGACGCGGTCGGTAGCAGATGGCGCTGCTAGGCCGCCTCCCGTACGCCCACAAATCCCCCACGCACTGCTAGCCTTTGGTTACCCAATAGGGCGCAGGGAACTCCCAGCCAACAGCCCGCGAGAGAGATGCGTGCGCCCCGAGAGACGACCGCCGACTGAAACGCGACCTCGCCACCTGCCCTGCCGAACTGTGGCGGACATAGCCGAAGCAGTCGGCGGAAGAATTCCACCGTCTGCTTCGGCCATGTTCGCTTGAGTTCGGCAAGAAAGCGCTACCTTCGTAGCTTCTACCACGTGTTTTTACAGCCAATCCCCTCCTCGAACCTTTGTACCATGCCACCCCCCTTCCGAAAGGAAACTACTGCGGCAGCCTTCCTGCTGAAAGCGGTCCTACCAGCGCTTCTAAACCTAGCAACGCTTCTAAAACAGCATGTTTTGTGTGTCGACGAGTTCTTTTCTTATAGCGCACAGCGCACAGTATTGGGTCCCAAGAAGATAATGTAAAAAATACATACACCTAACTGCACGAGCCAAAGTAAAATACTATTCTGAATAAAATATTTATTTAAAAAATACATTGTCTGCAAACTGCCTGGGCAAGCACTGCTTGCCTTGCTTGCCCTGACGAGACGCCACTGGGTTTTAGCGAATTATATTAGTTACCAGAATGACGAATCAGAAGCACAAAAAGTTGAAGTCTCCCCGCGGGATCACATGTCCGCCCCGGCCCGTGAGTAAAACTCTACTGCCGCTTTGTGCCGGCTTGGGAGGGGAGGAAGCGTCATGACGCGCCAAACTTTCTAATGTGCCGTTATTCCAACTTTATAATCATAATTAGGCATTATTATTTATAGAACACTCGTATCTTAATGACATCTGTCTGAATTAGTTTGCGGAAGGCCTATAATAATAATACATAGAAAAATTTAGATTAATTATATTTGAAAATAAAAAGTCAAGCTGGACACTGTCTGTCACTTGTTGACTACTCCAGTGGATATTTGCAAGTAAAACAGGGATGTAAATTTGGTTGGTTAACACTGTGATTAATTATTGGTGGAAGGCCGCAAGGGACGTTCGGACGTTTATTAATTGTTCCCACGGGGGAAACCGCTGCACCCCTACGACGCACTTTCACTACTAAGTGTTGTTCTGCTAATTAAAAATCACTTAATTAATCACAGCAATTTATGATGCGTGAGAACTGTTTGGTGGTGTTGGCATATGGACGTATCTGGGAAGGCACTCACCGGCATCGGCGGCTCGCTTGACTCACGTGAAATGTGCTAGGGATGCGTTCCGTTAGCATGTTTTAATAATGGCGGGTGGAGCTTTATGGCCTTCGGAGGGACGACGACAGAGCTTACTGTTTTGAACCATGCCACCGGCCATCTTCGCAATAAAATATTGTTCTTTCATGTACATATTATTATTTTAATTACTTGTGTAGATCAGTATTATAAAAATTGTTATGTAATTTTTCTATTTGAGTTCATACTAATATTCTTACTATTCTCAATTATTATTTTTTGTTCATTAAAAAGATACTATTAAATTTATTTCTATACATACCTAATAAGCAAAAGGTTTACTTCTGTCGCACATGAACTACATGCACACATTTTTTTTTTAATTTTACTTAACTAGCTATATATTACTCCTCTCCCAGGTTTGAGATGGACTTTATACATTTAAAGATGAGCATCATAGTTTGTATATGAGGCCATACAACTAGTGTGTTTGTCGCTGCAAGTCCTCTGCTCATCTATCGAAAGGCTTCAATGCTCACCATAAGGTTCCTCATTAGGTTAACCATAATAAGCTCGTTTGACTATAACACCGCTTCAAGGCACAACACAATATAATGTAGTCATAAGCTAGTACACCATTAATTGTCTTGTAACCTATTTAAATTAATTTTAATTTATGTAGCATTATCTTCTGCCTACAAATGGGGTGTCTGAAGTTCGACCCCATCTTATTTGGTTAAGTGTGCCACTGGTCAGGAACTTGACGCCGTCCCCGCAGCCTGTCCTGAAATTTGGTTAATTAAATTTATATATAGTGAATTTAGTCTCAAGGGCGGGGTTCCTGGCCTCGTGGCTGCAGGCAAGGACGTGTCGACAAAGGGCCCCCCGGGCTGTTAAGGCCTCCCAGGACGCCATATTAGTGAAATACACACGTAAATTTAAGCGTTTTATTCCGGTAGCACACGTTACAGAACGTTACACAAGGCACTGGCACGTGACTGGCCGTATCGTCGTCAACCTTCACTCCGCCTACACTGCCCTCGAATGGCGGCACTGGTTACGTCTCACGGCGTTCCGAGGACTGCTCCACCGAGGGGTGCAGGCTATCCTGAGCTAAGGTGATAACGGTTCGTGGCGCGGCAAGTCTGGTGCATAACACGTGGTAGTTCGTAATGCACTTACTGACTGGAACTGTTACTGTCTAGGTGAATTAACAATTAATACTAAATTATACATGGACATGATGATGACGACATACATTAATCTGAAACACAGTAATTGACACTAAATAGTTATTAGTATGTCCCGGACGCGAAGTGGGGATGGTCTCCAGACTTCTAATGATCACGTGGTGCGTGGCTGGTCCTCGTAGTGGCGTGGGCCACGTTTAAACTGGGAACGGGCGCGACGGGACCCGACGTGGTCTCTCGTGCACGGCCGTGGCACGTCCCAGGGATTGAAGCGTTCGTACGTTGATGGGGCGCGTTTGGCGCAATGCCGTCCTGCGCGGGCAAAGTTCAAACTCCTCGTGGGGGACATCTTACAGCATGGGACGCAGACACCTCGGCGGGCTGCCTTGAAATATAAATTACGTATTACGTTAAAGACCCGTAGTCGGGTCACACACTTTAATTATGGACCGCACGACAATTCGTACGGCCGGTTGTGGCCGACCGGGAAGCTGAGGAAAGATGATTCGGAGATAATTACCTATTGATGCTAAACGTGGTTATTGGCGCGAAAGTTGGATGCTCCCCGTGCGCGGGGCTGCCGGCCCTGGCGAGTGCTGGATGGCTACTGACGACTCTCCCTGGCAACCGGGCCAGGGAGAGGAGGAAAACGCGCGGGAAAATGACGGAGCGCGGGAAGGCGATGCCGGCCAGTTTTGTCAACGGAATTAATTTACAATATAATTAATTCATTAAAACAATTTTTCTGCTTGTTATAATTGTTAGTTTCTGTTTGTTAAATCATTTGCATGTGCACTGAATACCTGTTGCGCATTGCCACACCCAGCAGAGCACTTCGAGCATTTAGATGAGCATGACTGACATCACGCCGTTCGGGGCGCTGCACTAAGACACACGCGCGGGCGTGTTCGTCGCACTAGCACTGGCTCAGGTGTTGAGGTCACATAGCGGCCTGTGCTCTCAGAGGGAGCACCGACGGCGGCGTCAAATGCCCCCCCCTAAACAAGGCCGCTCTGTGCCTCAACACCCTTACACGCACTGCGTCGTCGCACTCGGACGTCGCACTGGTTCACACGCGGGCAGGGTTAGGTTGTGGGTGGTGTACTGGGTCTCGGTGTGATTCGCCCACAAGAACAGGGGCTCCCTTGGTGGCGTCCCATACTGTGTTTCAGGTGGTGTCGATTGCCCTGGATAGTTCCCTCCCACGTGCGGGACGGGTGACCCGGCTCGTATGTTACTGGTGGGTGACGTGATCGCTCCCAAGAAGTAGTCCCTGAGGTGGGGTGGGGCCCTGCGTTTGCGGCCGCGCCGGTCGCGGGTACATTGGGGATCTGTTTCCAGTGGGCAGCTACTATCCGGGGCTCTGGTCTCCCTGTCACCGCTTGACCCCCCAGTGTTCTGGTTGGTCGTGGTAACGTAGTCACTCAGGTGTGTGGGTGCTCGGCGGTCGCTACGTGGTCGGTTCGCTCCGGCGTCAGCATGTGCGTCCGGTTCCCTGGCGTCCTCGCTGTCCCTGGACGGCATGACCTGAGGGTCAGCTGTTCCCCCCTCTTTGCTCCGCCGACGGTTCTCCCGTGCAGCACGTGCACTGCACCAGCCGCCCCTTCCGACGGGGATACCTACTCTCGCCTTATTCCCCCTCCCCCGTCCATGCCTCTGGCTCCTCTACGACTATTCGGAAAGTGGACGTACTTAGGTCCCAGTCCACCAGGGCTCGTCGTGCTCGTCGGACTCGGGTTCTGGGGCCTCGTCGACCGGATGGTTGATGATGGGCTGCACCTCGTCGGCGTCAGGAGGATTGGTAATGACGCCAGGTTGGGAAAAGATCGCTTCTCCCACCCCCTTGGGTGGGGTGTCAGCGGGGTTGGCGTCTAGACTGGCTGGGAGGGCGGTGGCACTCGCAGGACTAGGTGTGGAGTCGTCCAGGATCCCTTCCCCTGCTTCGCTGGTGGGTGTGTCGGGGGGCGGCTCCTACCCGGGTGTTATGTTGCCGTTTGGTGTCGGGGGCCCCTCGTCCCTGTCTGCGTCCCCGCTGAGTATGCGGTCATTGTCAGGTGGTTCTTTCGGGGTCGTAATGACTAGTCGGTCGTCGTCCCTGTGCACCTTGGCCGGACGCCCACTCGGAGTGCGCACGGCTAAGGGGACGGCCCCGTCTTCCACAGGATCTGCCGCGGTGGTGACCACTTGAGGGCCAGCCCGGCACAGAAATTCTTTGACCCTGCCGAGAGGTGGTGCTGCCGCATGTACACCCACTGCTGGGTGTGAGGGGGACCGGTGTGTGCGGGGAGGAAGGCGTCTTGTTCGTGAGGAAGTGGGCCTGCTTTTCCCTCGCCTGTTCTCGCATGGCCTCAATTTGAGGTCGTAGCTCATTCCCCCACCAGTCCTCCGTGGCTGTGTTTGCCATGCGGCACTCTCCCGGAAGTGCCAGGTTTTGCCCCTGCACGAGCTCCGCGGGAGAGTGGCCGGTGATGGCGTTTATGCGCCGCCGCAGACAATACAGGATCTTGTGTAGGTGGACGTCCCACTTGGTATGATCGTCCTCCAAGCGCAGACGTAGTTGTGCTTTTATTTCCTGGTTTCTCCTCTCTGTGGGGTTGGCAAGGGGATGGTATGTGGGTGTGGTATGATGTGTGATGCCCCAGCATCGGCAGTCTGCTCGCCACAGCCTTCCCATGAACTGGCTCCCTTTGTCCATCAGGAGTACCCTAGGGAAGCCATAGCGTGGGTAGACCTCCCCCTCCAGTAAGTTGGTGATCGTCTTGGCCCGGACGTTGGACACTGGAAACGCCTCCACCCATTGTGTGAAGAGGTCGGTGAAGACCACGAGGAAGTGTTTCTCCCTGGCCGTCCGCGGGTATGGGCCCATCACGTCCAGGGCCAAGATGTGGAAGGAATCGTGAGGTCGGCGGGGATGTTGCTGTTCGACCCCGTCATCCTGCCGGGCCTTGCGCTGTTGGCACAGCTGGCACCCCCTAACGTACTCCCGAACGTCGCGGGCCACCCCGGGCCAGTGGAAGGTGTGGCGGAGCGCCTCCTGCGTCTGTTCCGCCCCTGGGTGCCCTGCCAAGTCGTGATCGTGAAATAAGTGCATTACGGTCGGCCGGGCGGCGGTGGGTACATGCGTCCTCCAACTCTCCATATCCCCCGGGGCACGGGTCTGTAACTCACCGTCCAGGCATCGCTGAAAGGGGCGGAGTCCCGCCGCGTATGCGGCCACATCAGCGTGCACTGCCGCGTCCGCCCACTGCGCGCGACGCACGGCCTGGACGAGGCCTGCCAAGTTGTCTGGTATGGCCCCAACTGGTACCGGGGTGGGAGGAGTCGCGTACAGGGTGGCGGTGTTCTCCCCCTCACGCTGCTCAGGGGGGCTCCTTAGTGGCGGTTACAGGTCGTCCCACGTTCCTTCGTCCTCGAACTCGGTGCCCGGGTCGGGGTGGCGTGACAGCTCATCTGTCAGCTGGTTCTCCCGACCCGGCATGTGCTCCACATGGAAATCGAAGGTTAGAAGGTGAGTGCCCACCGGGTGAATTTTGATTTCCACCCCTGTGCTGAGTCCAGCCACTTAAGGCACTGGCTGTCCATCCTAAGCGTGAACAGCCTGCCCTCAAGGTGATGCCGGTAGCGCCCCACGGCCCACAGGACCACCAGGCACTCCTGCTCGTTGACATGGTAGCGGCGTGCCGATGGCCTGAACTTGGCACTGGCGTACTCTACGACGCACCGCTCCCGGTCGGGACCCAGCTGGTACAGGACCGCACCCATGCATTCCTAGCTGGCATCGGTCTGTAGGTAAATGTGTTCAGCAGGTTGTAGGCGGGCAAGGGTGTGGCACTCCCGGAACAGGCGCTTGACTGCGTTCAGGGCGTGGTCGGCCTCTGGGGTCCACCGGAATCGAAGCTTGGGCAACACTAGGTCGGTCATGGGGGCGGTGACGACAGCGAAGTTAGGGATGAAGCTTCTGAGCCAGTTCAGCAACCCCACCAACTGCTGCAGCTGCTTCCGGGTACTTGGGGGAGTTTTGGCCTCGATCAGGTCGAGCTGGGCTGGCAGGGGACGGCATCCGTCCGTGCTCACCATGTGCCCCAGGTAAGCTAATTCAACCGCGCCGACATGGCACTTGTGGGGCGCGCAGGTCAGGCCATGACGGGCCAGCCGCTCGAGGACCATGGCAAGGTGGTGCGCATGTTCCTCCCACGTCCGCGACCAGATGATGACATCGTCCAGGTAGGCCGCGGCAAACCTGCCGACGAACCTGTCCAGGACGCGCACCATCATGGCCTGGAAGGTCGTGGGGGCGTCCATCAGCCCGAACGGCATGGCGCAGAACTGAAACCTGCGGCCGTCGGGCGCGGTGAAAGCCGTCTTGGGCCGATCCTCGGGGCAGACAGGTACCTGCCAGTACCCAGACTTGAGGTCCAGCGATGTGAATATGCCAGCCTCCCCCAACCCGGCTAGTGCATCAGTGATGTTGATGATTGGTGGTGGTGCTGGGAGTGTGACTGTGTTGATGGGCTTGAAATTTACGCAGAACCGGAGTGAGCTGTCCTTATTGGCCATCACCACCAGACAATTGTAGGGCGACTCACTCGGTTCGATTACCCTGTCCCGTAATATCTCCGCGATCTGCGTTTGTATCGCCTCCCGCTCCCTAGGTCCGCGGCAGCGAACACGTGCGCCTAATGGGCCAGCACTCCATTGAACAGGTCCGTGTATTCTAGGGGTACCTTGTTGCGCAAGTCCGCGAGGGTGACAGTAGGGGTTGGTGAAGGTGTTCCTATCTGATTTTCGCTGTAGAGCGTTCTCCGTCCCTGGCGTCCGACGTGTATCCTTCCCTCACTTACGTCAATGGCGGCTTCCTCCTGGACGAGCCAGGGCAGTCCCAGGATCAGTTAGTCCCTCAGCTCCGGCACCACAAGAGCTGTTGTCTGGCTACACATGTCCCTGACGGCGTGCCAATGGTAGGCCTCCTCTCTGCAGTACCGGCACCGTGGGGGTCGGTCCCGTGGCCCATCTGCGCGCGAGTTGGGACACGCGGCCCGCTGGTTGGTGGTGTTAGCCTGCTGCATGGCGGTCTGCGTCGTGGCTCCCCGCTCCCTCGTCTCGCCTCCCCGGCGGGAGTTGCCGGCAGGGGGAGGGGGGTTCACGTATGGCACCACCACCCACGCCTCCTCCGGGGCCGCTGCGTGTGGCAGGGACACCCCTCGCCGGCGAGCCACGGTGTCACGTGGGTGCGGTGATAGGTGTAGGTCCCGCTCTATCTCCTTTGCCAGTTGTACAAAGTCCTCGAGCTCCCTGTCCACCGCCCCCCTCATGAGCTCCACCGCAATGTCTAGTGCCACGTTGGTTTTCTCGCCGGTGTCCAGACACCGGTGCAGCCGTACCTTGGTCCGAATGAACGTTTCCACGTCCTCTTCGGCTCACTGCGGCTCGCAAAATAGTGTGCGCTGGCACTGGACGCGTGGGTGGGCGGTGTTGAACCGGGCCTCCAGCCGCGGCGCGAATCATTCCCACTCCACGTCGTATTTGCCGGTCATGGTCCACCAGTTCATCGCTGGCCCCCTGAGCTGCTCAGTGACGTGTTCCGTCCACTCTTCCTTTGGTACGCCATGTCTGGCCAGGCGGTCCTGGTACGCCTGCGTGAACTTTTCCATGTCCTCGTACGTGTGTCCCGAGAATTCTGGCAGTTTGACCCGGACATTATCCCGCCGAATCTCGCTCACCACGGTCACTGGTGCGGGTGCATTCACCTTTTCCTCACAAGCTGCGCACATGAATAGGCCGTCGCGGAAGTTCATAAATTCGCGCGCCTCCGTGCACGTGCGGTGCCTAGTGGTGCCGCACTGGTGGCAGTAAGCCACCTCATCTGCCTGACGGTGGCACCCCACGGCGTGGTAGCGGCATGCCGACGCGAATCTGTCCTCCCTCTTGACTGCGATCGGCTCCTCCCGCGCGCCGCACTCGCGTGTGGTGCGCGCTTCGACTTGTGTGGTCATCTCCCTCTCGCCTGTCAGTAAGTCCGTGTTCCACCATTCGCCCATGTCAATCATGACTTCTCGCTGCATCGCGACGTGGCAGGCCGACCCGAGCGACGGGTTTTGACGTCGCTGGCAGGGCACGAGCTGGTGCGGGGTTCGCCTCCCCTCATCTCTCAGCTGGTGATCGCGTGTCCGCTCGCTTCCTGCCTCGCGGGAGTCCGTGGCAGCGCGGCCGCGTGACGTATCTGTTGCCAGCTGATGTGCTGGTGGGGTGGTGAGGAGAGCCGTGTGGGGAAGCGGGTTTGGAGAGCGAGGATGAGGGGCGGGATGGTAAGGTGAAGAGGGGTGACGAGCGGGGTGGATGGTGGAGGTGACAAGTGGGGGTGGAAGGTGAGTGAACAGCGTAGGTGGAGGGTGGAGGAGGGGTGTTGTCTGGTCCCGGCCAGGTTTATCTTACTGGTGAGGTGCCGCTCCGTCGCGCGGTGTTGCCACGTTGCGCGCTGTTACACTGGTCCCTACTCAAGCCCTTTGTCTGCTAATTTTTTGTTTCATTTTCCGTGGATTGTCTGTCGAAAAGTTTGTTGATGTCTTAGCCACACAAGTTTGGCGCCAATTTGACGCTGTCCCCGCTGCCTGTCCTGAAATTTGGTTAATTAAATTTATATAAAGTAAATTAAGTCTCAAGGGCGGGGTTACTGGCCTCGTAGCTGCAGGCAGGGACGCGTCGACAAAGGGCCCCCCGGGCTGTTAAGGCCTCCCAGGACGCCGCATAAGTGAAATACACACATAAATTTAAGTGTTTTATTCCGGTAACACACGTTACAGAACGTTACACGAGGCACTGGCACGTGACTGGCCGTATCGTCGTCAACCTTCACTCCGCCTACACGGCCCTCGAATGGCGGCACTGGTTACGTCTCACAGCGTTCCGAGGACTGCTCCACGGAGGGGTGCAGGCTATCCTGAGCTATGGTGATAACGGTTGACGCCGTCCCCGCTGCCTGATTTGAATTTCACGTGAATTAGAAATGTTTTGATTAATTTTGATCTCAAGGGCGGGGTTCCTGGCCTCGTGGCTGCAGGCAGGGACGCGTCGGCAAAGGGCTCCCGGGCTGTTATGGCCTCCCAGGACGCCGTATTAATAAAAACACACACGTATTTTTAGTTGGTTTATTCCGTCGCACACTTTACACTTGACACGCTCAAGCGACTGGCCGCTTCATCATCGACCCAAGCTCCACGCACGCCACCCTCTATTGGCGGACTTGTTACGGCCACACGGTAACCCGGTGGCTAGTACGTTAATAGGGGTTGTTCCCGGCGAGTTGCGAGTTGGATGTTCGGGTGAGCGGTAAGTCTGTTCCTACCTACGTGAAAGTTTGTGGAACGCTACGTGAAACACATGGAGAACTGGTCATACACAATTACTTAATACAAAACACTACACTACAGTCACTGTGGTTAGTCCCGGGTTCGGACCAGGTCCGGTTGTCCCACACAGGTGGTTATACAATGGCGGATACTCCGCGCGGTGGCGAGGGCCACGTTATGCTGGGTACGGACGCGGCGGTATCCGGCAGGATATCTGACCCGCGACCGTGGCACGTCCCAGTTAATGACTCGTCTTAAAACTTAAGTTCGCGTTTGGCGCAGTGCCGCCCCGCGTGGGCGATGAACTAATTCCCAAGGTGGGATTTCACTAGCGTGAGGCGCAGGTGCCACGGGGGGTCACCTAATTAATTATGTAGCACACGAAAAGCCCGGTATCGGGCTACACATTATATTGAAGGACCGTGCGAAATCTCTAACAGCCGATTCGGGCCGACCGGGGAGCTGAGTTAAACGGTTTGACAATAATTACCTATTGCAGTGACTGGTGTAGTTGGCGCGAAAGTTGAGTGCTCCCCGTGCGCGGACTGCCGGCCCTGGCGAGTGCTGGATGGCGACTGCTTAACCTCCCTGGCCACCGGTGTTAGGGAGGGGGGAAATTCCGCGGGAAACTGCGGAGCGCGAGAAGATGATTTCGGCCAGTTTTGTGAATGATCCCAGTTTACAAAATGATTATTAAATTACCATTAATTATTAGTTATTTTACAAGTATTAGTTTTTGTTTGTTTTATCAAATGCATGAACAAATTATTTAGTTGCGCAGTGCCACACCCTGCCGGGCGCTTTGCACACGTAGGGGGCCGTGACTGACGTCACGCCGTTCGGGGCACTGCACTATGTTGCACGCACGGGCGCGTTCTAGGCGCGGCACTGATCAGGTGTTGAGGACACACAACGGCCTGTGCTCTCAGAGGGAGCACTGACGGCGGCGTCACGGTTCGTGGCGCGGCAAGTCTGGTGCATAGCACGTGGTAGTTCGAATTGCACTTACTGACTGGAACTGTTACTGTCTAGGTGAATTAACAATTAATACTAACTTATACATGGACATGATGATGACGACAAACATTAATCTGAAACACAGTAATTGACACTGAATAGTTATTAGTACGTCCCGGACGCGAAGTGGGGACGGTCTCCAGACTTCTAATGATCACGTGGTGCGAGGCTGGTCCTCGTAGTGGCGTGGGCCACGTTTAAACTGGGAACGGGCGCGACGGGACCCGACGTGGTCTCTCGTGCACGGCCGTAGCACGTCCCATGGATTGAAGCATTCATACGTTGATGGGGCGCGTTTGGCGCAATGCCGCCCTGCGCGGGCAAAGTTCAAACTCCTCGTGGGGGAGGTCTTACAGCGTGGGACACAGACACCTCGGCAGGCTGCCTTGAAATATAAATTAGGTATTACGTTAAAGACCCGTAGTCGGGTCACACACTTTAATTATGGACCGCACGACAATTTGTACGGCCGGTTAGGGCCGACCCGGAAGCTGAGGAAAGATGATTCGGAGATAATTACCTATTGATGCTAAACGTGGTTATTGGCGCGAAGGTTGGATGCTCCCCGTGCGCGGAGCTGCCGGCCCTGGCGAGTGCTGAATGGCTACTGACGACTCTCCCTGGCAACCGGGCCAGGGAGAGGAGGAAAACGCGCGGGAAAACGACGGAGCGCGGAAAGGCGATGATGGCCAGTTTTGTCAACGGAATTAATTTACAATATAATTAATTCATTAAAACAATTTTTCTGCTTGTTATAATTGTTAGTTTCTGTTTGTTAAATCATTTGCATGTGCACTGAATACCTATTGCGCATTGCCACACTCGGCCGGGCGCTTCGAGCATTTAGATGGGCATAACTGACGTCACGCCGTTCGGGGCGCTGCACTAAGACACACGCGCGGGCGTGTTCGTCGCACTAGCACTGGCTCAGGTGTTGAGGACACATATCGGCCTGTGCTCTCAGAGGGAGCACCAACGGCGGCTTAAACTATATCCATTCCCCATAGCTATGTGCTCTCTGGCTCAGTGTTTACCCATATAAATGCACTGGCTGCACTCAACAACTCTTTATATCTCCTCTCTCTCTCTCTCTCTCTCTCTTCTCTCTCTCATTTCTTCTCCCTCTCTCCACCCCACAGAACGACAAGGGTTATGTGTATTTACATTTCACCTATACCAAAAGTCATAAAAGATTTAGTATTACAATGTCAAACTTTTGTATCCACGACTAATGTTGGTCAAAGAATGGTTTTCCAGTCTATGTGTCTATTAAAGTTAAAATATATAGGTAACATTTTGGAGTTTACATTAATTATCTTTGCATTCATTGAGTGTTTTTTTTTATTCTTATACCTAGAAGCCCTATTCAAACCTTTCCTCCCAGTACACTAATGATGGGAAAAAAAAATGGTAGGCTTCATTTATATGAAGTCACACATCTCGTGCATCACTTTTTAATTTACTTAGATAGGGATGATTATCATGTTACTGAATGTCATTTGATATGAAATATTTTTTTGCAGATGGGACTATTTTGTTATGTAGGTTTTGATGCCTTATGCCTTCTGCCGGGGTGATGTTAAGGGTGTGGAGTTGCTTTTGGGCGCCAACTAACAATATTGACTACGTGCTAGTGCATAGCCGAGACTCTTGACTCAGGGCGTGATGTTGCCACGTGGCCGGCAGGCAGTAAGGTTCGTTCCGTCAGAGTTACCCCGGGCTGTTTTAGCCACCAGGGATGCTATGCTACGGGCGTTGTAAAAGATATGTGGAGGCTCAATTTAAAGTTTTATTATAAGGCACGCTATACATGCGCTGCGTCGTGCATGGCCCGCTTACTGGGAGCTGCGCTCTACAGGCCACGTTTCTGATGGGCTTGTGCTGCGCTACCTTAATGTTCCGTGCACACTTCACACTCCACTAACCTTAAACAGTATTTAAGTAACACTGGGAGTTCCGGTGATGAGCACGAATTCAGTAAGGGGTGAACTCAGGTCGACTAGCCGGACTGTCCGTGAGGCTCGGAGCTAATGGGTTTAAAACTCACGCAATTCCGGTAGAGATGGCAAGGGCGGAGGTCGAGAGGCTCCGCGGGCGACTCGCGACTCGTCACCTTGGAGGGCGGTGATCAACTGGCGATGGCTGTGACGTCCGCACGACTCCCCAGCCTCGCTCCCGCGAAAACATGTCGTGTGCAAAAGTAATCCCGGACCATGCATGCCGCCTGACCGCGCTAAAGTCCAGAATTACAAATAATATTTAATCATAGCCATTACTCAGTTAAGATTGTTTTTAAGAGCGCTGAAAGTTAATTACAAAGTCCAGATAATCAGGTCACCTCACAGTACCCCCGTGGTCGACTATCGCGCGGGCGACAGTCGATTAGGCGGGGCAGCTTATGTTCGAGGCGTTGCACCGCCCTTCACCCAGGTGCATTCACGTCACACACGCTCGGGGCGAGGCGGCGATGCGCCATAGCAGTCTGTGCGAATTCGAGAAGCACTAATGGTTGGCGACAGTATATATTTAATTATATTAATAATACTAGAAAAATGAGATACTGTGAATTTCAAAAGATATTTCACTCAAGACTAGTGGGAGAAATTTTGCAAGAAATTTTTTTTTTAAACCCTAGTGTTGTGTGGTGATGAATGACTTAATTTTCTTTGAACATTTGACGCCGACCGCCAATGCTCCTCTGTCACATAGACCGCTATGCCTCATCAGCGTCTCGCAAAAGTGTGTGCACCGAACGCGCCCATGCGCGCAGCAAAGGGTAGTGCGTGCGTCGAGGCGAACGCCATGCAACGAGTGCTGCGCCGGCGGAAGGATCCGGCCAAGTGTGGCATATCCTTCCGCCGCACTACAACAAATTATTATAATTATGTTTTCCACAGGTTTTTATTAAACATTATTTTTCATTAATTAATAATTCAGTCCTTGCAAAATCATGTTTCACTGTGCGATTTGTCCCGAACCTGGCCGGTTCAGTTTCCCACGAAATTCACACGTTTCCGTGGGAGGGCTGGCGGGGGAGGAGGGTCGCGCGCGGCGACACCGGCAGTGTCCTTCGAGAGCTCAACCAGGCTGGCAGCCTGCGTGCAACGCGGAACCTTCAACCTTTGCTTTCACCGACATGTAGTTTTCAATAGTGTAATTTATTTTTAACCTTTTACGTACAGTTCCGCGGTCGGCCTAAATTTACCATGAGGTACTTAACTTAATTAAATCAGTGCTCCAAGATGAGTGTTCTACGTCATACGTAAGTACTGTGGGGAGTTTATGTGAATTTACGTCGGCGCTTCACGCCCCAACATAGCCTACTGGCTACATAGTTTTGGCCCGCACGCGGCAGCCAGCAGGCGACGCGTGCCATCGAACATTAAAACGATTCAGTCCCTGGGACACATCTAGACATCACGTAGAGTCGCCGGAGACACGGGCCTACGTGTCGCTAGCCCAGTTTATTAAATGTAATGTATTAGTGAAATAGTTGTTCGTCCAAGTGTTATCTGTCACGTCAGGGTTTATGTATCATCGTCGTACGGCATTGAGCCGCCAAACATAATAACGATTCAGTCCCTGGGACACATCTAGACATCACGTAGAGTCGCCGGAGACACGGGCCTACGTGCTGCTAGCCCAGTTTATTAAGAGCTAGGTAATAGTGAAGTGTATTGTTCGTCAAGATATTGTGCGCCATGTCAGAGTGTATTTTGTAACTATCGCATCACGTGTACAAGTCCGCCCCTCACGCGCATTAAAACCGTGAGCCGCCACTGAGGAAGTGAGCTGCGCGTGTGACTAGTCACGTCGGGCAAACCATTACGGCCAGAATGGGCAGCACCATGTATTGGGCTGTGCTGTATTAAATTCACCAACTAAACTTTGTGTTATTCTTCAGGCATCCCGAGTGGCCATAACAGCTCGGGGGGCCCTACTGCGTTAACCCCTACCTCTAGCCACAAGGCCGAACCTTCCCTGAGATCACGAACCCGGGCAAAAATCACGTCTAAATAGTCAGAGGTAGCGGGGATGGCGTCACATTGTTAGCCTACTATTGAACCCTAATAGTTCCACAGGGAAAATTGTTTTTTGCAAATAACAGCTATCAGCTTAAAGCATGCATATAATTAATGAATTTTTTCTAAACGAAGTCTAATTACAAATTAAGGATACCAATTACTAATGATAAAAACTCTTGAATCCAAGGGTGCATCATAGGCATTAACAAATTTTTTTTACTTGAATCACTTTGCTCTCAATCTTCAAAATTTTCGAGGATTAAAAAAGTAGTATGCTCGAACATAATTAAAACGTTTTACAACTATATATTTTATTTTTCTGAAAGACTTGTATTTAAAATACAATTTTTATATTTACACTGAATAAATAAGGTGAGAGTAGAGAACGTATTAGTACACATTATGGGCAGGTTAAGTCAAAATTTTAAATTTTTGAAATTCTTGAATGAATTATTTTTGTATACAAAGTATTTACTTTAAATTGAAACAAATTATATATATTTTTTAAATTTTGTTTGAATACTGGTATGATTTCTTAAATAAACTTCTAAAATAATATCATAATGAGTGACGTATGTCTGTCTGCAATTTTCGCTTGGGCCAATGGATGTTGCTGTAGTTTGACGTTTCTATTTTATTTATTTAATAATTGTAAGGAGTAAAAACCAGTTATTCTTGAAGTGGTGCGAGTTTGTGGTTTGAAATTTACTCCGTTATCCCTATAAGCAGCACGAAAATGGTACGTTGCTAGCATTAATGCATTGAAATAGTTTACAGAAGGGTGTCGTCTGCTGGAATGTCTAGTGAAGCCGCCATGACAATACGTCATGTTTGTCGTGTTATCTAACTTTCCAGTTTTTATCCGCGTTTATGCTACAATGGGTCGCTTTCTGTTGTAGGTGGTCCGAACTACAATAATATGGAAAAAGATCCCTTGAAAGGAAATGCGTCGATACCAATGAGCTTCCCGTCATCTTACCAATCAGTTGGGGATCAGGTAAACAAGAACTGCTCCATATTTTTTATACAAAGCGTTTTATCTTCCGAGAGATTATCGTATTTTGTGTTTGGCAACGTGATCGTAATGGTGATTTTTTAATTTTATTTTTAATTTCAGATTGTAAACGGGCATCAATTTCGTTCAGCTTCGTTGAGTTCAGACGATGATATGATTGACATAACCACAACGGGAACTGTAACTGAGCACTCAATCCATAACGATGAACAAGGCTCCGGGCATTGTAAGTTTCAAAGCATGGGTTGGGTTTAGATGGCTTTTAAAATGCACATAGTTTTGTCTCCAGGTTAAGTCTGTAGCCCCTACTTAAATTATGTTAACTGTATGTTAAAAACTTTAACCTAGAAGTGCTTTTATGAAGTGCTATTGGAGATGTATCAATCAGTGATAAGAATTGCTTTTTTCTTGGTTAACAATAATGCTTTCAGTGCAGTGGAATGTAATTTAAATAAGATTCCAACATGTCCAACAGCTCTGTCTGCAATATCAATGAAATAATGTGGGCGTGACAGATATGCTGATAAGAAATCCCCCCCCCCCCCCCCAAAAAAATAAATTGCATCAATGTTTAGACTGATTAATTTATGTTTTATTCACTGTATTTACGTGATCATCTTTTAATTATTTAAATGTGGACTTAAATGGCTCTTTAAAAAAAAATTGAAAATTTATTCTAGTACATACTTCTAGATTACACAAATGTCTCTTTGCTATTCTTATTGTATTCTAATAAACTCAATAGTGGGAACAACTATGACTACCAGGGAAATTGTATTTAAAAATAATTAACAAGAACATATTTGATTGGATAAGTTCTTAAGGTAATTATTACAAATGTATCAGGTATCAAAGTTTATCCCTTGATCCGGATGGCATGATCCTGTATACATCGATCCAGTGGTAGATGATGCTTGCTGTTACATCGAAAGATGCTGGACGCAACAAAAAATCAAATTTCATAATACAAACAAATTGTCAGGTTTTGTGGGAATTTTTTCTGTCGTGTACTTTTTGTGATCATAATTTGTTATATCACAAATGTTTTTTCAACAAAAATTAAAATAGCAAGCATAATGTACTACAGGATCAACGTATACAGGATCATGCCATCACGATGAAAGGGTGAACTTGAATACATGATATGGAACTACCGTGCTTAAAATTATTACACAAAAAATAGCTTAAGAACAGAAAATAGTTCAAAAAAAAATTTGTTTTTTTTTTTTCTTCAAATCTTTGTGTAAAAGCTGTTGAAAGTTTTTAACTGAATACAAAAGTGTAATTAATATACAGTGTATTGGAATTTAAAACAAGCTGTAATAAGTTGCTATATTTAAAGACAAATACTAAGAGTTACTGTTTAAAGAAGTATCTGATGTCACATTGTGCCCTTGATTTATATATCTTTTTAAAAAAATGCATTTTGAAAATGTAACCAACTAGAAAACCTAAAACTGACAGAAACGATAAACTGCGAGCAATCTAAAAATGCAGGCAGCACAATAGTGCAACATGGCAGACAATGTCAACCACCAGTAAACACACAAAAAAAAAATCTTAACGCAAGAAGCTGGTTTTGTGTAGGATTACAGAATATACCCCAGTATAGGATGTATGATTAAAGTCCTTTCGCTTGTATGAATTTAATAATAAGCGAACAGAAATTAAAATTTAGCCGGCAGCAATTGCACATCTTCAAAGTTACCTGAACATTATTTCGGAATTAATGAGACACACACAGGATGGGTGGATGTAGTAATTTCCAGGGGAGGGGTGCATGAAAAAAAAAGTAAATAAAATCAGAATATTTGTTTTTGCTTCCAGACATTTATTGAGTAATTCCTTAAAACAGCATTACAATATTCCAAGTGGTTTACCATTTTAATTGTATGGTTAGGCTGGATACGTTACTTAAAATACTGTAATAACATGCGATTGGTTTGTTAACTGAAGTCAGATCAGATACATTAATTGTGAATAAATCTTGTAAGTAAGTTTTATTAATGTTGCTGACCTAACCCAGTAAATCTTTTCCTTTTTCAAGAATCAGCATCATGTACGTAAGTCTAACCTCTCAAACACATTAATGAAATCGGACAATCACCACCAGTACTAAATAGATAGGCTACATCATATTTGCAATATTTCATACAACATGCAAACATCTTGTTGCAAGCATTCAACATGGCGGAAATCATATCCTTCCATTAACATGATACCAAAAAAAAAATTCTTTTTCAGGTAATGAAATAATAGAATCATATATTTGCATTTTTACAGAAGAATAATGCATTTTCAGATTTTTATTACATTTGAGATGATTACCGTAAATGTTGAATGTATGTAATGACTTGTTGGATTTAAGTGAAGGATTCCTGTAAAGGAATGTGAGATGGAGCCTCAAATGTTTTTATTTATTTGAATGTGCATAATTAAGTAGCTCTTAAGTGTTAAAAAACTAACTATAATATAATACTTAATGTATTTTGATTAATGCTGCAAGTAATGCGTAGCCAAAATAACCTATTTCTGCATCCCTTATGAAAGTGTTCTGTCATTTGATTTAGAAAAATAATAAACCAATTAGCATATTCCTGTAACAGATATGTTTTTAGTATACGTGCACTTGTGTTAACCGTAATTATATCAATTTTTATTCTTTTTTTTGCATGATTCTTATTTAATTTTAAGTGCATGTGTTTTTCTATGCATGATTTTTTTTTCTTGTTTTATTCTTTTCAAGTATCATCCATTAAGTACTCCAGTCATCTAGGCGGAGGTGAGTTTTACTTTTTTGTTCCTAGTTTACTTAAGTTTAGTTGGTCAGCATGAAGGAATGAAATTAAAGTAGGCCTAGCTCATTTTTTTTAAAGTCAAGACAAATTTTGTGACTGCTTGCAGAATGTAATTAGTTCAGTATCTCTGGTTACATAAAAGAAGGGTTTGATGTGTGCAAGTGGTTAAGTCACTAGAATTGTGCTACGACTGTCCAAGTTAGATTCCCGCTGGGGTCAAACCTGGGATTTTCTGAAAATGGTAACAAGATGTTAAATGTTTTGGAAAGTAAGGGAATTTGCTGTTAAGAGAGAACCTCATCTGCCATCACCCAGATGTGATGCTTTAGTGCATAGTTATACATACTTTAAAAAAAAATTGCATATGCAAAATTATGCTTGAGTATTCATTTTTGTTATATAATCCTTGGTTAGATGTGGGGATGGTTGAGGCTGGTTTTCTTTATTTCTTTAAGAAAAAATTTTTAAAAAAATTGTAATGGAAATTTTATTACAGATATGTCTGGACACCCTTATGTGGCATGAAAACATGTGTGAATTGTTTGACAGATGGGTGGTTGTTTTTGAATTCCAATTTTAGGACGATTCCTACATGTTTTTCACTATGTAAGCATGTTTCGTTGTGAATTTAGCAGCCAGATGAATGCTATGCTTTATCTGTAGTTTGCCTCATAATATAATGTCATTTTGGTTTTTTTATCAGCCGGGATATACACTATATGCTAGATATTGTGGCACTTTTTTTTTAAAGTCTGTGCTGCTAGTTGTTCCTTCTTAATGGACAAGAAAACTAAATTTCATCCTACAAATTATAAAGTGGTGGTGTATGGTAAATAAAATAAATTTAAATGATAATAACTGATGATGTAAAAAGTTATAGAGCATTTTTCATTAAGCTTCTGGCATCGTTACCTATGTGGTGAAGTGCCACGCTACACACGAAGCCTTGTTTCAATGCTAAGTTAGAAAAGAAATGCGTTGGAATGGAAAATGCAGAGACATGTTTTTATAACCATAATTGTTTGCTTGCATGTATCCATAATAGGAGACAAATTTACAAAATCAAATATGTTTTGTACAGTCCGTGTTACACATTCCAAAAAGGGCCTATGAAATTTAAATCAAATTACATGTTTTATGAACATGTTTCTATCCATCCCCAGTGTATTTCATCTGTTATAATGATTTAATTTTACATTCTCTGACTTTTTGTTTTTTGCATTGATATTATTGCTTTACTTGTGGCTTGTCAAATGCCAGTAATGGCCACACAGCAAGAAAACTCTGTTGTCAACTAAGCAGAAGAATAAAAAATTTGAGCGAGTTAGAACTGTATATTATAGTGGCAGTATTTAGTAGATAGATTTCAATTATTTGGTTCCTCTGTAAAAGATTTATTTTTTGCAAGTGGTCTGAGGTTACCAGCTCACAATTAGTAATTCCATCTGAACAGAAATAAGATATCTATAAATATAAAGACCTTGTCTACAAAATGATATCTGAATCTACGTCCGAAGTTCGCTTATTGTTCCTTGTGACCCTGTAACTACATGGTAGGAGTGGCAGTAGCTCAATAGGTCTTTGCATTCCATGTTCGAGATAGTTCATGATTTTGAACTTTTGTCCCAAGCTTGTCCTGACGTCCTAAGACGATGGAAGATCAAGTAGAAAATGTAAATCTAGGACATTTTTGCATATAAATAATTTAAAAAAAGATTGTGTATTTAGAAAGTAAATGGTGAATGGTTTGAGTGAATCGGAACTTGCCGTTTTGGTATCACAGTCATAGACATGCCTGCTTTGCGTGTAATGATATCATGTCATTCAGATTGGGATGACAGGATACTTCATGGTTTGAAACTATCATGTATCAGGTTTAAGTGTGAAACCACCTCGGATTCCAAAGAATGTCCAAACAGCTTTCAAATCCTGTGAGGTTACGATTGACAGTTTACACTTCCCAACAGGGGCTCGGTTCTGATACCCACAGTGGAGCAAGTTCAGCGAAAAGTTCTGATAATAAATCGCATATTATAAGGAAAAGGCAATGGGAATACTTTGCAAGATGTAATATTTATTTCATGATATATTTTTAAGAGGTTAGACCCATCTATCAGATTCATAAGTGAATCACACGATACCAAAGTTTATCTTTACATATTACACAATCACTTAATATATGTTCTTTGAGGCATGGTACAACAAGCAAATTACAGCCCTATCAATGTCATTCTTGGATTTGCCCTATAATAAACATCAACTATATATTCAACTTGTAATTAAAATTGTCACCTGTAAATAGTTACATTTATTTTATGTGTTTAACAATATTAATGTGGCTGTACATACTACAAAAACTCAATGAATTATCCGTAATAAATACTGAATGATAACACTAGCTATAAGGCATTCCAATAGCATGACGTACAAATCATTAATTACAGACTAACTAACTATAACTCGCTTCAAAACATTACAGAGTGACATAATTTACTGTGCATGCTCTGAATTGTGGAGCATCAAAATAAATCTTAAGTGCCTCTCACATTAAAGCCCTATAAGACTCCACTAAAAATATTTTGCAATTCTCAATATACCAACAAATTGCCAAGGTGTGACTCGAAACCAAGGAAAATTACTAGGTAACATGTGTGGGTTAACTGATCCATCAGCATACACAAGTTGAAGGTCAGACCCAGCTCTAGTGATTCGCGAGCCCGAACCAAGCATCCCTGACGCCACGGCTAGGGTTAAGGTTAGTTACGCACCCAAAGACATCTCAAAAGTTTATGCTGATATATGTCATATGTTTAGGACAACATGAGCAGAACAATAACGTAAGGCAAGGAATGATTAATAACTCTGGCGCCCGCGGAGTGCAATGACAAAACGAGGCTCTTAGCATTGCTGCCATATCCACAAGAACATTCAAATGAAAGTCACTAAGCATAAACTCACAAGATAATATAAACTCACAACAGTAAACGTAAGATGCATATGCAATTCACGTTAAAGAGAGATAGCCAAAACATGACAAACACAACTGTATCTAATCAGTATATACATTGCCATGGTATAAATATCACATCCACATTGTACTTCCTTGCATTTGTTGTTATTGTCATTGTTATTAATTCAGTTAAGGTGTTTTTACATTACATCATATAAATTGGCAATACCTTAAGAAATAATTCAGAATAGTGTGAAAAATTTTTTTAAATGAAAAAAAGGGTCAAATATTCAGATCACAATTTTATTTCAAGTTACGGTATTTTACTGTGATAAAGAGAATGAGGTGGGTTGGATCTACAAGTCCTCCTTTACTAGCATGTAATGAATGTAAACAAACTGAACCAAAAGCCGGGTGTGTCATACATTGCCTTCATAATGTTGGTGTATGAACGCTATAGTTCAGAGGCACAATAAATAACAAAATCACAAGTGCTCATTATCGTGAATACATTGTACGTAGAATTTAACATTTGTAATTTCAGTTTTGAACATTTTTTTTTTCAAAATAATTTATTAAAAAAACAAAAAATTCAAGCAATATATCATGTGTGTCTTGAAAAATAACTAACTTTTACAATTCCAGGAGTTGTTATAGAATGGTTTCCTCGTATTGAATAATTGTAGCTCAAGAGAGTAGTTTCACTTATTTATTTTACATTTATAATTTTTTTAATTTTACCAGTGGTTTTAATTGAATTAGTAATGTAACTGTAGTTGGATTTTCTTAGTTGTTTTATCACATATTAATGTGTTCTATAAAGGTTTTGAGAACCTTAACTGCCAATTTTCATTTCAGTGCTTGCATGGATTCAGAGCATGAAATCATGTGTTACACAATTTGTTATTAACCATTTCTATGTAGCCTTTGTCATAAAATATTTTATTTCTAGGATGTCATTCATAAATAAATAAAAATAGTTTCACAAAAATACTGAAAATCTCAGGCTCTAGACTTTTTGGAAAACCAGATTTTTAGTTGGTTTAATAAAGGTATCGTAAAAATTAGCATGACATAAGCCACATACAAAATGTTGTTGTTAAAAACCATTTTTCACACTTTTACATGCTCTATTTTCATACTAGAATTGAAATATAATTTGACCTTTACATTTCACTCTTTAATTTTATAAAATCATTTATTAAAATTATTATTGTTACATTATAGATTTATTTTAAAATTATGAACAAAACCCCTTAATTGAAATACTATGTAACTATCTTACATAATTTCTTGTAAACTGTATCAAAGTCAGTTTGCTGTAGACAAATCAGTTAGCCTAGATGTTTGGGCAAGGGTGCATAGGAATAAACATCTTCCTGCTAGAAATTATAAATAATGTTTAGTAAATATCATAGAAAGCCAAGTTTGTCCCTCGAAAAGTCGTGTGGTAAACACACAAAATTGATTGTAAATTAACATGTCAATTAAAATGAAAAAATTTATTATAACTATATACAAATTAAAAAAAAAAAAAAAAAAGAATTTTCTTGTTACTTTTACTACTGATTATCCTTTAGTCATTTGAAAATTTTCAAATGTTTTTCAGTACTCTTGTATCTTTTTCATCTCTCTTGGTCTAGAACAACATATTTTGTTGTAATTTTAAAAATATTTCTAGAGATTTAATGTGTTTAAAAAGTGTATAAAATTAATTCAACTATATGCATTTTTTTTTATTGTTTGCTTATGACTAAAGTTTTTGTTTTGGTTTATATAATGTAGTAACATTATCTACCGGCACTTATTTTTGTGACTTCTGTACAAGTTTAAACTTTGATCAGGGTTATCTTTGTTTGCTTGCTGAGGCATTTCCATTAGGAATAGTGACCGCCTGACTCCCATGAATTGTAGCCTATAGTGTTTAGTTGCTGTGAGAACATCTACATAAAAACATTATTAAGATTGTATGAAATATGGAATGGCATCAAGGTAATGTCTTTCAGATGCACAGAACAGTTTTAACTGTCCAGTTATTTATTCCATTTTTTATTGGTTAATACTTTATTGTTAATGCTTGGTATGTTACTTTCAAAGCTATGTTTTCAGCAGACTGATTATTGTCTCTAAAATTTAACGACTGAAATAGTTTGTTAACTAATTGCCCTCATTTTGTTTACATAAAAAAAAATTAGCTCAGAAAGTTGCATTTCATTTACTGTTGATGTCCAATGATAATCAAATGAGATAATAGAGCTTATTAATAGTTTAGAAAGAATTGTGAACAATTACTGTTGTGTGTTTGTTTTGAGCATGTTAATTGTTTTATCTTTTAGCTGATTTAGTTTTTTATTCACATCTTATTTGTGAAGGTAAGTTCTTAAGCACTATGGCACAATTAAATATTGCTGCAGTAAAAGTCATGTCATATAATAGTATGGTAGCTCTGCTGAAATTTAATAACATTTGAATTATTATAACAAAATAACAATCATCAATGTATAAACTACCCAATTAAGCACTTTATTAAAGAACTGCTTAATGATTATATTAATGAATCAGTAAAATAGGATTGTAATACCTAAAAATGTTACAAACTATTAACAAATTACGTATATACTTGGCTTGTGTTTGATGTATAAAACACACATGCATACCTAATATTGTTGCATTTAAATTCATTCATTTCAATACAGTATTCCCATAAGTATAAACAAATTTCGGTAGCTGCAAGCAAATTACAGATTCTGTGTTTCTCAAATCGTTATGTAAATTCAGTCAATATTTGCTGCACCACGCTAAATGTTGTGATGGTCTTAAAATGTTATACTCGTAACTTGGTGGGCTGTGAATTTCAGCATGTATGAATATCTATGTAAATAAGATTCTGTCAACCTAAATGATTTTATAAAGTGATGTTTTGGGGGCTACCATTTTTAATTATATTTGAAAACTAAATTTAACTTCATTCAGGTTTTATTGACTCTCCATTCTACACCTGAATCACCCTCTCGTCTCGCAATATCACAGTTTCTAAGTGGCAACGGCAAATAAATCGGCTTACGGCGGGCAAATACACCCCAGTCCTGGCCTAGTAGTTATAATCATGGTCTGGTTCAAAATGTCCGCCTAGGTGACTTAAATGGTTATTAAAACAGTCTACCTCCCGGAGTAGGCCCCGAAGCAAAATAAAAGGTCCAAGAATTAATTAATACCAGACGAATGTTAACGGATCAGAGATGCAACGGTTGAAGTCCACGAGGTGTAGCGGCTACGTCCTACTCCGGGTGGCGATCGAGAGAGACTGGATTTTGCCAGGGTGTCATGGCGACAGAAAGCTTCCTTTTTACCGTTAGTTGCCGAATACTGTGTAAGAGAACACGTAAAAGAACAGACCCTTTACAACTAGTTACCTAAAAATTATACATGTTACCCTGATAAAACATTAATTAAAAAGCTATTTAATATATGTTTTAGTTGAAATGAGAGAGGCCCGCGCCGGGGCTAGTTCTGGCAACGGCTGCATAGGGCGCCACTCCGTCGTTACTTACGCTGAAAGAAAACAAAACACTAGGGATTACAATTACATAAGTAAAATTACAAATTATATTAATTAAAATATTATTTTAGGGGTGCATGGCACAGACTCTACTCGCCTCTTGCAGGGCGGGCAAACACACGCACGCACACACACTGGTTCCTGACAGTGGGAGGTTTGAAACCGGGAGGAGATGGGAGGGGGAAGGGCCTGGCGAGACATGAGGCACATTGGGCTTAGGGAGGGTGTAGCCCCGGTCGACGTCAGTTTCATATTCCTTAAGCTGTTATGTTCGCAATCTTGGTTGACTTGCATTTTCTATAGGATAAATATTCAATATTTTTTGTGTGTACATAATCCTGCATTATTTGTAGCTTGATATTCCCTGCATTTTCTGGAATATATTGTCATCCTTCACTTGTAACTGTATAGGCTGTCTCAAAATAGGGGGTATTACATAAATTCTTCCTAAAAATTTTATTAAGTACATATTGTAATGTTTTTCATTTATAGAATTTTAATATTGGCAATCATTTTACAGGCTTTTGTTTTTATGAATGCAGAGGTCGATTAGCGATGTAGTAGGAACAAATTGATTTAAGAAACTTATCTTAAATGTTTTTTTTTTTGTGTATTCTTATGTCATTTATCAATATTTGCCATTTTTGGGTAATGCTGTAACATCGCACAAACAATCTTCATATAGCTTTCAAAAACCATGCCATTGAAGTTAATTCCAAAATATTTGACATATTCACTTTTTTTTTGGTGGACCATATTAAGTGCGACAACATAACCTAAGACTACCAACAGACTTCTGTTATAGCAATTAAAATACTTAATAATTTAATTATGGTAAGCTGTTCACTAAAAATTGGAAATAGGCTACTGTCTTTTAATAATCATCCCAGCTTGCTAATATGTCTAGATTAGCTGGCGTTTCACAGTTCTGTCCTACAACTTTGGTTCATGAAAAAAAGTTCAGATCGTTTCTGCCTCAAAACCATTGTTGCCACATCGTTGAAATGGTTTGGGTTTGGTCTTTAAGTCACATTAAAAACATTTTTTTCAGAATTCTTAAAAGGAAACTTCAGCCTATACTATCACTATACTTATAGCCTCTGTTTTAATCTTTCAATCACGTAAATTTTACCCTCTCCCCTTTTACCTCCACCAAGTAGAGTCTTTCAACTGGCCAGTCAAGCATGGAGAAGTAGTAGGGATGTGGAAGGGACTACCAGCACCCCACCCCTTTTTTCCTTTTTCCACCCCCTTCCACATCAACCACTTGCTGGTAAAAATTCTACAAAGAAGATAACCCAGAACAAGAATGTTTGAGGATTCTCTGTGTGATACAATGATTTGTTTTAGAATTTAAATTCAGCTATGTGCTAGTAGCTAATTGAGATAAGTTGTGGTTTCCAATCCTATACCTCTTCGAAATCATTTTATCGTCCAATTGCATAGCTGTACGTAAAAGTTGGCTAATTTAGGGCTAACATAATCAACCATTCATAAATTGAAGTTTGTCTTTATTTATTATTTGCCATGTGTCTTAAGTTGATGAAAGTAAATGCATCAATTAACTTGAAATATTTTAACCATTTTTAGCAATTAAATTTTTTAGATGTTAAGAATAACTTATAGCATATATATTTTTGGATTTTGAAGTAACAGTACAAAATTTATGTACTGTTAAAGTGAATCAAGTTTGGCAAATAGAGCTTAAGTTAAACACACAATAGGATCTCTATGCATTGAGTTAAAAAATACATTTGGGTATAAACTTAGTTGTAATTTATTAGTCAATGTGTGGTTACTGAACTGGGATCATAAAAAGTTTATATCGCTCACATTAGCAGTCTTTTTCATGGGAAACTGTTTATTTGAATTTTCAAACAGAATGATAATTCAGTATCAGTGAATTACTAGTAACAAATTCAGCCAGTTATTTTACAATATTATTTGTTGACTCGCTACACACTGCAACTGTTTCACAGAGTATGGTCACTATCTATGGCTTCACTCTCTTATCAGTAAGATTGTTATCACACACTCCAGGCCACCCACTGACATTCAGTCTTAGTAGAGACCTGATCGCAAGTAGGGAACAATACTCTTGACAGTCAGACGACTGAATCAATTTCCATCGGGTGTACTACCGGTCTTCGTCTCATGTCGGTTGTGCGACTACCCAGGATCTCTAGTCGTACGTAGTCGGTTCCAGTGTGTGTGAGTACCCTTGTTCATGCTTAATAACCCTCAGGTATCTCTGTGTGGTTTTCACAGCTATGGAGGCAGAATGTGTTTATGGTGACTTACGTGCATTACTGAAAAATACGCTTTTGACTTTGAGTGATTGGGAAGTTGCAGCCAAACTCCTGTGTGTGCTTCTGGCTTGTTGTGAATTCCTAAAATGTTTGCATGCTGCGCTATTTTCAAATCAAACACTAATATAACCATCAATTTGTTTTAATTTACACTTATATAAAATGGTAGGAAATTTTTTCAAAATCCTTGTGTTTATTGGAGGAAATTTTTATCAAAAAAACTTAAGTTGCTTAAAAAGTAAAAACTCCTGTGAGATGAGAAATATCAGCTTTAAATTGTTCATAAAATAAAAGTTTTTCTTTTATAATCTTTAAATATGCTTGAAGTGCATTTCTCTGTCCGTCAATACTTTTTTTATGGCTATTAATATCTTGTGATGCTACTGAGTGGAGCTGTGAATTTTCCTACCATATTGTGTTGAAGCATGTTAAACTTTGTGTCTTTATACATGTAGTTGGAACATTGTAGCGTCCAAACTAGTGTAGAGGTGACTGAAATAGATTTCACTGTGCAACTGCTACTTACTGTGTGTAGCTTAGCTGTCAGTAGTTTTTTTTTTCTTTTTTGTTTTTTTTTAAGGTGGTGTTAAGTTCATAGGATCATCAGGTAAGTGGCTTACTTAACGTACTTGAACAGAAAAAACTTAATATCAATATATATTTGTTGAAAACTCATTTCTGTTTAAACTGTAGGCCTGTTTTACAATTATGAGCATTTCAAAAAGCTTAAGCACTATTTTATAGTTCTTAGCGCTATAATTGACTTAACTTTTTTCTGCAATAACTGTTCATTAATCTTTCTTTTTTTTAGTAATGCTTTATTTTAACATTATTTGCCAAACTATTCTTGCTTGTTTTCTTGCATGAGAAAAATTATTTATTGTTTTAATTTTATTTTTTAAAAGGGGCATTCACTAGCATGTTATATTTTTATATAGAAATCAAAGTTCAGCCTCAATAATATAGTAAAGATTAATTTGTACTACTTCATGAATTTTTAAATTAATTATTTTGGTAATAATTTTAGTGAAATGAAATTATATTTTCTGTAGAATATGCCACTTTGAAATCATTACTTTTTTTTACTACTGTTAGTAGCTCTCCTATTGTACAAGCCTTAGTCTTACTGGGACTTGTTTCTCAGGAAGTATATTATACAGTTGTATCAAGAAATTCTTACAAAACTTTAATCCATGAAATAGAATATGTTTAACTTACAGCCATCAATCCAAATTGGACAGATTGCAGAAGAATAAAATTTCTTTACTAAAATGATCCCTAGCACAAGGTTAATTTAATTTTTGAAAATTTTATGCACTGTATCAGTAACCACTATGCTTCAGTCCTTTTTAAAAAGTAGGATTAAAGTCAGCATGGTTTTATTATCGTCAAAGTATTGCATAACAGTTTTCTTTCTTGATACTGTATTTGAAGCACAGCAAGTCACATGACTGACTGGTGCTGATAGTCAGATCCTGTTCTCTGTAAGTTGCATGACTTAGCATGGAAGGAAATGGCTCATGTCTCTGCTCTTACATTCCACCGCTTCTGGAAATCCAGGTAACGTTCCAAAATTTTCTTGATTTTCTTGTGTGGCTTAGGTGTAAACTTGGCTTATTGCATACTTTGTGCATGCCACTTGCATTGCATGAACAGTACCTTACTGTGTAATTTAAACTATCACAGATATATCAGCTTTAAGTTTATTATAAAAGGCTTATCAGGTGGATGACCATTAGACTAAACTAATTTTTTTAACTTTGTCACTAGTCAGTATTTCAACCGAGGGTGTATTCGGTTGTAGCTTAAGGGAGAGAGGGAGGTAATTTCTATAACACATGGGCTTATATGAATGTAGACTGTTTGGGTACATACATACGTATGTCTGCCAGTAATTATATTTCAATTGTTTGTATGGCTCCAGTTCAGCAATTTACCTGACTTAAAAATATTTAAGTGCATTAAAAGCAATTTGTAGAACATGAATTACTTAATTTAGAAAGAATTTCACATAGGTAACATACTGGTTAACAATTTTACAATGGTAAAATTTATAAGTTGTAAGGAATTTTTTTTATAAGGTCCGGAAAAAGTCTTGAAATTGTTTCACCAGGATTTTGGTAGACAATCAGATATAGCTCTGTTTTTCTCTCGACTGCCAGTAATACAGCAGAGGGTCTAAATTTTGATCTTCAGGTATCATTTTTTGGAGGGTATTTGAATCTCGTGCTAGCCGAAGAGTTGTGTTACTGTGCCAAAGCAGCCAGACAGGTCATAGTTAGAGCCAAACTGAGTGGCATGCTCTAAATGTTTGGAGCCAAATTTTGTTTTAGCAATCACTTCATTCCTAAGCATTTTGTTTGTTGTGTATTTACCCATTATCTTCAACCATTCAGTGGTAAATCATCTTCTTTCTCCAGAATTCATAAATCATGATTTAAAATCTGCAGTTGCGTGCCATACACTCTTATTTGCAGTTTCCTTCTGTTCCTATGTTTACTATATTTCAAGCCCAATATTCTTCTTCGTGAAAGAAGTAAAAAAACAATGGTAATTTAACGTATTTATTTATTTGGGTTTGTGATGCGCTTACCGACAGCTGAGAAGCCTTAAATGGTAGGCACCATACAAAAATACAATTTCATAAACATAAAAATAAATATGGAAAATTACAACAAAATGAATACACACACACACACACACACAAGGACACAAGGACATGTTTAAGAGAACGTGAATGGAACTATGCCGTAAAGAATAATGTTTGTAACCATTAAGTTGTACCCAGTTGGCAGTATCATCTTGTGTTATTTGTGATGTGTCCTACTCTATGATGATGATCTGCAGAACTAGCGTCATTTCACACTAAGTTTGACTAAATTTTTGTTGGTTATTTTCATATTTATGGGTTTATTATTTTTTATTTTTGTATAACATACAGCCAGTGATACAGTTACAGAAACATACAGCCAGTGATACAGTTACAGATACTTTCAAAAAATTAAGAGACACAAGCTCATAAGAAGCAAACAGTATTAATAAACTGTAAAATGTAAAAATCTTACTTTATGTGTGTTACCAAAGCAAAGCAACACGTTTCAAGTTGACAAATTATCAAAACTCGTTAAGGCTGATATTAAACGAGCTTGAGACACACATACTTGTACGTCCCTGTACTATTAATGACTATAATACTGAGCACTAGATAAATTCAAACATTAAACAAGATTGCAAAAAGTGTGCGCGCACGCATCACTCAAGGGGTAAGAAATACTGAGCAATATATCCTGTCATCTTTACACAGTAGTCATGAAAATGTGCTCTTAAAAGTAGGTTAAACATGGTAAACATAGATCGTACAAAGGGATCTAGTCCAACGGGGCATAACCCTATGAAAAATGACAAAAATGAAAGGTAACTGGCCGGGAAGTGCACTGAGATTCATCATGGCTTACATGAGCAAGACAGTTTACACATCAGGACCTGCAGGCACGAACAGAGCTATAACCAAACTAGATTTAGGAGTTGGTAGGCCAAAACAAGAATTTGGAAAACCCAAATTAAGTTGCAATAACGTTTAGTTGACCCGCGTGACCACCACTTCTATGCAGACCAACAAACAGAAATTAATGAAACTGCCAAGACTCACCTCAGTCGCGAACCGTGTGCCACCTCGCTACTAGCTCATGTAACTACTGTTACGTGATAAGATCAGAATGGTGGGTTACAGCGTATTTAAGCCACCAAGATGCGCTGTGCAAAACCAAAGGAAGGGGTGTAAAAAGAAAAAGGGGCAGAGGGGAAACAAGGAGGAAAATGAAGTGCCACCGAGGACACATCTTGCAATCTTCTGTTGTCTGCACCCAGTGCAAAAATTATTTTTTAATCTTTTCTGGACTGAACTTTTTAACTACTGCAATCCCCTCAAATCAGTTCTGTTGGCACACTTTTCAGTCCATTTTTTCTGTGGTTTTGTTGTGAAAAAAGATTTTTATGTTAGTAATGTGTAAAATTATAACATTGTTAGAAGTTTAATTTTCTTTTCTTAACACCTCCCTATTAACCGGTATTATTTCTCAGCCGACGTTCTGCCGGCCCATTAATATCGCATAAGCGAGACTTGACTGTATATTGGTTTGACAAGCTTTCGATTGGTGTAAGCCCATAATTTCCCAAGTTGCTTCTTTTCCACTGTAACAAAATTTCAAAGAACACGGGAATGGAGTTAGGTGCTGTGGTGGTAAAACTCTGGACTTGTGATCCAAAGGACCTGGGTTCGAATTCCAATCCTGCCATCCTGACATTGGTTTTCCGTGGTTTACTGAAATCATTCCGACAAATTCTAGGATGATTCCTTTCCTAATATGTGTGGTATATATGTTCTTTGTGAATGGAGAATATTAATTCAAAATAATTTCATGAATGTATGCCATTAGTTGACATAAACTGATATTGGCTTGTACTCTTTGTGTTTATGTATTCATATTTTTTGTCCGTTATTGTGTTATTTCAATGACAACCAGTATAAACCAGAAATTGTGTTAGCCCTTGAAATAATTTAAAAAAGATTTGTGGTGTACGTTTCTTACCGTATCTCATCACCTTGCTAACAAAAAAGGATCAAAACGGGACTAATTACAAAAGTCATGAGAAAGCCCCGAAATGAACAGTAACTATACTGAAAATCAAGAAACTTCAATATGCAGCAGCCATTTACTTACTTGCATTTTTTTACCCTCACTTTATTTAATAGTCATAATTTAAATATGAATAGTTGGAAGACTGTTCACTTGAATCACATGGAAATTATTTCTGATAAGGTTTCAGCTTTCTGGCATAAAAATTGGCATGTTACTGCAAATTATCATCCGTTTTATATTGTGTTTAGTTTACCTGTTTGTAAAATAATTTGTAAGAAAATTATTACTAAAAGTTTGTGAGAAAGTCCTGTAATTTGTAGACAGCCTGTTGGTTGGCGTGAGGACGGAACTGCACAGTTTCAGGCGAGACGGACGACATCCCGGGCATCGGCCAGTACGATGACTTCCACACCATCGACTGGCAGCGGGACATCGCGCGCGACCGCATGCGCCACCGCTACATCGTCAAGAAGAAGCAGGACTCGGTGTGCGACCTCATCAAGGGCGCGCACGACGCCTGGTCGGGCTGGCTGTGTGTGCTGCTGGTGGGGCTGTTCACGGGGGCGGTGGCCGGCGTCATCGACATCGGCGCCAGCTGGATGTCCGACCTCAAGTTCGGCATCTGCCCGCAGGCGTTCTGGCTCAACCGCGAGCAGTGCTGCTGGTCTTCCAACGAGACCACGTTCGACGACGGCAACTGCTCCCAGGTTCGTGTCCTCGTCTGGGTGTCTGCAGGCCGCAGTAATTCAATAACCGGTCACGAAAAAGTAACAAAACTAACGTATTGGGCATGAAAGTCATGAATGTGTAAGAAAATTGGAAAGGACCGTCCATACATACAAGTAACAAGTAACTAAGCCCAGTATTCCAAGATGTTCAGGTAATGTAGCAAATAAGCATTGCCTTGTTGGGCTACAACCCTAACCTAACTTGCGGGGCCATATTCCAGAATGTGCCCTAACCGAACCCCAGTGAGGAAACAAATCGGCAACCATTTTAATAATCGTTGCCCTGTGCAAGGCTAGAAACCAGTTTCAACGCACGTTTCGCAGCCATTGATACAATTGTTACTGCAAAAATACTAGAGATAGCAGCACCAACGAACAAAAATAGAACGGTTTTTCTAATATTCTCAAGTACATACCATACTTTTAAAATTGTGATTATTTCTTGTTATGACCATTAAAGTGTAAAAAAGTGTATTCCATGAAGTTTCGCTATCATAAAGTTTCATTTGGCATACCAACACGCTTGGTACATCTTCCGATGATCACAAAAATGACTATATAAGAGTTAAAGGCACCAGCCGCAGGTCTGCCATCTGGATGAAATCAATGGAAACTGAGCTCTGCGCATGCACGGAATTTGGGCAACGGATAGGACACCAAGATCCATTATCTAAAAATAAGGGACTGGCCATGTCCTATCGTGCACTAGGAATACAGTTAAGGTACAGGTGTAGCATATATTCAACACCTAAACCCTTATTTCGTCTCTGGGAATACCGGTTCAAATATATGGTCATTAAAGTCATTAAAAAGTATCAAACTGAAGGACTGGTCACAAAAGTCATGAAAAATTCTTGAAATAAACAGTAACCATGCTGAAAGTCATGAAACTTAAATTTCCAGCAGCCTGTAATTACAATTTCTTGATGCTTCACTTCAGTTTATAGTTGCACATGAAATATAAGTAATTAGACTCTCCACTTTCATCTTGTGGAAAATTTCCTGTTTTGAAGAAAGTCCTTTTGAAAAATCTTAAAATTAAAATTTCTTCAACAGCTGGAGTTTTATGGAGTTTTATCGTTGCCCCTTTCTTCACCACTTCACCTCTCCATGAATAATTTGTTTCGTGTTGATGACATAAGATCCCGTTAATTTTTCTAGGATGTGTAGAAATAAACTTTGGCATTCTTTACAGTTAAATATATAAGTTAAAACCATGTTAAAATGTTTTGCGAGGTACTTAAAATTTAGACTTATTACAGGTAAAACTTATTAAAAGGGTAAATATGTATGTTTTTATAGGCCAAGTGCTAATTTTTTAACATTTATTATGCAAGAATTTTTTAAAGTGGGAAGTTATTACGAGGGTTTACTGAATGAAAACTAAAATCATTCTAAATAAAATACTGCTAAATTTTGATGTTTCCACCATAAAAATTATTATATCAAAATTACATTGTTATATTAGTTACTAGGGTGATTCTAGAAGTTACTTGGTTAGATATTAAGAAAAACAATTTGAGTTTCTTTACGTACTTTATTTTTTGATTGCATCCCTCTCAAAGTTGTTTGCATTTGCCCCAATGTTTTGCCAGCTCTGCGATTTCTTCGCAAAGTGAGATTCTCTAGGCTTGCGAAATACTCTTGTACAGTAAACTCCTTATTATCCGCGGGGCGGATGATCCGCGCATGCTACGAAAAAATACAGCACACATGTAAATCTGTATTTTATTACAAGTGAGCAAATTTGAACTCTACTGACAAGTATGTTGTGTGTAGTATACAGTAAAACGCCACAGGCCTTCTCGGAACTCACGCAGTATGCTGGCATGCGTTGCTATTTTTGTCTCTGTTGCACTTTGTTTCTAGTCGTATGGTTGAGCACTTTTATTTTTACATTACTGAAATGTATTGTATGTTAATTATTCAGTAAATGACTAAATTTTAGCATCATTTAAAAATTTGTACTTGTAACTTTTACCGGACATAAATGTTTAGATTTTAAAGTTAAAATTAAATGTTTCCTTTTTGTTTCCCATTTTCGGCTCTTTTGCGGATAATCCGCGATTTTCACTATCCGCAGTATCCCTGCCACTTAATTTCGCGGATAATCGGGAGTGTACTGTACTTCCTGTACTACCACTTCATTTGACTGAAATTTTCTTCCTGCCAGGAAAGTTTTGAGTTTCGGAAATAGTCTGAGGGAGCTAAATCTGGTAAATAGCCAGGATTTTGAAACAATTCAAATCACAGCTCTACCAATTTTTGCCGCAATACAGCTTGAATGCACCAGCGAAATTTATTTTTCAGTCATTCCCGGGAATTTCTCTGCTATTGTCGCCTCTAATCGGTCCAAAAGTGGTGCATAGTATTCTCCAGTTGTGGTTTTCCTCTTTTCAAGGCAGTCATTTAGGAGAATTTCTTTTGCATTCAAAAAAACTGACACCATCATCTTTCCAGCAGATGGAACACACTTTACCTTTTTTGGAGCTGGTTCGCCAAGTGTCGTGACTATTGTTTTGTTTCCGGGATATAGTGATTTATCCTAGTTTTGTCCATTGTGACAAAACGGCAAGTTGGCAGAAACTTCACTGGATTCTTTTCGAACACTTGCAAATTGTCTGCAGATGTTTGCATGCAAACTCATTTTTGCTTTGAAATGACTAAATGTGGCATCCATCTTGCTTATAATGTTTTTTCATGTGCAATTCATTATGCAAAATGTAGTGCACCAGTTCAGTTGAGATGGCCTGTGGCCTCTATACTAACTTCTGCACTTTCTATAGTCTTTCTGCTCAAACCAAATCGTAGACTTCATCGATGATTTTTGACGTCACAGTTGACTTCTGGGCTCCAGGACAAGGTGCATCTTCGATGCTTGTTCTGCCATGCTTAAATTAATTTACCCAAAGTCATAAGAAGGACATAACTCGTCCAATTTAGGTCAAATCCTCTCACAAATTTTGTTGTTTTTTTCCCTTATAGAAAAAAGAATTGATCCACACCACAAATTCCAATTTTAACCACTTTCCACTGTTACTAAAAATAAGTGTAAACAACTGTTGAACAATTAATTAAAATTAAAATCTTAAAATTACTTGATACTAGAAATTATTTATCCATAGGATGTAAACTTAATGACTCTATTAGTATGTGAAAAAAATTATTTCTCAAACCATCCTCTTAAATTAAAATTTGACCCTGGTGATAATGTTTTAAGTTAGAAGTGATTCTGTGGATTATACATTTGTTTTTAAAGTTGTATGTGTAACCTAAGGTATTTTTATTTTTGTTGCAGTGGTGGACTTGGTCAGAGGTGATGGGCCAGACACGAGAAGGGGTCGGCGCTTACATTATTTCATATTTAATTTACATTGTGTGGGCGTTAGTGTTCGCAGCTTTGGCAGCTGCTCTCGTGAGAATGTTTGCCCCGTACGCATGCGGCTCTGGTATTCCGGAGGTTAGTGCTTCATGCGCTATTTAATAATACAAAAAAAATTAATTTTTTAAAAATATTTTTGATAGCTATATTTATTGTAACTAGTGATTTTAGGGTTAAAATACTGCATACTTGTAGGTATATGTGTGCATGTCAGTATTAATAATGTAGTAGAAAATAGTGATTTTATTATTGGTACACGTTTCAGTTACTACTTGATGAAAATTGAGTTTGTTCAGGTAATTCTTAAATATTTGATGGTATCTATGTTAATAAATCACACTTTTCAGTTTGCAGTTAAAAAAAGAAAAAAAGAAAAAAATTAAATTTTAGAATTCTGTTAATCTAAAGGAGTTAAGTTAACAAATGATCGATATTCCTTTATCTTTCAGTGTAGCATTTTTGTTTTATTATTTTGCTATTTAGTGCAGAAATTTGCATGCCTCTCTGTCCTAGCAGACTCCTGGAAAAAGAAAAAGTTCACACTGCATGTTTAGATTTAATTAAAAAAATAAATTCAACATTTGTGTATAAATTGATATTCAATTTTAAATAAGATTTGAATGTAAAATACAGGACTAGTGGAATTGTTTATTTATTTTTTTTAAATTGAAGTTCTAATCTTGGCTTTGTTTGACGCAGATCAAAACAATCTTGAGTGGTTTTATCATCCGTGGCTACCTGGGGAAGTGGACCCTCATCATAAAGTCAGTGGGCATCATGCTGGCTGTATCCGCGGGCTTGAGTCTGGGGAAGGAAGGACCCATGGTACACATCGCTTGCTGTATAGGTAAATACACGCCTGCCTTGCTGACGGTTTCACCTGTTGTGTCGGTAGTCCCTCCAGAGCCCGGGTCTTTTAATTTTTTTGAAGGGTGTTATAAAGTTTACTTAAATACTTCACGCTTGTTCAAACATCTCTTCCATCAAAATTTTATGAATCTATTAAGGTTCAATATTTTAGACCATAAATTTTTAAATATTTCAAGGCCAATCTCTGACTTATTTAATAGTCAATATTTGTAACTGCATCCTTGCCTTATAAGATAGTCCCTCCTGAGAAGTCTTTCCTTGAAGAGCTCCTGTGATGCATTTAGTGATGTAATTGGTTTTTACCTTCCATGTACACTGACATCCATCTAAAAAGCTGTTATCGTATTTGCGTTCATGTTATAGCTAGAAAACAGATTAATTTTTGATGCCATCTAGAATACGTAATTTTCTTTGTACCGTGTAATGAGTTAATTTGTTTTTCTCCCCCCTCTTCCAAACAGGCAATATTCTTTCCTACCTGTTCCCCAAGTACGGGAGGAACGAAGCTAAGAAGAGGGAGATACTGTCTGCTGCTGCAGCCGCGGGTGTTTCCGTGGCTTTCGGCGCTCCAATTGGCGGCGTTCTCTTCAGCTTGGAAGAAGTGAGTATTTATATCAGTCACACAACGGAAAATAAAAATTTGACCTAACAGATATATTTTCTCCTGGACTTTTAAAAACAACCTTGAATCAAAATTTATGCGAGGTTATTAGAAATAAAGGAACCTCTAATTTAACACAAAAGTCCAACCGAGCTGAGCTTTCTACAAAATTTTTAACTGAGCCGAACTTGAGCCGTCAAAATTGTTGAACCTTAAGTAATATTGAAATAATGTAAAAGTTCAATAGACATAGAAAGAAATTATTCCCATGATTAGATTCAACCTTAAATTGTGTTTCTCTCAACGAATCGTCAGGAGGTTGAATAAACACATGTTTTTCATGTACTGCTGACAAATGTATACACAGATATGCAGAGGAGAAAACTGTGCTCTTGGTAATGGTTATTGTGTCTTTTCAACCCTGCATTGTTGTCCGCCATTTTATTTAACTTTTGAGCGAATTTTCACAATCTGTGTGAACGAGCTAAGCGATGTTTTGGAACGAACACGGAGCTCATTGCTGATTGAGATATTGATTCGTAACTTTCAAGAGTAGTACTACTCTAACTCTAACTAATACACCTCTGTATATAATCATGTTTTGTTATGAGGAAATAATATACAAGGGTCATTCTCCAAAAAGTGTGCAATTTGGATTTTGAAATCTCAAAACTTAGAAATATGATTTTTTCATTATTATTTTTACAAGTTACCTACAGTATTATGCACATTATTGCTGTTGTGATTGTTCCTCAAAAATATATTATATTAAAAGTTCACATTCATGGAGGTTAGATTATGGTAACGGAGGTGAGAATAGAGTTCATAGAGTAGAGTTAATCTCTAGAAGCCAGTATAATAAATAACCACAGACAGACAGAAAATGTACCTATAATATTAAGAAACAATTACGCTAATTTACATAAACTTAAATTTCAAATTTGGCGTTAGCAAGTAATTTGCACTGTTAAATCAGCCTCCGATTTCAAGTTTCTATTCAGTATTAAAACTTACTAGTAATAATTTGAAAAATTGCAATACACACACACTGGTCTCACAAATTAAAAGTATGTATTTTAAATACATTTCATGAAAGGTTTTCATAGCCTTCCAGATTATTGCTGAATAAATACTGTCCACGATTGTTCAATAAAGGTTGTTCAATAATTTGGACTATATCTATTCTTGCAACAACAGAAGTATCCTCAACTTCAGGAAATATAAATTTCTTAGATGATGTCCTTTTTAGTCATTCTGAAATGTAGAACAAACTGTAATTAGCTTACTAGATCCCGCAAATACAAAAACTATATTTTTTTTTTACAAATCTATTTACAATTAGGCCTGTACAGTTAAAGTAATAACAAATATTAAAAATTCAAATTAAATATTATTAGTGAAAGTAAACTTTGCATACATTTCTTGAAGCATCACTCCAGAAAAATTGTTCTGCATATGAATACGTACATTTAAGAAGCTTGTGACATTTCATGTTAAATATTTTTTATTTTTTTAAACACTGCATTGTAGATTTTGCAAAATAGTGATTATTTATACTACAGTTTTGAACAATGGAAGTGTCTGTTACTATAATAACCTTAATTGTAGGTCACAAAGAAGAATTGAACATCCATTTAATAGCAATGCATCTTTAAGAGCATGTTAAATTGCCAATACATTAATATATTATGCCTGAAATATACTTTAATGCTTGATAATTATTTATGTGATGTAATAATGTGTACATAATGTTTTACTCACAAAAATAACAAAATTAAAATGTTGAAAAATGTTACTCCGTTACTTCTTCTCACCTCCGTGAATATTGCAAGTAACGGAGGTGAGGGTAACGGAGGTGAGAATTTTAAACTTGAAGTTAAATAATTATGGCATATTTGAGGTTAGGACATTTGTGTTTGTTGATTTCACTTTTATTCACCACATTATTACATTTATATATAGAATGAAAGTTAAATACAATGTTTCTTACCTTGGAATAATTATCACGGAGGTGATAACTCAAAACACAGTATCCATATTTCATACTACAAACTTCAGAAAATACACATTTGAAACAACTTACTAAACTGCATTTTTAAGAGTAAACAAAATGACTATCACACCTTGCTTTTATCTACAGATTTTTGCTTGCAATGCACTCCATAATAAATTATTACAGTTTCAAGTCTTACTGATGGAGGTAAGAACCTGTGTGTGGGACAAACATAAAACACCCAATATAATTATGAAATAAATAAATTATGCACTTTATTTTATCAATAAAAACTTGTTTACAGGTATACATTATGGCAAATAAATAAAAGCAGATAAAAATCGTGCCATTCAAATAAAGTGAACTGATAAAAGTGCTTAGTTGTCGGCGGGGACAAGCCACGGAGGTGAGATATTGCACACTTTGTGACAAATAAAAAATGAGATTACTATATTGTATTTAGGTTTTCTACAGGTTTTTAAAATTTTATTGGTTTCCATTGAATTTATGTTGCAATTTCAAGCATTAAAAATATATTATATTACTATGAAACTGACCGGGACTGAAATTGCACACTTTTTGGAGAATGACCCACAACTACATATTATGCATTAGTGAAATTTAATTTAGTTAGTCCTATTAATTATAAAAAATAATCTAGAATCTGTAAGGAAACTTGCAGAGCCAGAAATGTAATCTTAAAATATGGGAACTAACCCATTTTTAATTTGCCTACGGTTTTTTGGATTGTTATATTTATTACAAATAAAGTGATGCCATACAAACACAGTGATTTTAATTGTGAAAATGATTTGTTTTTTAAAGTATTGACAGTTGTTGACAAATGTACTGTATAAATTATTACCAGTTACATTTCAGTTTAAGGTTTATAAATTGAACACATTTTTATGTGTAAGTTGTTATACAATCCATTGTTTTTCAGGTCAGCTACTATTTTCCTCTGAAAACCCTCTGGCGGTCTTTCTTCTGCGCCCTGGTGGCGGCGTTCATCTTGAGATCCATCAACCCGTTTGGCAACGAACATTCTGTTCTGTTTTACGTGCAGTATAACAATCCGTGGATTTTCTTCGAGCTTGTGCCCTTCGTTGGTCTGGGAATCATTGGGGTGAGTTCATTTCCAGAGCAATGTGCACTGTGTAATATATGAACTTTACAAATTTTGCCTAGCTAGGAATTTGGGTCTTATGTATCATAAAAATCACTATGGAAGATTTATTTGTGCATGAATCATACTTGAACATAATTGACAACGTTAAATATTTTTTATTTTACTAAAAAGTGTGATATTATATGCTTGGTATTATATGCTTTTATTTATTTTTTATTAGTTTCATATAATCAATCGCAGTCAAATATGTACCTGGAAAATTTTGGTACTTGAAATGCAAGTTAATCATTTTGAATGAACTGGTGCCTTGTAATGTAATTATATTTAGTAGTGTTTATTTTTTCATTTTATGATTGGCAAGGGGTATATGTTTAATTTCCTTTTCCACCGTTGACAGGGGGTGATAGCAACGGTTTTCATCAAAGCGAACCTGTACTGGTGCAGATACCGCAAGGTATCCAAGCTGGGCCAGTACCCGGTCACCGAGGTGCTGGTCGTGGCGGTGGTCACGGCCCTCGTGGCCTACCCGAACCCCTACACCCGCATGAACACCAGCCAGCTCATCTACTTGCTCTTCAGCCAGTGTGGCATATCCAACACCGACAGCCTCTGGTGAGAACACTTCACATCACGTCGCAGAACCACGGCCTTACCAGCTTACTGATTTGGCTGGATTGTAGAACATCAATTTGGTTTTAACGGGGATACCAAAGAAATATCAAAACACGTGCGTTGGTATACAAACAAGTTGTGATATGCTCTGTATGGTCTGTCTCATGCTTAGATTGCAGTACGGAGCAAATGTTGTCAGATTGATATCATCCAACTTGATTAAAATTCTTATTTTGTATATGACCAATAATTAAAATAAGTGTTTTTGTGTATGTGTATGTCTGTCTTTGTGTGATTGTGTGGGTGCATCTATTTATTTTTCTAAGGCCATAAAATTTTGTCTTTTGATAGAATTTTTTCAGTTGTACTTACATACATATTGAAAAAGAATATATATTAAGAGGCCGTGTCAGTAAATTTTTATTTCCAATATTCTGGTCTAGAAGTTCTCTCTTTTAACAGTGAGATTTAGTGGCTTATTCAACCGAAGTAACTGTAACCGCAGCGCGTGATAAAGCTACTATACCGCCAGATTACTCGACGAAAAATGTATCTGGTTCCTCGACAATCTGAGAGGATGACAATCTGACCGGCGGCTCACTAGGAAATTGCGGATGCAGGGATTCAGAATCAAGAAATCTCACATTTACAACTGTAGTATGAGTCGTATCTAAAAATTTTAATACTTTAAATGTATCGGAATACAATTAATCTTCAAACATGTGGTAATTATTCTTTATCTGGATGTAATATTCCGTGAAAAATAATGGTAGTTGACATTAAAAAGTATACGAAATTCATAGTGTAACGTTTTAAAAGGATAATAACATAAATTCTTATGCTTAGATATTGCATATGCATTACACACAATCTAAATACAATCTCACTTAAGTCAGACTACCTAATTTTTTTACAATGCACCATCATACAGTTTAACAGAGGTAGGAGAACCTCTTATCGATGTTGTTTCAAAGAATCTAAATTTACAAATATTACTATTTATCTTATTATGATATGTATCTTTATGAATAAGAATTTACAAAAAAAAATGAATTGATTACATTACACTTTAACATTACAAAAGACTAAAACACTAACAAAACTTAGTTTTATATATTGTTGTAGCATATTAGAAGACGAAATAACTCACTAGACTAACATTAAGAGGGCTGTATCACAAATTTACTTTACAGAGGAGAAAATATCTTTTAAAGATATTTCATTACCTCATTGATTACATAATACTGCCGTTGATGTGATCGTAGATATAAAGTATTGAAAAATTAGATTTCATTATGTTTATGTAAATATTTAGAAAACGTTATTGCTTATAGATGCTCATTATTTAAATAATAAAGAATCTTTTACTTTTATGTACTGGACAAACAAAATACTTATAAGTTAATAAGCTTAGTTGAATAACATCTTCAATTTGTATTGAATTCAATGTACAAATTGAAAATCATGTACAATGAATGCAACTGATTGAATTCAATAAATATTTGATCTTGTGAAACGGCCATAATGGTGATGTAGATAATTATAGATACTCACATGCATTTTGAGAGTCCGTATAAAGCCTATTACAATTCTATAAGTATACATTAAAATGATTTTAAAATAGACATGTGTAATATAATTAAAACTTGTTTAAATAAGATCATAACAAAAAAAAATGAAAATCCTTCAACAGTAAGTTATGTTTTATAAGATTTTAACAAAACACACATACCATAAGAGAATATTAATCATGCCACATAATTCAACACAAAATATTCATTCCAATAGGCGCTACGTAAAAATAACTTCTATTTTTATGCTGATAACTTTGCATTGTTTTATATATATCATTATTTCTAACTTTTAATATTCTCCACACTTTAACTGAAATTAAGTATTTTCAGAGCCTTAGCAAATGTTGGACTGTACCACATACAGTTCGTACGATATCTCTACGTGAAACACATACAGTTCATTATTTGTAAATTTAATTATATTTCCATGAACATAATGAAATTAGTATAGGGCCTAGGTTGTTCACTGTTGAGTATTTCTGAAGTATTTTCATTGTGAGTTAACATACATACCAAATGCCATTCTTCCAGTAAAGTTACAAAGAAGACAACAAGATAATATATGTATAATATATATAATATGTATAATATATATAATATGTATGTAGTACCATATTTTAAACCCCTATTAAATGAATAATAACTCAATCTCTTTTCTGGACTATTAAGTAATAGTTTTTGATTACTGTTATTTGTAACTTAAATAAAATGACAACTAACAAATTAGTAAAATATATAATTACGTGCGATATAGTGACAGTTTTACTTGGACGGCAAACGAATATAATAAAATGTCTATGACAATGTTAACTTTACTCATTATTATGGAAAGAAACAAAATGGGCAGATAAGCATATTCTACGCTGACATTTAAAAATGCTCAATTCAAAATGAACATTTCTTCCCGATGACAAACAAAAAAGTTGTATGGTCGCGAATAATACATTCGTATGGCGTCACATCAGCGGAATATTCCCTTGGCATAAATGTGTGAAGTCTGTGACACAAAAACAAATGAACGAACAGCTTTTTTTTTATCGGATGTGCAATCGGAGACCCTTGTGGTGGTTGAAGAGTGTCAGGTCGGTCGCCAGACCAGATAGTGAAAGCTCAGGGGCTTAGGATAGAAAAGGCCTATCTCCAAATTATTAAGTATAAATGTTGTCATGAAATAGTTAAAGACTTGATTACAACCAGGTTTTTAAACCCATCATGATCATGAAGACACTGATCGGAAGGTAATGTACAATACATTTCAATGGCTTTTTCAGTTTTTGCTAAATAATTATAAATATAAGCAAAATTCCACTGTATCTGGACAAATCAAAATATTGATTATATTTTTTTCATCACAGAAATAATATATGATATGATAACTAAATTTGAAAAAAGCGGTTATGTTAAATGTATTGTATACTTTCAGTAGGCAAAATTTCTGGCCCCTACCTCTTATAGACTTTGAGAAAAACTGCCTTTTAAAATAACATTGATATAGATAGGAGCGCAAATTTGTGACACGGCCTCTTAATTCTGAACACCAATTATTATTTCACAGGAAAAACTATTTGTAGCAGTTGATGAGTATAAATAACAAAGCATTCCATTAATTATGTAGTAAGGTCAAACTGCCAAAACTTTTTGAAATGAAATGATTTTAAAAAATTTGATTGCAAAAGCAGTTAGGTGTCTTTCAGTTATGTTTTCTTAAAAGTAATAATTTAAAAATTTCCTTTTAAAAATATTTTTTTGTACATTTTTAACATTTGGTTTTAAATTTGTTTTAAAAACTTTTAACATTTGGTTTTAAATTTGTTTTAAAAACTTTTGTGCGTTTTGTGTATAACTGGCAACAGAGCACTCTGAAACAAGGTCAGAACTAATAACAGATATTGTGCATTGGAAATAAAACGCAAATGCCCATTAAAATGCACACTGCAATCTAAGGCTATGACAAAAAGTTATAGAAAGAAAAAAATCCTTTAAAAAATCATTTCAGGAATGTACCTGTAAGAAGGGAAATGTAATCTGCTAGAAAACCCGAAATACTGTACTGAAATGAAAACTGACAGGAACGATAAACTCTTGGGGAAGTAAAGATGCCAGCAGTGTAATAATGCGACCTTGTGGTCTATGTCTACTGTCGGAATCCACCCAAAAATAATAGATACCATAGAATGCTGTATAAACGACCTGTCATTGTACTATGTTTTTGCACAAGTTAGAGTTGATTCTTCAGAAAAAACCAAAAATTCAAGATATAAAATGGTCATATTACATACATACAATGTTTGGGCACTAGGCTATCACCATTATCATTTAACTTAATTTCTGAGTCATATAGTCATATCTTTAGGGTAGTTGCCAACCTACAACCCTAAAGTTGGCATCTGCCTTGACTGCTGAAACACCTGTGAGCACTGTGTCATGTGCTGTGAGCAAGAAAGAAGTCGTACAAATTGAATCATTGCAGATGAAATGCTATGAACTTGTGTAATTGTTTTTCTGCCAATTTAAAATTCCTGTTACTGAAATTAAGTGCGGCAGTTTTTTTTAACATTATCGATCGGTGGTTCCCAAACTTTTGAGTGTGATCCGAAATAAACTTAATAAACATCAGTTTACGCGGATAAATCAAAGTGTATTTATTTTTCATCCCTTTAGGATATTATTGCTCACTGAATCCAAGTTGTTGTTTTACTTTGTACTTTTTACTTTTACCTACTTCTGATTCCATAGTGTTTCATTAGTCATGTTCAGGTTCCTCTAGAATAGAACTGTGAACCTCACGACTGTCCTAGCTACTATAATTTGTAATTTTTTTTAAATGATTCTTGCAATGAAAATTTTTTATTTAAATCATTAGTTTGGACATTTGCCAATGCTAGTTTGCACTTTATGCCATAGAGTAGTGCTGAGCCGATACTGTTTTGTACCGATACCGATACGAACCGATATCCCCTGCCGAAACACCCGATACGCCGATACCGATACATACTTCAGAAAGCACATACTGTATAATGTTTTAAAGATATTTATTGAGAATACAATAACAAACACACACAAAATCTTCCTTTTGCTTTCACATTGAAGAGAAAATGACTTAGGCAGTTCAAGAAACACAGTTTTTAGGAAGCAATAGGGAAGTTAATTAATGTTTAGAGAAGTTTTAATTTTAAAACAAAAATATTAAACTTGTTTACTGCAACTTTTATGTTTGTACACAAAGCACCTCTCAGATGCCACACTACCAAGCAGCACTATAAATATTTTGAATTTTTGTTCAAAAAAACTAACTTTCGCAACTTTTGAGGGCTCATGGAGCTCCTTTTGTTTGTGCACAGAGCACCAGCTGTACTAAACAGTCTCTCTGATGCCACACTACCACAAGGTGTTGACAAATATTTCTGAGCAAGTTTTTTGAGTGATTGGTGAGGAGACGTTTTCCAGTACAGAAGTGGGCTTGTATTAATGGCACAGAGTGGTTCCTCAAGGTACCTAGTAAGTTCTTGTGTAGGCGATAAAGATGTACTAGCTCCAACACTACTACTACTGGAAATTAGATTTGTGTACAAATAATGTATGGAGTGACAAGTGTCACTGGAACTTGTAGCGGTATTGTCAAGGGCAGGTGAATGAAGTTCTGGGGTCTGTAACAAACTCAGCTGTTGTTCAAGAATGGACTTGGCAGAAGTTACATCTTCCTCACTGGAAAAAACAAATTGTTTGAAGCGTGGATCAAGCAGAGTACTTAAACTATAATGAACATTTTTTTCCATATCTGCGTAGCGAGTATTTAGATTGCGAACCATGTCAGTGTAGGCAGACTTCAACTTATTTCCTGGCTTACAAGTAGACAGAAGTTTTGTCAAACCATTAACAAGGGGGATAACTTCTGAAATACTAGTATTCTCATTACTAATGGTTTGGGTGGATATGAAGAAAAATTTCAGCAATTTCACAATTTCTCCTACCAATTCCCAGTCATAATTTGTTAGTTCCACATTCAAATTGAGGTCTGGACCAAGATATGATATGGCACGTCTCTGCTCCAAAAACCTCTCCAACATAATATAGGTACTGTTCCATCTGGTTGGTTCATCGTGTTTCAGTTTGTGGCATGGCATTTTGTTGGCTTCTTGGAATTCAGTCAAACGTTTGTTCGCTGAAATAGAGTGCCTGAAATGCCTTACCACACGCCGAACTTTGCTACACACATCAGAGACATTTTTATGGTTCAGTAACGACTCCTTGATAACAAGTTGTAAAGTATGCGCAGCACACCCAACACTCTGAATTTGTAATAATTCGCAAGCCCGAACCATGTTAGCAGCATTATCTCTTACAATAAGATGCACCTTACCCTTTATACCCCAATCATCTAGATACTGTGTGATAAAATCGCATATATTCTGCCCAGTGTGGTTAATATAACTGAACGGCACAACTTCCACACACACACTGATCTTCTCAAAATCAGGAGAAATGAAATGACATGTTAGTGACAGAAAATCATCATTTGCCAGAGATGACCACATGTCTGTTGTACAGCTGATATGGTCTGCAGCCTCCAAAATGTCTTTTACTTTCCGGGAAACCACATCATAGAGATCAGGAATTACGCTGAAGAAAATGTTGTCCTGTGTGGTATTTTGTACCTCGGCTCGAGGTATCTCATCAGATTATTGAAACCTGAAATAAAAAATATAGGGATTTTAAACACATCACATATTATTATGTAACTTAAGTCTATAAACAGCAACATGAAAAGTATAGCCTACATTAGGCCTAACTTAACACATCATCCCTGCAAGTTAAGCAAAGAGTTACAAAGTTTAAATGTGTTAGGCCTAAGTTAAAATGTTTCTTACCTTCTGACTCCACAATGCTAAAAGGCAAAAAGTCTGTGCAAATCATATTTGCAATTAGTGATGTTATTTCTGTCGCCCTTTTGTGAGTAGGAGGATAAGGTATGTTCCTCTTAAACATTTCCGAAATATCTTCTTGTTTACTGGTGTCTTTTCGACGTAATATATCTTCTGTGTGCACAATTTCGACTGATGATGCCATTGTAGGCCTACATTCAAACGATGTTGCGGCAGTTTCAAAAAACGATGTCGCAGCAGTTTCAGACGATGACGGCGATGCAGACGCCTGCGGAACATCTAACTTGAGTAATTTACTATTTACAGATGGATGCGATCTTTCCATGTGACGCTTCAAATTAGTAGTAGTGTAAGATCGCGAGTCTTTTCCACCACGAGAAACAAGGCAGTGACAAATAATGCACAAAGCCTTTTGGTCATTGCTTTTACTAACAGAAAAGAAACTCCATACGTCACTCTTGCGATTCATTTCTGTAATATTATATTTTGTTGAAGAAAGCAGCACCAAGTAAAATACAAATAAACGGGAAAGAAAATAATGCTGTTTGACGAAATCACGGAAATAGTAAACAAACAAAGATATCACTAACAATCGTGACGTAGTATCGATCTCGCTTCGAGACAATCGCAAAAGTCACTCTCACATGCGAAATGACGACTGCGCAGCCATCGATCGTTGTTGTTACTTACGTGCGTCGTGTGATATCGCTGAACAAGTGACGGTTTTAACTTTAAGTGTAGGCCTAGGTTAGAAAATACTTGGCGGCGCTTTATGTTAAAAAGACGTAGTTTTCTGTGAATAAAATTTATTGTTTTAAATCCTGCGCGTTTTTATATGGACAGCCGATTTATGAAACGTTTTCTATCACAATGGGTGAAAAAAAATAAAAAAAATTGTGACTATCGGCGCCTTTTATCGGAAAAAAAAAGTATCGGTCCGGACGATTCCAATACGTTAATATCGGCCGATATTTAGTATCGGTTATCGGTATCGGCTCAGAACTACCATAGAGAAGAACAGACAAAGGAAGATGAATCCCAAACACACAGAAAATTAGCCAAAATCAGCAGATGTAAAATGTTACCTAATCTGTACAGCTCAAAGAATTTTGTGATTGAAATTAGTTACATCACAGACAAACACAGTCGGCAGAATTCTCTGTGCTGTCCATACATTTAGCATCGGCTGATTTTGGCTTGTTTTCTGTGCGTTGGTGCATTCATATTTCTCGGTCCGTTTTCCCTGGCGTGCAGTGCAAACTAGCAATGGCGTGTGTCCAGAGTTATAATTTACATCAGTGTTTTTAACGATGATGTCCGTTCTCCTACGACTTGTGCGGTGCTGTTTGCCAGCGACTACAACCGCAACTTCACGGACGTGAAGTCCGCCATCGAGATAGCTGCGGCGGGCCCAGGGGTGTACAAGGCGGTCTGGCTGCTGGTGCTGGCCCTCATCTTCAAGCTGGTCGCCACCATCTTCACGTTCGGCTTCAAGGCCCCCTGCGGGCTGTTCATCCCGAGCCTGTGCCTGGGCGCCATCGTGGGGCGCATCGTGGGCATCGGCATGGAGCAGCTGGCCTACAACTACCCCTACGTGTGGATGTTCAGCGGGGAGTGCTCGGCCGGCATCAACTGCATCACGCCGGGGCTGTACGCCATGGTGGGCGCCGCCGCCGTGCTGGGAGGCGTCACCCGCATGACCGGTGCGTGCCTCTCACTCCGGTGGCCAGTTCTCATCCACTTTCGGCGGGGGCCCGGTTGAACTGTTCAGAGTCCATGTCTATTTTCTTTTGTCCGTTTTTCCGTCGAAAATACCTTGCTTGTTCGTTTATTGTAAGTAGATGTAACTTGTGTGGCGACGGAAAAGCGATGAGAAAGCTTTTATTTTGGATTTATTAACAAAATACAAAAAAGTTACTGAGAACAGAACGACTAATTTTCCATATTTCTTCAAATGGGATATACCTGCTTTAACAATGGCTTTTGAAAAACAATAATTTTATTTTTGAATGCTTGATTCTGATAAAATACAAACAGGTCTGCCTCATTTCAAGTATATCTTCTCAAAGCTGTAAATTCATTTTTTCAGACTAGAGTTGGACAGTATAGGAAATTTTGGTTTGTGAACATTTCAGGCAGGAGAAAAAAATTTTCTGCAGGAAACAAGACTAGATGGGGAATAATTTTTGATTACAAATGTCAAAGATTTCCATTCTTTACCGCAAAATCAAAACAAAAAGTATAATTGGTGAAACAGTGACAAAATTATCTCATATTTACGCTTTTAACTTAAATTATTCACTCACTACCGATTTAAACATTGTTTAAACTACCGTGTTCACATTTTGTCCTTGGCACAACCATTCACAAATTCTTGTTTGTATAATCCTTGTTGGAAGCCAAGCCAATATACATATATATAATACTAGATAATGCCCAGCATGCGTTGCAATGCCTCAATCAATTTTTTAATTTATTAATAATGTAATTTTTTAAACGTATACTAAGCATCTCTCTTTATCTCTCTAATTCTCTATATCTCTATATAGCTTTCTAGCGGACCCGACAGACATTGTCCTGCCCAAATGTACTTTTTGTGAGATATGGATATGGCGGTAAGTATTTCTACGCTGGACATTTTGTATGTTCTCATTATACATACCCCTCCTCTTGGGCACGCCACTGCCGTTACCAAAAACCTTTCCCATGGTTACGCAGAAGGCAACAACAATGCAAAAGCCCGTTGCCATGGAGGCTAATTATCAACAATGCTTAGTTTTTTTGCTTTTAAAGCGTGTTTTTTTTAGTTTTTTGTTAACTCAGAATCGAGATAAAATATCCAATTGTGAATCTAAACCATCCTCAAATCCCCGTGAACTCACAAAAAATTTCATCAAAATCGGTCCAGCCGTCTAGGAGGAGTTCAGTGACATACACACGCACACAAGAAATATATATATATATTTTTTTTCGATACCAATACATGATGTGAAACAAGCATAACTGTTTATTAAGCATTCAGTATGTCGAGAATGCCTATTTTCAATTATGGAAATTATATTGTTACGACCTATGTGGAGAGAACTGGGTTGATAAGGGATACCCCAGTTAAGTTTTACAATTACTGTTTTATTAATTACTAAAACTTACATTAATAATAAATAACTGTACTTCAAAATGTCCGATCACAAATCACTGGCACTTAAAAAAATGTTTATTCTCAAATCACTCAATGTCTGTCAAGTTCCACAGTTCGCACTCCTCACTGGAGCTAGGCTCAACAGTGGTTCGCCCCTTACGTCACGTCTGTCCACACACAGTGTCGCGCCACTCAGTCGCATTCTCTCATTCCTGTCACTCTGCGTCGTGCCATTCTCAAAGGTGTCTCTCACCCTCTTCGCTGATGTTTCACTTCCCTTGACTCGCAGAACTCTCCGAATTCTCTGAACCCTCTCAGAACTCGCTTGGCACTCTCACAGCACTTGTGGCTTTCGTTGCTGAACTCCCGCGGATGCCAGCGAAGCTGCGTAAGTCCCTGAGGGTCATCTTTCCAGAACCAACGAGAGCAACAGTGATGAGTCTCGTCATCCTCGGCCGACCCGACTCCCGAAATGTTGATTTTTCACACCACTTAGCACGGCTGCCCGCGGAATTCCCAAGGCCGCTCGGCGATAGATAACAGCGCCGAGAGATGATGTTGCGGTGGAGGGGAGGGGGTAGCTACGACCCTTGTAATCCGGCCAGGCACGCAGGGCATGCCTTACGTCAGTGGACTGCTCATGACACGGCACGTGATGCCAGTGGCCTTGCAGGACCGCCAGCCAGCTCCGAACCGGTCCCCGTGTTTGTAACAGTATATTCGCTTCCGTTTCGTGATTTAGTGAAATAACTTTATTTGATGTATAAAGTAGTTTTTTATGCCGCCGTTATCAGTTTGAATATGAACTGATGAAAATGGTGCGTCTTTGATTGGTTGTATGTATTGAATCCAGTATTGCAGTGCTTATTCTTAAGGAAAAAGGAAGGGAGAAACAATGTTTCCCTTCAAGATGGCTGCATTAATTTTTAACTGTAGTTTTAATCGTAGGAAGAACACACAAAAAATAGTACCCCTAAATTTTATTAATTTTTTTTTACTGCACTGTGCTTTGCAAAACTTCAACTTCAAAACTTTTCTCCCTGAATTTTTGTGGTTTTGTGGTGGCAGTGATTGCAAAGATGCACGCTCATGTTGCAAAGGCTACTGTCATCAGTCCCACCGGCCAGGCTTGGCTGGAACTCACTAGCACCGTTCCAGTTTACAAGTTGCAGGATGTTCACATTCTGGAAAGTCGGAGAATTTACTTGAAATCGTGGAAAAGTAATGGCAATTCCCCATTGGTAGTAACATAAGGGGAAAAATTCATTGTGCTCATTTGTGCCATCATCCGGATTGTAGTAGAATTTGTTCTGGGGGTGTTTTAGTGTATAGTCATACACATTATAAAGTGGCGTATACAAGGTTCTGTTGGAATTTTAATTTTTTTTATATTATTTTAGGCAATCTATTTGTTATTCCGGTCAGAAAAAAATATAAAAAAATAGGTTCATTTTTTAAATAGGTAAAAGTCTGGTTAATTGGAAATTTTGGTAATGGAAAGTCAGAAACAATTGAAGTAAATTTTATTACAGATTTGTGGAACATCCTGAAATAGTTCGGAGTCCATTAATGCAATGCCAAGTGTTTTATTGTCTTACATTTTACACTTTTATATTATGACTTCAATTTAATATCTTTTTTATATTTTACTGTATTTATCACCAATTTTTCTTGAACTACTGACGAAAGTTAGGAGGGGAGGGTTTCACTGTATGTTTAAATTTGACTCGTAAAAGATTCAATATTCGTGAGTGATTGGATATTTCGTTAAATAATTCAATTGAAATTTTTAAAAAAAATCAGGCTTCACAGAAGCTAATAATAATAGCATAAGTGTAGTCATTGGTTGTAAGACTGTAAGCAGCGAGATGGAACGGTGCTCCCGTGCGCAGTGTCGCTGGTGGTGATCATGTTCGAGCTGACGGGCGGCGTGCGGTACATCGTGCCGCTCATGGCCGCCGCCATGGCCAGCAAGTGGGTGGGCGACGCCCTCGGCCGCCAGGGCATCTACGACGCCCACATCGAGCTCAACGGCTACCCGTTCCTCGACAGCAAGGAGGAGTTCGCGCACACCTCGCTGGCAGCCGACGTCATGCAGCCAAAGTGAGTGGTCTCTCTTTCCTTCAGTTTCCCCTGATGGTTCTGTGAGCCTTTACTGGTTTTTTAATTTTTGTTTGAATTGCCCTTGTTCATGTTGTTCAATTTCAGACTTTGTTAGTATTGTAGCACCTCAATGATATCCAACCTTCATATTTGAAGAAAAAATAAGTTACCTACGTATTCAGCCAAATAAATTGCACACTTTTTTTTTGTGTGTGTGTGTATGTGTGTGTGTGAATTGGTATAGAGACAGTTTTTAAGGTAGAACTATTTCTAATTCCAACTTTAACTGGTTTTTTTTTTCTTCTCTTGATCAAGTTGAGTGGCAATGTTCCCGTTGGGACGAGGTTTGCGCTCATGTTGCTCAACTGTAAATCTGTCACATTTTTTTATGTGAGTGTTTCTGTGAGAAATGCATTGCAATGATTACCAAAGATTTGCGGTAGCGATGGGTCGATTCCGAATCCGGAATCGGTTGGATCCATCGATTCCGCTATAATCGTAGGGTTCAGGATACAATGGTTTTCGTAGGCGTGCCCAGACATTTCCATTAGGGGGGGGGGGGGGGGGGGCCTGCTAAATTTTTAAATCAGAAGCTGAATTTAGAATGTTAAATAGCCTAAATACATTCACTTATTGCCGTGTTTATGTTTTTGTGCAGTATCAACGAGATATGTTTACTAGTTAATATTTATAGCCGTATAATTTTAAAAATCTTGATAATATGGTTTTTTTTTTCATAGACAATGTTTAAAAGGTACTTACACATTTTTCCCCCTCGAGTTTTCCAATAGCTTGGTCCAGATCTACCTTCAAATGAACTTCTTTTTAGTGAATTCAAACACAGCAATTCAGACAACAGAACTTTAACAACCTTTTTTTTTTTTTTTTTTTTTTTTTTTGCTTGGCCATTTTAAGGGACCTCGTGTTTTAAATAATCTAAGGCGGCTGTATTTCCAGAACGATAAAATGTTTAAAAATATTGTTAATTAGCACGCTGCAACACTGAAAAACAGTTTGAGTGTCGCAGTGCCAGGAATATACGAATATTAACAAATGCATTAGAGAAAATGACGTTCTGAGTGATTACATTGGGGGGGGGGGGGGGGGGGGGCATGGCCCACCTGGCCCCCCTTGTAGGCACGCCTATGATGATTTTGGAATCGACCGTGACCTGTTCTTTAATTGCTTTTGTGTGTTTGCAAAATACATTTTCTACACAAGGTAAGAAAATATTGAAATTGGACATATATATAATCCTTAAGCACCTCTGACACATGATTTAGTGTGGTGTATATTTGTTTATCATCATTTTTAATCAAGTTTGTAAGTTATAGCATTATTTCCAATTTACGTCTTGGCTTAATATGTACATCTTTAATTGTTGGCAGAGTTTGAGCATGTGTTTCGTCTAATTATGCGAGGTTGAAAGGCCAAATTTGTGTTAAAAATTTATGGTAGCAGTAACTGAAGGTAATGAACATGTTTTTTAAAATTGTGTAAGTTGTATATACTATATAATGTTAATTTGTGTATAGAAAATGAAACCTAATGCAATTATATTTTTGATATCATCAACAACCGTTTTTCTGAATATATTATTCTGTTGAACGTCATCAGAAAAAAATTAAGGAATCTGAATTTGATTTGAATAATCAATACTTTATTTTAAGAATCAAAAATGGAATTTGTGTATTTTAGGAATTAGCCCAACACTAGTATTTTACTGGAAATATTTATACATTAAATATTACTTTTGTTGCAAGAATAAAGTGTACTGAAAAAGATGATTGGCAGACATCAGTACTTGTGTTGGTTTTACAGAAAACCGGAAAGAAACTGTATAATTTTCTATAATTATTTTCAGAATAAATATTTAATAGAAACTTGAAAATATGGTGGTTACAAATTCTGTTTTTAATAGTTTGGGTGCAAGGGTTATTATAAATATAAAATGTATTGGTTATGATCCAATCTTAGGAGTGCTAGGGATATTCAAGGGCACGGCTTATTAGAGTAATACATTGGCTGATTGTGTGAACTGTTACAAATATATAATTTTTAAAACTGCATAAATATGTCTTTGACAGCTTTACTGGTGCTGTTCCAGTTTAAAACAAATCACTTAAATGTTAGGTGGCAGTTTGTGATATCTTTATTATTATTATTATTATTATTATTATTATTATTATTATTATTATTATTATTATTATTATTATTTGAATGCTTGGCCTTACCTCGAAAGATAAATTTATTTCTTTTCTGTTGTATAGTGTGTGTTTCATTTTATCATTAATTGTAAGTTTTGTTGCAAGTTTATTGAGAGCTCTTGTAAAAATGATTTTATCAAATGTCTTCTTTTTTTCAGGCATAATGAATCTTTGAGTGTTTTAACTCAAGATTCAATGACAGTTGATGATGTGGAAACTCTACTTAAAGACACTGAGCACAACGGATATCCGGTGGTAGTGTCTCGAGAATCTCAGTACTTGGTTGGATTTGTTCTTCGTCGGGACTTGAATCTGGCCATAGGTAAGTTATTATAATGTTAGAGTGGTAAATACTTTGTAAAAACAGACTTTATTTTAATATTTAGAAGCTTCTTTTATAAAAAAAAAAGTGCAGTGAAACCACACTTGAAAAGATTTTTCACTTTAAAGTATTTTGTTTCTGATTCTTTCCAATTTCCTTCCACAAAGTGTTTTTATATTAATTAAAAGTTCAAACTATCGTGGTTTTGAGGTTGAGCCACGTAGAGGTGGTAGATAGGACTGGTGTTTCATTCTGCATTACAGCAGGTGATACAGAAAAACACCAGTACACCAATCCCTCACTTAGCACGACTAATTCGTTCCTAAAAATGTTCGTGTTAATCGAAATCGCGTATTCTGAAGCATTAGTACCCATAAATATAAGGCTAAATTATTTAATGTGTTCCAAGATGTGTAGGGAAGTAATCTTTACATAATATAAATGCGTAGAATAATACTTGAAAATGCATATGTCATATCATTTATCTTTTTAAGCCTACCACCGAATACGTTAGATAAAGAAAACATGGCACAGTGTAACGGGAGATAAGTGGTAACATATTTACCGTCAGTCAGCAGGTTGGCTTGCCCGCCCAGGCGTGACCTTCAACACGCGCGCGCGTCTGTCTGCCTGCTGTTGCAAGCAGCACGGTTACCGATTTCTTCTGCTTCACTGATTATTTTTAATTTTTCCACAACTGTGAAAGAACGCAACTTTTTACGATTCATTACAATACTTGCAGCCAATACACGTGTAAAACCACTGGGTACTTTGCAAATGAGGATAGGACAGTGCGTGGGAACACGCGTTTGTAACCAACGAAGCTGCAGTGTGACAACGCTGTGAGGAATGTGACCTTGACTTGTCTGCCGCTTCCTTCCAATCCTTTTCCCCTACCCCTCTTGCCTATCGCAGCAACCTCCAGTCGCGCCGGCGTTATTTCATCACCGTGCAAAAATGGTCCAAGACCCATGTAACACCCGCACCCTACTTTTTAGAACCTGATTTTTTTTAAAAAGGTGCGGGTGGTACGTGGGTTTATACGGTAGTTTAATAATTCATTGTTACACATTTAATAGCTTTGCATTGTGGTGGCAAATTCTGTAAGTACTTTGTTTGAACCACATATGGACATCAAAATCTCTATTAGGAAATTTCCTTTAAATTGATATTAATATATTGTATTATTTACTCAAAACTTAGATACTCAATTAAACTTGCTACCATATTTGTTTATACAATGGATTCAGATCTCTCGTACACAACACGAGTAGAATATGTAAGTTATGTTAAGGTTGGGCACCAATAGCTAGTTAATGTTACTTTATAGTAAATGAATGGTTAAGTTCAAGAAATAAAAAAATTGAAGTGGCATGTAATTTTATGTTCAGCGATTCATCACCTATGTAGTTTTATGTAGCACTGAAAATGTCCAGTACAAACAAAAGCATAATCATGTTTATCAGAATATGTGTGTTGTAATTGCATACAATAGTTGCTTCAAAATTATAATCTTAAGCATAAATTATATTAGTATACAGCTTAAAAGTTAAAATTATTAATCTCTTATCTCAAACATAAGCAATAATTATTATAAATAGTATTCTAAGTTCGTCCAATTACATTTAGTAAAGAAAGAATAATTATTGACTTTAATATCAGAAATCTTAATCAAAACAATTATTCTCTGGAATGAAATGTAACTGATTGTCACTGTAGATGTAGTTGAAGTTATTAATGAGAACATTGGCAAAATTTTATTAAATTAAAATAAGTTTATTCTACAACAACTGAAATATCTAAAATTGGAATACTTTCCAGACTGGATGCTAATATTTAACGCAAACAAATTGAACACTTTTACTTATCTACATACATACATACATATTAGCATTAATCAGTACGGATACGTAACCCTGTAATAGTATTATCAATATAAAATACTTCTTGGATTGGGCTATGAGGATCCTTCTGAATTTCGTTCCACCAAGCAGTAGTTTGGAAACCGTAGAAATGTTTGGTTGCCTTCGAAGTTGTCGTTGCAGCATCAAAATAGTCACCTCACCAAAGGTCAATAAAATTGAGAATATTGAGTATTTTTTTTACAAAGTTCAACAGCAAAGCGTTTCTTCGTAATGCAGATGAAGTCTTCAAATAGTTGTCACGTTGAAATCCTTTCCTCAAACTGTTGTAGTTATATTTCCAACATCTGAATTATTTGCTCGTCGAAAGTAAGTCCAAAGTCTTTAGTTGTGTTAGCGAATCAACAGTTCCATATTCTCTATAATATTCAGCCATTAGACTTGAGTATCAGCAACAATTCAGTTTACTAATATGAATATCACATCTTGGTCCCCATGAAGATTTGAAGCTTAACTAAAATGTCGAATTTCCCCGTTTTTCAAGTGTATGTCCTACAGACTTGAGACTCTTTAGCGATGTTCCTTATTTTATGATGTGTTTAGCCCGGGAAATGCCGGCTACTTCAGCTAGTGTGTATGTATTTGAGAAGGCAGAGGTGGGTGTAGCACTATCATCGTAGAACACTGGCTATGTCACTGGAGCGGCCGCCTGTCTGTCGGAAGGAAACGCGAGGCGTACGCTGGAGGGCATCTGTGGGCAGTCACTGGTGCTCTTCACCAGCGGCACGCCCGTCCAGACGTCCGGCCCGCCGCCGCTCAAGCTCAAGAAGATCCTGGACATGGCGCCCATCACCATCACGGACCAGACGCCCATGGAGACCGTCGTCGACATGTTCCGCAAGCTGGGGCTTCGGCAGACGCTGGTCACGCACAATGGGTACGTTACGTCACCATCAAAACTTGTATAGATATGGTGAGACTGGTGGAAATTATCTGGTCGCACACTCGCAGCAAAGACTCCTAAAGCCTAATAACCTACGACAACATTTTTCTGGTGGATAATACACAGTGAAAGACAACTGGATACAGGCCCACACACGCTCGTAGTGCAGTGACAGCTCAGGCAAATTATTTTCTCCCATAAAGACCCAAAAAAAAAAGTCTAACTGCCTCTTTTACTAAGCACACATACAAGGTACAGAAAAAGAGAGGAAAATTCTAAGCAGCCACTGTGTTAATACACTTTATTTAAAACAAGCCAAAAAATACAATCCATATACAGCAAAACCCCTTTTTTGCACTTTTCATGGGGACAAAGTAAAAAAGTGTAAAAAGCGGGAAAGTGTAAATAAAGGGAAAAGTATAAAAAGGAGTACAGCTTACCTTATTTAGTATTTTTTTTTTCCTTTTGTTTAATACCACATACTATAATGCAGGTACAAACAGTAAAACGTCGCTCGTACGGCCCCCGGTTCGTACGTACACCTTGGTCGTTTGTACAGATTTTCAGAAACCGTGAAAAATGAGGCAAAAAAATATATATGAAAAGTGTAAGAAATACGCTTAAGTTTATTAAAATACAGTTGCAACCTGCAGCGTTTATAACAAATACGGGCTACATACACATTGTGTTACAGTAAAAAATTAAAAAAAAAAAAAAAAAAAGACGCAAATTGATGGAAATTTGCCGTCAATAGTGCGCCGTACGCAGAGAAAGGTCATTGTACTCGGTCAGCTGTTACGGCGCGGCGTAACCGCCGGGTGGCTCTCTCTGTTCTCTGAACTGCGCATGCGCAGTATAACTCACTCTATGCTCCGTCCAGACTCATGACCTTCCATCAGCAGCCAGCCAATAGAAGCGAGCGTAGCGGGAAAAAAAAATAAAAGCTCCACCTCCCGTGTACGAGTTTTGTCCAGTTCTAATACCAGTTTATTGGTATACGCACCAGTTTTCTCGTTGCCGTGACATGTTCAAGTTTACGTTCATCGTGATGTCTTGATACCAATAATTAATTATTTACAAACCCAGAAATAAATGGTTGGTTAAAAAATATGCGTCAACAATACTTCCGAAATTATAAAATACATATAAAACAGTTACCAAGACTCCGCTCATTATATCTTGTGAAGTTTGTGTCTCGTACCAGTATTTTGGCTAAGTTGCGACATAAATACAGTATCAGAACTTACAAGCAGCCACGTAATATTCCTGTCCCGACATTACCGTAACGTTTATACATTCATGAGGTTACGTTTTTCCCTCGTGCATTTTAGATTGTCGCCTGCTATAATCACTCGGACTTTTACACGCCTAGGCTTAATTTATTACATGTTTAGAAATAAAATCAACTTTACATGTTATAAAATGTATGTATATTTTGCGATTTAAAATGTTCATTGCCGACTATAAACGTTATGTTTTTCACAATGTTTAAGGCCTGTTCGGACTTTGTGACTTATGTCCTTGTTGTGTGAAGTGTTACTTGTGCCCCTTTTGCGTGTCGTATAAACAGTTCGGCAAGATGGCGGGCCGCATACAGTCGTGTCGTTTGTTTTGTATTTGGCTATCGTTTCGTTGTCATATTTGTATTCACTAAATCAGACTTTTAATATATTTATGGTCCTCCGGAAGAAATTCGTTGAAATAAAGAACATTTGGTCCACACGGGCCGGATATTTACCAGTAATCGTGCGTGTATTTGTGTCGTGTCTCGTGACGCTCATCTATTGTGATAGCGTTTTTTTTTGATCTCATGTTGTCGCAGTGTTGGTGAATACTTTATTTGTCAAACTTTCATTCCCTTTATTTCTGTTTTGTGCATCAAACGGCAAAATGAATGACAAGACAGAAGTGTTAAAGATTCGTCTCGAGCGTGGGGAAAACAGGTTATGTCGTGCCGATGCACTTGCCGATAAAGTGATGAGTGACGATACGCAACGTGAGTTGTTTATCGCAACGTGTCGTGATCTGTCACAATTGCGTACTTGTTTTGAAGACGATCACTTGTCTTTGGAGATGTTGCTCAAAGATGACCCGGATTTCAATAAAAAACAGCACAGTGATCGCCTAAATGCTTTCGACGACACGTATTATCGTGTTCAGGCAATATACATTGCCACATGCAACAAGAATAAATTGCATGACGGCACGAAAGCACCAACTTCGCACAACCCATCTCAAGTAACTCTTCCAGCTATAAAACTACCACATTTCTCAGGAAATCCAACAGAGTGGCTTAATTTTTCTAACCTCTTTACCACATTGGTGGTAAACAATGCTCACTTGAACGATATTGAAAGGTTATCATACCTTAAAACATCACTGTCACTAGAACCACTCTCTCTTATCCAATCCCTGCCATTGATCAATGAGAACTTCAAAGTAGCTTGGAATTTGATTGAACAGAGATACAAAAATCTCAGGCTTATTGTGTCACACCACATTGATGCAATTATGCAGGCATCTACAGTGTCTCTTGCTCATCCTGCTTCATTAAGTGTCTTGGTGTCAGTGTTAAATGAACATATGGCTGCATTGCGTACTATGAAACTAGCAGTAGATTCTTGGGACCCACTCTTGCTACATTTTTTGGAGAGGAAGCTAGATAACCATTTACGTCAACAATGGGAACTACATATTTCTGTGAGTGACACAGAAATGCCTACATTTGCTCAGTTTTTAGCCTTCCTTGAAAGTCATCGCCGGGCTTCGGAGGCAATGTCTGGAGCCTCCAGTAAGTCAGGGTATCGAGTAAGGCAGGCAAACTATAGCACTGTATCTCAGTCTCGCTCACAACACACTTCACTGTTTGTTGGAAACACATTTGATTCTGCTGTAAAGTGCAGTGTATGTGACAGTGACCACCCACTTTACAAATGTCCACAGTTTGTACAATGCAAGCCAGAAGACCGCTACCAGATTGTCAAGAGACTTAACCTTTGTTTAAACTGCCTGGGAGCATCTCATCAAATGAAACAGTGTTGGTCAAAAACCAGCTGTCACTCATGCAAGAGTAGACATCACTCGCTTTTGCACTTCACTGAAGCCAACACGCATACACTTTTGAAAGAAGAAGCAACTTCATTTCAGCATTCTCCACCTGAATCTGCAGCAACAAAACCTACACCAGCTGTTGCATTGGCTACAGCTCAGAGACCTGGTCAATCAGAACCCAGAAACGTGTTATTATCCACTGCCTTGGTGGATGAAAAGGACAGTGTCGGTGGTTACCAGAATTTTCGAGCAGTCTTAGACTCAGCCAGTCAGTCCAGCTTCATAACTGAACATTGTGCCCAGCTTTTGGGGTTGACTCGTCAGAAGGCGTTCTTACCAATTTATGGACTATCACAAGCTCCCTTACACACAGCAAAGGGATTAGTTAAATGCTGCATTAAACCAGTTGGCAAAACAAACCCACAACTGCCACTTGCTGCATATGTTGTACCGAAAATAACTGCAGATTTGCCCACATTTCCTGTACATTCTGACATGTGGGATCATGTACTTCATTTGAATTTGGCTGACCCGACATTTGCTACTTCAAGTTCTATTGATATTTTGATTGGAGCAGATTTGTTTCCATATATACTCACGGGGCACAAGCTAGTAAAAAATGTGGATTCACCGGTCGCATTGGATACAGTTTTTGGTTGGATTCTTATGGGTAAAGTGCCCAGTCCCATTGAACCAACCAACCATAGTGTCACTCTCTTCGTATCGACTATGTGCCCTCCGCCATCTCTAGAAACTGTGGTTGAAAGGTTTTGGGAAATAGAGGACTTCCCCACTTGTGCACATCTATCGCCAGAAGATGAAGCCTGTGAGGCTTTCTTTAAAACCACTCACCATCGAGAACCTTCTGGACGTTACGTGGTTTCCCTTCCATTCCATTCACCTAAACCAATACTTGGAGACTCAAGAGCACACGCTGTTCGCTGTCTAGAGGCCTTGGAGCGCCGTCTGGTCAAGCAACCTGGACTGCGTACCGAGTACCAGGCCTTCATGGAGGACTACTTGCAGAGTGGTCACATGGATGTCATTGCCAACCCATTGCATGATGTTGAGTCAGCCTATTATCTTCCTCATCATGGAGTTATCAAGGCAGAAAGCACCACCACCAAGCTGCGCGTTGTCTTCAATGCTTCTGCTAAGACCCAGCGAGACGTGAGTCTAAATGACATGCTGATGACCGGACCCAAATTACAGACAGATGTTCGAGAAATTCTGCTTCGGGTTCGTGTACACAAAGTTGTATTCACTGCAGACATCAAACAAATGTATCGGCAAATAATGGTGAACAAGGAGCATCAAGACTACCAGCGAATTGTGTGGCGTTGTTCTCCAACCGATCCTATAGTGGACTATCGTTTGCAGACTGTTACTTACGGAGTTTCATCTGCCCCTTATCTAGCAATTCGCACCTTGCATCAGCTGGCCCAAGATGAGCAATGTAACTTCCCTCAAGCAGCTCATGTTTTGAAGTCTGATTTCTATGTGGATGATGTTGTCACAGGGGCCAATAGTGTTGAAGAAGCCATTGCTCTTCAAAAGGAACTTATTGCTTTGTTGGCAGCTGGTGGCTTCCATCTCAGGAAGTTTGCCAGCACTCATAGTGAAGTGCTTGAATGGCTGTCCTCAGACCAGCTACAATCCCCAGCATCTATGTCTTTTGACAAAGAACAGCCAGCTGTGGTGAAAGTTCTTGGTGTACAGTGGAACCCTAGCTCAGACTGTTTTTCTTATCAGATGACTCCATTAAACAGCTCAAGCACCAAGAGGGCAATTCTTTCAAATATCGCCAGGATCTTTGATCCCCTTGGATGGCTGACGCCCATCCTCTTGTATGCCAAGTCTCTTGTACAGCTGTTGTGGCTCACTGGAGCAGGATGGGATGAACAGCTTCCTCCAGAGGTCTTATGTAGGTGGTGTGATTTTAAGTCTGAACTGTCTTTGTTGTCACAACTTCGACTGCCTCGGTGTGTATCAGGCTCAGTAAACGCTGTTCATGAACTGCATGGGTTTTGCGACAGTTCAGAGGTTGGCTATGCGTGTGTCATCTATCTCAGATCAATGTTTTCAGATGGTGGAATCAAGGTCTCACTATTGATGGCAAAATCAAGAGTAGCACCAGTGAAAAGGATCTCTTTGCCTCGCCTTGAGTTGTGTGCAGCTGTGATGTTAGCCAAGCTAATCAGTTTTGTGACCAATGTATACAAGGGGGTGCTGGACATCATGCAAGTGTATGCATGGTCAGACTCAACAGTTGTTCTTCATTGGATTGCATCATCACCCCACCGATGGAAAACATTTGTGGCAAATCGTGTCAGCATCATACAGGACTTAACTGATAAGGAATTCTGGAGACATGTTCGCACTGAAAACAACCCAGCAGATTGTGCATCCCGTGGCTTGTTGCCCTCACAACTTATTGATCATCCTCTGTGGTGGTCTGGAGCCCCATGGCTTAGACAGCCTCACAGCCAGTGGCCAAACGATACCCTGGGTAGTGTGGTAATTGATGATGCCATTGCATGTGAAGAAAAACTTACAGCAATAAGTTGTGTGACAGAGGTATCCCTAGAATTTGTTGCCAGATTCTCTTCCTTCAGCAAGCTGCAGCGTGTTGTTGCTTACTGCCTTCGGTTTGCAGACAACTGTCGTCAACCTAAGGAAAGGCGTTCTCTGGGACCGTTGACAACTACGGAACTGCAAAGGGGCTTGGAAGTTTGCATCAGACATGCCCAACAATGCTTTGCAGCTGATAAGGTTAACTTGGACAAGGGGCAGTGCAGTTCTCATCAAATTCGGCGCTTGTGCCCCTTCGTGGATAATGTGGGTATCATCCGTGTAGGAGGGAGGTTAAGTCAGGCATCCCTTCCCTATTCTGTTCAACACCCTATATTGTTGCCCAAAGATCACCCATTCACGTTAATGGTAATCAATCATTTTCATTGTTTACATTTGCACCCTGGTCCTCGAACTTTGCAAGCCATCCTGAGCCAACGATACTGGATTCTTTGTGCACGCTCTGTCATCAAAAGGGTTTTACGTGGGTGTATTAAGTGCTTCCGCACTAAACCCTCTCCATTCACTCCAACCATGGGAGAACTTCCATCTCCTAGAGTCCAACAAGTGACTGCTTTTCACCATACTGGTGTGGACTATGGTGGGCCCTTTCAGGTTACCACGACTCGCACTCGTGGTTGCAAGTCCACAAAAGCATACTTATGCTTGTTTGTTTGTCTTGCCACCAAAGCCCTACATTTGGAATTGGTTTCTGATCTCTCAACCAGTTTGTTCTTGGCAGCATTTTCTCGCTTCATCTCTCGAAGGGGAAGGCCAGCCCACGTTTACAGTGATTGTGGAACTAATTTTGTTGGAGCTCATAGAGAACTCAAAGAACTCTACCAGTTGGTAAGACAGACAACCCATAACACTGAAGTGAGCAATAAGCTGAGTGAGGAAGGAATTGCATGGCATTTCAACCCCCCAGCAGCACCGCACTTTGGCGGGTTATGGGAGGCTGGCATGAAGTCTGTTAAAAGTCACTTAACTAAAGTCATTGGCTTACAGATCCTTTCTTATGAAGAGCTCTCGACCATCCTGATTCGCATCGAAGGGGTCTTAAACTCTCGTCCTCTTTGTGAGATCAGCTCAGACCCGTCAGAACTTGATGTCCTAACACCTGCTCATTTTTTGATTCTACAGCCCATAACATCATTACCCGAACCTGACATCACCCACCTCAACATTAACCGATTAAATCGCTGGCAGCTGGTCCAACGTATAATTCAAGATTTCTGGAAACGCTGGAGAAAGGAATATTTGTACTCACTCCAGCAGAGAAGCAAATGGACACAGCCAGGTGGTCAGCCCAAGATTGGAGATTTGGTCGTGATCAAAGATGAGCACACCCCTCCACTCAAATGGGGTCTCGCTCGAATTGAAGCTCTTCACCCAGGACCAGACCGAATTCCCCGGGTGGCTACTATCCGGACTGCTACAAGTGTCTTGCAACGTCCGGTGATTAAGCTGTGCCCTTTGCCAGTGGACAATGGTTATGATCTAGGACAGAATTCAACAAGATCATGTAATCTGTAACAAATTGCTTTCTTTTCCTTGCTGTATATACCTTTGTGTTTGTTACCTGGAGCTAACAACGGGGGCGGAATGTTCGGACTTTGTGACTTATGTCCTTGTTGTGTGAAGTGTTACTTGTGCCCCTTTTGCGTGTCGTATAAACAGTTCGGCAAGATGGCGGGCCGCATACAGTCGTGTCGTTTGTTTTGTATTTGGCTATCGTTTCGTTGTCATATTTGTATTCACTAAATCAGACTTTTAATATATTTATGGTCCTCCGGAAGAAATTCGTTGAAATAAAGAACAAGGCCTACTAGCTAGTCTACACTTAAAGTACCCATGGTATTTTTTATTTGAGCAAATATATTGTGTGTTAATTATTATTTTATTGATCTCGTAATGTGTTTGTGTGGTTTTCGATATGAACGCAATCTTTGACGCGTTTCACATATTTATTCTCGGAAAATTCTTTTACAGTTTCATCATCTATGGCGATTGCACCAAGTTGTTTATGGTTATTACATGACGTAAATAGCGGGATGGATTTGATTTTCGAGACGTAATTCGCGTGAAAGTATTGTATTGGACTAAATGGGAACTAAACGGGACCTGAAGAATGTAGTGCAAATAACGGGAAAACGTAAATAACAGTAACGTAAATAAGGGGTTTCGCTGTATGTTAATATAAATATTGATTTATTTTCACATAGTGAAAAAATCAAAAAAACAACTTTTAAATTTATTTTATACCTACATCATTTTAAATTATTTAAAACTGCTCACTGTATATTCTTTTTAAACCCACCCTATTGAAGTTTCTTCACACATACTGCAATTTCCTTGTATATTTGCTTTTTTTTGCAGATCCTATTTTGATTATAGTGAAAAATAATTAATTAGTTTTTCCTTTCAAAATTTTAATATTTCAACAAAATTTTACTAATATCATATTTAATCGCATAATGTCCGCACAATTCTTTTTAAATACTTGAAATGCAATGTTTTAAAATCCGCATAAAGTCCGCACCAGACAAAGCAACCTTGGCCACCCCTGAAAGGCACAGTAACAGGATGGAAATTTACAGACGCTGTCAACAATGCTTTGACCTTGGTTATTCATTTCTCCGGAGCGGTCGCTGAGAGGGTTTGTAGCGTGGTGAAACCGTCCGGACTCAGAAACTCGCACTCCACTGCACAGCTGCCTACGACGTCACGCGAGTTGCAAGGGGATGGGCTATATATAGCACAAGCCAGTACAAGTCCCACGCGCAGACGCGCGGACAAAGCAGCTGCAACTCACACTACGTAACAAAGTAGGGGAGGTAGCGGAGAAGTGGTGTGGGTACATGGGTAAAGTGTTATTAAAATGCAGACTACCTAGTAGAAATTTTCTGAGTGCTACTACAGAGTCAATTTTTTTAGGTACCTAAGTTAGGTAGTAATTTTTAATGTATGTAAATTTTTCAACATGTTTATCTAACATCGCGTTTTCTGAGAGGCTTTAATTTTGTTTTCATGTAAGATATGATACGCAACGTAAAGAAAACGTCAGCTGTAACAGAATGGACATACATAAATTCTTACATGTCAGGAAGACAAGGCTCTGCTTTGTGTTTGTTAAAAATTCCTGCTCAGCCTTTTCCACGCTCTGCACTCCTTCCCCCGCTTCAGTCAAGCAGGGCAGGAGGGGACACGCATGCACAGACGTCTGCCGGTAACTTTTTTTATACACACAGTGGGCAAGGGACAGGGAGGAAGGCTCACCGGCGCCGGCTAATGCAGACAGACATCTGCTCCATGCCGTTAGTGGCCATCTCAATGAAAGATTAAAATAATATCTTTTCACTCAAAGCGTTTATTTTGTGTAGGCTGGCTGCGGCTTCTGAACGTAGGAGCGCACACGCGAAGGAGAGAAGGAAAAAAAATGAGTGGCGTCTTCCAATAATCGCCGGCACCCAATTATCTCGACACCTGTCACATTTCTCACGTCCGCTGCGAAGGGTCGCCAGTCACCAGCGCTCTGCTAGTAAACTGATTATGAGAGAACAATTTTTTTACTCTACACAAAACGTAAAATTTTGAGGAAAAAAATTTTTTTCCGGACTTCACCTCATAATGTCCGCACCCCATTTTTGTTGTCAAAAATGTAGTTAAATTACTGCGGACATTATGCGAGTAAATACGGTAGTTTTTGTAGCTTACTTAACCTAACCAACCTTTCACTTTAGTATTATTTATCTAATTTCCCAGGAGCCACTACGCTGGTCACACTTAACGTTAAATATACATTGAGAGCAAAAGTTTTCCAAAGAAAAAAAGCGTAAAGTAATCTTAAAATTAGGGGTGTGAAAGTATTCGAAAAATACCTACACCAAGTGGCACTTCTTTACAAAAAATTAACATGAAAAAAATTTAATATGTATGAAGTTAAGAATATTTACTACAAAATATGCAGTTTTTTTTATGCACATTAACACATGTATCGGTGTATATAACAATCTATGACTATAGTAAAATTATTAAAAATTCTGTATTTTTACACACACACACACACATATATATATACATATACACATACATACACACACAGATCAGTTGGATCAACAAAACTGGTTGCAAATACAGAATTTTATCAGATTAAGAAAAGATATTGGCCAGTTTTCTTTCCTTGCACAATTTTGTTTTGTTTCCATATTTATTTCTCTTTTTTTCGTTTTACTTTATTTTGCATCAGTTTTTCTCAGACATCTGTGAAGAATTTAAAAAAAATTCTCTTTTTATGTTTGGATTTGATTAGAAAAATATTCAATATTCGACTCAAATAAAAAAAAATACAAGATTCATAGAAACCATTTTAAATAAAATTTTGTTATTTCCAAACCACCAGGTGTTCGTGTGTTAGTAAATCGAGTTAAGAGTTGAGCTTCGCAGAGAGTTTGTTGTGAATGTTGTTGCAGGAGACTCCTCGGAGTGATCACCAAGAAGGATGTCTTGAGGCACATCAAGCAGATGGACAACGAGGATCCAAACAGTGTTCTGTTCAATTAAATACACAGCTTGGGGGAAAAAAGCAACATATTTGTGTATTTTTGACACACAAAAAATGTGTCGGGACTGATGAGAAGATATTATTGAGCCTGTGTTCAGCATTTCTCGTGGAGTGCGTACTGTAAATGAGGCGTGAGTGGGGTGAAAGCTTGATTTGAATAGTCATTACCCAGAATTTACGTAATTATTTCAACTTTAAAAAAAAAAAATGACAGTGTATGCATCTTAAATAATATATGAAATGTAAATTATCTTAATTACGTGTATGTTTTAAGTGGTTTGTAAATAGAAATGCATACAGGTAATTCAGGTAGCTATAATTTGTTATTGTTGCTTCCACAGTACTTGCATACTCGAATTTTATTCCGTGTAGTATATAAGCATAGCTACATATATCTCTATGTAGTTTATAAAGAAATTTATCATTAGTAGTTGGAAACAATTGCAGTTTTCGTGTTTGTAACTGCTGAATAGTGATGGAATGGATGATAACTGGTTGAAGAAAATGAAACATTGTAAATTGCAAATTTTAAATTACTATCATTGTACGTAGTGTGCAATATTATTGTTGGTGAATTTTTGTGGCTCAGCCTGCTTTTCGTAATACAGTTAGTTGTGGGAGATTTTGGTTTTGAAGGTTAGGGCAATTGTTTCACCTTATGTCAGTTTATTCACTAACATTACACAATTATTTTGTTTAACAGTCTTGCCATATTTCACACTTAATCTTGAGGTAAATAACTCATGTTTAATGTCTGTCCAAGTAGGAATACTAACATAACTACTATTGTCTTGCGCCACTGAAGTCTGATTCAACAGTACTGCATTCTCTTATTGGTTTGTGTCTCTTGAACCACTGTCCCGGAACACTTCTGTCACCACAACTCGCTTCATTTCTTTAATATGCAGAGCCTCCCTTGCTAGTCGAACAGTCATCTCTTCACCATGGTATCACGTTCATCACCAACACTCGTCGCATGTATCACTTGACCAGAAACTCTGCGATTAATTTCGGTAAACCCTGTTGTACTTCCTGCGGGAATAGCCAAGAAAGATCTGCTTGCTTTCCGCTGGAGTGCAACAGATGTCCTTTTATCTGAGACCTGGTAGTTGCTAGGTAATGTGTCCAAGGTCGTGAGTGTGGTCTGGTGATGGCCATAAATCTCGAGGTGTGTGGGCGGGATACCGGCATGATGGAATGGCGGCGGCGTGATGACTAACGGGAGCCGTAGGCCAGAGTTATCACCAGCGACACGATATCTCAGGAGACAGCCAGTGTCTCATAAAGAGAACCAAATCGCTTAGCATACACTTAGGGATTCTCGCAGAAATACTTGATTTTTAACTAAAAAAAAGGGGGGGGGGGGTTTTTTAGGCCCTCAGTTGTAGATCAAATTTATTTGTACATATATATTAAATATTTTATTCACAAATTGATGTGCGTGAGGGTATTTGGTGATTTAGATTTTTTGTTTTATACGTTGTGTTTAATGCAAGTAAAAACAATCTTTTAACCGGCCAATTTATATTGATAATTATTTTCTTGCCATTCACCTGTTGGAACAAAGTCCTGTATTCAGGTTAGTTTGGAAAATATGTATTTATATATCATCAACTAATATCAGAGTACTAGTATATGAAAAATTTGCATGTATAATTTACTACTGTTGTTAATTGTTTTTAATGTATGTGTATGAGAAATGTGTATTTGAATGATAGAAGGAAAAATTAATTTTGGGTGATTGCAGGCCTTTGAAAACTAAGAAAATATGGGGCTGAATATATTATTTATGTACATCTATTTATTTACTACAAAATGCTTTCTAACTATAGGGTACATATCTTTAAACAAGTTATGTTTGAAGAAAAATCAATTGATCAGAAGTAATTAAATACATTAGATAGTCATTAAAAATTTCGATAAGATTTTCACACAATGTTAAGTGATTTTTTTTAGTCGATTCCAATTTGGTATTAAGTTTATTAGTTTATTCCATTGATTCATTTTCAATTGAAAGAATCTGAAGAATGCAAAGATTTTAGCATTAAAGTTATTAGATTTGTCAACTAGAATTGAACCTTTGTTTTACAATCTCATTTTGATAAAGTTCGTGTTTCAGAATCTCATAACAAAATTCACTAAAATGACATTTGTACTACATATTTGTGATGAAATTTAGCTTATTAAACTTTCCTTTGAATTAAGTGTTATTAACAGTGCTACAAAATATCGTGACATTTGTCTTCATTAAGATTAGTCATTGAAAGGTTCAACTGAATTTTGAGTTCACCAAATAAGGTAAATTATTACGTCTCAGCACCAGCCCTTTATTGCTTTATGGCATGATATTGATTAACTTAATTAAATATTTACTAAATTAACAGACTCATCTCGAAAAAATTAAATCCAGTGTTTCAGATGGTCAACTTCAGATAGGAAAAAATTAAGCGTTGAACTCAATTTCAAAGAATTCTTAATATGAGTGCAAATCTTAGGTATCAATCCAATGCTTAAAATGATAATGAAAATTAAATTTTTGCAACAACTGTTTTAACAACTGTTATATCTAGGATTGTCTTTTAAGAATCTAGTCAGTTGAAAGTTGGTATTGTGTATTTAACTATTTATGTATTTTCAATTGCAGCAATAGTGTTGACTGTTAATAAGTGCAGCAAAATTTTTACTGTGTGTAATTTTTTTTTTTACGTTTTAATAGGTTTGTTATTTTTAATTAGTTATAAACTTTTATTATAATTAATATTAAAGTATTATTTTTGTTATAAGTAATTTAATGTAAGTTATAACATAATTTCATAATTTTGTGTAGATGTAATTCTACATTGCTTTATCAATATTTTCAGTGTCATGATGGCACTTGTGGTGCATAATGCATGTTAATTGGCTTTTGTGCTTATAACATAACATGTAAAATTAATGTGAGACAGGAGATACATAATTTGTGGATTTATAAAATCCTTATCTTTGACTCTGTGAGGAATAACTAACTTGTGCTTTTGGAATTAACATTTTCAACATTTTTTTTTTTCAAAGAGACATAATTAGCAGAATCTTTAGGGAAATCATTTATTTTGTTCACAAAATATAATGTGCGTAAAAATTAATTTAATGGTTACAGTTTGTCTTCTTAACATGTACTGAACTTATAGTTGTTTTAAGTTTTGAACAGTTATGTTTATTTTAATAAAAGCACATATTTGCAATCATTTCTGATAAGTGTTTGCAATTTCAGTAATAAATAAATACTTCAGTTTTGAGTTTGTAGCTACCCTGAAAATCAGTATGAAGATAATTTTAGTTTATAAAAATTCTAAATTGCTAATTTTTTTATACTACATTATATGTGATTTATTATGATTTTGATAATTTACAGTATTATAGATTATTTATTCCTCCTAACTTTTGTCTTCTAAAATTTGTACATGTTGTTTATGTTAGTTGGTTTGAAAATTTTTGAGAGGTCTGTACTGTTAACCAAAAGTTTTTTTGGCAGCTTCTTTGTTTTGATACGTTAATTTGCTGTATTGGACTTTTGTATAAACATATATATTTAAAATTTGATTTTATTGGCTGTTTACTTGATAGCATCATAAATTTTGTTACCTAAATGTTTTAATGAAAATTTATTCAACATTTAAATAGTATTTTAATGAACTCTGTGATGCATCGCCATTATAAATTTTTTGATAGGTAGCTTGTGTCCAGGCAACTGTTTGGGGCAACTGGCGTTTTAGGCATTCTGTAATGTTTGTCATTGAGGACCATTTTCAGTCCACTTGGGGTTGTTGCTTAAGCCTCTTCTATGGATCTTCTACCTTGTCATAGCTTTATTCACTCCACTTTCTACCTTTCTTCCACAATTTGGCACATGGCTTTTATCATAAATTAATTTTTTTAGTAGTTTTGTGGTGTCTATTCTCTTTGCCTGTCCAAACCATTTCAGCTGCTACATTTGTATTTTATTGTTTTGGTCTTATCTTTAGCAGTTATTTTTGCATTGTACCATTTATTACTACTCATCCTTAACCATAAGAACTTCATTCAGCATGTGTTTTCACTTACGTTAATGTAAAAATAACTATGCTCAACAGGCCTGTAATCATTCAGAATTTGGAGTTGCACTTGTGAGAGAAAGGTGGCAATCTGGATATATTCGATCTGTAGGTCTAGCTGACTCATGTTTTGTAGGATGTTAGCTGAAGATTTTAGACAGTGTGATAATTGTTAAATAAATATATCATGAGCCATTTGTGAACTAAAACCCTCCCTCCTTGCAGTAACTCATTTGTGTTTTGTCACATATTACAGAGCTGCCAACCATTACGGATTTTCCGTAATTATTACGGATTGTAACCCCGAATTACGGAATTACGGAACATCGCTAGTTTATTACGGAAACGAGGCTTTGTGCTGCATGGTAACGGAAAAATTTACGTTTCTGCTGTGCGTGTTTCGTGAACGCTGTTTGAATACTTCGGTTGGTTGCTCAAATAACGGAACTAGTAAGTGTGCGCATGTACGATGTACTGTCGAAATAAGTAAATTAATTCTCGTGTTTTCAAATAATAATGGGATGGTATTACGTCCGTTGTACGATACAACTAGTACATATCCTCGGACTTATCGTTTGAAGGCTACTTACATCACGATAATTTTTGTACGGTACTTTGGCTAACCTGTGTTGTATTAATTTATTTCTTGAAAGCCATTTTTTTCATCATAGTGTTTTTGTCCGGTTTTTGTCGTGTCTACAGACGTGAAAATTTTTTTATTTTTTTCGATAGTGTTGTGTTCTTCAGTGCCGGTTGTAGAAATGAAGCGTGTGACAGAATAATGTGCATCTGTGGGAAAAAACACGCAAGACTTCAGAACTTTCCACTTAAATATTCAAAAGAATGGCCATGATTGTCGTTTTCAAATGTTTGGAACGCCACGGTTTTGTAATGTATGCGCGTGTGACTTTTCGATTGCACATGGTGAAAGGGATGACTGTAGACGGCATATTGAATCAAAGAAACATGCAGAACATTTTAAAGCCGTGACTAGCAATAAATCTATATTTTCGTTTTTTCGCTACATCTGAAGAAACGAAAGTAACGAACGCAGTTATTGTTTACAAGTCCTTGTGTTTGTCTTGTTTGTTTACATGACATTTCTTATCGAACCAGGATAAAAGAAGCAAATAAAAAGACAGTTGTTTTAAAGTTTAACTTTGAATACATTGAATTGAAGATTCAAAATATCCAGTAAAATTATTAATATTTCTTACATATTCAGATGATTGTATTGTTCAAATAGATTTTTTTATGTATTAATTTGCATTGTATTCATATTTTTCTTTTTCTTTTGCATATTATTGTCGTTGTTTTATCTTGTGAGTGTGTTATAATGCCCCAGGAAAAATTTATCGTGCATGATTTACGCGTACTTTTTTCATATACCTAATTGCCATTACTGATGGGTGTGATTTGAGGTTGGCAGCTCTGCATATTAGTCATTTTGATCATCATTGTACGTTGATGATCTGAAACATGTATCACAAAAGCAAGCAGCATTGAACGTTGCTTCAACAGATATGTATTTTGCATGTAAACGACTGTCTGCATAATTTCTTTGCTAGCTGTGTTATGAAAATGAATGATATTGTACAGTATTGTGTGTACTTTTAAACTGGTGCATTTGATTGCCACATTATATGTTAATTATAGTTTTTATTTTGAGTAAAATTGATATTGAAAGAGAGTGGTGTGTGTGTGTTAAAAAAAATTGTGTGGTATTTGTATATATAATAAATGAAAAAGAATTTTTTGAATGAAAGAAAATACTTTGTCTTTCTTCTGCCTATTTTTGTTTTGTGAATTGATAGTTTAAATTATTCTATTTAGTGGACTAAAACATACATGATACGCAATAAATTTTTTGTTTTTTCAGATTAATACAATTCATAGAAAATCTTACAAATATATTATACCGTGTTTTCTCATATAATCGTCACATATTTTATTCTAAAATCAAGTTTGAAAAGTACGGGTGCGATGATTATGCGGGGGGGGGGGGGGGGGGGGGGGATTTTTGTTAGGTAAAGTTATTCATAAAAACAAAACCCGTTCATGGAAAGTAGGTTTTTTAAAAAAAGGTGGAGTATACAAGAACAAGCCAAACAATCTATATTAATAATTCCTTAAACAAAAACCTTTCTTCAACTTTAAATAGAAAAACCATAAGTCTAACGCGAACTAACATGTCGTAGTACACACTTTCCACGGAAGAATGCAGGCTATCAAATGTAGTTAACTCGGCACCTGACAGAGAGCGCGCGTTGCATCTAATCGGCGAGATATTGATATTGGACTACATGCGCGTGCTCTATACGGGAAGCAACATAACCAAACATGAATGATGTGCTGGCTACATTTTTATAAGCGGTATGCCGCGGTAACGCAGACATCAGATAAAGGAAATACCGTTTAAAAACGTCTTTAAAAGATTATTTACACGTCAGACAACTTTGTATTTCCGTTAATTAAATAAATAAGTGGTAATGACCGAAATTAAATTTTAGATTATACCTACACCGCGGCGATGCAGACGGATCAGATAAAGGAAATAACGTTTAAAAACTTCTTTATAAGAAAATTTACACGTCAAACAACTTCGTATTTTTCCGTTAATTTATTAAGTAAGTGGTAATGACCGAATAAATATTAGATTTCTACTTTAAAATACATCGTTTTATACAGAAAAGATACCTACACAAAGCGCTCGGCATCTACTAGTGGGACCAAAAACATCATGCGACGTTTACGCGAGAAGTTTTTTTCCAATTTTGACAGCCTAAAATATGCTGCGACGATTATGCGATAAAACACAGTACTTAAAGATCCAGGGACACGGAAACCGTACGGATACTTTTTAGTATTGAGTTGTTATCTGTCGATATCGATACTTATGTACAGGATATGTTTACCCCTATGAGCACTTTTTATCAGGTATCATATTGATAGGCAAGATTTTATGGTGTTATAAAAAAGCAAGTTTCGTTATTAAAAGTCCATTTTTTCTTCATCATTTGAAATAGAAGTTCTTGTAATATTTTGTACATTTCAAACACAATTACATTGATCAACTGCAACAAGTCGTGGTAAGACACTTTAAATGGGTATATTAAACAATATATATTTATGAGGTAAGATAAAAAAACTGCAACTAAAACATTCAATAAAAAAAAATATGCAATGTTAAAAGCCCAAAATTGTGTACATTTTATTGTGATGTTTCTCTATAGGTGTTTACCCATGACTATGGTATCATCTATAGGCTGCTTTTATTTACTTTACTTTGAAAAAACCATAGCTAGAAATTAATTTTTTTTTTACTTTGTACATAATTTAGGGTTTGGAATAAAAACCTAAATCTTAAGATAAATATGTTTATTTTAATAGCTATTAATGGTGAAATTTGTGAAATGGTGAAAAAGGTGAATTCTGAATTTTGCTGCATTTCAGTGTTAATGCAGTGTCTTTAGTTGCATTTCGTGGTTTGGCGTTGTATTGATCTAATTTTTGTTATTTAGGTTTTTATCACTATTCATCATATAATCTTGCCTCTACATATTGAATAATCCTTTTTAAAATATTTTTTTGAAAAATTTGTTAGAACTTACTCCATATATGGATGTGTGGTTAGTTTCAACAGTTCTATTGCTATTTTATTTATTTACACTAATTGGGTGAGTGAGTGAATGAGAGAACCAAAATCAGTCAAAATGCTTCTTTTGGTTGCACTGTCCTGTTTACTTGACCCTAGCTTTAAGAATATTGATTCTCAGGATCACAGAGCTTGTGCATTGACATAATCTAAACGATTAGCTGCAATAAATATAACCGCTACCCTTGGTACCACAAGCAAACCAGAATCGTCATGTGAATTTTGGAGTCATTACAAGATATTAGCTTACATCAAAAAAAAAAAAAGTGGAACCATTAACTTCTGGCTGAAAAAAAAGGAATGAAATAGTAATTTATATGGCAACACATTGTAAACTAATCCTGTGTTAAAATGGTAAGATTTTTTCTCACATAATCATTGCAAATTTTATGCTAAAATCATGTTTTAAAAGTAGGGGTGCAATATTTATATTTATGCCAGAAAAGCATTTTTGTTGATGTTGGTTTTCATACAAACATAAGATGTTACATTGAAATTACGTTTAATTAAAATCCGAGTATACAAAAGCATGCCAAACTATTTAAATTAGTCACATTTTTGTTAAACTTAAAATATAAAAACTGAAACATGAGTCGGAACTAACAAAGTGTTCCCACACTATCGTCGTTGTACACACTCAATCACGAAAGAGTTCGGGCTATCAAATATATACTCTGCACAAGAAAGCGTGCATGTTGCATGCAATGGGTGAGCTATCAATATTGATATTTGATTACTTGTGCACACACTATACGGGCATCAGTGTAACCTAACTTGATGATGCCAATTAGCGCTTGCTACATTTTTGTGTTTAAAACATCTTTGAAAGATAATTTACACATCTGACAACTTATTTTTGTTAATTAAATAAGTAAGCAATAATATCCTAATGAACAATGGATTTCAACTTTAAAATGCATTGTTTTTATAAGGGGGAGGAGGAGGAGGAATGTACATATTGCTTTAGGCCCATCTAAGACATTCCAAACCTGCGGGCGATTCTGTGTGTGTCATCCTAATGTGAAGAATGTCACAGTGTCACATGGAAAACTGCCCAGTCTACAATTGCGCTGCCCTATGTCCGGATCTCCTGAATTCTAAAGTAGTCACTAGGAGCAGTAAATATTTTTTGATTGTTTTTATTTATTGTTTTCATGCATTTATTTTCAAACAGAAACTGGAAACCCAAATATCGTGGTTTTTTTTTTTCCTATGCTACCAAAGGTCACAAGATTGAAAAATAAAGTTCAAGTTGACAAATGGATTTAGACTAGGAATATTCGAACTATCGCCCACACCACGCATGATGGCAAGGTCATATGGACCAATCAGTGATCAATATCTGTCAGACACTGTTTAGGATGTTGCAATAGTAAACTTGCTTTCATGAAGAAGATTGTGTGACCAAAACATTTTACTGTATTGTGAGGGTTACATCTTAAACTAGTTTTACTATAATTCTAATTTGCTGAATTTTCCCATTATAACTACTACACTGCCTGACAGCTACTTGAAAACAATTGCTGTAGCGTGGTACTTTGTCCTGCGATCTTTGGCAAGGTCATGTTTATTACCTACACACAGTGCTCAGAATCTAACAGAGGAACCAAAACCATGCAACTTTTATGCTAGAATTTTTCTCTCCATATTTTGATATTCTAAAATAACAATGCAACAGTTATGCGGTAAAGGACACTATTAACCTCTATTATCTTAATTGTATAAGCTAGCTAACAGGCACGTGTCAGTTCCAGCGACATTGTTGCCCACTGAACAATTTTTTATTTCTTATTTGTGAAACGGTTAACTCTAATAAGGCCGTTTTCGCGAGAAACTAGAATACATTTTTTAATTGAATACTTTGACGCCTGGTAGTTATGCAACACTCACAACAATCATTTTGGAACAGTTTCCTGAAATCAGGGGCATTGATTGTTAGTGATGTACATGCAAATGAAGGTAATTTGAAGAAAAAATGGAATTAATTATTAAAGTAAAACAACTGCAGACAGGGCCGCAACTAAGGGGGGGCAAGCGGGGCATACGCCCCGGGCGCAAAGCTGTGGGGGCGCCGAGATCGCTTGCATTGTAATTCCTACTACAACTGATAACTGGTAAAAAGGTTTTTTAACTCGCATGCCAGGAATGTCTAATCTGATTTACAATATAATGTCTCAACATATTTAATGAACAAGTCTAGTGATTATACGGACTACTTCATGGACATAGTGGGTTCATGAATGGAAGTTACAGTAGCACAGAAACTGTTACATGTAGGTATGGAAGATGCTTAAATAGCACCATTTTTCCGTGGGAGGGCCCCCGGACCCCCCGCTTTATTGGTGGGGTATGTGCAAAAAAAGAGGGGGGGGGGGGGGGGGCGCATGAATCCATCATGCCCCGGGTGCCAGAGACTCTAGTTGCTGCCCTGACTGCAGACATAACTTAAAGCACATAAACGTGAAGTCTGAACAAACCATACATATCTTCAAACATAACAAGAGAAAAAAATGTGGTTGCACCTTTATTTGTGAGGAAAGATTTGGTCCTAAAACATAACTTGTTTAATGAAGGATGTTTTACCTTAGGTTTCAGAGTTCATAAAATGTAGTACTAAAAATCTGAATATTGCATTTTAAATATGGAATTCTTTAACAACTGCCTGCGCTTACATCAACACAAACACAACTACTTAGTGGCCGTCAATGCTATGATTAGAGACCCGGAAATTTCACGGATTCATTTAGTCGCAAGCTAGAATGCGAACCTTCACACTCTCACACTGTGTTCATGATTGGCCCGCAGTTGTTTGGACACGCCCGTCTACGACCGTGAGCCAATGATGCCCAGCTAGGAGAGAAGTAAGCGAATCAGGTAGTGCCAAATAACAAGGATAAAAATGTTCTCGCTAAGAAATCAACCAATGGGAAAGTAAACATGGGTCGAGCACACCTATAACTTTGAATTCTATCCTGAGGCCAGAAGAATCCGCGAAATTTCCGGGTCTCTAGCTATGATGCATGTTTGTATTCCGGCGAGGAATTAATTAAGAATCCTGTTTACAGTGCTGTGTCTTAAGGCGTGGTGATTTCAAGGATTATCCATGCCTTTTGATGAAATATCGCAAGCAGTGGTCAAAATAAATGAAGATTTAAGTATATTATACAGTTGGTGCATTCAAAATGGTCAACTAAAGTGCTTCGAAATGTGTATACATGCACGCAGAAAATTAATAAAATTACTAACTCTATAGATATTAAGATAAATAATTGTCCCCTCTCCGCCTGCCAATATTACCATAACATTTGATGAAAATCTCACCTGGAAAAAAAAACATATCTACTTGCCTACAAACAGGATATTACAGACTTAGGCACCTGTACAAATTAAAACACATGTTGCACACTGATGATAAAACTAAACTTTTTGAGACATTTGTGTTATCACCTTCTAATTTTTGTGCAGAATTATTTATCGGCATTGACAAAACACTGAAGTATGTAATTCAGAAACTGCAACGTGCATGTTTACTATACGCTTTTAATTTATCTAAAGAAAAACGATCAAATAAGTCAGAAACTAACATAAACAAACTGACTCAACATGTATCACACTCCAGTTTCACTTTGAGCAGTTGGTAAAACATGGATAAAACACCAGACATAGAAAAAAAATTCAGATACGAAAGCCCCATAGCACCTTCTCTAGAATATTATTTAGTTACCTGGCAAGCCATATGTGGAATGACATACCAGACTCTCTCAGACAGAGCACGTCAAACGCTGTTTTCGAACCCGCTATCGTGCACTGCTTCACAAGAAACAGCTGGGACCCTGCCATGTTAACAGAAGCATCGTTCTGAAAGTGTGACCCTACCTAGTCAATATTACCAAAGATTATTATTTATAAGATGCAAGTACAATGTGTAGATATAATCTCTTTTAAATAGGTTTTTCAAGAATTTGAACTGTTTATTGTATTTATAGAATGGTTTTCATTACGTTTTTACTCATTAATTTTCCTTAATGGTATTCTACACCATGTTTTAAATGTTTAGTGTACTGTGTAATAACGTGAGAAAATTTTAAACTGGCCTAGCTACACAGATGGCATTTCATCAAAAATTGTTTCTTTATTATACTCAAAAAAACTACTGGTTAAGCTGCAATTTCAAAGGCATATACCAGTCTCCAGAAGCAATTTAAACCCTGTGTATGTCGTAATATGTTTTCAACTTATTTTATGATAAACTTACAGCCAAAGTTTGTCACTATAGTTCAAACTCATTCTGTATAATATCTACTAAGTACCTGAAAAAGGTATGGTATATATGTCCTAACTACCTAATTTTATATTAGGGTTTATATTCTTATTATAACATTTTTATTGGATCTTTGAATATGTATACGATTTAGGTAATACAACAGTAAGAGAAATTTTAGTTTTTGTACTTTGTCAAATTTTTTTTTATTAATGAATTTAAAAGTTTAACATAATTAAAGCCTTATTTTTTAATATTTTGTGTGACCATTTAAATTTTAATAATATATTATTTCTTTAAATACAATACATAATTTAAACAATACTAAGTACAAGCATTATGAAAAATTTTAATTTAAAATGTTGCATTTAATGAACGGGGTGACAAACAAAATATTATTTGGGACTAAAAGAGTGAAAGTAGCTATCCGAGTCGGTTTCCATAGTGCAAAAGCACTATATGCACAGCCAACTGCATTTTCTCAGTCAATAACGTCTCATGCAGATTCATAGTCTGTGTTACATAACTTTCTCAAAAAATTTGACAGTTCCCAAAATTAGTGATTAAATGGCCCATTCGTATCCGCTTGCATCTGTTGTTCATGTCAAACAGAGTTTGTAAACAACTTTGTGTGCTGTTCATAGCTGTTAGTAAACAAAACCTGTGTTGCTTTGCAATTGATGTGTGGGAAATGGGCACAATAACTTTGCCAACAGGGGGTTGGAGAGGAACTAGTATATATATCTCACCCCCACAACATCATTACCCATGCTTAAATGTATATTATAACATTTAAATAAAACACTTTCTTCAAAACAAATCACCTTTTCCATTAAGAAAAACATTGTACTGTACCAAATGTAGTTTTTGATTGTGATTATCTGGTTTTTTTTACATAGTTGCAAAACTTTGCTGTAGCAATGTTCCTTAATTCAAAATCTCACACAGCTATAAACATTATTGAAATAAATCCATATTTATTTCCCCACCTTTTTATCATCTTAATCTCAAATCTATCAGAATAGTTGGCAAGTCACTGAATGGGGTAGTATTAAATATAATTTTCTTCTATAGTTTTGTGTTTTTGCTAATAAATTTTAGATAAATTTTAGATAAATTCATAATACAACTATCGTAAATTGTAAACGAAATATTTTATAAATTTAATAATTTTTTGACGTGACAACGTCTAATAAATCGATGAACGCTGGCTGCACGCACAAAAAATTGTCCCACTACGGATGTGTCCTGTTTACGCATGCGTGACATCTCTCTGGTATGTTGCGGACGGTACAGAGAACTCGGGCGGCACGTGGTGGCATACTGCTCAGGTTTCACCCCGCCATGCTGCAGGGATAGGTGGGTCGCGCCGGTTGGATCACGCATGGGCGTCGCAAGGATATATTTTTTGGGGGGGACTGCAATTGATTTAGTTGTGGAATATCCATCCCCTGGGAAAAAAGTGGGGGGTCCGGGGGTCCTCCCCCGGGAAACTTTGGGGTTTGAAGGTGCAAAAAGGTGGTTTTTAGGCATTTTCTTTCCTAAATATTCTAATTATAGTTGGTTGCAATAAATAATTTATTTTTTAAAAAAAACATTTTCAGAGAACAAATTTGTAAAAACACAGTGCTCACATTACCACAATTGGACTAAATGCACCATGCGCAACATATGGGTTATATCACAGAAATCATATTTTTAATATAACTACGAAACTAAATATATTATTGGAGGGAATGAAATTGAAGACTTTTATTATTGGGGGGGACATGTTCCCCCCCGTACCCACAGGTTGTGACGCCCATGGATCACGCCTGCGCATATCGCCACACACGGCATAGCGGGGTTCGAGGTTATTGTTGTGCACCGCGCCACGGGAGTATATTCGCAAGGAAATGGCGTTCTTACAAGTATGTATTATTTTAATTACTAGTGTTAATCAGTATATTTAAACAGTGTTGTATGAGTATTGTTTTAGCTGTGTAACTAAATATTTATTGCTGGTATGATACTTTTCACGCTTTAGTTTAACACTGGTAATTATTTTTCACAAGTTATTATTTGATCAACTAAATCACACACCGTATTATAGTTATGAGCCCACGAGCGTGTAAATATTTCGAGTCCAACAGAGAATATGCTAGTTAAAAGAAATTCAAACAAATATCGTGCGTGGAATATTCATAATTTATAACATCTGAAACAATTGTTTCCAATATGGCCTCATGGCTGTGCGGTTTGCAACACTGACTACCATCTCGGCGGCTGAAAATTTTTTTTGTACTTGTAAAAATAAATACGGCGCACACGACACTTCAAAAGTAATAAATATATTTGAATTAATGAATGCAAATAAAAATAAATTTAATAATTAAATTGTAGATTTCATTTCACTCCTTTGTACCCATACAAAATAGTGATAATTCAATAAAAATGATTCAATTTTATTCATAAAAGTATGCAGAAGTAGATTTTATCATACAATAGATAGAAAAATTTAAAAAAATTATTCCTCAAAGAATATAATATTTTTAATGCCTAAATGGTTTGGTTGCAAAAACCTATTAAGGCTCAGTCTCAGGCCGAATATGATATTTCATTTTCTTCTGGACCAATCATTTCATCAATGTTTTGTTATGACGTCACATTAAACTATCGTCCGTAAATCGACTTTACAGAAAACCAATTTTTTTTTTTTTTTTTTTTCCAGAAACTTAGCCAATATACATGCCAACGCTAGGATGAACTAAGAGCGTTTAATCGTGTTGTATACATTTTCAAAAAATTGAATGTTGCCTTTCTCATGTATTAATTAATTTCTATATATCAATCATAAATCAATCAAATAAATTGGCTTTTCTACGAACCAGAGTTTAACAGGGTTTGGGAAATCCTACTTTTTATTGATTTATGAATAATATATAAAAAATAAGTTATACAAGCCAAAGGCTCCACAAAAATTATTTATTTAAAACTGTATACTACAAATTTTCAGAGTAGGGTTGACATAAAAATTGGCCATAAAAGTTTCTAAGAACTGTTAAATAGATACATATGAAATTTTCAAAACACTTGATAAACAATGAACGATACTTATATTATTGTTCACAAACGCGAGAGATAGACCGCGATGCCAGGTTCGGAGCTGGCTGGCAGCCCTGCGCGGTCACGTGCGGCTCGCTGATGATGTAAGACATGCCGTGCGCGCCTGGTCGGATTACAAGGGTCTTCGCTACCTCCTCCCCCCCCCCCCCCCCCTTATAGTCAAGCCACGGCGCCGTCAGCCATCGCTGAGCGGCCCTGCGGATTCCGCGGGCCGCGGCGTGAGCGAACGACGCTATTCTCGACTCTTCGGGCGTTGAGTCGGCGCGGGATGACGCGACTCGTCACAGCTGCTCTTGTCATTTTTAGAAGGGCGCCACGGACTACTTTAGCAGGGACGCCGGCCTCCGCGAGAGTGTGTCTTGGGCGACAGAGTTCCCGCGAGGAGTGATGACTGTGTAACTTGACAGACATTGAGTGACTTGAGAACAAACATTTCGAAGTGCGAGTAATTGGCGATTAGGCACTTTTAAGTAAGATTATTTATTAGTGATGTAAATATTGGTTAATCAATAAAACTGTAATAAAACTTAATGGGGCTATCCCTTACGAACCCAGTTCTCCCAACAACATTATTGAAATAGTAACATTATGAAAATTATTTAAAATAATGAGCAAAAAAAAATAATTGAGGATACTCGTCCCTGGGACTACAATTGAGACGAGCTACGTGGCACAGGCTATGCACCTTGGGTGGCGGGCCAAGAGAACGAGGACCGCCGTTGTGCAACCGAGGGCTATATCCGCGCGACACCGTGCAGGGTCCCTCCCTCCCTTCTCCCCTCTCGACGAGTGTAACCCCCCCCCCCCCTCCCCGGTCGCCCCCAGCCTTCGCCCCCCGGGGCGAGTCCAGAGGGTCGGCCCGTGACGGCCGCCGGAGATACGCGGGCCCTACCCCGTGGCAGAGTCTGCGGCGCGGCCGCGAGTAGCAACCATGCTTCGCCTCCTCTGCCTGCCACCTTGAACACTTCTCCCGGGTGTTGCACAAACAAAAACAAACCAAAAAATGCAGGCCCGTACAAACGGCGTGTGCCTTCAGTAAGTCTCTCGTGAACTCGAAAAAAAAAACTACACACACACACACACACACACACATTCACGTGTTCTACCGTGCAGGTGAGGTGTCGGGTGTTATAAGACAGTTCTGCAAGCCAAGAAGCCAACACGCGCGCCTCTTGATACCCGACATTTAATAACGGGGTCAAGACAAACGAGGTCTGCGGAGAAGGCTGCCTCAGCTATCGGCTGTCATGGTAAGTCATTGGCATTTCTCCTCGACGTGCAGTGTTATCTTTGTTAGGCAATGCGGCGTGTGTTGCTGCGAGCGCAGCACATGGCGTAATGCTGTGAAGTAACTCTTTGTCGTCTAAATTGCAGTAATTTTTGACGCAGGAAAAAAAATTTATATATGCGTGTGTGTGTTTTATATATTTGTTTCCATATACATAATTTTTTTTTTGAAATCTACCTTCTTTCATTTAAATTTTTGTAAATGCACTTTGATTTTGCTAAACTGAAAATATTTAGTGTAAACATTATTATTGTTATGGGAGTAAGTTTGTTTTGCCACTGTTTTCACGTGTGTAATTGAGTATTCACAGTGAATGTCGAATAATTGGTTATTCAACTATTCAGTCGCTACTGTTACAATAAATCGTTTGTTAATGAACAGATGTGTTTCCCTCAAAATTATTATAAGCTAATTTTTTTTTGTCTATTGAAGTAGATAGAGAAAATTAGCTCGGGCAATTTGATTTTTTTTTCCGAGTTAACTCCAGTATAGGAAATCGGTAACTAGTTAAACCCCTCTTTATTTTTTTCAATAATATGCCTAGTTCCAATGCTTAAAAAAGTGGGTTTGTGGTAAATAATAATAGTTTAATGAAACACTCAAGCTCTTGTATTTGATGATAGTTTTATTTGTAAATTATTAACAGATCGCAATAATTACTAACGCATAACAGCTCCATTTCCACCCACAGCAGGCTTTATATCGTCAAATGCGATGACTGTTTAGTACTATCGTTAGTTATCAAAAGTGTTAAGTTGTTTTTTATGTATATTTACCTAGATACAACACTCACGGAAAGAAATATTTTTTCTTAGATTATTATCAAAATATTTCACAAATTTCTTGGGAGCATCTAATAGGCGACGACTAATTTATCTAGGCTGTAACTGTTACTATAAAAAGTGGGAAGACTCCATTTTTTAATATAAGGTAAGGAGTGTCCTTACATCTTGTCATATTCGTATAGGCATATTTCTTTACAGATAAATATATAAGTAATCAAACCTGATCATGGCTTTCAAAATCCCCTAACAGATTTTTTTTTGTTAATAGTAAAGATCATTATCCAATATTTCTAACGTAATGTTTATGTGTGTGTGTATGTGATTTGCTTACGTTATAGTTGTACAGTTGTAATAAAATTAACTGCATCTTGAGATGATTAATTTTGAGAAAATAGTCTTCATTTATATTGCTTTTAATCACCAAGTCTAAAAATTAAGAAAGAAATAAAATCTAAAATCCAATATGAATAGTTTTAACGGTACAGCGGTTTTGTTTTGTTTTGTTTTATAAAGAATTTATATGCCCCCCTACCGCTTTCCAACTTTTCCTTCCAAGGCTTACAAAGGAGACTGCTCCTAAATAATTCTAAAGAAACCCACTTTAGGTGCAGTTCGTACATACGACTATTGTGGGTAGAAGTCACTTGTTATGATGACTCCTGCTTCACGGAACATGACAGTTCGTTTGTCGGATTCTTAGCAAGTCATAGTGATAAGTACCTAATAACAAAAAAAAATTATGTATTACTGCAGTTGAAAACATCAAACCAATGTCATAAAAAATCAGTCAGATTTTTTCTTCTGAGTGTTGAAGTTCTCCGTTATTTTCTTTTTCTAGTCGTCAGCCATGGCTTGACTTTGATTTTTTTTTGTTTGATTTTATATCACAAAGGATTGAGGCGACAAAACCTTCAAGTTTATAGTGGGCAACTGACTCGTTGCTCAAAACTATTAGTCATGCTAGAGTTTGGGGATAAAACGTGGAGGTATTATTATAGATAAGTCTTTGGAGTAGGCGTCTGTTCAAAGATTTGTCACCCTGGTTAGCAATTAGTCAGAAAAAAGAAACCGTAGCTGGACAAATGATAATGCTAGGCGTTTGTTTTATAACTTGAAAGGAGCTTTATAGGATGAATCGTTAAATTCCATAATGAAGTGAAGAATTGTTGAATCAATGTGTTGACGACTTGTCAGAAAGGAATTAGCATCTTCTTATCATTTTAAACGAAAAAAAAAAAGTTATTCAGATGGGACATTTTTGGAAGTGGGGTGCTCGTTCTCAGTTTTACTTCAATTAATAACAGGGCAAAGACTGCAACCAGCCATTCCCTATCTTTTTTAACTCCGTGGAGTAGTAGAACCCACAACTCCGCGTCACACGAGAGTGGCGCGAACTCCTCGCGCTCTGTCGACTTCGTGGACTCGGGAGTTGGAAGCGCCCCAGGAGAGTTTATTTATCGTTCAGCCTGTTGCTCTAGAACCGCTTGCTAATTTTGTCTCCCCCTCCCTTCTTCGCCACAGCTGTTCGGCCACACAGATGTCACGTGACCATCAGGCGGTGCAAGCCAGGTCTTTCACCGCCCGCCCTACAGCAGTCACTGGCTTCAGTCCAACCTAAATGCTGTTCCTTTTCGCATTACTTAAACCTTGGGCGTTCTTAGATAACTGCCAACATATAACACAGCCAAAGGCCCTGTCACACCGTCAAACTTTCGCTTCCAACACCTTCCAATATCGATGGAGGGTTATGGCATCACAAAAAAAAATAGTCACCAGCGTAGCACGTTTCGTTGACAAGATTGATGACTTTAGTTCCCATCTAATATTTTGCAGAAAAGGAGGGTTCGAAATTATGTTGGATGTTGGACGGAATCAGAATCGTGCCCAGCGAAAACGAAAAAGGTGTCCGTTTCCGTCACAACAAATCTTTAAAGATTTCGAAGGTGAAGTAAATAAAATAACGTTAATAATGTTACGGTTTATAATATAGGAAGAACTGGGTTCATAAGGGATAGCCCAATTATATTTTTCACCATTTTTATTAATTATTGATATTTACATTAATAATAAATAATTGTACATCTAAATGTCCGATCACAAATCACTGGCACATAAAACTGTTTGTTCGCAAGTCACTCAATGCCTGTCAAGTTCCGCAGTTCGCACTCCTCACTGGAGCTAGGCTCAACCGTGGTTCGCCCCTTGGCGCCACTCAGTCGCCGCACTCTCGCGATCCAGTCGAACTCCACGTCGCGCCACTCTTTGGGGAAGGGGGGGGGGGGTTGTTTGTCTCTCACCCTCTTCGCCGATGTCACACTTCCCTTCGCTCGTTGAACTCTCAGAACTCTCGGAACTCATCTCGGAACTGCCGTGGAGGCCGGCGTCGCTGCTCAAGTACTAGTCGATCATATTTCCAGAACCGACGAGAGCGACTGTGACGAGTCGCGTCATCCCGGGCCGACACAACGCCCGAACATTCCAGAAGGGCGGCGTAAATTCACGCTGCTCCGCGCGGCGGCCCGCGGAATTTCCAAGGCCGCTCAGCGATAGATAACAGCGCCGAGGTTGGTTGATGCGCGGGGAGCGGAGGGGGAAGGGGGAAACGACGACCATTGTAATCCGGCCAGGCACGCATGGTATGCCTTATGTCAGTGGACCGCACTTGACACGGCGCAAGACGCCAGTGGCCTGGCAGGGCCACCAGTAAACTTCGACCCTGGCGCGTGTCGCGGTCCTGTCTGCGTTCGTAACAATATGAATGTCGTATTAAAAAAAAAATTATATGTCAAAAAATAATAATATGTCTAGAACTTTTAAAAATCACTGAACATTAATTTTATTGTGTAACGAATATTAACGAATAGATGCTTCAAAGATTAAAAAATGGACAGGAAAAAAAACAAGTTAAAAATTCCATCAAGCACAGTGATGCATTCTTTAATTTCCAAATTATATTAAAATATAAAAGTTTAAGAACTCAGACCAAAAAAACTTTCCTGGATATGACATAATGTAAAACATAGACTATTTGAGTCTATATGTCCACTTTATTTTCTGGAAAATATTAGAATCTATAATGTGACAAGAAACAAAAGAAATAGGATTCTCGGATTACTGTGTGTGCATCGACAACCTTCCCCTTCCCCTTCCCCTCTCGCAGCGAGCCAGGAGAGGCGTGGAAACCAACCGCACTTGAGTCAGTCTTACACGAGCAGCAATGTCGTAACTCAGAAGTTTACTTGATCACTCGTTTGGTAACTCAGTCACACCACAGCTTTTAAAATTGTTGTCTATATGTCCCCCCAAGTTTATTTTTTTTATTGCTTAATATAATGTTGTGGCTGAAAACCCGATATTTTTTTTTTCAATTCGTTGTTTACAAAAATACGCATACAAACTAATTTCAGATATGCATAAATTTAAAGGCCCTTGCGAAGGCATGGCAGAAGAAACTGTTATATTGTTAACTGCACCAGTAAAATAAGAGCTTTAGTATCTATCGTTCCAACACATATATGCCACTTCAGAACATTGAAACAGGAGTAATATGTTACCACACTGCGTGAAAAAAACATCATAGCAAGAAAATCTCTTTTGTTGACACAATTTTTACTAAAAACAAAAGCTACACTTTCATCATTGTTGATAGTCAGCCAGTTTTGAACGCCTTGTTTAGGTTATGTAACAGGTGTTTTTCATCAACCCGTCACGGATTTTTCTTCGCAAAGTGCAAAGTGTGTTTCGTCACATCCCTGAATGAACGCAACCCGCTGCACTTCTCAGTTCGCCTGTGGGCTAGGCGACCCGCGAAACTTGAGCGAGGTAGAATAAGAACGTTCTCGTTCATTTGACAGCTACGTGGCACCTGAAGATAAGTCCGGTGCGTATGCTTTCCGCACAGGTTGGACGACCAGAAGAAAGAATATTGCCCCTGGTAGGGTAGAGAAACACCCGTTTTTTTTTTTTGCAGCAACGAGAACTACACGCACAACGAGTTTAACTAGGCCATTTTGACACAGAAACTACTACAAGCATCTAAATCAGACATCACGACATTCACATGCATCAGTTAGCCACCTGACTGAAGGGAAAGGGTGACCTCCCCCCACCGACACCTACACTAATTAATTTAGAGCCAAGAAACAGAGCGACAGCTATTTTACTACTTTCGGGACCGTGAGCCACCTTTAATCTTAAAATCGCACACTTCGCGCCCCGCCGTCGTTTCTGATGATTCGAACAAAGTGACGGGGTCGCAATCTTGTATTGACTTCCCACATAGCGAGTTATGGGAACACAATAGTTCCTGGTATCGCTGTCACACGCTCCCGGCCGAGCATGTGAGGAAACGGCGGCAGCAACGAGAGAGACCGACACCAAAGCTCCAAGACGCCGCCTCGTCATTCACGAGTGGCCAAGCGAAGCTCTGTGCGCCCGCAGCGCCGACCGAAGGACGGCATCACAAGGGAAAGCCCTGTCACTTCAGACCACCACTGAGGGGTTGGCATAGAAGTCACCAGCACCAAGTTCAGAGTCTACAAGTTAAATACTGCACTTGATTGGTTGAATGACGAGTAACGGCTAGCAGGGGCGTGGCAATAGTTTGAAATCCCGGACGAGGGAACCATACTCGCCCGGGGAGTGTCTGTACGAGGGGAAGCCTACGATTCACTCGTCCTTCTGGACATACCTGAATACTCACGTTGGCAAGCCTTCTTTCACCAGACGAGAGAGCCAAACGTCTGATCGTGCATCTTAGGTTTTTTTTTGTTCATTGTAAATAAATATACAACTCATGATAACTAATGGTCAATTAGGTTAGGTTAGCTACATTATAAATACTTTAAAACATTGTGGACGGTTGATTTGGTTAGGATAGCTACATCAAAGATACTATGTGAAATCATGTAAACTGTTTCCCCCAAATAAATACACCTGTTGTGGTACGGAAAAAAAATTAAGCGCGCATGAACTTCGGGGAATTTCGGGTTTGGCTCTCTCGTCTGTGAAAAGAAGGCTTGCCAACGTGAGTATTCGGGTGTGTCCAGAAGGATGAGTGAATCGTAGGCTTCCCCTGTACGAGAGGTGACTGACTGCTGGACGAGACCGAACATCCAACGGACACCCGTGACTGGATTCGAGTCGGACTGGATTCGACCACGGAACCCGACAAGTGACTTCAGCGAGTACAAGGGAAGCACGCGCCCTTGTTCTGCAATGTTAAAACCCCGCATGGCTGAGTGTACAGGCTTCGGCCTGAGACACACTTAGGTCCTCCCTTAACCCAGACCACCCCCACACACATTTAAATTAACTTAGGCTAGGAAGAAAAATCACACTTTTTTTTTTCCACTAAAACTTTGCATTAAAATTTGGCCTTGAACTTTTACTCCATTCGCGCTCAAAGAAAGTAGTATACGAATGGGGCTCCGGAAACAGGATGCAGGACGTGGATTGTGATTGTCGGTCCGCCATCTTGGATTGTGACGTCACGGCGGCCATTTTGGATTGTGACGTCACGGCGGCCATCTTGGATAAGCGTAACGGGACACCGCGTAACGGGACACAGCGTAACTGGACACAACGTAACGGGACACAGCGTAACGGGACAAGTAGATCACAGCAGCCATCTTGGATCCGCCATCTTTAAATCGAGCGCCCCACTCATTATGATGGAATTTTCGTCTCCATCGCCATATTGATTTTTTTCTGTTCCACTGGAGGCCGCCATCTTGGATACCGACGGCTTTGTTTCAGCTGTTTGTTCCTAGATAGCGCCAGCATCGCTCTTGACTTTTTTCTGTTCCACTGGGGGCCGCCATCTTGGATACCGTCGACTTTGTTTCTGTTGTTTGTTCCTAGATAGCGCCAGCGACGCTCATGTTTTTTTCTGTTCCGTCGCAGGCCGCCATCTTGGATACCGTCGACTTTGTTTCTGTCGTTTGTTCCTAGAGAGCGTCAGCGTCGCTCTGTCTCATCACATAAGGTCGATGTTCCATTACCTACCATAGCTATTATGAACCTTATCGACATTTTAAATTTAATTTTTTATGAAAAATATATTGGAAACGCTGTGATTCGAACCATCGCAGCTCTGATCTCTAGGTTGGAAAACTTACGCATTTAACCACTCGGCCATCGAGACATTTACCAGATTGAAAATTAAATAAGGTATATATAAAAATAACATGCATATTTGAACTTGTAATTTTTTTAATTTAAAGTAATAATAGCACCACCTGTTCGAAACAGAACCACCATCATGGATTATGAGGTCACCGTTGCAATTACCGTTATGGTCGCCATCTTTGAAATTCATAATTTTTATGCTAGAGATTCGGGAAAAAATTCAAAATTCATTAAATAAATTGACAATAAATATACTGATTGAATAGATCGACTAAGCTCCTTGGTTCGATCCCTGACCGATACCAAACAACTTTAATACTTAAAAAAAGTACCACTAAAGTGACAGGTTTGAGAAAATAAAAACACCGCAAGTTCTTTTAAAAAAACTTTTATTACATACATACTACACTACTACAAGTACAAAAAATACACAGACAAATTACTAAAGTTTTTGGTTAAGATTTATTTCCGCATTTAATCCTGTGCTGTTCAAGACACTGTATAGCTGTGAGTCCTGATTTTCGAGGTCGATTAGCGAAATACTTAAAGCACATCTTACACATATAAATCTTCTTTTGATGTTTTGTAACCTGGGGTCTCACAAGTCGGGAGAAGTTCTTGATGTAGCAGTAGTGTGCAGAACCGCTTTCATTTGTCACAAGCAACAAATCGAAATGATTTTTTCTTTCTTGTTTGGTTACACGAATCGGACACACTTTATTATCCTCATTTAGCGCATACACATTAACTGAGACTTCAGGGTTATTTTTCTCAAAAACTTTTATCTGATTTAACGGTGGCGGATAGCACAGTCCATCGAAGTTGTACTTATTCTCCAAAGCATAATACCTCTTATCAACACGGTTTTGATGACTTCCCTCGACAAATCTTGCCAAAATACTCCATTTAAAACAAAACTGGTCCTTGAAGTTTTGACAATTGACTACTGCTCTTTTGTTGACTATCGCCTCAGGTAAGGCAATAAATGATGATGTCTGATGGTATGGAAGCATACTATCACTTGATTCGTTTCCTATGCACATAATCTTGTGACTATCCAGACTGTTACAATGCGAAAAAACCTTATCGCATTTGCCGCACCTATATGTCTCTCGAGAGATTGTCAGAGACCTACTGCAGGTTATTGATGCGCCACAAAATTTGCATTGATGCGATGTACGCTCTTCATTACTTGATGTCTGGAATGCAGATGATGAAACGTCAGCTGATGGTGGAACAGCACGTATCGTCGTCTCCTCTGCAGCAGGTATCGGGGTCTTCACAGCTGTCGTCACCATTGAGCCCTCCGCTGCCATGGTCTCCTCTGCTAATGGTATCGGGATCTCCGTCTCCATCATCGTTGCTGTCATCGAGGTCCCCGCTGCTGTCGGTAAACATTCTATTCCGGTCGACATAACTAAATCTCACGAAACTTAATGGAGAGAGCACGTCCGTACTGCACCGCGGCCAGAGGTGAACTGCGGGGCCCAGTCGTCCGAACCTCGCTTATATACCCGTGGTCTACTGGTATACTACATGAGTCAAAATATCGTCTGTATTTAAAATTATTTTTTTATTAGGTACCTAAAAATTGTAGAAATAAAAACACACGAGTTCAAGTTTTACACATTTATTTATAAAGAGTACACAAATACATATTAGGTTAAGGAATCAAGCATTTTCACAAGCAAAGTCTTTAATGCCGCACGAACTGACACGTCGACTCCGGTTCCAACTGGTTCGTTGACTCCGGTTCCAACTGGTTCGCAGGCCACAGGATCAGGAACACAGGTTTCCAGCTGGTCATCTTCTGTGACGTTGACAACTCCGACAAGACATGGTCGATGACGTCTGTGACCACGTCTACGCCTGGGCTTTTGCTCAGTGCTAGTTGGGACAGATTCACTGCCTGAACTTCGACGACGAGACGCACACCGTTTGGACGTCTGCGTAGATGCATCACAGGTCGCAACAGGTTGCAACACGTCCATGTTTGGTGTTGCACATGCAGACGAGGCGACTACCTCAGCGATGCTAGCAGGAAGGATTGTGTGTGGTCTCATGTGATAGACGACACAGTTTCCAGGTTCGCAACAAGCTACCAGCTGCTGAGTCGGTTCGTAGGACACAGGAAAGTGCGCAAACCGCCAATGCTGAGCGTCTCCATCACAGGTTTCTGTATATGTACGTAGATACCCGGAATCCCAGTAGCTGTACTCGACACTGCTGAAGCTAGGTCTTGCGCTCACGTACACATTAGCAGGATGAAACGTAAACATCTTCTTGCAGGCCGAACGTCAACTGAAGGCACGTACGTAGGTACGTCATTTATATATGCAGGCTCCTACTAACATTGAGTGTGCCATTTCTGCATTAGCTGCGAGTTTGTACAGGCACAGACACGTTCAAACTTGTCACGTAGCTGCACGGCGTATATTGCACTAAGCTTGCGCAGGGAAGGGCAGCCGTAGTCGGTCTGTATATCCACAATTTCAGCTGCTCCGGCGTCACACAGTTCTCGTAGCCATTTCTTCTGTTCAGGTCCGGCAACGTAGATTATTTCGTTTTGCAGTAGTAAATTTTCAATAGTGTTTTTCACTTGGTGGTACGGAATTTTTCCTTCGTCCCACTCTAGTCCATGATAATATTTACATAGCCATTCATTCGATCGTTTACTTTTTTCGTCTAGTAGTTTCCACGGATACGGAGGTCGGAAGCTGCGGGTTCGAGTCTTGTCTCCGGAGGTGACGCTAATTTCCTTGAGCACGAATCCATTTTGACTCTGGAAACCTTGCAGGTTGCAGTACATCTTGTGGCTAGCAATGCTCGGTCATAACTAAATTATCATAGAAAACGAAACGGTATTTATGTCAGAATTTTCACAAGTTTGTCTCGACAATTGTATGATGCAAGCCGATCGTGAAGTATCAGACAAAAAGCATAGGTGTTTGGTGGAATATTTCCGCTAGTCGTTATCTCGATCCTACAGTCGATGATGTTTGAATTTATTCGATCATCCTGTTTGGAAACGTCAAACACCATTAACGGCGCCTTGTTCTTGAAACTGTCGGGACTCAGTATCGGTGACTGTATCCGCCCATAGTAAGCTTGCTGAAACTTGGCGTACATTTGATATGCTAGAAGAAATCTTCCACTTTCAAAATCCATGTTCATGTCAACGTACGGATAACTTTCGCTGTTTAAAAATATTTTTACATTGCGTATTTGACAGTTATCGAATACGGAGCGACTTACTCCTGCATTGAGCTGTCTTCCGGTCTAAACCCGACGATGATGTATCTTGGTTTTTCCGTAGCGAAGCTGGACTTTACTATCCAATTGATACGCTGACTATGAGGCAAGCCAGGATAAGTTTCCAGGCTCCAGGATCGGAATGGCACATCGAAGTTCTTGCCATTTTCTATGTTCTTCAACATCTTGACTCGCTCAACAGTGCTCACTTGGATGTGGGGCAGCATCCACTCGATAGACTGTAGTGTTAGCGAGACATCTTGAGGGTTTTCTGCAGCGGCGACAATTGCATTAATGTGCGTGTTGGCTAGAAGCAGTACGAGCTCTTGTTTCGAATTAATGATTATATGCTTGTAGTCCTCAGCGAATCCAAGAAGCATGGGCAGAGGAACACAAACTTCGTACTTCCCTTCGGCATAAACCGGAAGCTTATATTCATCCTCGAGAGCCCAACCGGCCATCTTTGCAGCAGACAGTTCATTTGGCGTGAGCGAAAGGTAATTTTTCATAGCAGATGTTATGCCTACATCTCTCGTCTGGTCTACCTCGACACCATTGAGTACATAAGTAATGCGCTCGATTAGGTGAAGAATACCATTGCAGGATATTGATGTCGTTGTCGGATGCGTACCATCCGCTTTTGTAAGCGTGCCTCTTATACGTAGAAATGACTGCGAAGGTAAAGTACAAATATCCTGATGCTGTACAGCAATGCGTACTTCCGATGGTAGTGCGTACGGTCCGAGCAGGAAAGGCTGGTACTCGTGCAATTCCATTTTCGTAATGCTGTCATCAAAAATGACCGGATCTTCCACGTTGAGGATTTCGTCTTCCATATTTATTCGGCACTTGTCCAATACTAAGGAGATACTTTATGTTGTCAGGTGTTAACGCACCGATGTCTGGTAGAGAACTGTTCTTATTCACGGCAATACGATTTCTTTTATAATTGTTCGGTGTTATGAACTTTATGCCCATCGCTTCAAGTGCAGACGTAATGTAATTTCCTCGTCTTGAAAATTCACCAATCGTCCTCGCTGGTCAACGATTCGGACGACGACTTCGTGTGCGCACTTCACGACGACTGGAACGTAAATGATACTTTGCGGTAATTCTACCAGTTTATATCCTGGCGGGACCATCGGCGAAAACTCGTGCAGCATGTTGCTTAGTCTTCCGTTGAGATACGTTCCACTTGCCAAATTACAGTTTATTCTTATGAAATTCACAGGCAAAATGTTTACTGCGCGCGTAGATTCGTACGTTCTTCCTGTACCATACACCTTTGATTCGAATCCGAGCATCGTACCTATGGTCCCAGGTTTCGTAAAGTCGACATTTTCACTGCATGTTAGAATGCTTTTTTGAGTGTTTGGATTTCCACGCAGTTGAAAGTCTACATCCTGTGGTAACATATCCCTGATGTAATTTGCAATGTCATCTATTTCGTAAGAGCCAACAGGTAACTGTATTTCATGAGCGGTCCCATCGCTTTTCAGGAAGCAAATCTTGCAGTTTTCCTCGTCGATGTTCGGTATGGCATTATACGTTTGAAAATCTACGAGTCCGATACACCATTCTCCGTCTAAATCCAGAGGCGGGAAATGAACCGCCCGCAGCTCAGATGCGTGACCTGTCAAGGTAAGTGTTATCGACATGACTAATAAATTATCGTCACTGCACAACCTTTAAGTAGCATTTTTTATTTGTCAGCTAATTTTTGTTTGTTAAAAAGCGAAGACACAAGTGTCCGCAGTTTGTTTGATTAGGCTTCTGTTCCGTTTCGTAATTGTAAAACAACGTAGTGGACCGGCCCAGGTACAACCTAAGTTCTGGCGGAGGGCGTAAATTACCAAAACTATCGTAGTACTCGGCCATGTTTCCAGTCTTTACATAGGCCACCCAGTGCGTGCCGCGACCCGCCGACGTGTCTAAATTAATTATGGCGCACTCACGTGTCTTTGGCTTGCTGGGCAAAGTGTCTCGCATAAACACGCCGCGGAAATTTGGTATTTTAAGTTTGCGTGCGTACTTTATTAAATCTACGTTGGTGAGCGGTCGTTTCGGCAGGGAACTTAGGATTTTCTCTTTACTCGTTTCTTTTTCATGCCACGACCTGCCTTGTGAGGTTGCAAGTAGAGTCCTGCACCGTTTTTTTTACCGATGGCAATGGCTTCCATGCTTGCATTATGTCTACGTGCTTCCTTTAACTGCTTGCGCTCATTCTTCGAAGTGTTGACTGCCCGCACTATACCGCTCGTTGCACCGATGAGGCCGCCGAGAGCACCTAATGCAGGCAAAAGCAAAGGAAGAAATCCTCCTATAATCTTCTTGTCGAGAGTCTGTAATTTTTGCTTGGCTTTTTGCACGCCTGCACCAGTCTTGCGTTTGGTCTTGCGCGAGTTAGTCTTTGACTTGATGGAGCCGGCTCGACGAGCGCCCAGTCCTAATTTCGTCTTTGCCTTCATGATTTTAGATACGCCCCACGCTGCGATTTTCTCTCCTAGCCCCGCGTTCGACGATTTGCTTATATCTTCGGCTTCCTGTGCCAATATCTCGTCGGCTCGGTGCCTGGATTCCAGATCCTTGCTTAATGAATATGCGATATCGTGCTGCTTGCACTTTTCGTCCAGAGAATTAATTCCCACGTCACCGCGAGCTAACCTTTTCGCTAGTTTCGTGCCGGGGCCGCAAAATCTGTAGCCGGGAATGTGTAGCTCGAATGGTAGGTTGTTTATCAGCGAGTTTACGAGTCCCGCACCGATGTGTTTTTTGTTCTTACCTCTTCGAGTCATTACGCACAACTGACCAGAAAGTATAAATACGCTTCTTTTATACAATTACTTTAGTACAATGCAGGTCGTCAAGCAAGACGTGTGTTTGCCCGTGCGCATTATGCAAGACGATGAAACTATCGGTCGCGAATCACGACATGGCTTACTGTTGCCTTCTGCCGTACGATGCATAATGGCGGGTCCGTCCAACTGTGGCAAGACATGTGTTTTACTGAGTTTACTGGAGGAGCCAAACGGTCTTCGGTTCGAGAACGTTTACTTGTATTCCAAGTCGTTGCAACAGCCAAAGTACCAGCGCCTAGCTACTGTTCTACGATCTGTGGATGGTCTGGAGTATTTTCCGTTTAGCGATAGCGCCGATGCTGTACCTCCAAGAGAAGCAAAGCCTAATTCCGTGTTTGTGTTCGACGATGTAATGTGCGAGAAACAAGGCATAATACAAGAGTACTTTTCCATGGGCAGACACGCCAAGGTAGACTGCGTTTACCTGTGTCAGACGTACGGTAGAATACCCAAACATCTCCTACGAGACAACGCGAATGTCATAGTTTTGTTTCGCATGGACGAACTTAATTTACGCCACGCTTACGACGATCACGTAAACACCGACATGACATTCCAGGAATTCAAAGACATGTGCTGCTTGTGTTGGAAAGAAGAACACGGATTCCTAGTTATAGTCAAAGACTGGCCTCTATATAAGGGCAGGTACAGACGAGGTTTCGATCAGTTTATCGCCAAACATGAGTCATAGCATTTCGAAATTCGGTCGTAGCAGTCGAGACTTACGTACTGCTCTCAAGTCTCATGACGACGTTATCCGCAAATACATTTCGCTACTGGCTCAAAAAGTAGACAGTGTGAAAAAGGAATTACTTGAGTATCTCGTTGCCATCGACCAGCGTGTGGAAGCCTCGGATTCTCGCATTCGCGACATGATCGAAGTATCGAATGCACAAAGACGGGACGATCTGAGGACTTTTCAAAGTAGTCTGAAAGCATCACTATCTCAATCGTCAACAAATTCAGATTTGGCCAAACACAAGAAAGAGGTTTCTGCGAACGAATAAAAAAGTATATAAGGAGGTCTTGCAATAAGTTTTCAGCCAGTACAATGTCGGACCTGGCCAGTGACCTTCATCGAGCTATACAGTCTGTTCGCGAAAAATATTTACTTGCTAGACGAACCAGACTTGCACGTGAGATGGAAAATGAGGAGATATTTAAACCAATCACTAGTCGCCTCGACGAACTTAAAAACAAGGAAGAACCAGCCTTCATTGTGAAGACAGAAGTTGAAGATGAAATGCCGACTGTAAAGAAGAGAAAGTATGAACCGAATCGAGAAGAGGACTTAACAAGTACAGAGTCCATGCACAAGAAAAAAATACCGAAAAAGGGACATCAAGTTAATGCAATGGTCCGACCATACCTGATATCGTTTACGAGTCGGAATAATGACACGACCTACGGAGTGTACAGAAAACATAATAAGTGGTTCCTCGGTGCTAAAGAAATAGACTTTCTACCAGGAAACATCGTGCGCGTAGCAGAGTTCAAAACGCGCGGGACTCCGGGTCTGTACGAATTGCTGTTTCGCAGGGAGCCTAAAGGATATTCTCACAACGACTTACAAGAGTACAAAAAACTGCTAGAGCTAACCAATGCACATTTTCGCGATAACGATCCAGATAGTGGTGTATATAAAGACGTAGATCATGAAAAAATCGACATTCTCGCTAATCTCTTCAGTGAACTAACAATACATGGCGAAGGTTTAAAAAAGCTAGAAAGTGGTCAGACATTTGACTATGTATATTGGGACGACCCTAATGAATTAGTTGATCGCCTTAGAATTCTACATGCATCGCTTAGTGTAGGAAACTATTCGCACATCAACGAAATAGTCTCCATACTTGAAGAACTGAAGGAAGCCGGCTACATACAATGAGTCGAACCGGAATCGCTCGCGAACTTCATGCTCCTGCTAGACGGAAATACCTTCGTCGCAAAGTCATAGTTCGTGGAATTGATGATTTATTCCAGGCGGACCTTGTTGAGATGATACCGTATTCCCGATTGAATAAAGGTTTCAAGTACATGTTGACAGTCATCGATGTTTATAGCAAGTTCGCTTGGGCTAGACCTGTCAAATCAAAGACTGCAACTGACGTAGCCAAGGCCATGAACAATATTTTGCGTGATGGACGTGTACCGTCGCACCTGCAAACGGACCTCGGGAAAGAATTCTACAATGCAACCTTCAAGGCTTTGATGAAGAAGTATGGCATCAAACACTACTCTACATTTAGTAACGTCAAAGCCTCCGTTGTCGAAAGGTTTAACAGAACTTTGCGTTCCAAGATGTGGCGGCAGTTCACGGCTAACGGAAATTACAAGTGGCTTGACATCTTGCCGAAACTAATAAGCGAGTATAATTTGTGCCATTGCACATTTGTAGTAATGCGCATGCTCACTTTATCTATTTTATAGTTATTGTTTTTATTTTTTTTGTATAGCAAACTGGGAGCCATAATTTTTTTTTATTCTTGAATTTGTAAATCATCTTGTAACCAACAATTTCAGCATAATTTATATTTATAAAAGCACAAGTTTCTGTGTTAAAAATTGTTATATTAGTTTTACAACAAAATAATTTTACTTCTGTCCATAATGAATGTTGATTTGGGAAATCGCACTATAGTGCAACTCTATTTGTTTTACATGTGCAGTCTTTCATGTCTCAACTCTATGGTCTTCTTCAGTTGCACAAAATAATACGTCTTTCTTTTTGAAGCATGTCGGCCATGATGTAACTGTTCCTTAGCTTCGGCCGTTTCTTAATCTCTTGACATCAATGTCTTAATTAATTCTCCGTACACCGCAAGTGGTGAGTAAAATCGCATATTCCTTCAAGAATATGTGGAAATGATATTTTGTTCAATTATCTTATTTTGTAAAACATTTATGTACAGTGTGTGTGCGGAAGGCGTGGGTGGCCATGGGCGCGATTCCTTCGTGACACACAACTTCTTCGTCACCTGAGTCATGGTGCTCCTCAGTGCCTGATGCAGCTCGTCTAATCAGGAAAGATCTTTTTTGTTACTTTCTGCATGCAGAAGAGCAACCATGAGCCACCACATACCAAAAGATAAAATTTTAACCTAACATTTTCGGCATTGTTTTGGACTAATAATTAATTTTTACTTAACCTATGTAATTTTTAACCTATGTAATTCTTAACATCAAAATCAATGTGTTTAACTTAATTATCTGAAGGGGCCCCTTATCTTAACATTCATTTTTACTATAAGTATGACTGTATACTCATCAACTGATATTAAACTTGTTATTGTTATTATTTAAAGTAAAAGAATTTAAAGAAAAGAAAATATAAGGAACAGAGAAACGATATTGCTGTATTCATTTAACTAAAACCACTGTTTGTATTAATTTTGACTATTATATATATTTAACTATTTTATCCTGTAATATGGCCTACCCAGTCGGCTCAAGGTTCTCATGATTTTCTACACGCCTAACAAGGCACCATTGAGCCCGTTCCCCCATGCTTTCACTGCTGGCCTCTGTACCTCCTTGGTATTTGACCAGGTTGAGGTGAAGAGGGCGGCAGAGCTTGGTAGCAGAGCTGGTGGTTCTGGTGTTTTGTTGGTCGTGTTCACGTGTGTAGATGTTTGTCTTGCATGTGTCCACCCTCATATGTGCATGGCTTGGTTGTGGCAATAGTTATTTGCTGTTGTTTTTATTGTGGTAGTTTTGTTATTTGTTATTTTCATTATGTCCTCTTCAATCATCCCTGAGTTCCTCATAAAGGATGAATTGATCTTTGAGTGTCAATTGCGTGGCATTTCATGTGAAAACGCCACAGTGGCACATTTGCGTAAAACATTGCGTTTGGCTCTTCAGAACAGCACTCCAGTTAATCATGACCTTTTGATAACAGTGAACCCTAATGAGGAGTATAAAACCTGCACGAGTAAGATACTAGTTTTACAGGAGTTGGTTACAAACTTAGATGATGAGAATTTTGCCGTAACGCTCCCTCGTGTCAGAAATCGTTTGAATCACTTGAGTACACGCATTAAGTGTTTGCTTGATGTTCACACATCTAAACTGTCTGAGTTACAAGTTGCCTCACTTGAAAATATGATGGAGGAGATTCAGAATTTAGTTGAGACTGTTGGTAACGCTGAATCTCAGTTCTCGTTAGTGCGTGATGTAACACCTATCACATCCTTGACAAATATTTGTGAACAGTTGAGCAGGGTGACATTGCCCACTTCCACTGTCCCGAATCCACTTATTTCGTCAGTTCCTGGTCCGTCCAAGGTAGACTTTGATCCTGTCGGCAACGTTTGTAGCCCTATGTCCATTCCTAACCTAACTAACCCAGCCTATACCACATCCACTCAGTCCACTAGTCGGAACCCTCATGTTGTATTTAGTACATCAGCAAGCTCGACACATAATCCTACTCTCACTAGAAATTTTGCGCTGCCAAGTGTGTTTGGTAAACTTACTCATCCTCTCGAAACAATGTTGAAAGACTTCCCGGCCACTGATGGGTTGCACATACCTAAATTTTTAAATTTCCTTAAGATTATTGTTAAATTGCGACAAAGCAACACCATCCATGAGTCGCAGATCTTGGAAACTATTTATCCTTTCACTTTTGGGCCTTTAGCCGAAAGGACTCAGCAGGCAATTGCCCAGAACCTTTCCTTCGATGCCTACCATGAGAATATCCTTAGTTTTTTTATTCCCTTCAGGTTGCTTACACAATTGCAATTAAATAATTTCAATCGGTTACAGAAACCTGATGAACCACTTTCTGTGTATGTAAATGAGGTTAAGGAGGCCGCTGCCATTTTGCGACTTGGTGTAACTGAACAAGAGATTGTTAACACCATCCTAGAGGGGCTTTCCCCTGATGAGAGATCTCGGTTAGTCTTTCTCAGCAAACCCTCCACATTTTCCGAGCTCGACAGAATGTGTATCCATTCGCAAAATGTTAGGTTTGCGGATCATCACCGTAACCTACAGTTTGCCCACCCCACATTTAAGACTCAAAACTATGGTTTTCACAATTCATGTAATACCACACAGGTTAATCCTAACTTTAGGAAGAGTAGTGTTTACAACCAAACAAAAACTAAGCCAGACAATCAAGCACAAGGTCAATTTTGTAATTATTGCAAAAGAAATAACCATGTCATCAGAGACTGCAAGGTTCTGCAACAAAAAAACGCCAGAAGCAGGGATGTAAGGTGAGCGACTTACCCTGCAAGCAAGATCGGAAGCCTAATTCACAGTATAATGCTCACGTTCTTCAGCAGATTAACTCAGCTCTTTGTTTTCAAACATATTTTGGAGTACGAAAACACTTTCCAGATCAAGTTTGTAAGGTCAACTCCCCTAATATTGTGGGAATAAATTCCGTGCCAGTACCTCGTATTGTGGTATCGTTTGGTTCCTTTGATACTCCTGCTTTAGTTGATTCGGGTTCTACACGTTCTATCATTTCCTATGAGTTGTTCACCAAATTAAAGGAAGCTAAGGGCATAAAATCAATTGTAAAAGGCGATTTCAAGTGCTATTCTGCTTCTAATGATATTTTAACCATAGATTGTTGCGCCACTATTAAATTAAAAATAGCAAATTTCACTTGGGTTTTCCCTTGCTTGGTATGTAAAAATATAGGTTTGGATTGTATTCTCGGAGCAGACTTTATGATGAAAACCGGACTTATACTTGATGTGCAAGAAAAGTGTATTTTCTTTAAGTTCCTACCTAAACTCAAAATTTGGTTTGCTGACAGTAACCAGCACCTTGATAACCTTGCTGAAATCAATGTACACAACTCTAGTAAAATTGAAAGTGATACTTTGAGCCATCTGTCTGATGAACAGCGTATTGCTATCAGAAAACTATGTGAATCATTTTCTAAAGTTCTAACCTCCGAATTAGGTCTTACCAACCTCTTGGAATATGAGATTAAGCTAAAAGATAGCAGCTATGTTAAAAATCAACCTTACAGATTGGCACCCATTCAGATGAATCTTTTGCGAAACGAAGTACAGCAACTTTTGGATAAAGGCGTTATTGAGCAGTCTACCTCTCAGTATGCGAGTCCTGCATTTCTAGTTCCTAAATCTAATGGTAAGCAACGAATGGTGGTCGATTTCCGTCGCGTAAATCAAAAGATTGAGATTGAATCAGTTCCTTTGCCCGATCTACATTCAGCTTTTCATTGGTTTGCTAAAGCTAAGTACTTTACCACCATTGATTTAAATTCAGCATATCATCAAATCCCTCTCAAAAAAGAATCTAAGCACATCACTAGTTTTTGTGTACCCTGGAATTTATATCAGTTTACTCGAGTTCCTTTTGGGCTTGCTACTGGAGCTCAAGTCCTCACACGACTATTGGATCAAATTTTTCATGACATTAAATTTAAATTTGTATACAATTATTTGGATGATCTTGTTATATATTCTGAGAATTTTGAGGAACATCTTCAACACTTGAGAGAAGTTTTCTCTCGTCTTGAGAAAGCAGGCTTAACCGTTAACCCACAAAAGATTAAAATTGCTGTCCCAGAGATTTCATTCCTTGGTCATAAAATTTCTTCTCAAGGTATTTCCATCGATCCAGAACGTACAAAATCCATTAGAGAGTTTCCTCCACCCCGCGATGTTAAAGGTATAGCTAGATTTATCGGTATGGTCCAGTTTTTTGGAAAATTTATTCCTAATTTGGCCGAGAAGGCCGTTCCTTTGAATCAACTCCGTAAAAAGAAAGTGAAATTTGAATGGGGAGAAAAACAACAAAAAGCTTTTGAAACACTAAAGAATGATATAATGAGTCCACCAGTACTCCGTATGGCAGATTTTTCGAGACCTTTCATTTTGCAAACCGATGCTTCAGGTTCAGCAATAGGGGCGGTTTTAGCACAAGAGTTTGATGGTGCCCGCCATCCGATAGCTTTTGCATCCCGGACTCTGACCAATCAAGAGAAGGTAGCATCTATTTATGAATTGGAATGTCTCGCTGTTGTTTTTGGTATAGATAAGTTCAGGCCTTACTTAGAACATACAGAATTCCTTTTGGAAACGGATAATCAAGCTCTATCATGGCTCTTGGCGCACCCACGACAATTAGGCAAAATCGGTCGTTGGGTCATGAAAATCTCATCTCTAAAATTCAAAGTTCAGCATATAAGAGGAACACAGAATGTAATTGCTGATACACTTTCACGTATGTTTGATTGTTCACAGCCTAGTAAGGAGGAAGCCACTTGTAATGTTTTGGTCACTGATTTCCCTTTAGCCTTCAAGACTATTCAGGCTCATCAAGAGGAAGATGAGGAATTGCAGAAAATTGTCCAAAATTTGAGTTCAGGTATCCAACAAAAACCATATTTTCTGTCCAAAGGTATCTTGTTTTCCAAAACTCGAAACAATCAGAAACGTATTGTTCTTCCCAAAGTATTGAAACCCCTGGTATTCGAATATTTTCATTCCTCGCCTATTGGTGCTCATCTCGGTATATATAAAACTATTGAGGCTATTAAAAGGCATTTTGTTTGGAAAGGTGTGTATGCTGAGGTGGCTGATAGAGTCAAACAATGTCATCTTTGTGCACTTAGTAAACCTGCTCAGAATACCCATTTAGGTTTTTTGTCTTCTGAAATATCCGACAAACCTATGCAAAAATTATTTGTTGATTTCGTAGGCCCTTTTCCAAGGAGTAAAGATGGAAATAGTATCTTATTAGTTTGTGTGGATGCATTTTCCAAATTTGTTTGGTTGATTCCTTTAAGAAAAGCTGATGCACCATCCACGATTCGGGCCCTTCAAACCTACATATTCCAAAGTTTTGGGGTTCCTTCATCAATAGTTTCGGATAATGGATCACAATTTACTTCCAAATTATTCAAAATTATGTGCTTCACACATGGTATACGTCATATCACGTTGTCACCATACTATCCTCCACCTTCGCATGCGGAAAGGTTCAATCGTAACCTCCGTTCGGCCTTAATTGCCTTCCATGCGAAAGATCAAGTTAGTTGGGACAAAAATCTGCGTTGGCTTCAGATGGCTTTTAATTATTCACGTCATGAGTCACATAAATCTTCGCCTTTCAATTTGATGTTCACCTATGCTCCGAACAATCCCTTGTCTAATCTTTGGTCCTTGGATGACCTGTTACCTAAGGATTCTAAAAACATTAAAGTAATTTGGGCAGCTGCCCTTAAAAACCTTAAGCACTCACATGAAAGAAGTCGTATTAAATATGATAAGAATCGAGTCAAAAATCCTTTTCGACGAGGTGACCTCGTCTTATGCAAGTCACATCCTACCAGTAAAGCAGTGGATAAGAGGATGGCGAAACTGTCTTTTCGCTGGTCAGGCCCTTATCACATCCCACGCTTTTTAACCCCAGTGACAGCTGCCCTAGCTGATCCTGACACGGGTTCTTATGTGACCAGAGCTCACATTTCACACTTAAAAAGGTATCACTCTCCACCTCCAGTTTGAATTGTCCAATGTTGGGAACTGCAGGTCCTTTCGTTTGGTCTTCACTGCAGGTGTTTACTTTTGTCCGATCCTTGACTTAGTTTGATCGTGGCTTGATCACCCACTGATCCTAGTCTTGAGGATTCAGAATTTATTTAACTTTTTTTCAGAATAGGCCTATTCTTTATACATATTACATAAAAGGTAGAGAAACAAAAAAACCATGGTAGTAATTTAAGTTTTAATAACATCTATTATTTTATCTTTGTTTAGGGTATGTTTTTATGGGTATGCTCTAGTTTAGATCACATGATGTGTGGGTAATATCTGAATAATGTTGGGTATTATTAATAATTAGAAATCTTGAAATGTTGTTTTATTTTATATTTCACTATCCAAAGGTGTTTTCCTGTGTTCTTGTTTTAGTGTCGCTGTGAATCTCCCGTCTCCTGTATTTCCTTGTGGTCGTGTGCCATGTTCGGGGTCTTGTGCCTCCTTGTTTGTGCCTACTCCTTCGCTCTTGGAAGAGTTACGGTAAATCATTTGAATTCTGGTATTCTCTTCGAAAAACAAGATTCGCTCATCTTTTCGGACAATGTTTATTCCATTGTGCTTGACTTCAATTTAGTTCAACTTGAAAATGAAAGTAAACAAGTGGATGTTTTTCTGAACAAAGTTATTTCACTGAATAGTGGTCATCACGATGACGAAGCTTGGAATCAGAATTTTGCGTTTGTGGTCAAACAACTACAAGAAAACTTTATTGCATACAAAACTGAGACTATGGCTTTAACTTCACTTCTGCCCCATCGCCCTAGAAGGCAAAAACGTGGTTGGTTTAATTTTGGTGGTTCTATATTGAAGACAGTTTTCGGTACCCTAGATAGTGATGATTTGACTGTCTTAGAGAAAAGACTGAAAGTGGTTAACGAGAATCAAGATGACATTTCTAACAGTATGTTACATCATATGATTGTGGTCAATAATTTAGAAGACAGAGTCATAAACAACACTATTCTCATTAAAAATTTGGCGTTACATTATCTAAATAGCCATAATGAATTTTACAAAGCATTAAACAGCTCCATCCATGAAGTCTGGGACAAAATCACATTAATAAGTTGGAGAATTGATCTAAATACCCTTTTGTTTAGGGTTAGTGAGACATTATCTAGTGCTCGGCTGGAAATTTCCGATCTAAGACAAGCTATTGAAAACAGTGTTCATGGACAACTAAGTTCCACTCTTCTAACACCCACGGTGTTTATTGATCTTTTGTTTAAAATTCAACAGTATATTGCCCTACCCTTGCATATGTTGGCTACAATTTCGCATGATAATCTCTACATATTTTATGGTTTGAGTAAAGTCCAAGCCATCGTCTATAATGGTTCATTAAATGTCATTGTTAACGTGCCTCTAGCAAACAAGGATAGCAGTTTTGAGGCTTATAACATTTTCGCCTTCCCATTTTTCTCTTCTGAGTTCAAACATTATCTTTTACTCAACGTGCACGACACTTTGTTGGTTAGTCCAGACAGAAAAATATTTGCTCCTGTGTTTTCTTCTTCTCTCTCGGGTTGTAAAAAATACGGTGTAACCTTATGTTCCCCGACCTTTCCGTTTTTTGATGCTCATGTCAGTAATTGTGAGTTTAACCTTTTTCTTGGTAAACCCACTTATGATATTTGTGATAAAAGCTTTGTTTCACTGGATTTACCTTTCCTTCAAAAAACCAATACACTTTGGTTATTCGCTAGTAATCATTCATTGGATGTTACCTTACTGTGTCGATCAACTGCGGAGTCATTTCCACCTTTAACTATTTCTTTAATTGGTAGTGGATATATAAATAATGTTTCCCATTGTGACATTGTAAGCCCATTTTTCAAAACTTTCGGGTCAGTAATTTCTACTTTACATTTCAATCTAACTTTACCTTCTATTCACATACCAAAATTTAATTTTAACCTTAGCAAGCCGTCCTTTGCATCACTCCCTAATTTAACCATCAATGCTTCTCTTATTAAGGATATTAATGGTATGTTAAAGTCCCGTCCTAACGGTGCTCCTTTTCACGATGTAGTTAATCTCTTTCGTCCGAAGCAACAACACGTTAAGTCCTACTCTCACTTTAACCTTGCTGCCATATCCATATCCTCCCTGGTCTTAATTTGTATCCTCATTTTGAGCGTTATCCTTTTCTTGAAGTTGCGCTCCATCTCGACCACCCCCTCAAATCCTTCACCTCCTATCCCTTCCGGGACAATGTTGTTTCCCTTAGCCTCGTCGTCTAATGTGGAATAGTAATTTTTTTTAGATATATATAGCTAAGTGTTTATGTGGGTATTGTTGTAATTGGGATGTTATTTTAGTTTTGGGACTTATTAACTGTTGCCACTCACCGGCTGTTGCCCTTTGAGGGGAGGAGTGTGTGCCATTGCACATTTGTAGTAATGCGCATGCTCACTTTATCTATTTTATAGTTATTGTTTTTATTTTTTTTGTATAGCAAACTGGGAGCCATAATTTTTTTTTATTCTTGAATTTGTAAATCATCTTGTAACCAACAATTTCAGCATAATTTATATTTATAAAAGCACAAGTTTCTGTGTTAAAAATTGTTATATTAGTTTTACAACAAAATAATTTTACTTCTGTCCATAATGAATGTTGATTTGGGAAATCGCACTATAGTGCAACTCTATTTGTTTTACATGTGCAGTCTTTCATGTCTCAACTCTATGGTCTTCTTCAGTTGCACAAAATAATACGTCTTTCTTTTTGAAGCATGTCGGCCATGATGTAACTGTTCCTTAGCTTCGGCCGTTTCTTAATCTCTTGACATCAATGTCTTAATTAATTCTCCGTACACCGCAAGTGGTGAGTAAAATCGCATATTCCTTCAAGAATATGTGGAAATGATATTTTGTTCAATTATCTTATTTTGTAAAACATTTATGTACAGTGTGTGTGCGGAAGGCGTGGGTGGCCATGGGCGCGATTCCTTCGTGACACACAACTTCTTCGTCACCTGAGTCATGGTGCTCCTCAGTGCCTGATGCAGCTCGTCTAATCAGGAAAGATCTTCTTTGTTACTTTCTGCATGCAGAAGAGCAACCATGAGCCACCACATACCAAAAGATAAAATTTTAACCTAACATTTTCGGCATTGTTTTGGACTAATAATTAATTTTATTTTTACTTAACCTATGTAATTTTTAACCTATGTAATTCTTAACATCAAAATCAATGTGTTTAACTTAATTATCTGAAGGGGCCCCTTATCTTAACATTCATTTTTACTATAAGTATGACTGTATACTCATCAACTGATATTAAACTTGTTATTGTTATTATTTAAAGTAAAAGAATTTAAAGAAAAGAAAATATAAGGAACAGAGAAACGATATTGCTGTATTCATTTAACTAAAACCACTGTTTGTATTAATTTTGACTAATATATATATTTAACTATTTTATCCTGTAATATGGCCTACCCAGTCGGCTCAAGGTTCTCATGATTTTCTACACGCCTAACAAGGCACCATTGAGCCCGTTCCCCCATGCTTTCACTGCTGGCCTCTGTACCTCCTTGGTATTTGACCAGGTTGAGGTGAAGAGGGCGGCAGAAATTCCACGGTGCATTCTACCACGAAAATGAAGCCAAAGGACGTAAAGGATAATCGCCTGCTTCAAACAGTTTTTCCCAACACGAAGAAGAAAGATCCACGAAAGCGTAAAGCTAACGTCGGCGACATTGTGCGAATCTCCAAGCAGAAAGGTATCTTCGAGAAAGGTTTCACTGCGAACTGGAGTCCCGAACTTTTCCGTGTGACACATGTTCGTGAATCAGAGCCTAGGACCTACTACCTCGAAGATTTGGACCACAAACCTATCCATGGCAGCTTCTATGCCGAAGAGATTCAGCCTACGTTGTATCCCGATACGTACTTGGTGGAGAAGATTATAAAACGAAGAAATGGACTGTCCTACGTCAAGTGGTGGGGCTTTCCACCTCGCTTCAATTCGTGGGTGGCAGATGCAGACGTCGAGAAATCCACAAGGCTTTAGTAATTTGTCAGTGTTTTTTTGTACTTGTAGTAGTGTAGTATGTAATAAAAGTTTTTTTAAAAGAACTTGCGGTGTTTTTATTTTCTCAAACCTGTCACTTTAGTGGTACTTTTTTAAAGTATTAAAGTTGTTTGGTATCGGTCAGGGATCGAACCAAGGAGCTTAGTCGATCTATTCAATCAGTATATTTATTGTCAATTTATTTAATGAATTTTGAATTTTTTCCCGAATCTCTAGCATAAAAATTATGAATTTCAAAGATGGCGACCATAACGGTAATTGCAACGGTGACCTCATAATCCATGATGGTGGTTCTGTTTCGAACAGGTGGTGCTATTATTACTTTAAATTAAAAAAATTACAAGTTCAAATATGCATGTTATTTTTATATATACCTTATTTAATTTTCAATCTGGTAAATGTCTCGATGGCCGAGTGGTTAAATGCGTAAGTTTTCCAACCTAGAGATCAGAGCTGCGATGGTTCGAATCACAGCGTTTCCAATATATTTTTCATAAAAAATTAAATTTAAAATGTCGATAAGGTTCATAATAGCTATGGTAGGTAATGGAACATCGACCTTATGTGATGAGACAGAGCGACGCTGACGCTCTCTAGGAACAAACGACAGAAACAAAGTCGACGGTATCCAAGATGGCGGCCTGCGACGGAACAGAAAAAAACATGAGCGTCGCTGGCGCTATCTAGGAACAAACAACAGAAACAAAGTCGACGGTATCCAAGATGGCGGCCCCCAGTGGAACAGAAAAAAGTCAAGAGCGATGCTGGCGCTATCTAGGAACAAACAGCTGAAACAAAGCCGTCGGTATCCAAGATGGCGGCCTCCAGTGGAACAGAAAAAAATCAATATGGCGAAGGAGACGAAAATTCCATCATAATGAGTGGGGCGCTCGATTTAAAGATGGCGGATCCAAGATGGCTGCTGTGATCTACTTGTCCCGTTACGCTGTGTCCCGTTACGTTGTGTCCAGTTACGCTGTGTCCCGTTACATTATGTCCCGTTACGATATGTCCCGTTACGATATGCCCCGTTACGCTGTGTCCCATTACGCGGTGTCCCGTTACGCTTATCCAAGATGGCCGCCGTGACGTCACAATCCAAGATGGCCGCCGTGACGTCACAATCCAAGATGGCGGACCGACAATCACAATCCACATCCTGCATCCTGTTTCCGGAGCCCCATTCGTATACTACTAAAGAAGTTTCACATCAAAAATTGGCAACTAGTGTACACATATGCAAAACGAATTATTCCTGGTACGTTTAATGCTCTTGAAAGGTTTTCCGGAAAAAGCCGTGGGGTGGGAGGGGGGGGGGGGGAGAGTAATCACAATTGCCACCTCGCGCACAAACTTACGTAATATTTTTTCATAACTCTACGTCAGCTGCAACATTGAAGCTACTCCGTCAATAAGATTGCTGCAAGCTTTGACGTTGTCACGAGTGACTGGCGGACGTAGCGTGTTTGTATCCTCACTACTGCTGACCCCCAGGAACTCCAGCGCTGACACCAAGGTCACGGCATGACCTCGCGAGCTGCGAGGCCAGAGTCGAAGATAATGTGTACACTGCGACCTACAAGCGGCCGTGGTCGCCTAAACTTATTTAGGCGCGTTGTGATGAGAGAGAATGTTTGAAAATTGACGCGATGAAAATAGGCTACATACAAATAAAAATTATATATGTACTTTTTTAAATCGTTAATTTTAGTGATGGATATTGAATTCCGGTCCATATAGGTACTAGTTTAAAACTTTTATTTATTTTTAATATTAGTGATATATATTGTGTTTATTAACTTTTACAAGTGTTTTTCAAGAGTATTTTTATAAGTGAGGTTATGTTCCCATAAGTATAATTTATTTTAAATATAAATTGTTTCATCATTATTTAATAAACAATTAAAATTAATAAATAATAATTGTTTATCATATGTTTTTGATTTCATCTTTAATCAAAATGTATCTCAATTATTTAAGTAAATAAAATAATTAGTTACATAAACACGTTTATATTAATATTAAATACTGAACATTTATTTATTTTTTTTAACTTGAATGAATTTATACTTTTCAACTGTTATTATAATATCACTCCAGTCCATTTATTATTTTATTTCTATTAATTATTGCAGGCAAAATTCCAGTTAGTTTTTATTACGCCAAGTAAGCATAAACCATTTTCTTTGATTATCTTTGACGTGGTCCAATGTAAGTTTGCATCGATCAAGTACCAGTATTTATATGACCAGAGAAATTACAGGTTACTCCAAATGTTTAATATCAATAGTGAATTTGAGATGAATTTTCGTTTCTAAATTTGCAGATGAAATTACTTAATGATACTTTCCATAACAAAAACGTATTATATCAATAAAATAAAATTAGGATTTCTATAAAAGTTTAATAATAGTGAAAGTTTTGTTTTTCATTAGGATTTTGAAACAATGAAGAATATATACATGATATATTTCGATAAACCTGTATTAAAAATTACCTTTTGCAAGAGTAGGATGTTTTATTTAATCATCGTTGTTTGTAAATAATGCTGTGTAGGAAAATATCAGGTATAAGAAATACTATGTATTATTATCAGTTATATTAAGTTTTTTTATATAATCAGTTTACATGCAGTGAAAATAATTTTTGAAAAATAGTGTGGTTGTATCATATGAGCTACAGACATATAGTCTTTTTACATTGTACAATTTTATCATTGTATAATATTTAAAGCTTAATTTTTAGCAGATTCTTGTAACAGAAACATCATTATATTTCAATCCTAATAGTCTTAAGCTTTTGGTGGGACCTTTAATAGAGTCGATATAATAATAATTATTATGTATATTTTTACTATATGAATAGATTTTGTTGGCTCAAGAAAATGTTTTCTTTAACGTAAATTTATGTACTCGCATTTGGCGCACTACAAAATCAGTTTTGTTGCTCTCCAATTCTAGGTTAACAAACAGAGAATTTTCGTAAACTAAGTTTCGGGCTGGAAAACAAATCCTACTTTTTTTCCTCTGTAGTCGGGAATAACAGAAATGTGAACATTAAAATTATGCCACCATTCCTAACTGGAATCAATTTGTTTGAGTGGCTATGCCGAACGAATCATAACAAATTTGAAAAGCGTAATAATATGTGTAACCACTTTTCTTTGCTCGCTGCTGGAGGTGACTCGTGGAACTCATGCGGAGAGGGTCTCGGGTTCGAACCCAACTCCACGACTTGTCTGGAACTCGATAACACCGATTCGATACCCGCATGGTCATGCACGCACTTAATAATAATTAAAATTATTATTAAAAAAATTGGTTGTCTGTAAAGTCGGTTTACGGACGATAGTTTAACGTGACTACGTCATAACAAAGTATTGATGAAATGATTGCATACTTTTATGAATAAAATTGAATCGTTTTTATTGAATTATCACTATTTTTATGAATACAAAGAAGGAGTGAAATGAAATCTACAATTTAACTGATAAATTTGCTTTTATTTGCACTCATTAATCCAAGTATGTTTATTACTTTAACGAAGAGATTATTTTAACTATAACTTTTATACGTGTTTACTATTTAACTTCTTCCAATCTGTGTTATTCTGTTAAGGATAGGACGATGATAGGAAAAGTAGGAAACGAATGGGAGTGTTTCAAGTTTAATGTGCCTCGAAAAAGTCAAATCTATGTTTGTTCCAATCGAGTGGAAGAGAGATAGATGCGGCGCAAGCGTACAATGAGCGTAACGGGACACAACGTAACGGGACACTTTCGTGCGTGCAGCCGGTGTTAATCGATTTATTAGACGTCACGTCAAAAGTCCGGTATTCTGTCACCTAAAGTAGTCCGCCTACCTGGCGCCAAACTGAGCTGGGAGGTGTTTGAAATGCCCGGTTTCGCGTAAACCTACCCACTGTATGTACTCTCGGTAAGTTTCCTAACAAAAAAACGCGTTTTAGATATCAAACTTCACAAATGGAAGGATAGAAATTTTGTAGGGTACGCTGATATTTAAAACATGAGTTTTTATGTCGAAAACAGTGTTTTTGTTTCACTATAATTTTTGATCGAAGAGTGAAATAATATGTTTATAGTATTTAAAATATGAAACATAAAGGATACTAATTGAATTTGATTTAATTTTCCAAGATACAATTCTTTGTCGTTTCCAGCGTAACCAGATAAAAAGAAAGCAACGCTGTAGCGTCGCTTCACTAACGCTTCCCCGATAGTGAGAAGTGGGGCGCTCGATATTAACCTTCCTCTCTCCCACATCGAGTGCCCCCCTATTGAGCGTTCAGTGTTTTGGGTTTTAACCGAGGCAAGTCATCTCTGAACAGGGTGCTCGTATGCTGTACACTGCCTGTAGTTTGCCTATACGCATGCAATGAGCAGAAAGCTTTAAAACATTTAAATTATTTTACCATAAAACATAGTTTTGAAGTTTACGTTTATCAACCCCTTTTCACAGTTGCGATTTTGCCAGCGCAGGCGGGCCCCCTGCCCCCTTCCCCTCACCGGATCAACGCCCATAGCTATGGTTATTTTTTTCAGATATGAAATAGGTTTATCGAGTAAATACTGAGTGTTTCTTACGAAAATTTGGCGCATGATTTTATATTTTAAAATATTCTAAACTTAACCTGTGTGGCCAATTGTACAAGCCCCACGATAATGGGTGCGACTCTAAACTATTGGTGTTCTTGCGGGGGTTTTGGCGCCTATTCTCTCCGCAGTAGATCTCGGAAACGCTGCTGCTGTATGGATTACCCAGACTGCTAATTCAGCTAGCACGTCACTGCATTGTACTACTGTCAAGAGAATAATTATTAAAAGGAAATTTGGTAGTGTTGTGTTACTAGTGTAAATTTGCATTACCTATGACCAAGTCTGTCTTATACGTAACTGACATTTACTGTAAATGAAATAGTAATAGTTTGAAAACATACGATTTTAATGGGTTCTTAAATATTGACGTGAAGTTACTATTACCATGCAATTCAGCGAGAGGAACAACCAAAATAATTTACTGTGTATGTTATCATTTTGTTCAGACCTAGTTGTCAGTAATTAGATGTAAATGACGTCACAGGAACACATCGACTACCATTCCGGGTCTAGCTATAATCTGTCGGAGGCTTGAGGCTCTCTTCTTAGGACCTCCAGGTTGTCTGCTGCGACGCTGGAACACGGGACGCTGGAAGCTGTAATTGGCGAACTACAGAAGATCTGATGTAGCCGGGGTATGGCTGATGAATCGACTTCCCTCTCGTCCTAAAAAGGCGGTTTTAATTTGGATCGGTCTCACCAAAAAGTCGTGTCCGATCGTAGCTGGCGCTGACATCAGTCGTCCGGAACCACTACGGGACGAACGGGACCGACGCGGAAGTTGGCACTAGATGTCGCCGATACTCACTATCTGAAACTTATTCAGTCCAGAACTATTCTCACAAATAATAGTGTGGAGAATTCTAGATAGCACACGACCGCGGATGACGCGAATCTTCAATTCCTCGGGCGGCAACCAAGGCTTTGGTTCGCCCAGCCCGAGAGACGTCTTCCCGCTGCAAGATGGCGATGGCGTCTCCCCTTTCTTCCTTCTAACTATTTATTTTCCGTCCCTAGCAACCAAGGAGCTATGGAAAAAATCAGCAAACCAAATAAACTGCATAGTGAAATAAAACTTGGATATTAGCGTGTAAGAGTACTGAACTAAGGCAAATGAATAAAGGTTCCAAAGAATAATGCTTAGATGACCCTGAAGTTAAAAATGTGTTGTCTCTGGCAATTAGATGTGTTATATAGGTTAACTTTGGTTGTCCTCTTTACAATAAAATAATTAAATACATAAGATCGGCTTATGAAATATACAATTAATGTTACAATAATAATCAAAATAATAATATATTTGTAAACAGTCGTACTGGTTACAATATGTTTCGTTTAATCAATTTTTAACCATGGAAAAGATAATCTAATGTTCAATATAATTAGACTTTCTTTGTTTTATTGTGCTTATTAATACGCGCAGTTAAAACTGGAAAGCAATTCAGGGAACGGCTTACAAATAACTTTAACCAGTGGATGTAATGGGATAACACGGGTGGGAATCCGAACCAAGTATTACTGCGATTATTATTATTATTTTAGTTTTTCATATAAATTTACAAACTTAGAAATGTCTGTAATTTTATATATGTAAATATTCCATTCACAAAAGAATTACAATGTAGACTATGGTTACATGATTACAAATTTCGTGCTTTATAAACAAACATGATTTTCTTTCGTTGATGCTTGTTGCGTGATTGCGTCGCTGCGGTCCCTGTGTAGGTTATACACTCGGCCTTGGGATGAAATACGTATTCCCGACACGACCAGCCAGTCGCCCGGGAGCAGAAAAGGCAGGCCTAGACTTTTGCGAAACCACGGGCGTTTACTTTTGCAGGGCCCTTATATTTTGGAGAGGGTCATTACCCAGTTCTCACAGGGGTTAAGGGAATTTGAAAAATAAAATCTCTAAACAATTTTTTTTTAAGCTGACCTGGACCTTAAAATTCAACGATGGGTTTGCTAATTTATCTTAAGAAACGTTGACAGTCATTCCTGATTAAATTATACTCGGGTACTAAGTTTTATAAACGCTAAGGATCAAATTACAGTGAAGTCGCGTCGTTATAAGAGGCAGTCAAATAAAGGTATTCAGAAGCAAGGAGGTATAAGTGAATACAGGATATATTTGGGACTTGAGACTGAAAAATTTATAATATTAGCCCTTAAAATTACCTTCACGCTGATAAACATAATACATCAAACAAAATCACTCGATACAAAAGAAATAAAATGATTTGTACCCAAATGTAATTAAATAAATAAAAGGAAGTAAAAAAATTATCAAAAATCATCAAAAGAACCCATTTATAACTGTACTTTAATAGAAACGAATTTCAATGATTAAATGCATGAATTGTAACGAAATAAATCAAAGGAAAGAACTGAAATGTGCGGAAATGTTATCTACTTGAACATAATAATGCGAAATAACTGACATAATCTCGCCCCGGCCGTGTAACCATGCAACTTATGCGCCCGGCGCGAGGTAACGGAACGTTCGCAGTCCAGACCGCACGGTGCGCGCCGTGTGGGCATCAGGTAAATCCGGCAGTGGGTCACGGCCGTGGCAATGAACTCTTCAGGGGGAGGATTGATGGGGGGGGGGAAGGAGGGGACCGCGCACCAGTTTTCACTGCTCGGCCGTGGCCCCGTTCAGCTGCTGCTGCTGCTGCTGCTGCTGCTGCTGCGCCTTCCCGTTCCTTTTTCTCCCCGCAACCCGCTGGAGGTCACGTGAGCTGCGTTACGTCAGCGCCGCGGGTGGGCGACCCTTCCGCCGACTCACCGCACCAGGCAGGCGGATCTAGGGAAGCCTTCGCCTCACAGACGAGAGAGCCACACCCGAAGTTCCCCGAAGTTCGTGCGCGCTTTTTTTCCCCCCGTTCTATCTCATTGTATAAACCGGTGTGGCATTAAATTTTGCGGTCGATTGGGATAGTTTCAGGGGCGTAGCCAGAGGGGGGTTTTAGGGGTTCTAACCCCCCCCCCCCTAAGCACCCATTTTTTTTTATTTCTGTCGCAAGCAGAAGCTATAAGATTGTGACGCCGTGACGGGTCCCAAGTTTTGAAATATCTTACACCTATTGTATTTAACCAGCGCGGTAATTATAAGCAGGTGGTGACTGGGTAACTCTTCAAGCTAAAGCTAATTATTTCCAGGAATAGGTCAGTTCTGCAGAAACCCAACCATTTTTATTCTTTTTTTTTTTTTTTTGTATTGTCGAGCTTCGAGCATGATTTATGAATTTGAGTGGACTTGGACAAGGCACTTGGATTGATTAAAATATATTTAATTAATTTTTTACTTCATCACTCAAACAATTTTTTTACTAAAAAATTAATAATATTTTTACCAATTTTTCCGGGGGTGGACCCCCGGACCCTCCGCTTTAATAAGGGGGGGGGGGGGCGGGCATGCTTTTACATCCCCACCCCATACACAAATCCTGGCTACGCTACTGGATAGGTTAGCTACATTATAAATACTTTAAAACATTGTGGATGGTTGGTTATGTTAGGTAAGTATAGCTACATTAAAAATACTGTAAAATCATTTTATGGTTGCTTAGCAAATAACTTTTTAATATGCAGCTATCCAGGGCTAGGAAACCGTTTACATGATTTCACAGTATATTTAATGTATGTAGCTATCCTAACCAAATCAACCGTCCACAATGTTTTTAAAGTATTTATAATGTAGCTAACCTAACCTAATTGACCATTAGTTATCATGAGTTACAATGATAAAAAAAAACAGAAGATGCACGATCGGACGTTTGGCTCTCTCGTCTGTGAAAAGAAGGCTTCCCGCAGATCTAGGGGATCGAGGGCGGAGCGATTTGTATTCCCAACCTATCTAAAACTAAGTGTGCTAAGTGCATCAGTAGGAGGGAGGGACCTAGGTGAAGCCTTTACGCCTAGTCGTGCTGGGGATTAGCCACGCATGCATCGAGTGCTTTGTATGGGGATTGGCCAGCCATGGCAGCGATTGGCGCCATCACCGACTCCCCTAACTCAAATCATGCTGTTTTGGGCCCAGGTAAAACCATGCATACTGGGTGCAGTAGACATGCATTAATAGTGCAGGAGAACACATGAGACAGGATTATCTGGACGAAGAGTTGATAAGAGTAGAAGAAAAACCTAACAAGCTAGGGTAGACGGACGCGATGTCCGCTTTCTTTTTCTTTCTTTTTTTTAAATCCAACACTGGACTTGTTTTACCAGCACCTTCAATCACAGAAGAAGGAAATTAATACATCTTACGATTAATTGGCCCCCTATCAATCCCGAACATATCCAAAGCTCGCTGCTTGCTCGTGCGTATATGTGTCATTGACCTAACCTAAAAAAACATGTTATATAGTTACTACTACCTAGACACGCAAAAACCTTCCCCTCTCAAAAAAAAAAAAAAAAAAGATAAAATTTTTGCGAGAGTTTCGTTTATGTTAAGCACCTAACTTTTGCTTTGACAAGAAAAAAAAATCCGAAAATGAATGACTGCGAATAATTACATATGTTGTCTGACTCTAGGTTAATGAACCTTTAATTTCTCCAAGTAGTCAAGAGCACAACCACAGATGGATGTAACGAGATTATCCCCTCCAGAAATTCAGCGGACTAGAAACATTATTTATATTTTCTTTTGTCGTCGCTTTTGAATGATTTTTTTCCCCCCTTGTAATATGTGATGTCTTTCTTAGATTATACAAAAAATTATCACTTGTTAATATCCCAAGTATATAAAACAAAATGTCAAAAAAAAAACTTTAATATCTACTGAAATTTTGGCAGACAAACATGTCAAAAAAATATCCACAAACTACCTCAATTCCCCCCCCCCCCCCAAATCTCAATTCAACATCCTAGCTAAGCCCCTGTACATATGTCGTTTAACATTTGTCTGCCAAGAATTTACATTAGATAATAAATGTTTTAAAAAACCATTTGTATTTTTAACTGGGTATATTATCACGTTTTTTGTGTATAATCTAGGAAAGACAGTTCAAATAATAAATTATTTCAAAGCGATAGCAAAATAAAAAAATTAATATTCTTTCTGTTGAACTAGGGATAAGGCAATCAAATCCTAAAATCCTCAGATCATCACATACCATGAAATCCTTAGCATTTGAAGGATTCGATATTAGAGGGAAAAGATCCGAAGAAAAATATTAGAGGAAATAAAGTAAATTAAAAAAATTAACACATAACCTTTAAAGTTTGCACGGTCAATTTTGTTTCTTCATACCTATCCTCTTAACATTCCCCATGATGGTGTACTTTTAACATGTAAATATGTAAATAAAATTACAATGTATATTGATTCTAAAAACGTGGTTCATGAATAAAACATTCAAAATGTGAAATCCTTCAATACAGTAGTTCATACTCTTAATGTCATATATATATATATATATATATATATATATATATATAACGTGATAACGTCTTATAAATGATGAACGCCGGCTGCATGCACGAAAAATTGTCACGTTCCGCCTGAGCCGAGCGTGCAAGAACCGGCCAACCACCGTGCGAGAAAATCTTCTATAATATCAAACAGGTTAAAGCGGGCTTTTTAACTAATTGTTCGTGATTATATTTAAACAAATTATTATTTAAATTTAATTTCCAAAAATTGTAAATAATATTTGAAGATTAAAAAGTATGCAATTTTTCATCAATGTTTTCTGATGACGTTATCACTTAAAATTATCGTCCGTAAACCGACTTTAGAGACAACCTCCTTTGTCTGGACGCTTGAGATCTAAATTTGGATTCGGGGGTATATTCGAGATACTCTCTGGAATTCGAATTCGAGATTATGATTCGAGAAAATTGTGATTTGACACATCACTAATACTAATACATTCCTCTCTGGCTGGCTCTAACACGTCACTTCGCCCTATTTTAGGACAAATAACTCTAGGCAAAGTTACTTAAGCCAAATTAATTCGGGCTGAATAACTTAAGGCATAGTGGCCACAGTCCTAGATATTGTTATGAACGCCGACAGGGCCGCAACACGCGCCAGGTTCGGAGCTGGCTGGCTGGCTGTCCCGCACTGCCACTGGCGTCATGCACCGTGTCACGTGACATCCACTGACGTAAGGCATGCCACGCGTGTCTGGCCGGATTACAAGGGTCGTCGCTACCCCCTCCCCCCTCCGCCCCCGCGCATCGTCCTGCCACGGCGCCGTCAGCCATCGCTGAGCGGCCTTGGGAATTCCGCGGGGCCGCCGCGCGTAGTGGCGCGAATTTACGCCACCCTTCTCGACTGTTCGGCTCGGGATGACGCGACTCGTTACAGCCGCTCTCGTCGGTTCGAGAAGGGCGCGCAGGTACTTGAGCAGCGACGCCGGCCTCTGCAACAGAGTTTGGCGACAGAGTTCGGCGAGGAGTGCGGTGAGAGTACCGCGGTGAGTTCCGCGACGGGGGCCGCGTGAGTGCCGAGTTCCGAGCGAGTTCAGAGCGGACTCCGAGCCAAGGTATGTGCGACATCAGCGAAGAGGGTGAGAAACCCCCCCCCCCCCTTTTTTTCAACATGAGAGTGGCACGACGCGACGCGGAGTTCCACTGGACCGTGAGAGTTCGACTGAGTGCTGCGAGACTGTGTGTAGACAGGCGCGTGGTAAGGGGCGAACCACTGTCGAGCCTAGCTCCATTGAGGAGTGTGAACTGCGGAACTTGACAGACATTGAGAGATTTGATAAACATTTTTAAGAGCATGTGTTTTGTGATCGGACATTTTTAAGTACATTTATTTATCATTAATGTAAATATTAGTAATCAATAAAACCGCAATAAAACTTAATTGGGCTATCCCTTACAAACCCAGTTCTCCTCACATTATAAATCGTAAGAATACATTATACGGCAAATAGAGTTTCGGGCCTGCTAGAATTAACAGTTGTTTTTACCCCCCGACTAGGGCTGACATTCTCACGTCACAGTTGTGACTTGAGACAAATGTAAGTAGGCTACTACCTATTTACTATAATTGGTCAACCCGGAATGTTCTACTTGAATTTTAATTATCTGGTTGACCAAAAGGCCTAAGTCTGTTTTGCACCTATCAGCTCCTTTACGAGATACATTAACTTTTGGAATTCTTAAGTACAAAAAAAAACCCGCTCAATTGTTAATTGCCATAGTAAAATGTCTTTCATTTATGGAGCCTTCCTATATGAATAATATAATTTAAACTTTCCTAGTTAAAAGTCGATTTAACAAACTTCCGATAGTTAATTATTTCACAATGCGTTGGAAAAACTCATAGAGATTAAGAATTTTAAAAAGTAAAGTAAATTTACATAAATTTCTCTGATAAGAATCATGATTATGCCGTAATTTCACCTAAAATATTTAGTGTTTAGGTCTATGTATACATGTATTTTGTATTGATACTTAAGGAGGACTAGGTCTTGTAATCTTGCAATTTCAAATATTTGTATACTGCTTGCCATAAAGCTTACGTGCTTTTTTTGTATGCGGGCAGCACAGCTAGTGCGATGTGTTTTGTGTAGGAGTAGTATGGCTTCCGGGTCGCATGCCATCAAGTCGTCCGGGAAGCCAGTTGCGACCGCGTGACACCGTGAACCTCGCAGATTATCGCAGCGGCTTCCGGCGTCGCCTGTCGCGGGCCGGCAAAGCGCTTACGAACACACACTTAGAAACACGTAACTTAGGAAACAAATGACTTAGTAACACAACGTGAAACACATAACTTACAACATGTAACTTAGAAACACGCGACTTAGAAACACGTGACTTAGAAACACGCAACTTAGAAACACGCAACTTAGAAACACATGAATTATAAACGCGTGACTTATAAACACACGACCTAGAAAAACAAGACTTCGAAATACGTGACTTATAAAAACATAACATAGAAACAATGAGTTAGTAACACACAATGTAAAACACGTAACTTAAAAACTCGTAACTTAGAAACACATAACTTAGAAATGCATGACTTAGAAAGACGTAACTATAAACACCTGGTTTAAAAACATATAATTACGAAATACTAAACTTAGAAAAAACATTACTTAGAAACACATGACTTAGAAAAACGTAACTTAGAAACACTTTACTTACTAACACCACATAAAACACGTAGCTAAGAAACACACATGTTAGAATTTTCTAAGTTATGCCTGCTCTAAGTTACGTGGTTCTGGCGTGTGGTAGTTCTAAATAATGTGGTTCGGTAGAATGTCTCAATCTTAGTTTGTAGTATAGAGTAAATGGTGCACGCTGTTGCCAGATTGATACTTCCAGGCTTGCTAATCTTATTAGATATACCATATTTCAGTTACATCTCCTTAGAAGTAAAAATTGAATACTATCAGATATTGTAATTTTCAAAAATTCTCATTGCAAATTTTCCTTTACAAAATACAATAATTAGATACATTAAAATATATCGTTACATTATAAAGTTGTGTCCAAAGCTTTTGTGCCACCAACAGAGCACACCGATAAAAAAAGCAGTGCTAATGGCAGACATCGTGTTTTGTAAAGAGAGAGTAACAGTACATTAAAATGCACACTGCAGACTAAGGATGAAACACGCTATAAAATGTGATAGTTCAAAGTTCTGTGTTTCTCGCTTGTGATACTTCTAAGTTGTGATTTTCTAAGTCTAAGTTTCTAACGTGTAATTGTTCTAAGTTATGTGTTTCTAAGTTATGATAATTCTAACGTATGACAGTTCTAAGTGACGTGTGTATCCCGCATCAGAAGCGCAAGTTTCCGCCACTTGGTTTGATAACTATCACCCACCGCGCAAGGGTTAAACAATGGCGGTACTAGTTTAATGCAGATTTTTGGACATACGCCATTGCATTTTTGCACGGTTTGTCATTGAAAAATTCCGAAACAGTGCAAAACTGCAATGGCGTACGTCCAAAAAAAACTGCATTAAATCAAAATTTCCCCATTTCATGAATCATCTAAAGAACGTTTTGGCTGTACTGTTTGGCCACTATGTCTGCTGAGGCCTGTCCACGTAAACGACGGCATGTACGTTTGCTTGGAAGTTGTACTTTGACAGACACGTTATCTTGTCAGACCACTGTAAACACTGTTTAACGCGCACGTGGAAGTCAGAAGAGTTGTTCATTGCTGTAGAATGTAATCCAAGATGATTTTAGTGAGTTTGTCTGCGAAGCGAGTAAACTCAGTAACCGATAGTTTTCGAAGATATCAGGTAATTTTTGAAGATCTCTGGATAGTTTTTTTTAACTAGTGTTCTATGTAAATTTAATGTGAAACACTTCAGTGTAACGAAGATAACACGCAGCTAAACATAAAAACCAATACATTAATTAATCATAGAAGAAATAAAAATTAAAAAAAAATTGGTTGTCTGTAAAGTCGGTTTACGGACGATAGTTTAACGTGACAACGTCATAACAAAAAATTGATGAAATGATTGATCCAGAAGAAAAGGAAATATCATATTCGGCCTGAGACTGAGCCGTAATAGGTTTTTGCAACCAAACCAGTTAGGCATTAAAAATATTATATTGTTTGAAGAAGAATTTTTTTAAATTTTTTCTATCTTTTGTATGATAAAATCTACCTCTGCATACTTTTATGAATAAAATTGAATCGCTTTTATTGAATTATCACTATTTTGTATGGATACAAAGGAATGAAATGAAATGTACAATTTAATTAATAAATTTACTTTTATTTGCATTCATTAATTTAAATATATTTATTACTTTTAAATGTTTCGTGCGCCGTATTTATTTTTACAAGAACAAAAAATAATTCCGTAGCTGCCGAGATTCGAATCGACAACCTTTGGAATGGGAGTTTGCGATGCTGACCGCATGGCCACGAGGCCATACTTGAAACAATATAGTTTCAGCTGTTATATACATATTTATAAAAATTTTGTTCACGGTAGGGGAATAATATTATTTCGTTTTTATAACACGATTTTATAACAAATACGCATCCCAAATACACCAAACTTATTTATAATGTGTTACAATATTTTTTAAAACATTGTGCAAGCACCATTGTTGGTTCAAAACGTATTTGAATATTCAACATTACTTTTAAATAACCGTACCGATTGTGCTGAAAATCGCTGGACGATCGATAAATTACATAATATTAATAATTGAAACGACGAAAATATTATTGAAAAGTCAAATCGATGGTTGTTCCAATCGAGTGGAAGAGAGATGCCACGCATGCGTACAATGAGCATGAAGAGAGATGCCACGCATGCGTACAATGAGCAAACAGAACACATCCGTAGTGGGATATCCGTAGTGGGACATCCGTAGTGGGACACTTTTTCGTGCGTGCAGCCGGCGTTCATCGATTTATTAGACGTTGTCACGCCAATAAAACACCCCTATAGCATCAACAGAGAAAATTATTATAGATTAAATACTATCTCAAATTATTGGTATCGCCATAATCATGAATGGCCGCCAACTAATACTTATCATCCATATTGATGGCTAGAAGACCATTTTCCTATTATGGCCACCCATAGGGACCAATCACAACTCGGCTGCGAGTTATATAATTACAGAATGAAAATTTTGTCCGCATATCGATATAACGGTATTTTGATATGTCGTTTTAATTATATCGATTCCAATCAAGTATCGGCTTAGATTTTTCCATATTTTCAATATATGTATATCATATTATCGATATAATTAATAGTAGTATATATTGGCCGGTCCGGAAACCGGATGCAGGATGTGGTGGTGGTGTCGGCGTCCGCCATCTAGGATTCTGACGTCACGGCGGCCATCTTGGATTTGTGATGTCACGGCGGCCATCTTGGATAAGCGTAACGGGACACGTCGTAACGGGACACAGCGTAACGGGGCAAGTAGATCACGGCGGCCATTTTGGATCCGCCATCTTGGATCCGCCATTTTGGATGACGTAATTGTGTTCTAGAAAATTCCGGTGATGTGTTTTCCGCCATTTTGAATGATGACGTCACCGTTACAATTTCCGTTACGGCCGCCATCTTTAACTTTTTTATTTATTATCCGATTTAAACGAATTTTTTTTAAAATTTATAAAAAAATTCACTTAATAAAAATTTAATAAAATATTAATAAAAAAATTACTTTTACGACACGGAGCTCGGAGCCCTCGGTTCGAACCCGGTGAGGGCAAAAAAATAAAAATGGCGACCGATACTTCCCCCGTGGTGGGTACTAGCAGACTGACCCCCACCACTTATGTCAAAGTATACATATCTTCACCTAGTATTACGTCATGTCCGCCATCTTGAAATTTGGACGCCATCTTGAAAATCTTTATTTATTATCCGATTTTAATGAAAAAAATTCCAAAATTCATCAAAAAATTAACGTATTTGAATTCTGTTTGATTATATAGATGTACGTCCTTGGTTAGATTCCCGGCGAGAGTAAACGGTCGATCCTTCCTCCATGAAAGCTACCTAGACTGATCTACCACCAAAAGTACCAAGGTATATATCATCAACTGGTATGACATCATGTCCGCCATCTTGAAATCACCCGCTGGAGACCGCCATCTTGTTTTCGTCCGCTAGAGTGTGCTGATACCATGTTTGTAAAATTATCTGGTCACCATACTTTTGTCCTCAAGTGTTGACATTGAACATTGACCTTGGCATTTGACCTTGACCTTGAAATATGACCTTGACCTTGAAATTTGACCTTGACATTGAAATTTGACCCTGACCATGACCTTTGACCTTGACCTTGAAATATGACCTTGACCTTGAAATTTGACCTTGACATTGAAATTTGACCCTGACCTTGAACTTTGACCCTGACCTTGAACTTTGACCTTGACCTTGAACTATGACCTTGACCTTGAAATTTGACCTTGACATTGAAATTTGACATTGACCTTGAAATTTGACCTTGACCTTGAAATTTGACCTTGACCTTGAAATTTGACCTTGTCCTTGTCGACCATCATGGATACGACATTTTATGTTCAGTACATGCTACCAGGAGCGACCACATGCTGGAGTACACCATCTTGTGCGTGTACTTGTATTATAGAGTACATTTCCATTTGGTTAATTTTATTATAACCCGCTACAGTGCAGTAATCATTTATTATGGAGGTGCCCCCCGCCATCTTGAAATTCGGCCGCCATCTTGAAATCATGTAATAATGTAGCTAGAAAAGCGGGAAAAAATCCAAAATTCATCAAAAAAATCACTCATTAACTTACATATTGATTCGATCCGCTTCAGTCCTTGGTTCGATACCCGATCGATGCAATAATGTTTAATTTGATGTAAAAAAATAATAACTTCAATAAACCATGTTCAACATTCTTAAAGAGACTTTAAATCCTCTACTACAATCATCCTATCCGACATCAAGACCATCATCTTGGAATTTTCGTAATAATTAAACTAAAAATTCAGGAAAAAGTTAAAAATTCATTAAATAAATTTGCAAACAATATACTGATTAATTAGGTCGTCTAAGGTCCTTGGCACGATCCTGGACGAAGCTAAAATAAATTTAATTTAAATACCAGAAAAGCGTAAGGTTCGAGAAATAAAACACCACAAAGTCGTTTACAAACACAATAATTATTACACAATTTCTATCCTACTACAGAGCCACTTGCGAAAGCCAGCAATCGTATAAACATTTAGCCCTGCATAGACGTGCAACGACTACTTCCTAGCTCCAACAGCTCCAAATGCTCCAACTGCCTATTATTTCAACAGCTCCAATGATATTGGGCTTCAATGCTACGAGTCTAAGAGACTACGAGGCTACAAGGCTACGAGTCTAAAAGGATCTAGCTGGTTCCGAGTTAAACATGGCTGAGAGACTGCATGACTAAAAGACCGCATGGCTACGAAACTACATGTCTATGAAGCTACATGGATACAAGTCTACTCGGCTCCAACACGCAATGTACACACAGTACACACAGGAAAACGGAATGTACACACAGGAAAACGAAATGTACAAACAGGAAAACGAAATGTACAAACAGGAAAACGAAATGTACACACAGGAAAACGAAATGTACACACAGGAAAACGAAATGTACAAACAGGAAAACGAAATGTACAAACAGGAAAACGAAATGTACAAACAGGAAAACGAAATGTACAAACAGGAAAACGAAATGTACAAACAGGAAAACGAAATGTACAAACAGGAAAACGAAATGTACAAACAGGAAAACGAAATGTACACACAGGAAAACGGAACGTACACACAGGAAATCGGAACGTACACACAGTACACACAGGAAACGGAATGATCACACATACAGTAGCGGAAACACAGGCTTATTTGGAAATCTGGATACAAGAAATAAATCATACTTTTTAAAAATATAAATAATTCATTTTATTTTTCATTAGTACACACATGACAGTTAATCAAATGATTATTGTATGTAGCCAGCGTTCCGAAGTTCTTACAGTATGGGCGATACTTCCACAATATGCAAGTAGTTTCCTCTACGAACAGATGCCACCATCAGTCTTAGCCGGTCAACCAATATTTTTGGATCTTTCCATGATGTGGAATCAATCTCTTCTGCCACCATCTTCATTGCTTGTTTATTATAAATATTATGATCTCTGGTGTCTTCCATTTTAAACACCATCCTCAGGGTCACTTTCATCATCTAGCCAGCGATCATCACAAGCTTGATCAGATTTATTTATTATAACACGGCGTTTCCATCGCTTCGGTCTCAGGACACCACCACATTCTTCGATCTTGTCAGCTTTAGGTTCTGCATCACAGTCTATGCCTTTGTAAACAGCCTCAGAGTCACTGTAGCAATCACCGTAGAAGACAACGTCTTCACCCAGATTACTGCAAGAACTCAATATCGTTGATGTCGAAGTGTCTTCATCGCCTGTATGCTTCCTTTTCAGTAGTCCACCATTTATACAAAGTATGGAGGATCTGCTAAATATAGGCTTGAATGTATTCTCACTTTTCACAGTGTTGATACCTTCATTAGTTTCAGTCTTCCCGATACCATCAACATCCTTCAATATTTGTTTCTCGTCACGATCGGCGTGCTAAGGCTTCCATCTTTTCTATATTAATAATATTATTTGTCTTAAAATCTCCGCGTCCGTGTCACTATCACAGATGTAAATCATCATCATAGCTGTCATCAATATTGTCATGAGCTGCATCAATATAACTCATTTTATGATATCGTTTCCACATTTCAGTTGTCAGTGATTTACCACAATCTATGATCTTGTGAGCTCCATTCTCATTTTCTGTAAAAGCCTATGAGTCCAGTTTTATTATTTAATCCTTCAACCCATCATCACAAACTCAATTAAATAATTGTAGTATATAGAAAAAAAATCATCAAAGTTCCTTTCATTTAATCTTGGAAACCGTATCATCCTTTCCACCTATAGTAGGTATAGTTTCTTGAGCCCAAGAGTCTTTCATTATATATACCATGCAGTGTTCTTCAAGAGATGTAGTATACCACCATTTCTACATACAAATCCATCCTATCATTAATTTTTTTACACATTAGAAAAACCTTCACGCTATTTTTACGTGTTTTATTAAATTACCACTTCGACTAAAATAATTACCACACATAGTAATTTCTACAAAGGACACTCTGTCCAAGACATTTTAACCATAATCTGTCTGAAAACAACCATGTCCCATCTATATCACAAAGTAAACGAGGGTTAGTGGAGATAGGTCAAACAAGTGCTAGTCACTCATAGGGTAAGAACCATGTGTTCGATACCTATCTCAGTCAATGTAGCATCTATGTATTTTTATTACCACATGTAGAAAAATATGTTCCAATGCATACGAATTTAAACTTATTCACATACGACTAGTCAAAAGTACATAAATTCAAGCACGCCAACCGCAAAAAAAAATTCTCAAGGATAGAGGCAGAGACTTCTCGATCGAGACATGCCTACCATCACCTGCAAATGAACATTGACCCCTCGCGCGGGAGTTGCAAGCTTGCAGAATGCTGCGACACTCATATGTTTTGTTCAAGACATGCATACATCACATCACTAGCCTTCCAACTCAGTACACGTAAAACTCCAGTGAAATCATAATCCAGCATACGTAAAGTACTTGCTGGAGCCACTTCAAAGTATACATCACCGAACCAGAGCAGAAAATCAGCCTACGAATGTATATCTTGCTACCTACAAAAATAAATGTGTAGCACATATACGAGAGGAGTCGAACTCCACATACAATACTCAATACTCTGATAATTATAAGCGTCAAAATATTTTTAATCAAGACCTTAGCCAGTATACAATTTTTTTCCATGTTGTAAAAATTCATGTTAGTAATCAGCAACGAAGGAGTGAGTAACTTGGACGAAGAACCGCTTACCAAGTATCCAGAATCTTACAGATACAGCCCATCCAGTGCACCAGCTTACTCCGAAGTGTGGTCAATTGATTAACACTCATTAATTTTTTTATATCACCACCATAGTATACACCAATATATGACAGGTTACGATTTAAGACCATAAATTTCCCACAAGTCTGTTAGTTTTATTTCGGGAAGTAATAAATTATTTCTCAAAAATAATAAATCAATTCCTATCAGATTTGCTCTAATGTTACGGCATTACCTGTACCAGCACTTTACCAAAACATCTCCCATAAAAAAAAAATCTTAAGAATGCAGATGACATACTCAGACAAAAATAATTTTAGCAAAAAAAAAACAGACTTCATCATTATTGATAAAAAAATAATACACACAAACAAGACAAAACGGACATTTCATATCCAACCTAAATTACGTGTCACATGTAGTTTATTGCATTAAGATAAACGATGTAGTTTAGGGAAAAATAAATAAAAAATTCTTTAATTCTATATTTATTTAAAATTGTACATTTATACACAATAAAATTTGACACTGTAGGTATATATTTTTTACATTTCTCAGTCCATGCGACATTCAATATTATTAAAATAAATTATTATAGTTCGTATTAAGAGTGACAAAATACAAATAAATCATTCAGATCACGATACATCAGTTCAGGAGTGTAACACCTTAGAGGGCCAGAAATTATGCTAGAGACCTTCCTTTACAAAATTTATAATGTTTTTTCAAGTAAAATTTTCGTGTAACCTGTACACCGCACTTCTCACACAGAAATTTTACACGGTCAAGATTTCTTCTGCAGCCATGCCTTTCATGGATGCGTGTACTTCGTACTCGTTCAAAACGTTTACCACAGTAGCGGCACTGATACAGATACTCATCGCAATTACCATCGCTTCCCCGATGTACAACTTACAAATGAACTTTGCTTTTACAATGCCTAATCAAATTACTTTTGTTTGTGAAATGTACACCACACGGGTCACACGGAAATGTCTCACGATTAGCGTTTCTTCTACAGACATGATTTTCATGTTGACGGTATTTAAAACTTTTGTCACAGTACGTACACAGATGTCTCGTCGTTAGACCTTGAGTTACCGACGGCTCGGAAAGTATCTTACTTTCAATGTGCACTGCTGTTGTAGGCGACGAAGTCCCGTATGTTGCATGAGCTGGAGATTTCCCAGTCGACATTGACAGATCATCTGTACTGGATGCCAAAGAATCTGATGTATACACGACTGATGCAGAAGCTGGGAATTGCTCACAAAATGTTGTATTTACCAAATGCGATGTAGTTGCAGGTATCGGAGTATCCTCTGCGTTCGATAATGCACACATTGAAGTCTCTTGGAGTGAAGAGACAGTAGATACAGCCATCATTGAGATCTCTAGAGATGGTAGGCTCGTTACCATCGGAATCTCTGGAGCTGCCCTCATCGTTGTCATAGGGATCTGCTTCGTCATCATCGCCTCCGTCGTCAGGGACCCCGGTGAAGACGCGAGACCCTCCGTCAAGATCTCTGCAGTCGGTGACCCCGTCACCATTGGGATTTGTACCGATTTCGGCGTTGCTACCATTGAGTTCGGATACACATCAATATTCATGTATCGGACTTATATGCAGACAAGCAAATTCATCAGATCTGCACTGTACCACTACAAGAGGTGGACTGAGGGACCTGCTGTCTAAGATTTGCTTAAATAACAGTGTCCGCTTGTATAATACGCAAGTCAATACATCATCCATTTTTATTACTTAAAAAAATTAGGAATTTCAAGGAATGAGAATTTAAATTATATATACAATCAACTAATCACACTTCCACTTACACGGTTAATTTAGACTTAATAGAGGAGCAAGAGTCTGTAATCAATGGAACTTTCACAACCCAAACAAAATTTAAAGTAGGTACCCAAATTTAAATATTATTATGTAGAGCTACACATAACATCCAACTGACTCCAAATGACTACAACACATGACTAAAATAATTTATACGATACCAGGCTAGGTCCAAAGTCAATTTTTTTTGTACCTCTCATCTACAGTTCAGAGGACCTTCAGTGTTGATATAGCTACAGCCAAGACATGTCCAGTACCATACATTTTCAAAGCCTTCAAAGTCGATCCTTGTTAAGCCTTATGAAAAAAGTCTCCGAAACAAGAGACCTACTCTACAAGATTACTAGACATTTTAAGCTTGTCATAGCACACATCGATAAAAATCTTCGTAAATAACCCAAAATATTATCAGACCACTAGCATTCGATTTATGCACATACAGTAGGTCACCAACATATTCGTCAACACATGAGCATTCTACATTAAGCTCCTCACTTACTTATATCAGCCTAATCGACTACACTCAGCACACATAAACTAAAAGAAGTCAAATAACATCCTATTATTTATTTACATTCGAATATTTAACAGCATGCCGACTGCTAATTAAATAAGCCTGACAGTGAACATGTTAGCAAAGTTTACTTTTATATAGGACCAGGAATCCATTGAACCTTCAGAACCTAGCTACACATACACAGTGCTGGATGCAAGGAATTCTACACTCATTTGTCATCACTGACACTCATATTACATCATAGGCACTTGAGTCAACACTCATTTTCCATCATTAACATTCACACAAATGCAAATTAACCACCATCGACACTCAATTCAACACTCACTTTCCATAATCTAAACTCAATTCGGCACTCATTTTCCATCATCGACACTCAATTCAACACTCACTTTCCATAATCTAAACTCAATTCGGCACTCATTTTCCATAGTCGACACTCAATTCAAAACTCATTTTCCATCATCGACACTCAATTCGACACTCATTTTCCATCATCGACACTCAATTCGACACTCATTTTCCATCAACTACACTCAATTCGACACTCATTTTCCATCATAGACACTCAATTCGACACTCATTTTCCATAATCGACACTCAATTTGACACTCAATTTCCATCATCGACACTCAATTCGACACTCATTTTCCATCGATAACACTCAATTCAACACTCATTTTCCGTCATCGATACTTAATTCTACATACTCCTTCCTTCTTCGACACTCATTTTCCATCATCTACATACAGTAAAATGGAAACTTTCCACACACACACACAGAGATATATATTAATATATTCATACTCAACTCAATTCTTTAAAGTAGCAAACACATGAACTTTATTAGGGCATGAATAACGACACATTTTAATAACAATTTTTAAAATGATATTTATATCAAAAAATACAAAAGTATAAAAATCCGTCAGTCAATAAACATTACTAACTTATTATATATACCCTGAAATTCTAACTTCATCAAGAATAGCCCACGTTTCTTTGATAACTGATAAAATTTCGTCATCTTGCGAAACAAGTAAAAGTAGCAACCTGTTCACCAACACGTTCGGGTCTTTCCACGATATATAATCAATTTCACTAGATGACACCATCTTCTTCGATTCTCTGCTGAACATATTCTGAAAATCGTTGTAATAATGATTATGATAATTTGTATCATCATCATCGCTGCTGTCTACATCTTTATCAAACAGACTGACATCTTCATCTTGCATATCCCAATATTTCGAATTTTTTGACATTGGAGTACCGTCATTGGCATCAAGATTACTTGCTAATTTTCCAAAAAAATATTCCAAAGTCCGTAGAAGTCTACTATAAGACGTCTTGTCACTTTTTCTGGAGATGTTACTTTCATTATCTTCTACCTTACTTATATCTCCAACACCATTTAAGCTATATCCTTTCTCAAGACCTGGAGAGATTTTAACACAATCGCTTTTAAGACTAGGTCGATCAATTTAATTGTAAGACATACATACATCATCTCCATCTATGTACTTTATCTCCTGAACGAGCTTGGCTTTACAAGTTTTATAGTGTCTTTTTAAATTCTCTCTTCGTGTCATCCACCTACCGCACTTGCCACAACTTAGTATTTGAAGGAATGGACTTTCAACGCAATCGTTCTTTTCATGTCTACGAGCATTATAGCTTTTATCAAAGTATTTGCTACAGTATGTACAATGTCCTTCAGATCGAGATCGATATTTGAGTATCGTACCTTCACTAGACTGTACGTACTCCATAATGGTTGAATAGCCACTAAAAGTATTATTTAGGTACTTCGTATTTTTATGTATGAACATTCATCAATTATTTACGAAAAAAGATTTTTTTTTCTCATTTTGACTAAAAAAACTCATGTTCCACGTAGTTTTACTACCCACCTTCATATTTCCTCATATGTTATGGTGTAAAAGCAGCCAAAGTTGGTTGTAGGTTACGGAATGCTCACTCACGATCTGTTGAAAAAGGTGTGCTTCCCTAGATCTCAAGAGGAAGAACATTGACCTTATTTAAAAATTAGTGAATAATATCATGGCCTACCAAGAATCACAAGATAATCTATTCACATATTAGCAACCATCATGTATCAGTTGTCTGTATATGCAGTCTCTGTTGTCTGTATAAGTAGACAATGTTTTGTGTGGGATGCGGGATGCTCCCTAACGATCGCAACAGAAGGAGGGCTTCGCTAGAACTCAAGGGGAAGGGAAATCTTCGTGTGTGATAGCTTTTCCCATTTGTTTCAAGACATAGTAATCGTCTGATTAATGAACTTTGGTTTTTGTGTGATTTCCACCTGTTAAAATTATTTTTTATGTGTTGATTTGATAATATGACTTCGGAAATTTATACGAAACTCTGAATAAAATTACCTGTCTTAGACGCCAAGGACAATACAGTTTGTCTTTCATGTTAATGCTTCTCAGCTGTCTCAAAGCATATTATTTGTCTGAGTAAAGTTATTATTTTTTTAATCCACCTTGATAAAAATATTGTAAGTGCTGATTTATTGACATAATTTCACTGATTAAATGTAACTCTGAATAGAAATGACATGACTCAGTAAGTAAAAAATTCTTCATGCAGAGATAGATCTCTCACAAATAATCTGAAGCACTCGGTGAAAACCATCAGATGTCTAGTTAGGTATAATCAGAAACACTTGGAGAAAGCCATCAATATAATAACAAGAATAATCTGAAGCACTCGGAGAAATCCATCAGATGTCTAGTTAGCTATAATCAGAAGCACCCGGAGAAAACCATCATAATATTGTCAAGAATAATCAGGAACACACAGAGAAAACCACCATAATATTGACAAGAATAATCAGGAGCACACGGAGAAAACCACCATAATATTGACAAGAATAATCGGAAGCACACGGAGAAAACCACCACAAGTTTTCTTTGATATCATAAAAATACAGAAAAAAAAATTTAAAAATAAAAATAAATTAATAAAAAATTTAAAATGACAAAAAGAAAATAAAAAAAATAAACAGATTCTGCTAGCTTGTGAACTTCTCATTATTGAGCAAAGATATAGTTCTAGTACAAGCCAGAATTTTATTTTTTTTTTTTATTTTCTTTTTGTCATTTTAAATTTTTTATTAATTTATTTTTATTTTTAAATATTTTTTTTCTGTATTTTTATGATATCAAAGAAAACTTGTGGTGGTTTTCTCCGTGTGCTTCCGATTATTCTTGTCAATATTATGGTGGTTTTCTCCGTGTGCTCCTGATTATTCTTGTCAATATTATGGTGGTTTTCTCTGTGTGTTCCTGATTATTCTTGACAATATTATGATGGTTTTCTCCGGGTGCTTCTGATTATAGCTAACTAGACATCTGATGGATTTCTCCGAGTGCTTCAGATTATTCTTGTTATTATATTGATGGCTTTCTCCAAGTGTTTCTGATTATACCTAACTAGACATCTGATGGTTTTCACCGAGTGGTTCAGATTATTTGTGAGAGATCTATCTCTGCATGAAGAATTTTTTACTTACTGAGTCATGTCATTTCTATTCAGAGTTACATTTAATCAGTGAAATTATGTCAATAAATCAGCACTTACAATATTTTTATCAAGGTGGATTTAAAAAATAATAACTTTACTCAGACAAATAATATGCTTTGAGACAGCTGAGAAGCATTAACATGAAAGACAAACTGTATTGTCCTTGGCGTCTAAGACAGGTAATTTTATTCAGAGTTTCGTATAAATTTCCGAAGTCATATTATCAAATCAACACATAAAAAATAATTTTAACAGGTGGAAATCACACAAAAACCAAAGTTCATTAATCAGACGATTACTATGTCTTGAAACAAATGGGAAAAGCTATCACACACGAAGATTTCCCTTCCCCTTGAGTTCTAGCGAAGCCCTCCTTCTGTTGCGATCGTTAGGGAGCATCCCGCATCCCACACAAAACATTGTCTACTTATACAGACAACAGAGACTGCATATACAGACAACTGATACATGATGGTTGCTAATATGTGAATAGATTATCTTGTGATTCTTGGTAGGCCATGATATTATTCACTAATTTTTAAATAAGGTCAATGTTCTTCCTCTTGAGATCTAGGGAAGCACACCTTTTTCAACAGATCGTGAGTGAGCATTCCGTAACCTACAACCAACTTTGGCTGCTTTTACACCATAACATATGAGGAAATATGAAGGTGGGTAGTAAAACTACGTGGAACATGAGTTTTTTTAGTCAAAATGAGAAAAAAAAATCTTTTTTCGTAAATAATTGATGAATGTTCATACATAAAAATACGAAGTACCTAAATAATACTTTTAGTGGCTATTCAACCATTATGGAGTACGTACAGTCTAGTGAAGGTACGATACTCAAATATCGATCTCGATCTGAAGGACATTGTACATACTGTAGCAAATACTTTGATAAAAGCTCTAATGCTCGTAGACATGAAAAGAACGATTGCGTTGAAAGTCCATTCCTTCAAATACTAAGTTGTAGCAAGTACGGTAGGCGGATGACACGAAGAGAGAATTTAAAAAGACACTATAAAACTTGTAAAGCCAAGCTCGTTCAGGAGATAAAGTACATAGATGGAGATGATATGCTCGGGGACAGTATGTCTTACAATGAAATTGATCGACCTAGTCTTAAAAGCGATTGTGTTAAAATCTCTCCAGGTCTTGAGAAAGGATATAGCTTAAATGGTGTTGGAGATATAAGTAAGGTAGAAGATAATGAAAGTAACATCTCCAGAAAAAGTGACAAGACGTCTTATAGTAGACTTCTACGAACTTTGGAATATTTTTTTGGAAAATTAGCAAGTAATCTTGATGCCAATGACGGTACTCCAATGTCAAAAAATTCGAAATATTGGGATATGCAAGATGAAGATGTCAGTCTGTTTGATAAAGATGTGGACAGCAGCGATGATGATGATACAAATTATCATAATCATTATTACAACGATTTTCAGAATATGTTCAGCAGAGAATCGAAGAAGATGGTGTCATCAAGTGAAATTGATTATATATCGTGGAAAGACCCGAACGTGTTGGTGAACAGGTTGCGACTTTTACTTGTTTCGCAAGATGACAAAATTTTATCAGTTATCAAAGAAACGTGGGCTATTCTTGATGAAGTTAGAATTTCAGGGTATATATAATAAGTTAGTAATGCTTATTGACTGACGGATTTTTATACTTTTGTATTTTTTGATATAAATATCATTTTAAAAATTGTTATTAAATGTGTCGTTATTCATGCCCTAATAAAGTTCATGTGTTTGCTACTTTAAAGAATTGAGTTGAGTATGAATATATTAATATATATCTCTGTGTGTGTGTGTGGAAAGTTTCCATTTTACTGTATGTAGATGATGGAAAATGAGTGTCGAAGAAGGAAGGAGTATGTAGAATTAAGTATCGATGACGGAAAATGAGTGTTGAATTGAGTGTTATCGATGGAAAATGAGTGTCGAATTGAGTGTCGATGATGGAAATTGAGTGTCAAATTGAGTGTCGATTATGGAAAATGAGTGTCGAATTGAGTGTCTATGATGGAAAATGAGTGTCGAATTGAGTGTAGTTGATGGAAAATGAGTGTCGAATTGAGTGTCGATGATGGAAAATGAGTGTCGAATTGAGTGTCGATGATGGAAAATGAGTTTTGAATTGAGTGTCGACTATGGAAAATGAGTGCCGAATTGAGTTTAGATTATGGAAAGTGAGTGTTGAATTGAGTGTCGATGATGGAAAATGAGTGCCGAATTGAGTTTAGATTATGGAAAGTGAGTGTTGAATTGAGTGTCGATGGTGGTTAATTTGCATTTGTGTGAATGTTAATGATGGAAAATGAGTGTTGACTCAAGTGCCTATGATGTAATATGAGTGTCAGTGATGACAAATGAGTGTAGAATTCCTTGCATCCAGCACTGTGTATGTGTAGCTAGGTTCTGAAGGTTCAATGGATTCCTGGTCCTATATAAAAGTAAACTTTGCTAACATGTTCACTGTCAGGCTTATTTAATTAGCAGTCGGCATGCTGTTAAATATTCGAATGTAAATAAATAATAGGATGTTATTTGACTTCTTTTAGTTTATGTGTGCTGAGTGTAGTCGATTAGGCTGATATAAGTAAGTGAGGAGCTTAATGTAGAATGCTCATGTGTTGACGAATATGTTGGTGACCTACTGTATGTGCATAAATCGAATGCTAGTGGTCTGATAATATTTTGGGTTATTTACGAAGATTTTTATCGATGTGTGCTATGACAAGCTTAAAATGTCTAGTAATCTTGTAGAGTAGGTCTCTTGTTTCGGAGACTTTTGTCATAAGGCTTAACAAGGATCGACTTTGAAGGCTTTGAAAATGTATGGTACTGGACATGTCTTGGCTGTAGCTATATCAACACTGAAGGTCCTCTGAACTGTAGATGAGAGGTACAAAAAAATTGACTTTGGACCTAGCCTGGTATCGTATAAATTATTTTAGTCATGTGTTGTAGTCATTTGGAGTCAGTTGGATGTTATGTGTAGCTCTACATAATAATATTTAAATTTGGGTACCTACTTTAAATTTTGTTTGGGTTGTGAAAGTTCCATTGATTACAGACTCTTGCTCCTCTATTAAGTCTAAATTAACCGTGTAAGTGGAAGTGTGATTAGTTGATTGTATATATAATTTAAATTCTCATTCCTTGAAATTCCTAATTTTTTTAAGTAATAAAAATGGATGATGTATTGACTTGCGTATTATACAAGCGGACACTGTTATTTAAGCAAATCTTAGACAGCAGGTCCCTCAGTCCACCTCTTGTAGTGGTACAGTGCAGATCTGATGAATTTGCTTGTCTGCATATAAGTCCGATACATGAATATTGATGTGTATCCGAACTCAATGGTAGCAACGCCGAAATCGGTACAAATCCCAATGGTGACGGGGTCACCGACTGCAGAGATCTTGACGGAGGGTCTCGCGTCTTCACCGGGGTCCCTGACGACGGAGGCGATGATGACGAAGCAGATCCCTATGACAACGATGAGGGCAGCTCCAGAGATTCCGATGGTAACGAGCCTACCATCTCTAGAGATCTCAATGATGGCTGTATCTACTGTCTCTTCACTCCAAGAGACTTCAATGTGTGCATTATCGAACGCAGAGGATACTCCGATACCTGCAACTACATCGCATTTGGTAAATACAACATTTTGTGAGCAATTCCCAGCTTCTGCATCAGTCGTGTATACATCAGATTCTTTGGCATCCAGTACAGATGATCTGTCAATGTCGACTGGGAAATCTCCAGCTCATGCAACATACGGGACTTCGTCGCCTACAACAGCAGTGCACATTGAAAGTAAGATACTTTCCGAACCGTCGGTAACTCAAGGTCTAACGACGAGACATCTGTGTACGTACTGTGACAAAAGTTTTAAATACCGTCAACATGCAAGAAGACATGAAAATCATGTCTGTAGAAGAAACGCTAATCGTGAGACATTTCCGTGTGACCCGTGTGGTGTACATTTCACAAACAAAAGTAATTTGATTAGGCATTGTAAAAGCAAAGTTCATTTGTAAGTTGTACATCGGGGAAGCGATGGTAATTGCGATGAGTATCTGTATCAGTGCCGCTACTGTGGTAAACGTTTTGAACGAGTACGAAGTACACGCATCCATGAAAGGCATGGCTGCAGAAGAAATCTTGACCGTGTAAAATTTCTGTGTGAGAAGTGCGGTGTACAGGTTACACGAAAATTTTACTTGAAAAAACATTATAAATTTTGTAAAGGAAGGTCTCTAGCATAATTTCTGGCCCTCTAAGGTGTTACACTCCTGAACTGATGTATCGTGATCTGAATGATTTATTTGTATTTTGTCACTCTTAATACGAACTATAATAATTTATTTTAATAATATTGAATGTCGCATGGACTGAGAAATGTAAAAAATATATACCTACAGTGTCAAATTTTATTGTGTATAAATGTACAATTTTAAATAAATATAGAATTAAAGAATTTTTTATTTATTTTTCCCTAAACTACATCGTTTATCTTAATGCAATAAACTACATGTGACACGTAATTTAGGTTGGATATGAAATGTCCGTTTTGTCTTGTTTGTGTGTATTATTTTTTTATCAATAATGATGAAGTCTGTTTTTTTTTTGCTAAAATTATTTTTGTCTGAGTATGTCATCTGCATTCATAAGATTTTTTTTTATGGGAGATGTTTTGTTAAAGTGCTGGTACAGGTAATGCCGTAACATTAGAGCAAATCTGATAGGAATTGATTTATTATTTTTGAGAAATAATTTATTACTTCCCGAAATAAAACTAACAGACTTGTGGGAAATTTATGGTCTTAAATCGTAACCTGTCATATATTGGTGTATACTATGGTGGTGATATAAAAAAATTAATGAGTGTTAATCAATTGACCACACTTCGGAGTAAGCTGGTGCACTGGATGGGCTGTATCTGTAAGATTCTGGATACTTGGTAAGCGGTTCTTCGTCCAAGTTACTCACTCCTTCGTTGCTGATTACTAACATGAATTTTTACAACATGGAAAAAAATTGTATACTGGCTAAGGTCTTGATTAAAAATATTTTGACGCTTATAATTATCAGAGTATTGAGTATTGTATGTGGAGTTCGACTCCTCTCGTATATGTGCTACACATTTATTTTTGTAGGTAGCTAGATATACATTCGTAGGCTGATTTTCTGCTCTGGTTCGGTGATGTATACTTTGAAGTGGCTCCAGCAAGTACTTTACGTATGCTGGATTATGATTTCACTGGAGTTTTACGTGTACTGAGTTAGAAGGCTAGTGATGTGATGTATGCATGTCTTGAACAAATCATATGAGTGTCGCAGCATTCTGCAAGCTTGCAATTCCCGCGCGAGGGGTCAATGTTCATTTGCAGGTGATGGTAGGCGTGTCTCGATCGAGAAGTCTCTGCCTCTATCCTTGAGAATTTTTTTTTGCGGTTGGCGTGCTTGAATTTATGTACTTTTGACTAGTCGTATGTGAATAAGTTTAAATTCGTATGCATTGGAACATATTTTTCTACATGTGGTAATAAAAATACATAGATGCTACATTGACTGAGATAGGTATCGAACACATGGTTCTTACCCTATGAGTGACTAGCACTTGTTTGACCTATCTCCACTAACCCTCGTTTACTTTGTGATATAGATGGGACATGGTTGTTTTCAGACAGATTATGGTTAAAATGTCTTGGACAGAGTGTCCTTTGTAGAAATTACTATGTGTGGTAATTATTTTAGTCGAAGTGGTAATTTAATAAAACACGTAAAAATAGCGTGAAGGTTTTTCTAATGTGTAAAAAAATTAATGATAGGATGGATTTGTATGTAGAAATGGTGGTATACTACATCTCTTGAAGAACACTGCATGGTATATATAATGAAAGACTCTTGGGCTCAAGAAACTATACCTACTATAGGTGGAAAGGATGATACGGTTTCCAAGATTAAATGAAAGGAACTTTGATGATTTTTTTTTTCTATATACTACAATTATTTAATTGAGTTTGTGATGATGGGTTGAAGGATTAAATAATAAAACTGGACTCATAGGCTTTTACAGAAAATGAGAATGGAGCTCACAAGATCATAGATTGTGGTAAATCACTGACAACTGAAATGTGGAAACGATATCATAAAATGAGTTATATTGATGCAGCTCATGACAATATTGATGACAGCTATGATGATGATTTACATCTGTGATAGTGACACGGACGCGGAGATTTTAAGACAAATAATATTATTAATATAGAAAAGATGGAAGCCTTAGCACGCCGATCGTGACGAGAAACAAATATTGAAGGATGTTGATGGTATCCGGAAGACTGAAACTAATGAAGGTATCAACACTGTGAAAAGTGAGAATACATTCAAGCCTATATTTAGCAGATCCTCCATACTTTGTATAAATGGTGGACTCCTGAAAAGGAAGCATACAGGCGATGAAGACACTTCGACATCAACGATATTGAGTTCTTGCAGTAATCTGGGTGAAGACGTTGTCTTCTACGGTGATTGCTACAGTGACTCTGAGGCTGTTTACAAAGGCATAGACTGTGATGCAGAACCTAAAGCTGACAAGATCGAAGAATGTGGTGGTGTCCTGAGACCGAAGCGATGGAAACGCCGTGTTATAATAAATAAATCTGATCAAGCTTGTGATGATCGCTGGCTAGATGATGAAAGTAACCCTGAGGATGGTGTTTAAAACGGAAGACACCCGAGATCATAATATTTATAATAAACAAGCAATGAAGATGGTGGCAGAAGAGATTGATTCCACATCATGGAAAGATCCAAAAATATTGGTTGACCGGCTAAGACTGATGGTGGCATCTGTTCGTAGAGGAAACTACTTGCATATTGTGGAAGTATCGCCCATACTGTAAGAACTTCGGAACGCTGGCTACATACAATAATCATTTGATTAACTGTCATGTGTGTACTAATGAAAAATAAAATGAATTATTTATATTTTTAAAAAGTATGATTTATTTCTTGTATCCAGATTTCCAAATAAGCCTGTGTTTCCGCTACTGTATGTGTGATCATTCCGTTTCCTGTGTGTACTGTGTGTACGTTCCGATTTCCTGTGTGTACGTTCCGTTTTCCTGTGTGTACATTTCGTTTTCCTGTTTGTACATTTCGTTTTCCTGTTTGTACATTTCGTTTTCCTGTTTGTACATTTCGTTTTCCTGTGTGTACATTTCGTTTTCCTGTTTGTACATTTCGTTTTCCTGTTTGTACATTTCGTTTTCCTGTTTGTACATTTCGTTTTCCTGTTTGTACATTTCGTTTTCCTGTTTGTACATTTCGTTTTCCTGTTTGTACATTTCGTTTTCCTGTTTGTACATTTCGTTTTCCTGTTTGTACATTTCGTTTTCCTGTTTGTACATTTCGTTTTACTGTTTGTACATTTCGTTTTCCTGTGTGTACATTTCGTTTTCCTGTTTGTACATTTCGTTTTCCTGTTTGTACATTTCGTTTTCCTGTGTGTACATTCCGTTTTCCTGTGTGTTTACTGTGTGTACATTGCGTGTTGGAGCCGAGTAGACTTGTATCCATGTAGCTTCATAGACATGTAGTTTCGTAGCCATGCGGTCTTTTAGTCATGCAGTCTCTCAGCCATGTTTAACTCGGAACCAGCTAGATCCTTTTAGACTCGTAGCCTTGTAGCCTCGTAGTCTCTTAGACTCGTAGCATTGAAGCCCAATATCATTGGAGCTGTTGAAATAAAAGGCAGTTGGAGCATTTGGAGCTGTTGGAGCTAGGAAGTAGTCGTTGCACGTCTATGCAGGGCTAAATGTTTATACGATTGCTGGCTTTCGCAAGTGGCTCTGTAGTAGGATAGAAATTGTGTAATAAATATTGTGTTTGTAAACGACTTTGTGGTGTTTTATTTCTCGAACCTTACGCTTTTCTGGTATTTAAATTAAATTTATTTTAGCTTCGTCCAGGATCGTGCCAAGGACCTTAGACGACCTAATTAATCAGTATATTGTTTGCAAATTTATTTAATGAATTTTTAACTTTTTCCTGAATTTTTAGTTTAATTATTACGAAAATTCCAAGATGATGGTCTTGATGTCGGATAGGATGATTGTAGTAGAGGATTTAAAGTCTCTTTAAGAATGTTGAACATGGTTTATTGAAGTTATTATTTTTTTACATCAAATTAAACATTATTGCATCGATCGGGTATCGAACCAAGGACTGGAGCGGATCGAATCAATATGTAAGTTAATGAGTGATTTTTTTGATGAATTTTGGATTTTTTCCCGCTTTTCTAACTACATTATTACATGATTTCAAGATGGCGGCCGAATTTCAAGATGGCGGGGGGCACCTCCATAATAAATGATTACTGCACTGTAGCGGGTTATAATAAAATTAACCAGATGGAAATGTACTCTATAATACAAGTACACGCACAAGATGGTGTACTCCAGCATGTGGTCGCTCCTGGTAGCATGTACTGAACATAAAATGTCGTATCCATGATGGTCGACAAGGACAAAGTCAAATTTCAAAGTCAAGGTCAAATTTCAAGGTCAAGGTCAAATTTCAAGGTCAAGGTCAAATTTCAAAGTCAAGGTCAAATTTCAAGGTCAAGGTCAAATTTCAAGGTCAAGGTCATAGTTCAAGGTCAAGGTCAAGGTTCAAGGTCAGGGTCAAAGTTCAAGGTCAGGGTCAAATTTCAATGTCAAGGTCAAATTTCAAGGTCAATGTCATATTTCAAGGTCAAGGTCAAAGGTCATGGTCAGGGTCAAATTTCAATGTCAAGGTCAAATTTCAAGGTCAAGGTCATATTTCAAGGTCAAGGTCAAAGGCCAAGGTCAATGTTCAATGTCAACACTTGAGGACAAAAGTATGGTGACCAGATAATTATACAAACATGGTATCAGCACACTCTAGCAGACGAAAATAAGATGGCGGTCTCCAGCGGGTTATTTCAAGATGGCGGACATGATGTCATACCAGTTGATGATATATACCTTGGTACTTTTGGTGGTAGATCAGTCTAGGTAGCTTTCATGGAGGAAGGATCGACCGTTTACTCTCGCCGGGAATCTAACCAAGGACGTACATCTATATAATCAAACAGAATTCAAATATGTTAATTTTTTGATGAATTTTGGAATTTTTTTCATTAAAATCGGATAATAAATAAAGATTTTCAAGATGGCGTCCAAATTTCAAGATGGCGGACATGACGTAATACTAGGTGAAGATATGTATACTTTGACATAAGTGGTGGGGGTCAGTCTGCTAGTACCCACCACGGGGGAAGTATCGGTCGCCATTTTTATTTTTTTGCCCTCACCGGGTTCGAACCGAGGTCTCCGAGCTCCGTGTCGTAAAAGTAATTTTTTTATTAATATTTTATTAAATTTTTATTAAGTGAATTTTTTTATAAATTTTAATAAAATTTCGTTTAAATCGGATAATAAATAAAAAAGTTAAAGATGGCGGCCGTAACGGAAATTGTAACGGTGACGTCACCATTCAAAATGGCGGAAAACACATCACCGGAATTTTCTAGAACACACAATTACATCATCCAAAATGGCGGATCCAAGATGGCGGATCCAAAATGGCCGCCGTGATCTACTTGTCCCGTTACGCTGTGTCCCGTTACGATGTGTCCCGTTACGAGGTGTCCCATTACGCTTATCCAAGATGGCCGCCGTGATGTCACAAATCCAAGATGGCCGCCGTGACGTCAGAATCCAAGATGGCGGACGCCGACACCACCACCACATCCTGCATCCTGTTTCCGGACCGGCCAATATATACGACTATTAATTTTTCTCCCTTTTTTGCTTATTGTAAAATTAATATTTAAGAATATTAAATATTTACATCTGTATATAACTAAGCTTTTATGATAAAATTACCTTAACATATTTGGCTCTTGCTAGCAAAAGTTATACACAATAGGAATTGTTTCAATATTTTATTATTCTGTATTCTCTTCTCTACGTTTTTCGATTGTTTCTTTTTCACCAAGTTAAGATTTGTTAATTTTTATAGATTTCTAAAGATGTTGAGCAAATAAGAAGCCAACAAACGTGGAGAAACGAGAATACTGAATAACAAAAAACTGAAAAGTTACTTACTTGAGTTTGCTTTTGCTAATAAGAGCCACTATATATATATATATATATATATATATATATATAGTTACGATTTACAGGGTCCGTAAAGGATAGCCCTTTTATAGATTTTTATCACACAGTTTTATTGGTGGACACTACTTATGTCACTTAAAATTAATCTTCTAAAATGCAAATAATCAATTGCACCTAAAAATGTTGTTGCTTCCCCAGTCACTCGTTTCTTACAATCCACACACCTCGCTGGGCAACTCTCGCCGCAGCGCCCCTCGTGGTCCTCCGCCGCGGGACTCCGTCGCCACACTCCGCCGCCGCCGACGCACTTGCCTTCGCCGAGGATCCGCTCAACGCCTCGCTCGCAACTTCGCTCGGGACTCCGCCGCGCCCGCTACACTATCGCCTCGGAAACTCCGCCGCGGGAAAGCTCTTGCCTGAACTCTGACTTTCAACGGCAGAAATCTCTCGAAACACGTGTCGGCGGCTCGCGTAGCTTCGCAGCTGTCAGGTTTCGGATGTCAAACTATCAGCGCAGAGGGAAGGAGGGGGGAAGCGCGACCCAGGTGTGCTCAGAACGTCTCATGTTGCGCGGCTACATGATGTTAGTACATTATACAGCATTGTAATAAATTTTCACTGAATTGTTTTTATTTACCATTACTGTAAATGGGAGATGTGGCTTGATTTTTTTCCATTAGTATAGCCGTGCGAAGCCGGGTCGGGCAGCTAGTTTCCTATACTTTTACAAAAGATTCCTTTGGAACCTAGTTGCCAAGAAATAGTTTGGAATACTACAAGAAAGATATTTTTACTTTGTAACAACACATGGCTATGGTTATTTTTCCCTATATGAAAACTAATTTTGAGATGATTCTAAGCATTTCTTACGAAAATTGGCGCACATTTTTATATTTTCATTGATGTTTCATTCAAGCATAAAGTAAACCATGGACAAGATAGTTTAAAATTCAATTATTTAGTTTTACTATTTTGTTAATACTGGAAAACTATTCATGGAACGGTTTGCAAATAACTTTAACTATTTGAGGTACTGGGACAACACAAAGCATAAACATCCGGGTAAGAATCCGCACCCAGTGTTACTGCGAACACTATTTTGTAGTGATACAGTTGTTTCTATGTACATGTATAAATTCTGCATTATTACTTACATTTTTACTATATTTCTTTTCCGTTTACAAAAAAATTACAGTGCATGTATATATGTATATATATGTATATATATATGTATGTATATACATACACACACACACACTAGCTGTGCCCGAGACTTCGTCCGCGTGGAATAGTGTCTTTGGGTACTTTTTTAATTATTTAGGCTAATTATTTTACAAATAAATACTTTAATGAGCTATTTGCGGTGTTTCACTGCAAAGAGCTTATGAAATAATTTAAGTATATAAGTACATAAGGTATATGAGTTTATTTAAGTACATGTTTATAAACTACGTTTTTTGTTTTCCCATCTTTTGCCAAAACATAAAGAATAAGCGGATTTGATACACGTGAGCATGACACATAGGGTTGCCCATAGGCGTACCCAGGGGGGGTGTTTTGGGGGTTCAAACCCCCCCCCCCCCCCGAAATAAGGCAAGAAAATTATGAACACTCATGTCAATCGAGCTCAATTTCTAAACAGAGAGCAACGAGAGAAATAATGTCACCAAGCAGCCCAATTGATAAGTAAACGTAAAAAATATTGAATTGCAGTGGTTGGTTCATGATAGGTCAGTCTAAATTCTCAAATCGCTGTGATTGGTCTATTGAATAATCAGTTCAACTCTACTTTGATTATGTTTTAGATTTGCTTAGTAGTATTGGGCATTGAGTAACAGTAGTGATTGTGACCTAATTTCATACAAAACTCTATAAAACTATTAAAACGTGGGGGGGGGGGGGGGAATGGGACGTTTTTTGGTCGTTTTGTCAAGTCAGGTATTTTCATTTAAATACTGTACATCTGTACGTATAACACGAAGAAAAAAAGTTTGATTATCGCAAGGTGCGTAATTTTAAACGACTGTTACAAACATTGAAAAGCTGAAATGTAAATTTCTCGCCTCAGATGAAAGGGACCTCGTTGAGTGCAACGTGGTGTGAAGTTGTTTTTGAGTCAGTAGCTTAATGGCCTCAACTCAATTTGTAGGTGTTTTAGCGAATATTGTAATAGAACAATATATATATATACATATGTACATATATATAATATACTAGCTGCCCTACCCAGCTTCGCACGGCTATATTAATGGGGAATAAATGAGACTAAATATCCCATTTACAGTAAAAATAAATGAAATAAAATGCAATTAATTTCGACAAAAATTTATTACAATGATTTGTAATGTACCGGGGAGAAAACGAGTAGCACCAATGGTTTTCCGATTCTCGAGCACGCAACGTACAACTGATGTACCCGTACTTCGCTACAGCAGTCTACAGGCAGAACACTTGCGCCACTCATTATACATGCCCCTCCTTGTGGGTACGCCACTGCCGCACCTCGAATGGAAAATAAAAATCAAAGCAATGCTCGTTGCCATGGAGATGCAGAAGGCATAAACAATGCAAAATCCCGCTGTCCCACTGTTGCCCGGGCTTAACCACCCTTGGGAGTTGATTTTCGGAAAACGTCATCCTGGATAACATGAGGAACATTACTGTCAAGTTCAAGTCTGTAGGATATAAAATTAAAAAAAGGGCAATTTTTGATATTTAAAGTCCCCGTAAAATTTCAACTGTGATGAGGACTGCACTAACAGTGAATTAGTTGTTGCCATAGAGACGAATGAAGCATCAACAAAGCAACAGCCGTTGCCATGATGATTTTCTACCAAAAACTGGAATTTTTATATTTTACACCCCCAAAACTCCCTTTTCGGAAAATCATATCTTAGTGAGTATGCTAAGTTTCAATCGTAATGAGTCAGTCAGTGGTATTTCGCAAAAATGTATTTTTAAATTTAAATTATTTTACATAAAATAATTAAATCTATACAGAAATATGCCTCGAATTGAAAAAAAAAATCGATATAAGCGATGCCCGTTGCCATGAAGACGCAGAAGGCATAAACAATGCAAAATCCCGTTGTCATGGAGATGGAATACCCACAGTTGCCAGTGCTTAACCACCCTTGGGAACTGATTTTCGGAAAACGCTGTCATTAATCGAAATAAAATGTAGCCTATATATAAAGTTGGACAAAGTTACAAATATTTGTGCGAAATTTCATTAAAATCAATGCAGTAGTTTCGGAAATTAGCCCGGATAAACATCGTGACACGAGATTTTTATAAAAAAGATTTAATTCTGTTTTGCTACACTTGAATTGTAAAGCCTGAATCACAACAGCCCGTCGCATCTAGGGTTACCAGACGTCCGGCAAAAGGAGGACATGTCCTCCTTTTTAAGTATTTTTTTGCGTCCGGCCGGATTTTCCTTAATGCTCCAAAATGTCCGGCTTTTTTTATAAAGTGAGATAATTCCTGCATCTACACTCTGAGTAAAGCGCGCGGTGAGCGCTAATGCGCTGTCCGCAGTCACCCCACTAGTAAGTAGTTCTATGACAGCTTGACAGGTAGCAGCACATGCAGAAGCACGTGGTTTTAATTAAGCTGTATATGCGTAGTTTGTTTGATTCTTTATACTGAAACTGTATTAAATGCCAAAACATTGTAAAATATCGTACTCCATTTTAATTAATTCATGGCTTTTTTAAAAAAATATATAGTCCTCCTTTCTAGTAAAATGTCCTCCTTTTTTGTTATCAGTGTCTGGTAACCCTAGTCGCATCCGTCCGTCATCCGTTCGTCCGTCAGCCGCCAAGCGATATACATCTTCACTTCACTTCACTGCTTGGATTTTGGCCTTGAGCGGTATCCGTTTAGCCAGAAATATCAATTTCATTATTCTTTTTCATCATCTTTTATCGCAAGTGTATATTTTGAATAAGTCTCAGTTTTACTCCCATGCCTTACCCGGGACTCGAACCCAGAACCTCTCCCACCATAAGCCGGTGTGCATCCGACTACGCTACGGAGGTCGGCTGGCGATTTACAACACTCCGCTCGTCCGTCATAATATTTCTCCATGTCAATTCTGGCAACTGTTGAGAAAAGCTAACAATTTGGGGGGAAAAAATTATCATATGTAATTATATTACTTAAACAATTATGTAAAGTAAGTACTTGAAACTCATTAAACTCAGAGTGTTTTTTTTTCCGGTATGTATTTTCACATTTCCAGAGTTACCATACGTAATTATAATACTGCCGTGACTTAGAAAATTTTTGTTTCAAAAAAGAGCTTTCGAAATGTGTCTAAACGTAAGCTAAGAAATGATTTTGGAATCAGCTAATCAATTAAACAAACTTTAATACATTTTAATATAATATTTTATATGCAAACACCTGGAAGACATTAGGAGGTTATAGTTTCATCCGTTCACCCGTCAAAAGTATAAAATTACCAAGCTTTAGACGGACGAGTGGATGACATTTTTCAGTCCATCTTATTGGGTGCAGGTCAAGTAATTGACAGACGGATGACGGAAGGACGGGCTATCGTAATTCCGGAGTTGCTAACACCCTTACAATCAAATTATACAGCAATTATTCTATTGTCATGCCGTCAACTTATTAGGAATAAGTTTGTAAAGTGCGTACGTAAATTCGATAAGTTAACTAATTATTTTTATATTTTTATACTATATCTTTTTGGGTTTTTTTGTAGGTATTTTAATGTTGTAATGTGAACTTACTTAAGTTAATTGAAAGAAAAATGACGTACAAATTACATATCAACAATAGCCCAGGTGAAAAAATGAAATTTGAGACTATTCTCTTTATTTACTCAAGAAATAAATAATTTTTGGTGTTTATGCAGTTTTTCTACAAAATCTGGAAGAACACCCCCCGAAAAAAATTCCTGGGTACGCCTATGGGGTTGCCCATGGGAGAAACTAAGTGTCTGTCCTTGAGCTTTATTAATTGTTATTTCAAATGCTGCTTTCAGGGGAAACTGCACTCTTTTAAATTGAAATGGCAAATCAGTCGGAATTATTGAAATACGGGGTATCAAAACATTTTCTCTTTTTGCCATTCCATTCATGATTGTAGCGTTTATAATGTTGTGCCCCAGATGTGTGATTTGTAGCCGTGTACCATTACATAGCATTGGCGTGTCAAGATTTCTCATTAATAGGACTGGAACACCAACTTTCGGCCTCAACTTATGGGAAGGCACTCCTGATAATTCTAAAGGGCATGATGTGACTTGTTAATAATATACCTATAACTATTTACACTTTATTTTACTTTTGACCGTAAACACAGACAACAAAACTTCCTATTACGAAAATAACTTATTTACATTTATTCAATTTTCTAAGAACCTAAATTATATTTAAGTATTCAATTACTTTTATTGACCCAAATAAACAAATCCTCTATACTATAACTTTTTACACTTAACTTAAGAACATAATCAAAGCAAAATAAACTTACTTAATTTTTTTTAAGAACATAAAGAACGCAAAAAATTATGAAAACTACGTATTACGAAAATACACACGCAAACCAACTACAAAATTAATGAAAACAGTGGTATTTTATGTATGATTCACAAAAACAAACAAAAATCTTATGAAAAAAAATTGTACTGAGATTGTTCGTTATTACAAAATAAACAAAAGGAGTTACCGTTCTCAGGTACCTAGCTAATATCCAAATGTACAACAAATAATAATGTATTCCCTATTGTTATTTTACACCCTTGAAGTAAACGTTTACAAACTTTGAATGTCATATTTATTTATATCGAATCAACAGCCTAAAAAAAAGTTTCAAGCTCCTAGCTCTAAAAATGACGATACTTCCATACAACCTTTCATCCCCCCCTTTCAACCGCTTACAACCCTTTTTTGGCATTAAAAAGTAACCTATGTCCTTTCTCAGGCTCTAGACTATCCGTGTAGTTCAGTAGTTTTGGCGTGAAAGCGCGACAGACAGACAGACAGAGTTACTTTCGCATTTATAATATTAGTAACGATAAATATATTGATATACACACACACATTGAGACTGGATAAAATCAGTATCTTTGCTTACTGTGGAGTATTTTTAGTATAAGCATTTTAAATGGACGTAGAATTATATATGTTTCTAAATGTTGTCAGAAAGTGAATAATATTTAATTACAATTCTATACCATCATGACAAAATAAGTATACTTATTATTACAATGCTATACCACCGGGACAAAATATCGACATTAAGAAAATATCGGCATTGAAGTATCGATACCAAAATATCGATAATTTGACATGAAATATTGAACATTTCCGATAAACTGATATATTGTTGCTACCCTTACAAGAATATCAGGCCTTCTGTTCTGAATGCAAAAAAGGAATAACAAAAAGTCAGGGGCACACCACAAAGTTTTCAACAGAATACAAGATGTAGTTCTATTAACTAATTCTTCAATACTGCAGGTCAATTTCAATGTGTGTGTGTTTATTTACTGATCTTTTCGTCTTCTCGAAAGCTGTTGCTAGATACAGATATATAACTACATAAGTTGGGCTTATTGGAGAAGGAACCGGCATGGCGTTTTGTAAGTTTTTAGAACTTATTTTTGGGACAAATGCAGTTTTTCTCTCTTTGTCATTCGTTATTGGCGACCGCAACTCCGTTCATTGCTCTGGCATTGGTCCATTGAGGCTACTTCGCGCGACCTAGTTCAACCCAGACAAAGTTATCTTGCCTGACCCCCAGCTGCTATGCCCCGTTCCAGGTCAATATTTTATGTTTACGTCTAACACGGTTAAACTTGCAGCCTTTTCCAGTGGCCGAACTTCAACCACATGATAAATAAATATATATATAATGCATAGATACTTTTTGCATAATTAGCTGGCCAATTTGAATTTTTAACATTTTTGTGCAGTATTTATGGATATGGAGAACCAAACGGAATAAATAACTCATTTGTTTTTTTGTTTTTTTTTGGGGGGGGGAGGAGTTAAGGCAGAGCTACCGCGTAATGTGGATGAAATTTATTTCAGAAAAAACTATTTCATTTTATTATTTTTTTGAAATCATAAAACTTCTGAGGATTCTATAAGGGTAAGTAGACATTTTTTTTCTAAAATAAATTAAGCCATAGTAGCCAGTAAAATTGTGTCAAATCTAAAAAGGCCCAGTTTTATATACCATATTATTCTTCTTATCCATACTGGAAAAAAACCGTTAAAAATGCGACTTTCCCAGATAATTATGCAAAATTATGCCATATATATATATATATATACTTTTTTTCATTTTGTGAAAGTTAAATAAACGAAAAGTCAGCAAGTTTAACTGTTTGGAAAGTAAATATAAAAAAAATTACCTGTAACTAGACATACGCCCTTATACAACCCTAAACCCGAATCAGTTCCGAACATATTCGAAATTCGCAGTTCGCTCGTGCAACTTCCCAATCGGAACAGAAACACATTATTTCGCAATATTTCATTTATTTCCACGCATTCTCCTGACCTAAAACTTACCAACATATCATTAGAGTTACAGTCACATACACGTGCAAAAACTATCCTCCAAAAAAAAAAACAACGAACGGAATTTTGTGAGAATTGTATTTATGTAATATTTTAATTTTATAAAAAAAATTGGTTGTCTGTAAAGCGCGCACCTGGTGGATTACAAGGGTCGCCGCTTCCCCTCCCTCCAGCCCTCCACTTCCCGCGCGGCGCTCTGTCTCGGCGGTGTCAACCTGACACCTGGCAGCTGGGGAGTTCCGCGAGCCACCGACGCGTGTCTCGAGATTTCTGGCGTCGGTTCGGCGCGGAATGACGCGACAGGCCCCAGCCGCGCTCGCGACTTCTAGAAGTGGCGCCTGGGCCTATATAAGCCCAGGACGCCGGCCTCTGAGGCAGTGAGGAGTTGGGAGTGAAGCTTACCGGGCGATAGTGCCACGGGTGCGGCGGAGTTCCGGGGTGTGAGAGTCTGCGCGATAGTGTCGCGGGTGCTACGGAGTTCCTCGGCGAGAGAGTTTCTCGGCGATAGTTGGGTAGCGAGAGTGCCGCGGGTGCGGCGAGAGTCCTGAGCGAAGCGTCGAGTGGATCCTGAGCGAAGCGTCGAGTGGAGCCTCGGCGAAGGGAAGTGCGACGGCGGCGGCGGAGTGCGGCGACGGAGTCCCGCGACGGAGACCCACGAGGGGTGCTGCGGCGAGAGTTGTGCCAGAGGTGCGGCCCAGCGAGGTGTGCGGTGTGTAAAAACCGAGTGACTGGGGAATAAACATTTTTAAATGTAATTCATTATTAAGCATTTTTAGAAGATTATTTGTTAGTGATGTAAATATTGGCAATCAATAAAACTGTGTAGTAAAATCTTTAATTGGTACATCCATTACGAACCCAGTAGTTTCCCACACGAAGATTTTATATTTCATTTTAATAATAAATCGCAACATTATTATGATTCTATTAGTTTCATGAAAGTAGATTAGTTTTTTCTAGTAAATGCGGATTTCTATCTTGTTAATAGATTTGCTCAAGCGGTTATTTATAATAAAAGTTTGTTCTTTAAATATAGAGCTTATATCTGTTGCGCTTGTCTGCCATACAGTAATTCGACTAAGGTTGTTAATTCTTTATAAGTGTGTTCAGTTGGTGTTAAAAATTGATGATTTCACTCAACTGAAAATTTTTTTATGAGAGCACCTTTTTGCTCACGTTATCTGCTATATATTGTGGTCAGGAGCATACGCAGAAATAATTTGATTTCGGGTGTGAAAAAAAAATAGGGGGGAGATGGAACCTCTTTGCCTGCTGTTTGTTTTCAAACTCTTTCCTTTTGTTGGTGGGAATGTAAGATTTTTTGGATTTCTTAGGCTTTTTTTTTGGGGGGGGGGGAGGAAGGATATATACCCCCATCTCTCCGCCTGTTCGTATGCAATCGCGTAATCTATAGTTTGCCTCCATTACCAAGGCCACTGTTATCATGTACCACAAGGAAGACCTCAATTCTAAACTCTCGTTCAAGGTATTAAACCAACACGTGTGGGACATGGCCGACAATATTGTCTGTATATATTTTCTGTTGACATTTCTTAACGGTCGGCGCGGGTATCGGAAAAAAATGCATTCTGTGAAGAGAGATATTTCTTGGTATCCTCCAACTCGGCCCATTCGTTTCAAAAGCTTCCGATCGAAGCCAAAAACCTGTCACTGGTTTGGCCTCAACCCAGTCTACATTCGAATCCACGCGCACAGAACAAACGGCCGTGAACATTAGCGAGGCCAGGATATGTGAACAAAAAAAAAAGGAGGGGCAAAGGAAGTTCAAATAATAAATTTTATACGTCTGTTTCTGGTGATCGGGGGTTGGAGGGGTGGTAGTATGGAATACTCAAACCAACAAGAGTGACCCCCCCCCCCCCTATTTCCTAGAATTTTTTTAATAATGGGTCTTTAAAATGCTTATTAAAGATGGAAACTTCAATTTTTTAATTTTAAAAAAAGGCACTTTTAACCGCTGGTTATGATCTTGTATTAATACGTGATTAAAGAGAAGGCTACTCTCCAATTTTTCTTATTCAGTACACATATATTGATCCATACATTTGTCACATTTGAAGCTGGTTAGTGAGTAGCCTTGAAAAAACGGGAAAGCGGAGCCCTTGTGGCGACTCAAACGTTTGTCCAAATTCGCCTGGAAGTAAGTATATTTGTACGTACTTTTCCCCTTTAAGTGACATCCTCAAGGGCTGTTCGAACTGCAAGTGAAGTAGGCAAGCACGCAATTAAAATAGTCCGTGCACTACTCGCGTACTTCAAGTTGAAGAAGCACCAACATAAAAAAAGGGCTTGGAAGTTATTATCAAGTAATTTAAAGAATCTTAAAATATTTTTAACTTAATATTTTTCTTGTATAAATTAATAGAATATTTTTTTTAAAGCTTATGTATAAGGAATAACACATTTTTGCACATTCATACCTATTGTAACTAACAAAGATAGAATCATAAAGAAAACTTTTGTAATTTAGTGTGATGTTAAGAAGTGTAATATAATTTGAGCTAAACATAATTTCTATAGTAAAATTAATTTTTGAAATAAAATTGTGTAAATAATTTTGTCCGAGCGTTGTCCGACGAGGTCACCAGAGAACCGAGTACGCCACAGGAACACGCAAGCGCACGACTGCGCACTGACAGTCGGACGCGGCCTGGCTTGGACGCCCGCGTCGCACGGACCGGACACGTGCTGTAGTCCCTGGCGGTTCCCCGGCGAGATGGCAGCTTGTTGCGATCCAGGCCGGGTTCAACACACGTCAACACGTCACCATCCCTACAACTTTCACTGTTCAACTGTATGGAGAGATAAAAATTGGTTGTCTGTAAAGTCGGTTTACGGACGATAGTTTAACGTGACAACGTCATAACAAAACATTGATGAAACGATTGCATACATTTATGAATAAAATTGAATCATTTTTATTGAATTGTCAATATTTTGTATGGATACAAAGAAGGAGTGAAATAAAATCTACAATTTAATTGATAAATTTACTTTTATTTACACTCATTAATTCAAATATGTTTATTACTTTAACGAAGAGATTATTTTAACTATAACTTTTATACATATTAGCTATTTAACTTCTTCCAATCTGTGTTATTCTGTTTAGGATAGGACGATGATAGGAAAAGTAGAAAACGAATGGGAGTGTTTCAAGTTTAATGTTCCTCGAAAAAGTCAAATCGATGGTTGTTACAATCGAATGGAAGAGAGATAGATGCGGCGCAAGCGTACAATGAGCGTAACGGGACACAGCGTAACGGGACACTTTTTTGTGCGTGCAGCCGGCGTTCATCGATTTATTAGACGTTGTCGCGTCAAAAGTTCGTTAGTTTCACAATGTTATAATTTTGTAAGTGAAAATACAATGCGTGTGCTAAAGAGAAAATTATAGCCTTCTCTACACATTTCGATGGTTTTACGAACATTTAACTTCAAATTAATATAGAAAGGAGAAAAAGCAAAGCCAAAACGCAAGAAGTGGAAAGTTACGTTTTTGGGTTCTTGCAGTTTTTGCGTAGTTTATAAACAAGCACCTACTCATGTTACTGCTGCTGTCCAAAAAATAATAGCTACTTATAGAAATATATAAATTTCGACAGCGCGAGGTGGCACAGTGTTTTGACATGGGTCTTGCATTCCAGAGTACCCTTTTCCGTTGTTTTCCTGAAATCGCTCCGCAAAATTCTGTAATCGTTCTTAGATACAGACCTAAGGCTGATTATTTCCATTAATTTCCTTTTTTTAATTTTGTGTGAGGAATTTTTTCGTCTCTTATAAATTCGTTGTCAACGAGAAGTAAATCCCGAAAAATAAAAATACTATTTTTCAGATTAAATTCAGTTGAGATTTTTACAGAATGAACTACTACTTACTCAAATTGCTAAATTTTATTTCCTTTGCTAAATTCAAAACGAAGTGAAAGAAAAAAAACATGTGAGGTAGTCTTTCAGTACTCGCCAGAGATGTATAACATCTAACCTCGGATGACGAGCAAATTCATGTGTTCTCATGTTGCAAAAACACTTATAATCCGAAACTCTGACACAAAATTTAACCTAGAATTCTTAACAATTTTGCCGAGCGTAATAAATATACACGATAAAATGTACAGTAATTGTTTTAAAAAGTTACATGTTTTTCTTAAACTGTTAATTTAGCTGACAAACAAATTAATATTCTGATACCTTAAGATTATAGCATAACATCTTAGACTGCAAGGAGAACAAATGCATATTTACATATGATCTATGTTTATCACAACCTTTTAAATCTATGGTCAAAGATAAAATAAACCTTAATAGTTATAATATCTAAAGACTTTTCAGCATATGCTGTACGATATGTAACCGTGCAAGGTTTTAGCTGTTCGTTGTGATTATTTGAAATAACACAAACCTAGTTCACAATAAATCTGATTAAATTCCATTTGGTAAAAAGTTGAATGAAACTAACATTTTGCATTGCCAATAAAATAAACTATGGTGAACAGTTCTCCATAACTAAAAAAAAAAATACACACAATTAGAAATACATATGAGACAAAGTTAAGTATACGCCTCTTGGAAAGAACAGTGGCAATAACTATTTTTCTACTAGCCATCTCTCTCTCCTTCCTCTCTTTATAACGTGCATTTATCGTCTTACGGCTCAGTCTGATACACCATGTTGATTTTTTTTTTCGTTTTTCGTCTTTAATTTTATTTAATGGCTATTTGAGAGATTTTAACTCGCTACCTCCCTTGTATGTGTTGCTCTGCCGCAATTATTTTCAACGGATGTTAACTTAGTGTAATATCATGGGCCTAAAATTTCAGGCAAATCTTCGTAATTATCAACGTGACTTTTTACATCCACAATATTACACACTAAGTGAATAACTGTTGAAAGGTTTGTGGTCGAACAACAGAATGTATAATTTTAAAATCTTATAAATGTCATTTCAAAAGTAATAACAAAAAACAAAAAAAAATCAACATGGCGAGTGAAACTGAGCCTTTATTCTTCTTTTTTTTCCACCGCCATAAAGCAGTGTTTTACAGCTTGCCTCGCTGACGTAACTAACAAAGCTAAACCTATGAGACGTCAGCTTCCACACTGAGATTTAAGTGCCGAAGAAAAGCAGCCATGGATAAATGCAAAGCCACTTCAAAGGTGAATGATGTATAGCTAATTAGAGGGTCGTCAGCTTAGTGGCCTTCGAGAAAAAAGCTTCAAGAGTGATAAAAAAAAGTTTTAAAGTAGTTTCCTTGACACGTTAGCGTCATGAAGACATAGCTGTACCTCTCATACATTTTGAAGCTTGAAAGGACGTTCACCACCTTCGAAAATTACTTAAAAGTGTGTCAGTATTCTTTCAGGACAAAAAAAAAAATTTCTTTTCGCCTTTTACATTGTGCAGACAAATATAGACTTATTCCTTCAAAGACCTAGCACAAAGAACGGCTTCTTACTGCATGGGTTGAGGCCACGTCCGTGTTAATGATGGTGTTCGCGACGTTTCGGCATGCCTTGTTACAGCCATCTTCAAGGACGATGAATAATTGTAAACCTGATGATCTATGAGGCCGATCTATGTACCCTGCTGGAACATAATTATGGAAAAAATATCTTGAATATATAAAAGCGCTTTATTTATTTAACGATACAAATGTAATTGTTTATATTCTTTTTTTTACTTTAGGTTTTTTTTTTGCCTATATGTTATATTATTCCTGACCGTTGAAATATTGATTTGAATTCAAAACATTCGTTTAAGGGTACAATGTCCTAATTTTGTTTTGCTTCTATGATTTTGTGTTTTAACTCATGATTTAAAAAAAAAAATTGAAAATTTAAACGTATAGAAGAACGTAAGAAAGTACGTAAGTAGTATACGAATGTATATCCGGCGCCAGGTTCAGGGTGTGGTTTGTGGCGGCTTCTACTGCCTTGGAACCTACTTCTCCGATGTCGTCACGGCGGCCATCTTAGATGACCTTGACCTTTGACCTTGACCTTGGTGGTAATTTTGGATCCGCCATCTTGGATCCACCATCATTAAATCGAGCGCTCCACTCACTCTTGATGAAATTTTCGTCACGGCCGCCATATTGATTTTTTTATGTTCCGCTGGAGGCCACCATCTTGGATACCACCGACTTTGTTTCTGCTGTTTTCTCCTAGAGAGTGCCAGTGTCACTCTGTCTCATCACATAAGGTCGATGTTCCATTACCTACCAGAGCTATTATGGTCCTAATCGACATATTAAATTAAATTTTTATGCAAAATACATTGGAAGTGCTGTGATTCGAATCATTGCCGCTCTGATCTTTAGGTTGAAAAACATACGCCTTTAACCGGACGACCATCAAGACAGTTACCAGACTGAGAATTAAATAAGGTTTATATAAAAATAACATGGATATTCGGACATGTATTTTTATTTTTTATTTTAAGTAATGATAGCTCCACTTGTTCGAGATAGAACCGCCATCTTGTATTAAGTCACAACTGTTGCATTTTTTGTTACGGCAGCCATCTTGAAAATCCGTAATTTCAATGCTAGAAATTCCGAAAAAATTCCAAAAAATATTTAAAAAATTGCTTACTTCATATGTTTAGATATTTAAACTCTTTCGGTCCTCGGTTCGATTTCCAGCGAGAGTAAACCAGTAATGTATTAATATATTTAAAAAATTTCTCAATAAAAAGTAATAAAAATATGTTACACCACACGCGACATTTTTAATTATGTCACCAATGTATCAATCATCGTTACAGTCGCAATCTTGAAAATTTTAAGTTATGTGGCTCAGCGTTACGTGTTTCTAAGTTGCGTGTGTCTAAGTTCCGGTGTTTCTAAGTTGCGTGTGTCTACGTTATGACGATGCTATGTTATGTGGCTCGGCGTTACGTGTTTCTATGTTGCGTGTGTCTAAGTTCCGGTGTTTCTAAGTTGTGTGTGTCTACGACGATGCTAAGTTTCGGTGTTTCTAAGTTGCGTTGGTTCCAAGTTCCTAAGTTGCGTGTGTCTAAGTTTCGGTGTTTCTAAGTTGCGTTGGTTCCAAGTTCCTAAGTTGCGTGTGTCTAAGTTTCGGTGTTTATAAGTTGCGTTGATTCCAAGTTCCTAAGTTGCGTGTGTCTAAGTTTCGGTGTTTCTAAGATGCGTTGATTCCAAGTTCCTAAGTTGCGTGTGTCTAAGTTTCGGTGTTTCTAAGTTGCGTTGATTCCAAGTTCCTAAGTTGCGTGTGTCTAAGTTTCGGTGTTTCTAAGATTCGTTGATTCCAAGTTCCTAAGTTGCGTGTGTCTAAGTTTCGGTGTTTCTAAGTTGCGTTGATTCCAAGTTCCTAAGTTGCGTGTGTCTAAGTTTCGGTGTTTCTAAGATGCGTTGATTCCAAGTTCCTAAGTTGCGTATGTCTAAGTTTAGGTGTTTCTAAGTTGCGTTGGTTCTAAGTTGCCAAGTTGCGCGTGGATCCCAGGCGCCCGGATGACGCGGCGGGCCGCGGTGATCGAGAGTGGTCTGGCCGGGTGCGCGCGCACGTGCGAGAGTGTGAGTGTCGGCGGCGACCCGTGCATGTGTCCTCCTTGCGACCACCCGTCCCTCGGAAGGCCACGTGCGCGGGTTCCCGTCGTCGAGGTGGGGACCGCGACCTCCCGGTACAAATACTGCCGCGACCACCCGGGTCCCTCCGAGTCTGGGCCGAGCGGACCTCAAGTGCGGTGACTAACCACGTGCTTCGACTGTTTCCCCTGTTGTTACTCCCCTGGTGACGGACCATCCGTCGACCGTTTAGGTGATCTCTGGAAACACGTGGAGACTCCGAACTTGTATCTCGCGCCGCGCGGACACTCGGCGAAGGGGAGATGGACGCGGCCGAGGGGATGGAGGTGGAGTCCGCGGCGCCGGACCTGCGCGACATCCGCGCGTCTCTGGAGCTGGCGGAGAGCCTGGCGCGCGCCAGCCTGCTGACGTCGGCCGGCGCCAAGCGGCGCCTGGCGGCCCGGCGCCTCGAGCTGGGCGCGGAGGACGCCGCGCCGGCCGACGGCGGCGAGTACGTGCCGCCCAAGCACCTGCTGCTCTACCTCGTCAGGTAGGAGCCTCCCCGCTTCACCCGCCGCGCATCCGCGTGGTGTTCTCGCACCGACTACACAGCCATCTACCTCGTCAGGTAGGCCCCTCCTTCCCGCTCTTCACCCGCCGCGCATCCGCGTGGTGTTCTCGCACCGACTACACAGCCATCTACCTCGTCAGGTAGGCCCCTCCTTCCCGCTCTTCACCCGCCGCGCATCCGCGTGGTGTTCTCGCGCCGACTACACAGCCATCTACCTCGTCAGGTAGGCCCCTCCTTCCCGCTCTTCACCCGCCGCGCATCCGCGTGGTGTTCTCGCGCCGACTACACAGCCATCTACCTCGTCAGGTAGGCCCCTCCTTCCCGCTCTTCACCCGCCGCGCATCCGCGTGGTGTTCTCGCACCGACTACACAGCCATCTACCTCGTCAGGTAGGCCCCTCCTTCCCGCTCTTCACCCGCCGCGCATCCACGTGGTGTTCTCGCACCGACTACACAGCCATCTACCTCGTCAGGTAGGCCCCTCCTTCCCGCTCTTCACCCGCCGCGCATCCGCGTGGTGTTCTCGCACCGACTACACAGCCATCTACCTCGTCAGGTAGGCCCCTCCTTCCCGCTCTTCACCCGCCGCGCATCCGCGTGGTGTTCTCGCACCGACTACACAGCCATCTACCTCGTCAGGTAGGCCCCTCCTTCCCGCTCTTCACCCGCCGCGCATCCGCGTGGTGTTCTCGCGCCGACTACACAGCCATCTACCTCGTCAGGTAGGCCCCTCCTTCCCGCACTTCACCCGCCGCGCATCCGCGTGGTGTTCTCGCGCCGACTACACAGCCATCAACCTCGTCAGGTAGGCCCCTCCTTCCCGCTCTTCACCCGCCGCGCATCCACGTGGTGTTCTCGCACCGACTACACAGCCATCTACCTCGTCAGGTAGGCCCCTCCTTCCCGCTCTTCACCCGCCGCGCATCCGCGTGGTGTTCTCGCACCGACTACACAGCCATCTACCTCGTCAGGTAGGCCCCTCCTTCCCGCTCTTCACCCGCCGCGCATCCGCGTGGTGTTCTCGCACCGACTACACAGCCATCTACCTCGTCAGGTAGGCCCCTCCTTCCCGCTCTTCACCCGCCGCGCATCCGCGTGGTGTTCTCGCACCGACTACACAGCCATCTACCTCGTCAGGTAGGCCCCTCCTTCCCGCTCTTCACCCGCCGCGCATCCGCGTGGTGTTCTCGCACCGACTACACAGCCATCTACCTCGTCAGGTAGGCCCCTCCTTCCCGCTCTTCACCCGCCGCGCATCCGCGTGGTGTTCTCGCACCGACTACACAGCCATCTACCTCGTCAGGTAGGCCCCTCCTTCCCGCTCTTCACCCGCCGCGCATCCGCGTGGTGTTCTCGCACCGACTACACAGCCATCTACCTCGTCAGGTAGGCCCCTCCTTCCCGCTCTTCACCCGCCGCGCATCCGCGTGGTGTTCTCGCACCGACTACACAGCCATCTACCTCGTCAGGTAGGCCCCTCCTTCCCGCTCTTCACCCGCCGCGCATCCGCGTGGTGTTCTCGCACCGACTACACAGCCATCTACCTCGTCAGGTAGGCCCCTCCTTCCCGCTCTTCACCCGCCGCGCATCCGCGTGGTGTTCTCGCACCGACTACACAGCCATCTACCTCGTCAGGTAGGCCCCTCCTTCCCGCTCTTCACCCGCCGCGCATCCGCGTGGTGTTCTCGCACCGACTACACAGCCATCTACCTCGTCAGGTAGGCCCCTCCTTCCCGCTCTTCACCCGCCGCGCATCCGCGTGGTGTTCTCGCACCGACTACACAGCCATCTACCTCGTCAGGTAGGCCCCTCCTTCCCGCTCTTCACCCACCGCGCATCCGCGTGGTGTTCTCGCACCGACTACACAGCCATCTACCTCGTCAGGTAGGCCCCTCCTTCCCGCTCTTCACCCGCCGCGCATCCGCGTGGTGTTCTCGCACCGACTACACAGCCATCTACCTCGTCAGGTAGGCCCCTCCTTCCCGCTCTTCACCCGCCGCGCATCCGCGTGGTGTTCTCGCACCGACTACACAGCCATCTACCTCGTCAGGTAGGCCCCTCCTTCCCGCTCTTCACCCGCCGCGCATCCGCGTGGTGTTCTCGCACCGACTACACACCCATCTACCTCGTCAGGTAGGCCCCTCCTTCCCGCTCTTCACCCGCCGCGCATCCGCGTGGTGTTCTCGCGCCGACTACACAGCCATCTACCTCGTCAGGTAGGCCCCTCCTTCCTGCTCTTCACCCGCCGCGCATCCGCGTGGTGTTCTCGCGCCGACTACACAGCCATCTACCTCGTCAGGTAGGCCCCTCCTTCCCGCTCTTCACCCGCCGCGCATCCGCGTGGTGTTCTCGCACCGACTACACAGCCATCTACCTCGTCAGGTAGGCCCCTCCTTCCCGCTCTTCACCCGCCGCGCATCCGCGTGGTGTTCTCGCACCGACTACACAGCCATCTACCTCGTCAGGTAGGCCCCTCCTTCCCGCTCTTCACCCGCCGCGCATCCGCGTGGTGTTCTCGCACCGACTACACAGCCATCTACCTCGTCAGGTAGGCCCCTCCTTCCCGCTCTTCACCCGCCGCGCATCCGCGTGGTGTTCTCGCACCGACTACACAGCCATCTACCTCGTCAGGTAGGCCCCTCCTTCCCGCTCTTCACCCGCCGCGCATCCGCGTGGTGTTCTCGCACCGACTACACAGCCATCTACCTCGTCAGGTAGGCCCCTCCTTCCCGCTCTTCACCCGCCGCGCATCCGCGTGGTGTTCTCGCACCGACTACACAGCCATCTACCTCGTCAGGTAGGCCCCTCCTTCCCGCTCTTCACCCGCCGCGCATCCGCGTGGTGTTCTCGCACCGACTACACAGCCATCTACCTCGTCAGGTAGGCCCCTCCTTCCCGCTCTTCACCCGCCGCGCATCCGCGTGGTGTTCTCGCCCCGACTACACAGCCATCTACCTCGTCAGGTAGGCCCCTCCTTCCCGCTCTTCACCCGCCGCGCATCCGCGTGGTGTTCTCGCACCGACTACACAGCCATCTACCTCGTCAGGTAGGCCCCTCCTTCCCGCTCTTCACCCGCCGCGCATCCGCGTGGTGTTCTCGCACCGACTACACAGCCATCTACCTCGTCAGGTAGGCCCCTCCTTCCCGCTCTTCACCCGCCGCGCATCCGCGTGGTGTTCTCGCACCGACTACACAGCCATCTACCTCGTCAGGTAGGCCCCTCCTTCCCGCTCTTCACCCGCCGCGCATCCGCGTGGTGTTCTCGCACCGACTACACAGCCATCTACCTCGTCAGGTAGGCCCCTCCTTCCCGCTCTTCACCCGCCGCGCATCCGCGTGGTGTTCTCGCACCGACTACACAGCCATCTACCTCGTCAGGTAGGCCCCTCCTTCCCGCTCTTCACCCGCCGCGCATCCGCGTGGTGTTCTCGCACCGACTACACAGCCATCTACCTCGTCAGGTAGGCCCCTCCTTCCCGCTCTTCACCCGCCGCGCATCCGCGTGGTGTTCTCGCACCGACTACACAGCCATCTACCTCGTCAGGTAGGCCCCTCCTTCCCGCTCTTCACCCGCCGCGCATCCGCGTGGTGTTCTCGCACCGACTACACAGCCATCTACCTCGTCAGGTAGGCCCCTCCTTCCCGCTCTTCACCCGCCGCGCATCCGCGTGGTGTTCTCGCACCGACTACACAGCCATCTACCTCGTCAGGTAGGCCCCTCCTTCCCGCTCTTCACCCGCCGCGCATCCGCGTGGTGTTCTCGCACCGACTACACAGCCATCTACCTCGTCAGGTAGGCCCCTCCTTCCCGCTCTTCACCCGCCGCGCATCCGCGTGGTGTTCTCGCACCGACTACACAGCCATCTACCTCGTCAGGTAGGCCCCTCCTTCCCGCTCTTCACCCGCCGCGCATCCGCGTGGTGTTCTCGCACCGACTACACAGCCATCTACCTCGTCAGGTAGGCCCCTCCTTCCCGCTCTTCACCCGCCGCGCATCCGCGTGGTGTTCTCGCACCGACTACACAGCCATCTACCTCGTCAGGTAGGCCCCTCCTTCCCGCTCTTCACCCGCCGCGCATCCGCGTGGTGTTCTCGCACCGACTACACAGCCATCTACCTCGTCAGGTAGGCCCCTCCTTCCCGCTCTTCACCCGCCGCGCATCCGCGTGGTGTTCTCGCACCGACTACACAGCCATCTACCTCGTCAGGTAGGCCCCTCCTTCCCGCTCTTCACCCGCCGCGCATCCGCGTGGTGTTCTCGCGCCGACTACACAGCCATCTACCTCGTCAGGTAGGCCCCTCCTTCCCGCTCTTCACCCGCCGCGCATCCGCGTGGTGTTCTCGCACCGACTACACAGCCATCTACCTCGTCAGGTAGGCCCCTCCTTCCCGCTCTTCACCCGCCGCGCATCCGCGTGGTGTTCTCGCGCCGACTACACAGCCATCTACCTCGTCAGGTAGGCCCCTCCTTCCCGCTCTTCACCCGCCGCGCATCCGCGTGGTGTTCTCGCACCGACTACACAGCCATCTACCTCGTCAGGTAGGCCCCTCCTTCCCGCTCTTCACCCGCCGCACATCCGCGTGGTGTTCTCGCACCGACTACACAGCCATCTACCTCGTCAGGTAGGCCCCTCCTTCCCGCTCTTCACCCGCCGCGCATCCGCGTGGTGTTCTCGCGCCGACTACACAGCCATCTACCTCGTCAGGTAGGCCCCTCCTTCCCGCTCTTCACCCGCCGCGCATAAGCGTGTTGTTCTCGCACCGACTACACAGCCATCTACCTCGTCAGGTAGGCCCCTCCTTCCCGCTCTTCACCCGCCGCGCATCCGCGTGGTGTTCTCGCACCGACTACACAGCCATCTACCTCGTCAGGTAGGCCCCTCCTTCCCGCTCTTCACCCGCCGCGCATCCGCGTGGTGTTCTCGCGCCGACTACACAGCCATCTACCTCGTCAGGTAGGCCCCTCCTTCCCGCTCTTCACCCGCCGCGCATCCGCGTGGTGTTCTCGCACCGACTACACAGCCATCTACCTCGTCAGGTAGGCCCCTCCTTCCCGCTCTTCACCCGCCGCGCATCCGCGTGGTGTTCTCGCGCCGACTACACAGCCATCTACCTCGTCAGGTAGGCCCCTCCTTCCCGCTCTTCACCCGCCGCGCATCCGCGTGGTGTTCTCGCACCGACTACTCAGCCATCTACCTCGTCAGGTAGGCCCCTCCTTCCCGCTCTTCACCCGCCGCGCATCCGCGTGGTGTTCTCGCACCGACTACACAGCCATCTACCTCGTCAGGTAGGCCCCTCCTTCCCGCTCTTCACCCGCCGCGCATCCGCGTGGTGTTCTCGCGCCGACTACACAGCCATCTACCTCGTCAGGTAGGCCCCTCCTTCCCGCTCTTCACCCGCCGCGCATCCGCGTGGTGTTCTCGCGCCGACTACACAGCCATCTATGAATATACCAATAGAGTCGATAGAATGTATGGAAAAAAATTGAATGTCAGCGTTTTTTTTTTAAAGCTCGAACGGAGGCATTTAACCATCACGCACAGTAGAATATTAATAATTAGGAGCATGCTTATTTCGCGAAAAGATCTGAACACTTATTAGACTACAACCAGGTTTACCCGCACCTGTGGATTCTTCCTTGTGATTGGCGGCCGTCTGCGAGAGAAGTCGTTGCCTTATTTGACCGAGCCACTCAGGAGGCGTTTACTTCCGCACTGAATCACTGTGACTGGTGTTGTTACAGTTGATATGTACCTGGGAGAAACTCACACAATCACGAAACACAGACTATGCTTATTTGTTTTAACTTTCATCTAGTCTCGAAATCTTTTCGCGAAATCTACATGCCCCTATTAATAATAAATAGAGACCGGAAAAATTCGCGGATTCATTTAACGACAGCCTGAAATTCAAATAGTTACACCTCAGTGCTGCCTCTGCTATTGGCTCACAACTCACCTGGACGACTCTGGGCCAGTGAGAAACACTCAACCGAAGCTGTATCGAATCACAGGCCGCTACGATGGGACACCTTCACACAAGACAGAGCAGCCAATTAGAGGGTGGCATTTGACCGAGTGTACGTAGAACTATAAAGTTCATCCTAGAGGTCATTAAACCCGCGAATTCTTCCGGTCCCTAATAATTAGGGATAGGAAAAATTCGCGGGTTCAATGACCTGCAGGATGAACTCCATAGTTCTACGTACATTCGGTCAAATGCCACCCACCCATTGGCTGCCGTCTTGTGAGACGTCCCAACGTAGCAGCCTGTGATTCGATAAAGCTTTGGTCGGGCGTTTCTAATTGGCCCAGAGTCATCCAGGTGAGTTGTGAGCCAATAGCAGAGGCAGCACTGAGGTGTAACTATTTGTATTTTAGCCTGTCGCGAATCGAACCCGCGAATTTTTCCTATCCCTACTAATAATAAATGACTCAATACTTGTTTATTGCTCGGTACAATATCAAAACTCCGAAAGGATTATATTTCCTTAAAAATACAGTCATTCTTCACATCGTGGACTATATTAATTTCTTTCTGTTATTACAGGAGCAATAAAGTGGTAACACATTTCCGTTTTAAAAAAAAACAGATTTAACATACAATTATTTAAAATGATAATTTAAGGTTTTCCTAATATTTATTTATTTAAATTATAGATTATTTTCTATCATAAACGTTTTTTTAATATTTATTATAATATTAAATCTCTCTATGAATTTACAAAAGAACCAACTAGCTGTAGTAGCGCTATATATCGTGTCGCCTTTAAACACTGCTTGGGTACATATCGGGCTATTTGAGTTGCAGGGAGCAACGTCTTCCAAATATCATAATAAGGTCAAAGCAGGAAACCGGCAAGAAACACGCGAAACAAGTGATTGCAGCCAAGCTGGCGGCGTGGAGTGTGCTTATGTTTCCAAGTGCGCGAAACTAGTTACAGTAGCGGCATCTAGCGGCGTGGGGTGTAAAACAGCTTGAAAGCAATGCAGCAAAGTGTATCGCGCTTCGCCAATGCTAACTGGCCAGAGTTTCCCATATTTACCTTTTACGATATCTGCGTCTACCCGTGGAAAAATCCAACAACGAATTTAAAAAATGAAGTACCTCCAGAATTTATGACTTAGATAGGTATTCAAGGGATTACCGAAATATCCATTTTCGGGAAAGGAAGTGACAGCTGTTTGAGGAAAATGCTGGTAATGTTAGTTTTTGACAAACAATTTTTAATGTGAAAAAAAAGTTTTTGCCTAAAATATATCTAATTATTTTGATTAGTAAATAAAACCATATAAGTTTATAGCGGTTTGGTAAATGGTATTTTAAAATCCACTTTGAGGGCATCTTCAAATGTGTGTACGACACATGAAAACATGAATATCTTTCAACTACTTTAAGATAGACTATAATTCACATTTAAATCTTACCACTACTCTAGGATAGACTATATATAATTCACATTTAAATATTATAATAAATTGATGTTTTAGTGTGCTTAAGAACGAGTACGGTATATTAAATTTAAAAAAAATCCAAGTAAAAAAATCTTTTTTAAAAATAAATTTACTGTTTAATGTGCAGAAGAGAGGTGCTTTTCATACGCAAATAACATAAATTGGTGTCGAAAATTCAGTAATAAAATCACTTAAACATTCAAGTAAGAAATTTCGTTTTAAATTAAATTTAATGAATTAAAGTTATAAATTTTATCATTTTCAATACGTAGTTTGTTAGTCCTAGCTCAATTTCTTTTTTCGGAATAACTAACTGTAATAAATTATTTAGTAGTCCTACCACCAAGGTATATTATTTGTACTAGACTATATATATAGCCTAGTACAAATAATATACCGTGGTGGTATGACTATATATATATATATATATAGTCTAGTAAAAATAATATACCTTGATGGTAGGACTATATATATATAGTCTAGTACAAATAATATACCTTGGTGGTAGGACTATATATATATATAGTCTAGTACAAATAATATACCTTATATATATATATATATATGTGTGTCCTTGCAGCCACAACTACCCACAGGAGAGCTCTGGTGTGTGTGTGTGGCAGTGAACTCGAGTCTCCCATCATGCACTATGGTGGTCGTGTCTGTAGCTGTGGTGATGCGGGAGATATGGTGGTAGAAAGTGGTCGACCTCGGGAATTTTCATACATTTCGACTAAAGTATTCTACAAAATGTTCGGAAACTTCTATACTGTTAGGGATCTCTCCAGTTTGGCGTGAGAGTTGAGCAACGACCACCGAACAGCTACCACCTACCACCCGTCATCGTAGTTACTACAATGATTGAGTATATACTAGAATGAACCGCGCAGATTTACCAAAAAAAATAAACCCAGCGAAGCGGAGTGTTCTCAGCTAGCTATGTATGAAACACAGACGAGACCTCGTTTCCTGCTCTTTTAAGCTCTTCCGATTACCTCTCCAGTATCGATCCATCGAAGTCATAGCTGGTGACCGTATATACCATGTTTATGTCAGCAGGTGGACCAGAATACTACCCTCTGCCATAGAAATCTATATATGAATAAAAATTGTACATAAGCTTTTGCTTCGACCGATTTCTCAATTTGGGTAACATTAAAAATAAACCGCTAAACTTTCACCTTTCCAGCGCGGAAAACCAAATAGTTACCCAATTTTCCTTATATATTTAATAAGGTGATATTTTGCCATCTTTATGTTTTGTTGTAGCAATCGTTAAGTATTTTTGCTCACGTGTTTTCTTTTAGCGAGGAATGGTGTGGTTTTTACAATCTGAGTTTGCGCATGACATGTTATCGATGGTCTAAAATATGCTACCAATGTCAAGTGCACCTCTCTCGTTTGATAATAACAAAAGCAATTAAAGGCTCCACGAGAAAAAAATTCCTAAGGGTTTTCAGTTACAAGATAAAGAGTTTCATAATTCTACTCTGGTTTCTTGGAGCGGTGGTGATTTTGAGGAGGGAGGTTTTTTTTTTTTACTTGGTGAGAAAAAACTCCCTTCCGTTGGAACTCCATAGGATGCACAGTTCCTATGTACCATCTTTTTTTTCCTTAAATCCAGTTTTTTTTCTTATTTATCTTTCTAGTAATCTGTTTTTTATTTAGTCTATATTGTATTTTTTAATATGTGGTTAAGTGGTAGACAAGGCGGCACTCCTTAACTTTACCACATGAAAAAATTTGATTAAATAAATGTTCGCACACATTTTACGCCAATTATACGACGCCTATAAGCAGGCAACACTATGTCTGCGCAGAGGTGAAAATTAGCATTCATGACGGGAAAATGCAAACAGCATAAAATATATGTTTTTTATTGCAGCTTGTTGATTTATTGATTATTGCATGTTTTATTTGCAATTTTTGGTTGAACTTACTCTCATCAGTATATGTAGTGTGTTTCAAGTAAATTTTTAAGTGCATTTTCTTGCCTTCTGGGTGTAGGCCGTATCAGGTAATTGTCTTGCAACGTTTCGGCAGTCATTGCAGCTGCCATCATCAGATAGACTAAGTATATAGGTCTAAGTCTACTAGGTCTAGACTAAGTCTATTAAGTCTATCAGGTAGACTTAGTCTACCTGATGATAGCAGCTGCAATGACTGCCGAAACGTCGCAAGACAATTACCTGACACGGCCTACACCCAGAAGCCAAGAAAATGCAGACAATGGCCGTGAAAGCCTGCGATCTTTATTACATTTTTAAGTGTCTTACCACAAATTGTTGAAGCAATTGATCAATGTAATTGTACTTGAAATGCATTTATTATTACATGCGTTTTAATTTTTAATGACGATAAAGACAAAATTATTTTTAATGACGAAATTAGCTTTTAATAGTTGTATAATTACCGCTGAAACTTTTCCATGCGTTGCACGCAGTAACTGTGCTTACCTAAATATTGGCAACAATAGGGCTGATCTTGGTCATTAAGTACAAAGTTTCAAGTAAACGTTATCAACATTGAAAGACACAGGAGGTTTTCTACTAATATAAATTGCAAACATCCAATATTTTTATTATGGGAAGGATTATTACTAAAAGTATGTTATATAGTAGGTCGAAGAACTTCGCAGCAAAAAGAAGCATCCCACGAATATAAATTTTAGTTCAAATAATTTTCCTTACTTTGCACGAATACCATTTCTACTTATAACTGATTTCTAAGGGTGAATATCTATCTCCCTTTGTACTCACGCTAGGCTGTAAGTGGCTGAAATTAACTCTATGTATCTCAGTTCCCAAAATATTTCTAGTAACAACCTCTATATTACAGCTTGAGTGGAAAACCAAACTTCGACAGCTCTATCAACGAACAATAATTATTTAAAAAAATTAAGGTACGCTTACGCTCGTGTTATATATGTTTTACAACTATCACTGGATGTAGAAGTACTTCAAAATGTGGTAAGTATATTAAAAACAAGTTTTATTATTTTTGCAATAGAGAACGTTTTGCAGCCATCTCGTGTGCAAAGATTTTTAGATATGAAAGCAAAAAAAAAATAGATATTTTTTTTTCTCTGGTGAACCAATAACATTGGACTGATGATAACGATATGTTTAACATGTACACGCAGTGATCTAGGTCAGTCCGTATGTATCGGAAAGGTGGTGTGTTTCCGCGCGATAGCCTTGTTTCGAGCCCTCCGGGTGAGAGAGAGAGGTCCAACTACGAGGTACGCGCCCGTAGGCTGACGTAAGAAAACACCTTGTTCTTGATTTGCCTCGTTCTGCACGCTTACTCGTCCAGTCGTAAATGCTTCGAGAGTCACGATTCATCCAGAATGCCTGAAATTATAACACCGAGACGGAAAAAAAAATGTTTGAAGAAATATTCAGAGCAGCCAAACGTGATACAATTTCAAGAACGTCAGACAAACGTGCACCGGAAAGACTGTCTATACCTTAAGGGGAATTGTAAGAAATCGAAAGCGCCATCTTTATTTCAACAGTTTTTGTTCATAAAAAATTATCTTGTTTGATTTTCAAAAATTAACTTATTTAAGGCATAGTATAAAATTTAATGGAATGCCAGAAGTCAGTTGGCTTCTACAAATAGTTTCCGTTTAAGTTATTGGCGTTTCTTAATTACTACTAATGTAATCTATTATCAATACGTTATAAGCTTTGTAAATATCTTAATGTGAGACACATGACTTAACGAATAAAGTTTTCAAAATTAATTATTAAGTAATTGTGTAGAAACTGTTTTAACCAGCATGGTGTATTTTGGTTCATGTACCTCCCCCTTAAAACAAAGTACCCATGATTACGTTGTGTTTTTCATAGATTTTTTAGGGGTTTTAAAGATTCAATTTGGTACATTTTACTAACCTCTCAAAAAAGACTAATGATCATATAACGTGTGAAGTATTAAAACTTGTTCTTAATTTGTAGTTGTAACTGCATAAGATATACTTAACCTATAGCGCGTCACATCCTTATATTGCAGTGTGCATTTAAATGGGCATTTGCTTTCTCTTTCCAATGCACTATTTCTGCCATTAGTACTGTCCTTGTTTCGGTGTACTCTGTTGCCAGATCTACACTTAGGAGCAAACATGTTTTAGTCACAGCTTTGTAATATAAACAAGAATTTTTATTACATATCTGAAATATTTTATTTTGAAAATTAAAATTCGCAATGCACATTTCGGAAATACATTTTCATGTTTTATTTCATCAAGAGCATTATTTATTTATAAAGAGTAGTAATTTAAGAATCCGTCTTGTTTTCAACTGTTTTTCAACAGATATATATATAATTTAAAATATTTTTTAGTCTTTTAAGCATAGTGCATAATTGTATGGAATGCCTTGTTAATTAAAGTGACGGACTGCCACAAATAGTTTCTCCTTTGAAATAATAATCGGTGTTTAGGATTGATTTTTTTTTTCAGAATAACTAAAACTGTGCTAACACTAATTTATAGTCGTTAAAAAATTAACCATCAGTAAATTTCAAAAAATAAAAACTTATTACCATTAAATATGACGTATAAAATAAAAAAGTTATGTTAACAAGACAAGCAGTATCAATCTCTGACAACAGGGTTTGCCATTTACTTTGTACTGCAAACTAAACGTGAGACAGAATATAAGACACAGATTAAACAGGCCACTTGTGGAGCACGGTCTAAATTACGTTATTTCCAGGGTCGTACGAGAATGTCGCGCAGTCTACATAAGTAGTTGATGTCACCCGCGCCGTGGAACAATAGCCTCTACGCAGTGGCATTGAACGTAACGAGTTATGGATATCGTGTTGCGAAAGGAAAGGCCTGGTCTCTTTAATGTGAGATCAGCGTTTATTGTACAAGCTACGCTCTTAACTCCAGATCCGTATCGTCTTTATAGTTAGAAAACCTCGAGACTTCCTAAAGAAACGTTTTTATAAGAGAGACAAAAAAAATAATTTGAACTCCAGATATCAATGGTCATAGCTCTTCAAGTTTAAATTATGAATGGCTCGGTCAAGTCCTCGAACCCTCGCTCGAATACCATCGAATCTTTAATACTTGAAAAATTCGCAATTCGAGAAGAAATATTCGAACAAAAATATTGGAGGAAATGAAGTAAAATCAATACCGACTACTTTGAATTTTTTCTTTGTACCTATTTTATTATTGTTCCCAAATATGCCATTTATTTAATATGTAATCATACAAATATAATTACAGTATGTATTGTTTCAGGAAACTTTGTAAAGAGAAAATTTAATGTACAAAAAATGTATTGTACTTAATTCTAGTACCTACATGTTTTCTTCTATTTGTATTAAAGCGTTAGATGATATGTACTTTTTGTGATTCGAATTCAAAATTTGGATTCCAGAAAACTGAGACCTGGCCATCGCTGGTTTAAATTCATTGATTATTAATACGACTGTTAGTGGAAAAATATTATTTTTACATTAACATTCCAAATCAAAAGTTAAGAAAAATATTATTAAATTTAGGTATTATCAGTCCAATATTTAGACCATTAAAGTTAAAATGTTTGCTGGAAAGAGAGTCATGTTCCAATGAAGAATTTCGCTTGGAGAGGACACGCAAAAAGTTATTATGGGGAACTTCATGCAGAAGAAGTTGATTTTCTCAAAAAGTTAATTTACTGGGTTTACTAACTATTCCTATGATATTCGGTATTAAAGTAGTGTAAAGATACACAATGCGGTTGAGTGAACATCAACGTAAAATATCATAATGATATGTTTGTGCTTTACAATTAATACTCCTACCGACACCACTTATGTTAATATTTTAAATTTCCTGTTTTATTTTGAAACAGTAGCCTGTAAATTTGCAGTAATTGCCTATATCGCCAAAAGCATTACGCCAATAATCAGAGACTCAATCCATAACCGTTACTCTCTAAAACATATTTATAAATCACAATATCTTCTTCCTAATCTACTCCCTTACCTCACCCGGTACTCGAACCCAGAACCATTCATTCGTAAGCCGGCGTGCGTCCGAGTACGCTACGAAGGTCAGCTATCATTCAGTACGGGCCAAACGTCTGTAGTGATGAGTCGAAAGAAAGCATATGATTCGTTTGCTATGCAAATAATCGGTTCTTTGAGAGTCGATTTCGAAAGCTCAACACGATTCGGGCGGATATAAAAACGCAGAACGAGACGTTGGAACGAGAGAAATGAACCGATCAGCCTGATTCTTTCGTAAAACGACTCAGACATCGGGAGTCCGAGTAATCAGTAATCGCAGCGAGCAAATGATAACTATTCAAAGAAAAAATAGTAACATGTAAAGGATTGGATTTGGGGTTACTGAGTCAACGTGATTAGCATGAAAAATATTTTTTCATGATTGTCTAGGTTTTGTTTATTAAATTTATCTGTGAGAGTTTTGAAATGTGTTCATGGACATTTATTTGTAACAGTCAGTAGGCTACACAGCTGGAAATTTGAAATTTCAGCTAACCGAACCGACCATATTGCGATAACCAGTCAGACGACAAGGCCAGCCGCTTGGACGTGAAGAGTACTCGAATGGGTGAGCGAGTTACGATTCTTGAGATGTGCCGGATCCCGCTGTCAGTGGTCACAACAAAAAAAAAACGAATGTTTTGAATGAACCATTACACGGAAACGGGAAGCCATCTTTTCACAGACGAGAGAGCCAAAACCGAAAGTTCCCCTATGTTCATGCTTTTTTCCCGTATCTTTAATGTAGCTATCCTAACCAAATCAGCAGTCCACAATGTTTTAAAGTATTTATAATGTAGCTAACCTAACCTAACTGATCATTAGTATTATTTTATCAACACCACCATATTTATTTACAATGAACTAAAAAAAAAACCGAAGATGCACGATCGTGCGTTTGGCTCTCTCGTCTGTGAAAAGTAGGCTTCCCCCACGGAAACGATTCAAATGAATCGATTCAGTCAATCGAATCGTTCTGCCCATCAATAAAAGTCTGGCGGGCTGTCACCCCTCGTGAGGAGAAAGGAGGGAGGAAGGAGAAGGATGGGAAGCAAATATTTACCATTGGGGCGCGGCCGAGGAGACTGAAACATATCCTTCGACGCTGCATTATTTCTTCGAGTGTTCAAAAACATGTTGACCAGGCGAGCGATACGTAAACTCGCGCACCAGTCACATGATGACTGATGTTTTTAGGACAGTTGACGTGCCACCGGGCCGTGTCCACTCGGCGCTACTTGGTTCCGCCGCGCCGGTCCGTCACAAGCAACGTGTTTCATTCGAAATATGTCACCAGGGGACGAAATAGTACACACGGGGAGGGGAGACTTTGCATACCGTTTTCTTTCACTTTTTTTTGATGTGACGTCTAATAAATTGATGAACGCCGGCTGCACGCACGAAAAAGTGTCCCGTTACGCTTTGAACCGTTACGTTCATTGTACTCTTGCGCCGCATCTATCTCTCTTCCACTCGATTGGAACAACCATCGATCTGACTTTTTCGAGGCACATTAAACTTGAAACACTCCCATTCGTTTCATACTTTTCCTATCATCGTCCTATCCTTAACAGAATAACACAGATTGGAAAAAGTTAAATAGCAAACATGAATAAAAGTTATGGTTAAAATAATCTCTTCGTTAAAGTAATAAAAAAATATTTGAATTAATGAGTGCAAATTAAGGAAAATTTATTAATTAAATTGTAGATTTCATTTCACTCCTTCTTTGTATCCATACAAAATAGTGATAATTCAATAAAAATGATTCAATTTTATTCATAAATGTATGCAATCGTTTCATCAATGTTTTGTAATGACGTTGTCACGTTAAACTATCGTCCGTAAACCGACTTTACAGAAAACCAATTTTTTATTTTCTAATATGGTCTGCTGCCCATGTTGGTTGGACAACCAAAACTTTGGCTGAAGCGTAGTGTTGCATTGTGGAAACAGTTCTAAATGACTGTATTTTATGGAAGTGACTGTTGTTTAACGACAGAGATTGTAATTCATACTCACTAACCATCATCAGAAGTGGTCAAGCAAGCACAATTTCTGCAATGTTTCGGGGCGTTTAAACATGGCGGTGGCGAGGTTTAAAAAAAAGTGTCTTCAAACCTCGTCGCAGCATGCCTCGTCTCCCGACTATTCCTGACCCACGAAGGGGAAGCACCACAACGCCGAACGTACAATAACGCCGAATGCCAAATTGACTACAACGCCGACAGCTAGAAAACTGCTGTGTACCACAACGCCGAATTACCACAACGACGAAATACATTAACGCCGAAAAATGTCATTGCAGGACTGCCACAAAGGTTAGGTTAGGTAAGTTTAGGTTAGGTTAGGTTGTGGTATTTCGGCGTTAAGATACATTTAAGAAACGCACGCAAATTCATTCAGTTGTTTTTCATTTTGCTCCTGTGGCACCCCCTCACCGCATCAACATTTTTCGGTGTTACTATATTTCGGCGTTGTAGTACACAGCAGTTTTCTAGCTGTCGGCGTTGCGGTCAATTTGGCATTCGGCGTTATGGTATTCGGCGTTATTGTACGTTCGGCGTTGTGGTAACGACCCACCCACGAACGTAGTCCAGTTCGCCAGACGTTCAGCGCTGTGACGGAGACCGGCCGAGCGCGTGCAGCTGCCCGCGCCAGACGCCACGTGCGGCCCGCCTCGCCAGCTGTCTGACCCGGGCACGACCTGGCCACGTGGCGGCGCAGTCCGAGGTGCACTCGCGTGCTCGCGCATCCTCGGATCTCTCGAGTGAAACTTCCTTGCGGTCGGTAAGGGTGACGTCAGCAGAGCGCGGGAGTGGGACGCTAGATTCCCATGTAGCATACTTTCATATTTGAGCAAAAATACATTTGCGAAAAAATATGAACAATATTTGTTAGACTGCAACAAGGTATACCCGCACCTGTGGTTTCTTCCTTGTGATTGGCGACAGTCTACGAGAGAAGTCGTTGACCGAGCCCCTCAGGACGCGTTTGCTTCCGCAATGAATCACTGTGATTGGTGTTGTTACAATCGATATGTACCTGGGAGTAACTCACCCAATCACGAAACACAGACGGTGTTACAGTGTTTTAACTTTCATCTAGTCTCGAAATCTTTTCGCGAAATCTTCATGCCCCTAGCTATCGATATATAAGTTGATTAAATTTTCTAAATTAAATTCTATGATGTTCACAGGCTTTCAAGGCCATTGTCTGAAGTAGCTTGGCTTATGGGTTGTAGCCGCGTCCTTGGAGAATAATTCACCGACGTTTCGGCTACATTGCAGTCGCCATCATCAGGGAGCAGTTACCTGACCCAGAAGCCAAGCTACTTTATATTTTGAATTGATATCAATAGTAGGTTTATTTATGATTGCATAACAAAAATTTGTAGTCACATTGAGTGCAGGGCGGGGATTCTAAAACTGTTGAAAATGCCTATTATTTATAAATTTCGACAATTTATTTAATTTTGGTTTCTATTTCAGAACCGTAATTAATTGGCCTATCAACTGTTATTGGCTTGCCGTTAAATTCGGAAACATTTACATACATTTACATACATCGCACACGTTCACGTAATTAGTTGTCAAAGTTGCATTTATAACGTACCGATTAGGATAAATGAAGTGCTGAAATGAAACGTTTTTAAGTTCCAAAGCAATGCTACTTGCTGTTTCATAATAAAGTTTTAATTTCTTTTAAAAATTAATTTTATGTAACTAAAAAATTTTGAATTTTTAAAATTCAGAAAGCTATAAACACTTTTTTTTTTTCTGAAATAAATTTTAACCATAACACGAAATTTAGTAGAAAAAAAGTTTCTGTTACTTATTATATTTGATTCTCATTATTGGTGCCGTAAAAAAAACTTTAAAAATTGGCATAAATATTGGCAGCTAATTATGCGAGAAGTAGGTATGCGATACACACACACTCATTTTGTAAAGGTTCAGCTACTCAAAACGTCTACAAATTAAACCACGTTTAAGCTAAATATAAAATTGTGCCCATAGGAACAAACAAAATTTTAAAAGAACGATACCTAGTAAAAAAAAGTAAAACCAGAAATTTGTTGTCAGTGAAGTCCATAGTTTTGTCAGACAATGGGACGTTTGCCCATAAGTGTGTAAGTATAGATTAATTCCCTGAATAAAAAAAAAAAGAATTATTCTATTTTAGAGTGATAATGAGCGGAAAATATTTATATGTGGTTTATAAAATGCTCGCGAGTTAAAGCGAAATTAGTCTCTATCTTTCTTTTATTAGAGTTCAATCCTCCTCTCCCTCCTTTCTTCGTAAGCACCGCTTCGTTGGTTGCAGACTGATGCATCTCCTAATCAAATTGTTTGTGATCAACCCTAGGGGTCAAACTAAGTAGTGACCTCATTTTTTTTTGTATTTATACGTATTATATATCTAGACCCTGATAAGGTTTATCTGGGTTGAATAATGGCCTCAAAGGGAGCTATGACCTGTTTGTTTTTAATTGCTCTGAGCCTTATTAAAAATATCATTAAATTGGCTGTTTGCGAGCACCGGTGTGGATTATTGGTATTTATAGACCTGTATCCGACTGCCAGTTCTAATTAATAAAGGGTATATGTTATTAAAGGAAAAAAATTATTTTAATAATGGTTGTTTCTGAACACCACCCTAAAGGATCCTGGAAAAGTGCTATCTTAAAAGATTTAAGCCATTTTTAACAGTGGGACAATATGGGAAACTGGTAAGAAATGCGCGAGACAAGTGACGTCAGCGTGGAGTGTAGGTACCTATGTTTACGTACAATATGTTTTTGAAGTACGTGAGACTAGTTTCAGTAGTGGCATTTAGCGGCGTAGAATGCAAAACAGCTTGAAAGCAATGCAGTAGTAAAGTTTCTCGCACTTCGCCAATGTTAAATTGGCTAGAGTGTCCAATACTGTCCTTATTACGGTATTTGCTTTTACATTTCCGAACAGTTGCAATGATTCTCACAGAACCACCGATGCAACATTTCGTGAAAAAGGAATTAAACGCTTTCGTCCTTCGCGACTCCTTGTAGCCTTTGAGGGGTTTTGTTATGCTATATTTTGGTGGAAATGTAATCATAGTTGCTTACTCAGCCAATTGCTGTCTACACGTATTGGATTTTATCTATTTATTATTGCCAAATTATTTAATTGAACGTGTAACAAAAGTTTAAATTGCTTGAAAATTGAGTGTTAAAAATTTTTAAACGCGTACAAATGACTGCCAAAAAGTATTCCTTTGTTTTATACACACCGGGTTGTGTGAATGTCAAAATAATTCGGTTATCCTTTCACTGCTAGTTTCTCCCTGAACGCAGCCTTAATGTTACTAGCTCATCTGGTCAGGGTTTCATCGGTAAAGAACACGTAACTACAATCCGCAAACAGTCATCATCTAATAATAAGTATCTAACGCCCAAACGGAGCGTAAGTGAGAATATGCTTTGTTTACTAACGACCGACATTAAGTTCGTTGTCTCTAGCTTTAAGTAGGTTTGGTAGTAATTTTTCTAGTTCTTATCCTCTTGGGTTTTTATAACATATTTTTTACTTGTATTTTTACCTTACAAATTTACACCCATGTAACAAATATTTTTTCCCAGCTAGTGTGTATGTTTTTCTCTATCTCAGAGGGAATCGTTTACCAAACAAAATTATGTAACAAAGCCCAAATGCAGGATAAACGTGTAATTTTTGGAAATAAAACTTCTCTTATTTCATTGACGTAAGAAATTAGGGAGTGGATATGTGCAATTTTCGGCCATGTTATTCATTGAAGTTCAAAATAACAATCACCCTCCACCTCTCTTGACAACTGGATAACAAAACATTTTTTTAGCATTGAAGTTTTACGCCAATTCCCTGTTGACGTGTTCACATATTTGTTTAATGATACTCACTTCATGATGGCTTTTTTACGATTCTTCCTAGCCTATTGCTGTCAAGTTGTTAAAAAAATTGAAGCATTAACATTTCATAGCTAAGTTTGTTTTGCTGACTGATTTCTAATCAAAATGACTTCAACTATCGGAAAGACACCTTTACCTAGACTAATACCTCCGTGGATACTCCATCATTGTAGTATGGATCACCCTGGTACACAAATGGGTCGTTTTTGACCTGACATTCATTTACTGCAGAGACGTGTCCAGGACTGCGTGAAGGACCATGGGATCATTTTCTTTGTAATAAACTTCAAAATAAAAATCTATGTCACACTAAAAATTTCAGAAAATAGTACAGTAGTATTTACTGAAAGAATCGCTCAATTTTTTTTCCTACTAATTTAAAAAAAAAACCCTTCCCCGTTTTTATTTTGTTAATGTGATATTGTCCATTAGCGAACTTGCTCCAGGTTTTCCAAATTTATATATTATCTATCACTCTGAAAGTAATTTCTGCAAAATATCGTGTTCCTAGAAAAGCTAATGTGGCCACATATAAATATATACAAACTTTTGAGATTACGGTGGTTTTGTGGTCTAAGGACCATTAAGCTAAAAAAAAAAAAAAAAAGATAGACATATTTTTGCTCATTGCTATGTTAATTAAATGGCGGAAAACCACGACTGGGTTCAACAGGCTGAACTAAGCCTAAACTTAATAATAAAGAAAACAAGCCAACTGTAAACACTCGTTTCATAATAAGTACAAGAACCGAGAAACCTAATACAGTCCGTTGGCTGACAAAATATAGCTGTACCTATGTGATTGGCAATAGTCCAACGTGACAGCAGCTCCTTGAATGTAAGGTTTTACAGATCATGGACTGGTCATGGATACAGCCGAATTCTTGATAATCCGAACACGATTTTTGATTTGCCAGCAGAAGTTTCAAATTGAAGAGTTGTGGGGAAGTTGAGCCATGTAGTAATTTAGCTAGCCCCAGGATGTTTTTTTTTATGTTTCGCCACAAACAACTTTTAATACATACGAAAATAATTTGGGGGAAAGAAAAGGCCCTAAGTATTTCAGGCCAATCTTTCCAAGAGCTCCTCAATTCAGCTTATTTAAACAAGACCATTTTACGTTTGTTAGCAAAAAATACTTCAACAAACACAAATTTTTGTTAAAAAAAATATTAAATGGAAAGCAGTGTTTGATGCATAGCTTATTTAATGATCATTAATAAAGTATCAAACAGATACTACTAAAACTCGAGCATTCAATGTAAAAGTACCATAAAATGGTATAACCTAATAAACGTGCCGTGGTTTTGACAGTTCTATTGGACTTTCAATGTCACTAATATTCCACTGCGCACCATTAGTCGGTGTTTCGGACGCAGATTGCGACGGGAGGGTTATGAACTCGGCGAGGCCAATCCGGTGGGAGCGAAAGTGGAACATGTCCTCGGACATTAATTTTAGCCAAGGACGTCCGTTCATTGTCACATCGTCAGTGTAAGCTACCTTGACCTTCTTGGGGTCATGGTGACCATAAGGTAGAGAAGCCCCTTCCCTTCTCGCAGAATCCTTTAGTGGTTTTTTTTTCTGTTTTATGTGGTTACAGGACGTCACTACAGACGACAATACGCAAATGCACTTAACAAGTGAACAAGGCTAGGTTTATAACCACACAACGGACGCAACGTCGTAACAAAGTAAGTAACGCAAGAAAACCACGGTCTTTATAAAGCACTTAAATAGCAAGTCAGTACAAATTTAATTTCTTCCGCAAACATCTTCCGTTATGTATTTATTTATTTTTTCGTGAAAACCAAATAAATGATCAATAATGTGATTGAAAAGTGATAATTTTTTTACTATGTACAAGTTGAACAAGACGTTTATAACGAAAAAAAAACGCCTGTGTCTTTAAATGTTTTCGAAACACTTATCTTCAAATACGGCCGTTGGAAGTTTAAAAACACTGGCGTTGCATTATTCAACCTTTCGTAGTTTATAAAACGTAACTCTATAATGTGGTTGCTGGTTATTTTTCTGTTTGCTTTCTCGCGAAGTTTATAAACCAGGTGCTAGGCCCGTTCTGCAATGCCACGGAAACGGAGACGGATCACGTAAACGGAGACGAATCTCACAGAACAGAATGTCTACGACAGCACGCAGACGGAAAAACGGATCCGTACGGATTAGATCAGCAATGCTTAACTCTTCCGTTTACTGTGCTCCGTGCTACCAATAGAAGCCGAGTACTCATTTTCTTTTATACAAGTAACTTCTGCCTGTGTAATGATTTTGAAGCATAAAATATTTTTTAAAATTAAATTAGTACTCTGTAACCTTTAAATACAATCTCGTTGGTCGCCATTTGTCATGTTTCCGTGCATTGTGGAAGCAGCAGACGCGATGGTGAAAAGTTCCGGAAGATCCGACTCCGTTTACGTGATCCGTCTCCGTTTCCGTGTCATTGTGGAACCGGCCTTAGAGGAGAAACCGGACATGGTATATTGCAAGAAACCATCACAGACGTGTCCTGCGAGTTTTCTCAAGGTACTTCCGTTCTCCCCGTTGTTTTCTACCAGGGGCGGTAACAGGACCGGGCAAGACCCGTTTTATTTCCATTTTACTGGTTTATCCAATTTCTTTTGAGAAAAATGATGGAAACTGATGGGGAAAAGGAACAATTAAATTGTAACTAGAATGTAATTATGAGTGCTGGTCAATACATTCCTATTACAAATGGGTTTTCATGATTTCGTGTTATAAAAAAAATGGGTGCGTGTACTTATGTATGCGCGTTATAACTTGGAGTAATAAAAATATAACTTTAAATATGTTTGCAAATAATTATTATAAATAAAATAATATAATGACTAGAGTGATATAAACACAGTAAAGCATAAATTCAATCAAATAAACATATTAAAAATATACTCAGTATTCATATTGTATTGGCGGGTACGGAAACAGGTACCAGGTTGGCGTGCGTGAGGGGCCGACCACCGCCTTGAATTCTGACGAAACGGCGGTCATAGTGGACTCAAAACTCCGCAAAAAAATACTCAAAATTTTTAAAATTCCTAGAAATTTCCCTATTTTAAGGAAAAAATTCCCAGTTTGAGGAAAGAAAATTTCATTTTATTCTTGAAAAATGTCAACGGCTTGAAAATTCCTGAAAGCGGCTTAAGACTCCTAAAAGCAAGCCGCCCTAAGCCCCCTGAGATCAGGACCTTGACCTCTGTCACCATCGTTGCACATTCCGTTACGGCCGCCATCTTGAAATTCCGAAATTTTCATAATATTTCAAATGGGAAAAATCAAAAACTTATAAAAAATCTACTGAATAAAATATTAATAAAAAGAACATCCACCATTTTGATAATCCGTAATTATTAATCGATTTAAATGGATAAAATTTAAAAAAAAACATAAAAATTTACTTAATAAATTTTTGGTAATAAAATTTACTAAAAGTACTTGTTTAATACTCGGCGAGTGTTAAATAAAAATGGCGACTGATCGTTTCTCCATGGAAACCACGGGCAGACTGACCTCCCACCATTAATGCCCAGGCAGATATTACATCAGCCGGTATGACGTCATGGCAGTCATCTTGTTTCCATCTACTGGAGGTCGGTGTCGACATATTGTTTTTGTCTGCTAGATGGCACTGCCGTCATATAAGTTTAATTTTTTCCCCACTAGAGTGCAGAAATCATTTATTGTTCATCTTGGCTGCCATCCTGAAAATCTGTAATTTTTAAGCTAAAAATTCGGGAAAATTTCAAATTATATACAGAGTGGGTCGTAATTCGACCAGAAAACCTAATTTGCAGTTTTATTTCACCATAAAAGAGTTGAAAACTTAAACACGACTTGTGGTCTAAATAACTTCCGAAGGCTCGTATAAACCTTTAAATTTGGAGATGAACAACGTGTTTACTGGAAATAATAGAGAAAATATTTCTGATTGAACACTGAAGCTCTGGATAATTTTTAATTCAACATAGTTCTAAAACCATCCAAAAAGTTGTCGCTATTGTAAAACAATTTCTTCGAAATGTAGAGTTCCCTTAATCCGGACATCCGGATTTTGAAAAAGCAGGAGATAATTTTGGAACGTTAAAAACTTAGGTCTCGTATACGGTAGTATTAAAACTATAAAATTAAGCTGTAGGAAAATTTGTGTTTATGAAGAAAAAAAAATCATTGAATTGTATAGTTTTTTCCCATTTAAAACTTGTATTACGTGCATTTTAAGGTAAAATTCCGTTTAATCCGGTCTTTCGATGATCATGATAGGTTCCGCTCACGACATTCGTAATTGGAAAGGGTTTAAAATTATCCAGAAAAATGTGTGGAAAATACAGACTTTACCCCCAATTAATTCATTAAAAAATATTTTTACGACAATGGCAAGATTTATAGTGGTTGTATGAATTATTCAATTAAAAATTAGCCAGATGCTTTGTATTATATCTTAAATACTTTATTATTGGCAATAAACGAGTTTTTCCAGCTCCAACTTCAATGGCGTGTACCAGCCTAGGGAAGCACTTCAGACTATAAGTAGAGACCCGGAAAATTCGCGGGTTCATTTCGTGTTATGCTAAAATTCAAATAATTATGTTAGTTATGCTTCTGTCATTGGTTCACTGTTAATCTGGAGGACTGAGAGCCAATTAGAGACCCTCACTCATAGAAGTGTCGAATCACAGGCCACCCAGTCGAGACGACTTACAAGTCAGCAGCCAATGAACAGTTGGCATTTGCCCGAGTTTGTAGAGAATATTGGAGTCTATCCTGGAGGTCATTGAACCCGCGAATTTTCCGGGTCTCTAACCATAAGTCATGTTCTGTATTTTCAAACGATATTTTCTCGACGAACCTGCAGCCTTTGTCACACACTATTCAACACAAAATTGGGAGAGAATCCGCTTAAAGTCTCGTAGACTCACACAGCACAGTAAAAATATACTGCACGCCCATGCATTGCCTAGTACATTAGGTTCCATACACGAAGCGGGTGGGAGTGTGTTACCCTTACGCCCTCGAGGCCTGAGATAATTTCGCGAAGGAAAGGAAGGAGGACATATTAGAGAGCCTATTGTCTACATATTTAAGTATTATTGAACTCTCTATTTTCTTGTGACGTATATTAACAGGGAATTCTTGCAGTGTTATTAAAAACTAAACGAGGTGACTCTTAAATTGCTAATTTGTTTATTTTAGTTCACTAGCAAATTGATTAATTAGCTCTCTTCTTTTTAAATATTGTGACGGAAATAACGGTTGTGAAAAAAGGGCTATTAATATAAGCAATACCGGGTCAGAGTTATTAAAAAGGAGCAGGTAGGAACGGTTCAATGATCTCTACCATAATCTTTAAAGTTAAAAATTTCCTCTTTCTTTAAGTAGTCATGCAAAAGGCATATTATTTTATTTTGTCGAGGAGATATTTTGAGTAATATTGCAAGGAAATAAGTAATTTTGAAGGTTAAAGGTCGCGTTTAAGGTTATTGATTCGCTTCTCCTTAAAAACTGTGTCCTATTTTTCATTACTAACAATTTTGTAATATCCTTCTTAAAAAACAAGTTTTATTTTTAAATGTTTTTGACATTCTTCCCCGTTGGCTTGGTTGAAAAGGGAAAAAGTAGGAGGATGAGGTGACTAATCACGTCTCTGAAGGGGTGAGTGAGGGGTATAAACTATAAACATTAGGGAAAAATTGGTCTAGCACCCTCGAAAAAAAAAAAAGATAAATTTTGTGTCATACATATTGCGTTAATTTTTTTGTGTGAATAAAAATACATTTTTAAGGTTAAATTTTATTGTAGATCTCGTTAAACATCTCCTCTCTGCTCCTTTTGAAGAACATTGTACCTGACTTGCTTATTTTAAACTAATATGGTTCAATTAAATACCGTCTTTTGTGCAGACGCTTACCAGCCCTGTCCCCAATTAGATATACATAATTTTTTTTTTAGATTAGTTTGGTTTCAATTTTTTAAATTTTATTAAACACTTGAATTCCTTAGTTATTTCTAATACACGTTTTTCAGTGCAAAAAACCGAAGAGAGGAAGATGAAACTGAAAACCATAAACTGAATTTCACAGATATGAAAATTCTAAAAAACTTGATAATGTAAATAGATTGTACGGAGAATTTTTAAGAATATTCTCATTAAAACGTGGGCAGGAAAGATTTTTGACATCCGTCCTAGGTCTAATAGCGAAGAAGATACCCGTAGAAAGTGAATCGCGAATGAGGCGAGTGAACACCTGGCAACTAGGCAACCCGCGTAACGTAGCTGTGTGTGAGGCTGCCTACAGTTCAGCCGTGCATAAAAAACCAGCCGAATACGACTAAATGCAGCGTTTGGCATCAGTTTTCGAAACGCGCTTGAGGTTTTTCGAAGTAATGCAACAATCCATGCTGCAGCATCATCAACCATTAAGGGGCCCGTATACCCAGGCGCACATACGGTGTGCAGAGCTTCAGAATATTTCACGCGATTTGAAAACTGCTCAAGATAACTGACTGATGTCTGTTTGAAAAAAAAAAAGAATGTAGAAATTCGCTGAGGGTGAACGATTATTTCGGTTTTCGTATTTCGTTTTCAAACTGTATTTTTATAACAGTGAAAATGGCTAAAACGTGCGTTCTCAGAATACCTACTTTTAATAAACGAAACACCCGGTGAAGATTCTTGAAAGCTCTCAAGGGACTTGAATTACACTTGTATCTTCATTTATCCATCCATCTAATGTTCAAAATTTCATAGTTACCCTATGCACGACGAAAAGATTGCACACCGGTTCAGTCTTGAGCTTAGAAGCGATACCGCGATTGAAGCACCAATGCGATGCATATAAAAAAAATGATTGTGGTGTTTTTTTTTCTTATGTGATGAATATTTGTAACCAACACAAAAAAAAACCTTACGTACTGCAGTCATGTTACGCAGCAAATATTCGTGTTTTTTTTTTTCGACCAATTCCACGCCATATCCAATATCCGACAATACAAGAAAAGATACATTCTAGAATCAGTAGAAATATTAAAACACCCAGCAAACATTAATAGAGAAGATGGCTACAAATTAAGCAAAATATGGAACCCACCCTTTAGAAATCCTCAAAACATAGCTCCACATCCAACATCAGACAGATCGCCCCTGATTGGCAAAACAGCCCAGCCAACCAGAAGAAAGGAAGGCTCTGATTGACCCACGTTTTTAATAAGCATTTTGGTCGTTGCTTACCTGTAACTGTTTAGGAAGCATCTCTATCAGAAACACAGTACTTAAAAAAATAGTAAGTGTAACACACACAATTACACCTACCTTTCACTAAAAAAATCTGAAGATGCACGAACGCTGATTATTCGGACATCTGACTCGAGTTCCCGTTGGAAAGGGGTATGTAGTTTTAAGTAGGAGGATGGGGTATGTAGTGTGATGAGGGGAAGGGGTAGGGTGTGGCCTGTGCTGTCGAAGACAGGCCCAAGAGTCCCGTAAGCTGGACAGGGGGTGAAAGAGGTAATTAAAAATATTTTCCTAACCAAACTTACAATTAAAATCTTTTATTTATTTTAATTGTAGTACATGTCGTTTACGAGATTTAAAATCAACATTAAAAACACACTGGTTTTCTCAGTTACAGAATTTTATTATGTTTGTGTGTGTGTGTGTGTGTATATATATATATATATATATATATATATATATATATATAGAGAGAGAGAGAGAGAGAGAGACTTATGATTATTTTGCATGGTTACCCGAGAAACACTACAAGAATATTTTTAGAAGAAAGTGTTTTCAAAATGCTGTAAGTAAATGGTTTAAGAATGCGACTTTGCCGACGATGTGGCCGCCGTTTTGGCGCAAAAAAAAATGACAAAGAACTTAATCCCGTTGTTTACCGGAAAACATTAAAACTTACATCTTGAAACAGAGAAACATTTAATAACGGCTATAGTTCTATGTTCTTTTCGGATATTAGAATTTTCAACTGTTTCAGTTTTTGTGTAAGTGTGACAGAAAATAACTGTATATATATATATATTTTCATTTATGGATAAATATATTATATTTTTTATATATATGTATATATAGAGAGCAAAATTCTCGACAAGAGTTTTTTTTTTTTCCTTGCGCATTAGCTTGAATTCCATAAATGAAGCGACAGAGAGCCTAATTTTCATAAAAATATGTTTATTGTGCAATTTTGTGGTTGGGTTTTGGCATTTCGAAATTTTACCCTGTGCTAGTGTTAAATAGTTCTTTCAGCAAAATCACAGAAGATGCATGCATGGATAATGGCAATGACAAATATTTGTTTCGCTTCGCGAGACATTCAGTTTACGATTCATGATTTTTTTTTTTCGCACAGACGCAAATTATTTCAGAAAAACTGTAAAATGAAATTTCACATGTAAATTAATTTTAGAATGTTCTAACGAAAAGGTGGATACTTTTTTCTTCTTGATACTGCAATAATCGACGAGATGTCTGTGCTTCAAAAGAAATGGTTTTGTTCGCTCGCTGTCAGATTTGACTATTAGAATCAGTTATAACAATTTTAGTTGTATAGCACAAGCATTTAAAGTGCAATGTATTGATGCTTGAAACCTAAAGTGTCAAATGACAACATGATTGATACCAAGTATGCTGTAAACAGCAAAGTATAAGAATTAAAGTGGCAAAACAAACTTACGGCTGTTGTTGAATGTTCCCCAAAGGAAACATTTTAGAGTAGTGTTGTTTTCCCGCTATAGAAATGTTATGTTTAATGGTTATTTGTTGCTCCAAATATCAAGTGTGTGCCCTTTACTGATGCACCCTTTACCAAAAGATAGTTTTACCACGATGATGCATGCAGTGAGAGTGTAGCCGTGAAATTATATCCGGTTTCTTTCGAAGCTTACACAACCTGGTATATCAATACATAAATACTTTTTAGGCAGTCTTTTTTTTTAGATTACAATATTTATAGTCAACTTTCAATTATTACACGTTCAAGTTAATCATTAGACAGTCACAGATAAGTATGAAAGGAATAGGGCAGTAGTTGGCTGGTTAAACAGCAGATAATAGTAGTTACATTTTCACTAAAAGATAGTGCCACAAACCCCTAAAAGGCTACAAGGATGCATGGAAGAACGCAAGCGACTTCGTTGAAGATAAACGTAAAATTTCCGTGATCTGTAACAGTGTATCTCATCAACGGTCTACGGGCGAAAGTGCGTACTAAGTGTGTCTCATCAACGGTCTACGGGCGAGAGTGCGGACTTAGTGTGTCTCATCAACGGTCTACGGGCGAGTGCGTACTTAGTGTCTCTCATCAACGGTCTACGGGCGAGAGTGCGGACTTAGTGTGTCTCATCAACGGTCTACGGGCGAGTGCGTACTTAGTGTCTCTCATCAACGGTCTACGGGCGAGAGTGCGGACTTAGTGTGTCTCATCAACGGTCTACGGGCGAAAGTGCGTACTAAGTGTGTATCATCAACGGTCTACGGGCGAGAGTGCGGACTTAGTGTGTCTCATCAACGGTCTACGGGCGAGTGCGTACTTAGTGTCTCTCATCAACGGTCTACGGGCGATAGTGCGGACTTCGCCTTGAATCGCTGACGCCTCGTCTGACTGTTTTTCTTTATCGCGCGGGTTACCTTGCGTAGAGACAAACATGCGTTCGCTGACGAGGTCAGCAGGTTCCCTCCAAAGAAAAATAAAAAAAAACCAAGTATTTCTGGTGGGTTTCAGTAACCGGTGAGTTTCCTGGTTTTGATTAGTCGTTTGGAAAAATCCGAGCTTCCCAGTGCCTCATTGCCGTGTGTACCCTCAAGATCGCGTGCTGTGAGGTTTATCCTACACACGTGAGTAGCAAATACACTCTTAGAAATTACAGTAAATGCACGGACTTTTCAACCAATAATTAAGCTGAAATAAACGAAGTGTTTTTCGTAATACCAGATAACTGGATCTTCGTAAAAACTACTCCGGGTTTCGACTTCGAGTTAAGTGTTTCGTTATTAACAGGGTAAACTCAAGCGTAGGAGCAAAAACTTCAGATAGTTTGCTGTATATTTAACAAGATTATGCATGTTTTCTTAATATAATAGTATTGCTTATTCATATTGTAAACATGCTTACTCAGTACCGTACACTTTCGAAGACAAATCGTAAATTAACGAAGATCCCTAGATAATCTGTAACTAGCATTCTTCGTAAATTTAAGGTGAAAATTTTAAGTATAGCCGTTCCATTGTTTAGTCAAAAAACAAGAAATTCTTAGCAAATGAGTTAGGAACATCATATTGGCTTGTTCCGGATACATGCCTTAAAAAAACCTTTAACAAAAAGGTTACTTAAAAAGTGCCTCTTATATACTACGTTAGCCATTTTTGTTGGCCTTCCCAATAGTTTCAAGGACTCTTACAAAAATACACCGTTGAAGTTTTTCGTGAAATAACGAGTCACTCCCGACCTTTCAAACATTCGAGTGCTGACATAGTTAAGTAAACATGAAGCGACAGTCTGTTGCTTAGCCAGCCAACTGCAGTCTACTACATCATTTTATGTTTATTTGTTACTGTAATATGATCCACTTCAATGTGTAACAATTGTACGTTGCATGAAAAAGGAGTTTGAAAAATTCACAAACACAAACAAGTGACTGCCGTAAATTAACTTATTTTTTTATACACCAGTCGGAATTAGTTCACAGTTAGTTTCTCACTGGAATTCAGCCTTGATATTAAAAGCACCTTTCGTTAAGGCGTGATCAGTAAAGGAAACATATTAGGAAAATACCATTGTGACAAATTAAAATGATTGCCTGTTGTTATTTGTTGTGTTCATAAAGGTAAGAATCCTGTGTAGAAATGTTATTCATACTTCAAACATGCACATAGTTTCTATAAATTTTAATAATCGTACAGGCTGTTGAAGATGAAACGATAAATTGTGTAATTAATTTCTCTTAGGTTGAACTCGTTTGAATTCTATACGCATCATATAATTTAAACAGCAATTGGTTTCCAAACAGTTTGAGTTGGATAAGTATTGTGAAAATAGGTATTAAATTAAACGTTACTTAGTTTTATTTCAGGGAGAGCTTACTTAGTGAGGGACTGTGTTGATTAATTTTTTTATGCCTACCTATAGTTTAAAACATTTTAGAATACCACTTCCCGCATACAGACAGTACAAAAGACAAACACACAGTCTTGCACAGAGGAAAATGTTTTAACAACACCAAACAATTGCAGTCTAACAGTATAGTATGAAATTAGAATAAAATAGTTACACATCACAGAAAAAGGAACAATTAATAGTCTTAATTGTAAATAATATAATTAATACAATTAATTATGGCCTAAAATTGATTTGTTTTTGAACAGTACACGCTTTATACTGTTAACGAAACAACTATTAAATTGAAGGTCTTTAGTCCTGTGTTTTCAAAGAAGTATTTGCAATTGATTTTAGATGTATAGCAGTCACCACAAAAAGAGCACCTCAAAGATTTCTACGCTCACAAAGGGGACCTGAGCTGGTTTGTGGATAGCATTTATGGTTATTAACTAATTGCGTCTTACGCACCGACGTCCGGGTTGTGCCTCGTAGACACGACGCCCGATATTAGAGTATAAAAACCGTACTCACCACACCACCTAGGCTGCCAAGAAGGAAGGTTTTGAAAGCATAAAATTGAGTTGGGGTCGGGAGTTTGGTAGCGGACTGCTCAGCTCAGCCGGACGACTAAATATAGACGTTTAATGCAGTCTCTTTGGCGTTGCGCCGGGATCAGATACGTAGCAAAGAAGGAAGGCATTAAGGCCGGGTTAATAAACTACGCAAGGACGAAAAATGTTGGCTAAATACTTTTTCAAATGACCTTTTATAAATTGCGCAAGTCGCGTAAATACAAACGCAAGTATTGGCCGACTTCAGAAGTCTTTCGTTTCGGGTTGATTTAATATTGGAAGTGAAGTGTTGCGATACTATTTTTTATTAAATATGCTGACGTCAAGTGTAAATAATGCTAATATTTACTTTCAGTCACAGTAATGAAAGCAAATGACGATTTAAAATTAAATTATTAAGAATTTTATACGTTTTCGTGAAGGAAAAACTATATGATAAGAAGCACGATGAATAAATTAGTTTCTACAGTTTTACATTATCAATTCGTGCGGTTTGCGATGTCTAGTGACTTGCGTTTTTTTTAACAAACTAACGTAGTTTTCTTGCGCTCTTCCGGTTCCTACGAACATTATTAACTCTAACCTTGGTCAAAATATGCACTATTAGTAGTATAGGAATGTATGTCCGAGCGCAGGCGCCAGGCGGTGGATTGAGATTTTCGGTCCGCCATCTTGGATTCTGACGTCACGGCGGCCATCTTGGATGGTTGTGACCTTGAAATTTGACCTTGAACTTGAATTTGATCCTCAAAAATCGCCAAAATCCGCCAAAATTGGGCAAAATTTGCCCAAAATTCCTCAAAATTCGCCAAAATTTCCATTTCTGTGGAAAAAAGTTCCACCAAAAAATCTCAAAAAATTCCACAAATTAAAAATTTCTCTTTTCGAGGGAAAAATTCCCGTTTTTAGTCCTTAAAAATCCCAGCGGCTGAAAATTCCTATAACTGGCTTAAGCATCCTTAACTCAAGCCACAATTAAGCCATTTCTAGGAATAAGGATACCATGAACGCCATCTTGGATTATGTCGTCACCGTTGCAATTTTCGTTACGGTCGCCATCTTTAACTTTTTTATTTATTATCCGATTTTAATAATAAAAAAAAATTATAAAAAAATTAAATAATAAAATCTTAATACATTTTTTATAAAAAATATATTTACGACACGGAGCTCGGAGTCCTCGGTTCGAACCCGACGATTGCAAAAAATAAAAATGACGACCGATCCTTCCCTCGTGGTGGGTGCTGGCAGACTGACTCCCACCACTTTTTTTCAAACCATATATAACATCATCTAGTATGACGTCATGACCGCCATCTTGTCTTCGATGCTGGAAGCCATCATCATTGTATCGTCGGCTAGAGTGCGCCGATGACATGTTAGTTTAATTCGTATCCGCTAGAGTGCAGTAATCATTTATTACTGTGACACCCGCCATCTTGTCATTTGGCCGCCATCTTGAAAATCCGTAATTATTTAGCTAGAAATTCGGGAAAAGTTCCAAAATTCATTAAATAAATCACTCATTAATTTACATATTGATTCAATCGATTCCCGTCCTTGGTTCGATCCCTGGACGATACAAAACAACTTTAATATTCTTAAAAAATACTAAAAAAAGTGTTAGGTTTGAGAAAATAAAAACACCGCAAGTTCTTTTAAAAATATTTTATTACATACATACTACACTACTACAAGTACAAAAAAACTCTGACAAATTACTAAAGTTTTGTGGATTTCTCGATTCAAACAGTCTTCTTATTGTATGGACTAAGTCCTTTACATGACTTGAAATGTCTATTCAGTCTATCAGGTCGACATATTGGTACACCACAGTTTTCACACAAAGACGAATTATCGACTTCATTAAAAGGACAGTGATATATTTCATGTTGTTTTGCACTTCGAATAGTTGCTAATGTTTTGTTACAAAATATACAGCTTGATTCTGATGAATGTACACCTAGTCTATTACAATTCCTGAGGTGCAGTTTTAATCTTCCATAGTGTATAAACTTGCTTAAACACCTGTTGCACTGATATTTAATGCGTTCTGAGTTAGTACTAAAATTGTGTATTACATAATCACGTAATTTCAAGTTTTTGATCTTCTCGCAGTATTTGCAGTCGGGTGATGGAACACCGTTGGATGCTCCTTCCTTCATCAATGCCAGTGGAACTGTTGACAACCATTGTAACACTGCTGACATGTTAACTTCTGAAGCCGTTGAGGTATGCTCTGCGGAAGATGTTGCACAGGTCGAAATCTCCTGCTGTGCTGAGAGAGCAGGTGTAGCTGTAGACGTCGTTGTCATCGTGCTCTGCACTGATGATGGTAGATCTTCGATCCAGGTTGGTGTTGATACTGGTAATGATGCCATCGAGTTCTCAAGAATAGCTAGATACTGGTATATTATGTTATACAAGTCTAACTATCCGAGCCGTTCATCACCACAGTCAGAGACAGACTGAAGTACATATCACCTGGGGTCTCACTTATATAGTCTCATTTGCTTGTTCAACACATGAGTCAAATCAATAACCATGTTCATTATACTTCTCGGAGCATTTTTTATAATGATGATGTAAGCTGTCGAGACGTGAAATTAGTTTATTGCACTTATTGCACTGAAACAGTATTCTTTGAGCATTATTCTGACAGCTGCTTCTTTCATGTCTGCGCGCATTTGAAGTGAAAGTAAATGATGCGCCACAATATTTGCATTGATGCGATGTATGCTCTTCATTAATTGATGTCTGGAATGCAGATGGTGAAACTTCAGCTGATGGTGGAACAGCACGTATCGTTGTCTCCTCTGCAGCAGGTATCTGGATCTTCACAGCTGTCGACACCTCAGCCATTGAGCCCTCCGCTGCCATGGTCTCCTCTGCAAATGGTATCGGGATCTCCGTCTCCATCATCGTTGCTGCCATCGAGGTCCCCGCTGCTGTCGGTAAACATTCTATTCCGGTCGACATAACTAAATCTCACGAAACTTAATGGAGAGAGCACGTCCGTACTGCACCGCGGCCAGAGGTGAACTGCGGGTCCAGTCGTCCGAACCTCGCTTATATACCCGTGGTCTACTGGTATACTACATGAGTCAAAATATCGTCTGTATTTAAAAAATTTTTATTAGGTACCTAAAAATTGTAGAAATAAAAAACACACGAGTTCAAGTTTTACACATTTATTTATAAAAAGTACACAAATACATATTAGGTTAAGGAATTAAGCATTTTCACAAGCAAAGTCTTTAATGCCACACGAACTGACTCGTCGACTCCGGTTCCAACTGGTTCGTTGACTCCGGTTCCAACTGGTTCGCCGGTCACGCGATCAGGAACACAGGTTTCCAGCTGGTCATCTTCTGCAACGTCGACAACTCCGACAAGACATGGTCGGTGACGTCTGTGACCACGTCTACGCCTGGGCTTTGGCTCAGTGCCAGTTGGGACAGATTCACTGCCTGAACTGCAACGACGAGACGCACACCGTTTGGACGTCTGCATAGAAGCATCATAGGTCGCAACAGGTTGCAACACGTTCATGTTTGGTGTTGCACATGCAGACGAGGCGACTACCTCAGCGATGCTAGCAGGAAGGATTGTGTGTGGTCTCATGTGATAGACGGCGCAGTTTCCAGGTTCGCAACAATCTACCAGCTGCTGAGTCGGTTCGTAGGACACAGGAAAGTGCGCAAACCGCCAATGCTGAGCGCCTCCATCACAGGTTTCTGTATATGTACGTAGATACCCGGAATCCCAGTAGCTGTACTCGACACTGCTGCAGCTAGATCTTGCGCACACGTACACGTTAGCAGGATGAAACGTAAACATCTTCTTGCAGGCCGAACGTCAACTGAAGGAACGTACGTAGGTACGACAGTTATATATGCAAGCTCCTACTAACACTGTGTGTGCCATTTCTGCATTAACTGCGAGTTTGTACAGGCACAGACACGTTCAAACTTGTCACGTAGCTGCACGGCGTATATTGCACTAAGCTTGCGCAGGGAAGGACAACCGTAGTCGGTCTGTATATCCACAATTTCAGCTGCTCCGACGTCACACAGTTCTCGTAGCCATTTCTTCTGTTCAGGTCCGGCGACGTAGATTATTTCGTTTTGCAGTAGTAAATCTTCAATAGTGTTTTTCACTTGGTGGTACGGAATTTTTCCTTCGTCCCACTCTAGTCCATGATAATATTTACATAGCCATTCATTCGACCGTTTACTTTTTTCGTCTAGTAGTTTCCACGGATACGGAGGTCGGAAAGTGCGTGTTCGAGTCCGGCCGTCGTGAGTGACGCCAATTTCCTTGAGCACGAATCCGTTTTGGCTCTGGAAACCTTGCAGGTTGCAGTACATCTTGTGGCTAGCGATGCTCGGTCGTAACTAAATTATTATCGAAAACGAAACAGTATTTATGTCAGAATTTTCACAAGTTTGTCTTGACAATTGTACGATGCAAGCCGATCGTGAAGTATTGGACAAAAAGCATAGGTGTATGGCGGAATATTTCCGCTAGTTGTTATCTCGATCCTACAGTCGATGATGTTTGAATTTATACGATCATCCTGTTTGGAAACGTCAAACACCATTAACGGTGCCTTGTTCTTGAAACTGTCGGGACTCAGTATCGGTGACTGTATCCGCCCGTAGTAAGCTTGCTGAAACTTGGCATACATTTGATATGCTAGAAGAAATCTTCCACTTCAAAATCCATGTTCATGTCAACGTACGGATAACTTTCGCTGTTTAAAAATATTTTTACATTACGTATTTGACAGTTATCGAATACTTACTCCTGCATTGAGCTGTCTTCCGGTCTGAAGTCCGACGATGATGTATCTTGGTTTTTCCGTAGCGAAGTTGGACTTTACTATCCAATTGATACGCTGACTATGAGGCAAGCCAGGATAAGTTTCCAGGCTCCAGGATCGGAATGGTACATCGAAGTTCTTGCCATTTTCTATGTTCTTCAACATCTTGACTCGCTCAACGGTGCTCACTTGGATGTGGGGCAGCATCCACTCGATAGACTGTAGTGTTAGTGAGACATCTTGAGGGTTTTCTGCAGCGGCGACAATTGCATTAATGTGCGTGTTGGCTAGAAGCAGTACGAGCTCTTGTTTCGAATTAATGATTATATGCTTGTAGTCCTCAGCGAATCCAAGAAGCATGGACAGAGGAACACAAACTTCGAACTTCCCTTCGGCATAAACCGGAAGCTTATATTCATCCTCGAGAGCCCAACCGGCCATCTTTGCAGCAGACAGTTCATTTGGCGTGAGCGAAAGGTAATTTTTCATAGCAGATGTTATGCCTACATCTCTCGTCTGGTCTACCTCGACACCATTGAGTACATAAGTAATGCGCTCGATTAGGTGAAGAATACCATTGCAGGATATTGATGTCATTGTCGGGTGCATACCATCCGCTTTTGTAAGCGTGCCTCTTATACGTAGAAATGACTGCGAAGGTAAAGTACAAATATCTTGGTGCTGTACTGCAATGCGTACTTCCGATGGTAGTGCGTTCGGTCCGCGCAGGAAAGGCTGGTACTCGTGCAATTCCATTTTCGTAATGCTGTCATCAAAAATGACCGGATCTTCCACGTTGAGGATTTCGTCTTCCATATTTATTCGGCACTTGTCCAATACTGAGAAGATACTTTATGTTGTCAGGTGTTAATGCACCGATGTCTGGTAGAGAACTGTTCTTATTCACGACAATACGATATCTTTTATAACTGTTCTTATTCACGATAATACGATTTCTTTTATAACTGTTCGGTGTTACGAACTTTATTCCCATCGCTTCAAGTGCAGACGTAATGTAATTTCTTCGTCTTGAAAATTCACCAATCGTCCTCGCTGGTCAACGATTCTGACGACGACTTCGTGTGCGCACTTCACGACGACTGGAACGTAAATGATACTTTGCGGTACTTCGACCAGTTTATATCCTGGCGGGACCATCGGCGAAAACTCGTGCAGCATGTTGCTTAGTCTTCCGTTGAGATACGTTCCACTTGCCAAATTACAGTTTATTCTTATGACATTCACAGGCAAAATGTTTACTGCGCGCGTAGATTCGTACGTTCTTCCCGTATCATAAACCTTTGATTCGAATCCGAGCATCGTACCTATGGTGCCAGGTTTCGTAAAGTCGACATTTTCACTGCATGTTAGAATGTTTTTTTGAGTGTTTGGATTTCCACGCAGTTGAAAGTCTACATCCTGTGGTAACATATCCCTGATGTAATTTGCAATGTCGTCAATTTCGTAAGAGCCAACAGGTAACTGTATTTCATGAGCGGTCCCATCGCTTTTCAGGAAGCAGATCTTGCAGTTTTCCTCGTCGATATTAGGTATGGCATTATACGTTTGAAAATCTACGAGTCCGATACACCATTCTCCGTCTAAATCCAGAGGCGGGAAATGAACCGCCCGCAGCTCAGATGCGTGACCTGTCAGGGTAAGTGTTATCGACATGACTAATAAATTATCATCACTGCACTACCTTTAAGTAGCAATTTTTATTTGTCAGCTAATTTTTGTTTGTTAAAAAGCGAAGACACAAGTGTCCGCAATTTGTTTGATTAGGCCTCTGTTCCGTTTCGTAATTGTAAAACAACGTAGTGGTCCGGCCCAGGTACCACCTAAGTTCAGGCGGAGGGCGTAAATTACCGAAACTATCGTAGTAAGTAGCTTTTTTCCCCGTCTTTACATAGGCCACCCAGTGCGTGCCGCGACCCACCGACGTGTCTAAATTAATTATGGCGCACTCACGTGTCTTTGGCTTGCTGGGCAAAGTGTCTCGCATAAACACGCCACGGAAATTTGGTATTTTCAGTTTGCGTGCGTACTTTATTAAATCTACGTTGGTGAGCGGTCGTTTCGGCAAAGAACTTAGGATTTTTTCATTCGTTTCTTTTTCATGCCTCGTCCTGTCTTGTGAGGTCGTAAGTAGAGTCCTGCGCCGTTTTTTTTACCGATGGCAATGGCTTCCATGCTGGCATTGTGTCGCTGTGCTTCTTTTAACTGCTTGCGCTCATTCTTCGTAGTGTTGACTGCCCGCACTATACCGCTCGTTGCACCGATGAAGCCGCCGAGAGCACCCAATGCAGGCAAAAGCAAAGGAAGAAATCCTCCTATAATCTTCTTGTCGAGAGTCTGTAATTTTTGCTTGGCTTTTTGCACGCCTGCACTAGTCTTGCGTTTGGTCTTGCGTGAGTTAGTCTTTGACTTGATGGAGCTGGTTCGACGAGCACCCAGTCCTAATTTCGTCTTTGCCTTCATGATTTTAGATACGCCCCACGCTGCGATTTTCTCTCCTAGTCCCGCGTCCGGCGATTTACTTATATCTTCGGCTTCCTGTGCCAATATCTGATCTGCTCTGTGCCTGGATTTCAGATCCTTGCTTAATGAATATGCGATATCGTGCTGCTTGCACTTTTCGTCCAGAGAATTAATGCCCACGTCACCGCGAGCTAACCTTTTCGCTAGTTTCGTGCCGGGGCCGCAAAATCTGTAGCCGGGAATGTGTAGCTCGAATGGCAGATTGTTTATCAGCGAGTTCACGAGTCCTGCACCGATGTGTTTTTTGTTCTTACCTCTTCGAGTCATTACTCACAACTGACCAGAAAGTATAAATGTGTTTGATTTTATACAATTACTTTAGTACAATGCAGGTCGTCAAGCAAGACGTGTGTTTGCCCGTACGCATTACGCAAGACGATGTATTTAGTGCGCGTGAATCACAACATGGCTTACTGTTGCCTTCCGCCGTACGTTGCATCATAGCAGGACCGTCAAACTGCGGTAAAACGTGCGTTTTACTGAGTTTACTGGAGGAGCCAAACGGTCTTCGGTTCGAGAACGTTTACTTGTATTCCAAGTCGTTGGAACAGCCAAAATACCAGCGCCTAGCAACTGTTCTACGATAGGTGGATGGTCTGGAGTATTTTCCGTTTAGCGATAATACCGATGTTGTACCCCCAAGCGAAGCAAAAGCCAATTCCGTGTTCGTCTTTCCAACACAAGGAGCACATGTCTTTGAATTCCTGGAATGTCATGTCGGTGTTTACATGATCATCATAAGCATGGCGTAAATTAAGTTCGTCCATGCGAAACAAAACTATGACATTTGCGTTGTCTCGTAGGAGATGTTTTGGAATACGACTGTACGTCTGACACAGGTAAACACAGTCTACCTTGGCGTGTCTGCCCATGGAAAAGTACTCTTGTATTATGCCTTGTTTCTCGCACATTACATCGTCGAAAACAAACACGGAATTGGCTTTTGCTTCGCTTGGGGGTACAACATCGGTATTATCGCTAAACGGAAAATACTCCAGACCATCCACAGATCGTAGAACAGTTGCTAGGCGCTGGTACTTTGGCTGTTGCAACGACTTGGAATACAAGTAAACGTTCTCGAACCGAAGACCGTTTGGCTCCTCCAGTAAACTCAGTAAAACGCACGTTTTACCGCAGTTTGACGGTCCTGCTATGATGCAACGTACGGCGGAAGGCAACAGTAAGCCATGTCGTGATTCGCGACCGATAGTTTCATCGTCTTGCATAATGCGCACGGGCAAACACACGTCTTGCTTGACGACCTGCATTGTACTAAAGTAATTGTATAAAAGAAGCGTATTTATACTTTCTGGTCAGTTGTGCGTAATGACTCGAAGAGGTAAGAACAAAAAACACATCGGTGCAGGACTCGTGAACTCGCTGATAAACAATCTGCCATTCGAGCTACACATTCCCGGCTACAGATTTTGCGGCCCCGGCACGAAACTAGCGAAAAGGTTAGCTCGCGGTGACGTGGGCATTAATTCTCTGGACGAAAAGTGCAAGCAGCACGATATCGCATATTCATTAAGCAAGGATCTGGAATCCAGGCACAGAGCAGATCAGATATTGGCAGAGGAAGCCGAAGATATAAGGAAATCGTCGAACGCGGGACTAGGAGAGAAAATCGCAGCGTGGGACGTTTCCAAAATCATGAAGGCAAAGACGAAATTAGGACTGGGTGCTCGTCGAACCAGCTATATCAAGTCAAAGACTAACTCACGCAAGACCAAGAAACGCAAGATCGGTGCAGGCGTGCAAAAAGACAAGCAAAAATTACAGACTCTCGACAAGAAGATTATAGGAGGATTTCTTCCTTTTCTTTTGCCTGCATTGGGTGCTCTAGGCGGTCTCATCAATGCAACGAGCGGTAAAGTGCGGGCAGTCAACACTTCGAAGAATGAGCGCAAGCAGTTAAAAGAAGCACAGCGACACAATGCCAGCATGGAAGCCATTGCCATCGGTAAAAAAAACGGCGCAGGACTCTACTTGCAACCTCACAAGACAGGACGAGGCATGAAAAAGAAACGAATGAAAAAATCCTAAGTTCCCTACCGAAACGACCGCTCACCAACGTAGATTTAATAAAGTACGCACGCAAACTGAAAATACCAAATTTCCGCGGTGTGTTTTGGCGAGACACTTTGCCCAGCAAGCCAAAGACACGTGAGTGCGCCATAATTAATTAAGACACGTCGGCGGGTCGAGGCACGCACTGGGTGGCGTACATAAAGTCTGGAAAAAAAGCTACTTACTACGACAGTTTTGGAAATTTACGACCTCCGCCAGAACTTAGGTTGTACCTGGGCCGGTCCACTACGTTGTTTTACAATTACGAAACGGAACAGAAGCCTAATCAAACAAACTGCGGACACTTGAGTCTTCGCTTTTTATCAAACAAAAATTAGCTGACAAATAAAAATTGCTACTTAAAGGTAGTGCAGTGATGATAATTTATTAGTCATGTCGATAACACTTACCCTGACAGGTCACGCATCTGAGCTGCGGGCGGTTCATTTCACGCCTCTGGATTTAGACGGAGAATGGTGTATCGGACTCGTAGATTTTCAAACGTATAATGCCATACCTAATATCGACGAAGAAAATTGCAAGATCTGCTTCCTGAAAAGCGATGGGACCGCTCATGAAATACAGTTACCTGTTGGCTCTTACGAAATTGACGACATTGCAAATTACGTCAGGGATATGTTACCACAGGATGTAGACTTTCAACTGCGTGGAAATCCAAACACTCAAAAAAGCATTCTAACATGCAGTGAAAATGTCGACTTTACGAAACCTGGCACCATAGGTACGATGCTCGGATTCGAATCAAAGGTTTATGATACGGGAAGAACGTACGAATCTACGCGCGAAGTAAACATTTTGCCTGTGAATGTCATAAGAATAAACTGTAATTTGGCAAGAGGAACGTATCTCAACGGAAGACTAAGCAACATGCTGCACGAGTTTTCGCCGATGGTCCCGCCAGGATAAAAACTGGTCGAAGTACCGCAAAGTATCATTTACGTTCCAGTCGTTGTGAAGTGCGCACACGAAGTCGTCGTCAGAATCGTTGACCAGCGAGGACGATTGGTGAATTTTCAAGACGAAGAAATTACATTACGTCTGCACTTGAAGCGATGGGCATAAAGTTTGTAACACCGAACAGTTATAAAAGATATCGTATTGTCGTGAATAAGAACAGTTATAAAAGATATCGTATTGTCGTGAATAAGAACAGTTCTCTACCAGACATCGGTGCATTAACACCTGACAACATAAAGTATCTTCTCAGTATTGGACAAGTGCCGAATAAATATGGAAGACGAAATCCTCAACGTGGAAGATCCGGTCATTTTTGATGACAGCATTACGAAAATGGAATTGCACGAGTACCAGCCTTTCCTGCTCAGACCGTACGCACTACCATCGGAAGTACGCATTGCTGTACAGCACCAAGATATTTGTACTTTACCTTCGCAGTCATTTCTACGTATAAGAGGCACGCTTACAAAAGCGGATGGTACGCACCCGACAACGACATCAATATCCTGCAATGGTATTCTTCACCTAATCGAGCGCATTACTTATGTACTCAATGGTGTCGAGGTAGACCAGACGAGAGATGTAGGCATAACATCTGCTATGAAAAATTACCTTTCGCTCACGCCAAATGAACTGTCTGCTGCAAAGATGGCCGGTTAGGCTCTCGAGGATGAATATAAGCTTCCGGTTTATGCCGAAGGGAAGTTCGAAGTTTGTGTTCCTCTGTCCATGCTTCTTGGATTCGCTGAGGACTACAAGCATATAATCATTAATTCGAAACAAGAGCTCGTACTGCTTCTAGCCAACACGCACATTAATGCAATTGTCGCCGCTGCAGAAAACCCTCAAGATGTCTCGCTAACACTACAGTCTATCGAGTGGATGCTGCCCCACATCCAAGTGAGCACCGTTGAGCGAGTCAAGATGTTGAAGAACATAGAAAATGGCAAGAACTTCGATGTGCCATTCCGATCCTGGAGCCTGGAAACTTATCCTGGCTTGCCTCATAGTCAGCGTATTAATTGGATAGTAAAGTCCAGCTTCGCTACGGAAAAACCAAGATACATCATCGTCGGACTTCAGACCGGAAGACAGCTCAATGCAGGAGTAAGTCGCTCCGTATTCGATAACTGTCAAATACGTAATATAAATATTTTTAAACAGCGAAAGTTATCCGTACGTTGACATGAACATGGATTTTGAAAGTGGAAGATTTCTTCTAGCATATCAAATGTATGCCAAGTTTCAGCAAGCTTACTACGGGCGGATACAGTCACCGATACTGAGTCCCGACAGTTTCAAGAACAAGGCACCGTTAATGGTGTTTGACGTTTCCAAACAGGATGATCGTATAAATTCAAACATCATCGACTGTAGGATCGAGATAACGACTAGCGGAAATATTCCGCCAAACACCTATGCTTTTTGTCTAATACTTCACGATCGGCTTGCATCGTAAAATTGTCGAGACAAACTTGTGAAAATTCTGACATAAATACTGTTTCGTTTTCGATAATAATTTAGTTACGACCGAGCATTGCTAGCCACAAGATGTACTGCAACCTGCAAGGTTTCCAGAGCCAAAACGGATTCGTGCTCAAGGAAATTGGCGTCACTCACGACGGCCGGACTCGAACACGCACTTTCCGACCTCCGTATCCGTGGAAACTACTAGACGAAAAAAGTAAACGGTCGAATGAATGGCTATGTAAATATTATCATGGACTAGAGTGGGACGAAGGAAAAATTCCGTACCACCAAGTGAAAAACACTATTGAAGATTTACTACTGCAAAACGAAATAATCTACGTCGCCGGACCTGAACAGAAGAAATGGCTACGAGAACTGTGTGACGTCGGAGCAGCTGAAATTGTGGATATACAGACCGACTACGGTTGTCCTTCCCTGCGCAAGCTTAGTGCAATATACGCCGTGCAGCTACGTGACAAGTTTGAACGTGTCTGTGCCTGTACAAACTCGCAGTTAATGCAGAAATGGCACACACAGTGTTAGTAGGAGCCTGCATATATAAATGTCGTACCTACGTACGTGCCTTCAGTTGACGTTCGGCCTGCAAGAAGATGTTTACGTTTCATCCTGCTAACGTGTACGTGTGCGCAAGACCTAGCTTCAGCAGTGTCGAGTACAGCTACTGGGATTCCGGGTATCTACGTACATATACAGAAACCTGTGATGGAGGCGCTCAGCATTGGCGGTTTGCGCACTTTCCTGTGTCCTACGAACCGACTCAGCAGCTGGTAGATTGTTGCGAACCTGGAAACTGCGCCGTCTATCACATGAGACCACACACAATCCTTCCTGCTAGCATCGCTGAGGTAGTCGCCTCGTCTGCATGTGCAACACCAAACATGAACGTGTTGCAACCTGTTGCGACCTATGATGCTTCTATGCAGACGTCCAAACGGTGTGCGTCTCGTCGTTGCAGTTCAGGCAGTGAATCTGTCCCAACTGGCACTGAGCCAAAGCCCAGGCGTAGACGTGGTCACAGACGTCACCGACCATGTCTTGTCGGAGTTTTCGACGTTGCAGAAGATGACCAGCTGGAAACCTGTGTTCCTGATCGCGTGACCGGCGAAACAGTTGGAACCGGAGTCAACGAACCAGTTGGAACCGGAGTCGACGAGTCAGTTCGTGTGGCATTAAAGACTTTGCTTGTGAAAATGCTTAATTCCTTAACCTAATATGTATTTGTGTACTTTTTATAAATAAATGTGTAAAACTTGAACTCGTGTGTTTTTTATTTCTAAAATTTTTAGGTACCTAATAAAAATTTTTTAAATACAGACGATATTTTGACTCATGTAGTATACCAGTAGACCACGGGTATATAAGCGAGGTTCGGACGACTGGACCCGCAGTTCACCTCTGGCCGCGGTGCAGTACGGACGTGCTCTCTCCATTAAGTTTCGTGAGATTTAGTTATGTCGACCGGAATAGAATGTTTACCGACAGCAGCGGGGACCTCGATGGCAGCAACGATGATGGAGACGGAGATCCCGATACCATTTGCAGAGGAGACCATGGCAGCGGAGGGCTCAATGGCTGAGGTGTCGACAGCTGTGAAGATCCCGATACCTGCTGCAGAGGAGACAACGATACGTGCTGTTCCACCATCAGCTGAAGTTTCACCATCTGCATTCCAGACATCAATTAATGAAGAGCATACATCGCATCAATGCAAATATTGTGGCGCATCATTTACTTTCACTTCAAATGCGCGCAGACATGAAAGAAGCAGCTGTCAGAATAATTCTCAAAGAATACTGTTTCAGTGCAATAAGTGCAATAAACTAATTTCACGTCTCGACAGCTTACATCATCATTATAAAAAATGCTCCGAGAAGTATAATGAACATGGTTATTGATTTGACTCATGTGTTGAACAAGCAAATGAGACTATATAAGTGAGACCCCAGGTGATATGTACTTCAGTCTGTCTCTGACTGTGGTGATGAACGGCTCGGATAGTTAGACTTGTATAACATAATAGACCAGTATCTAGCTATTCTTGAGAACTCGATGGCATCATTACCAGTATCAACACCAACCTGGATCGAAGATCTACCATCATCAGTGCAGAGCACGATGACAACGACGTCTACAGCTACACCTGCTCTCTCAGCACAGCAGGAGATTTCGACCTGTGCAACATCTTCCGCAGAGCATACCTCAACGGCTTCAGAAGTTAACATGTCAGCAGTGTTACAATGGTTGTCAACAGTTCAACTGGCATTGATGAAGGAAGGAGCATCCAACGGTGTTCCATCACCCGACTGCACATACTGCGAGAAGATCAAAAACTTGAAATTACGTGATTATGTAATACACAATTTTAGTACTAACTCAGAACGCATTAAATATCAGTGCAACAGGTGTTTAAGCAAGTTTATACACTATGGAAGATTAAAACGGCACCTCAGGAATTGTAATAGACTAGGTGTACATTCATCAGAATCAAGCTGTATATTTTGTAACAAAACATTAGCAACTATTCGAAGTGCAAAACAACATGAAATATATCACTGTCCTTTTAATGAAGTCGATAATTCGTCTTTGTGTGAAAACTGTGGTGTACCAATATGTCGACCTGATAGACTGAATAGACATTTCAAGTCATGTAAAGGACTTAGTCCATACAATAAGAAGACTGTTTGAATCGAGAAATCCACAAAACTTTAGTAATTTGTCAGTGTTTTTTTTTGTACTTGTAGTAGTGTAGTATGTATGTAATAAAATATTTTTAAAAGAACTTGTGGTGTTTTTATTTTCTCAAACCTAACACTTTTTTAGTATTTTTTAAGAATATTAAAGTTGTTTTGTATCGTCCAGGGATCGAACCAAGGACGGGAATCGATTGAATCAATATGTAAATTAATGAGTGATTTATTTAATGAATTTTGGAACTTTTCCCGAATTTCTAGCTAAATAATTACGGATTTTCAAGATGGCGGCCAAATGACAAGATGGCGGGTGTCACAGTAATAAATGATTACTGCACTCTAGCGGATACGAATTAAACTAACATGTCATCGGCGCACTCTAGCCGACGATACAATGATGATGGCTTCCAGCATCGAAGACAAGATGGCGGTCATGACGTCATACTAGATGATGTTATATATGGTTTGAAAAAAAGTGGTGGGAGTCAGTCTGCCAGCACCCACCACGAGGGAAGGATCGGTCGTCATTTTTATTTTTTGCAATCGTCGGGTTCGAACCGAGGACTCCGAGCTCCGTGTCGTAAATATATTTTTTATAAAAAATTTATTAAGATTTTATTATTTAATTTTTTTATAATTTTTTTTATTATTAAAATCGGATAATAAATAAAAAAGTTAAAGATGGCGACCGTAACGAAAATTGCAACGGTGACGACATAATCCAAGATGGCGGTCATGGTATCCTTATTCCTAGAAATGGCTTAATTGAGGCTTCAGTTAAGGATGCTTAAGCCAGTTATAGGAATTTTCAGCCGCTGGAATTTTTAAGGACTAAAAACGGGAATTTTTCCCTCGAAAAGAGAAATTTTTAATTTGTGGAATTTTTTGAGATTTTTTGGTGGAACTTTTTTCCACAGAAATGGAAATTTTGGCGAATTTTGAGGAATTTTGGGCAAATTTTGCCCAATTTTGGCGGATTTTGGCGATTTTTGAGGATCAAATTCTAGGTCAAGGTCAAATTTCAAGCTCACAACCATCCAAGATGTCCGCCGTGACGTCAGAATCCAAGATGGCGGACCGACAATCTCAATCCACCGCCTGGCGCCTGCGCTCGGACATACATTCCTATACTACTACTATTGGTTCCAACTATTTTTAGGTCATAATATTTTAACGTTTTTTATATTGAATATTTTACTACATTAAGGCAGATATCACGTATCATTGACAGTATTAATAGGTACGGTTGTAGTTTTACCCAAAATATTAACTCAGTACTAAACGCAAATGACTTCACATGATGTAACAATTTGTAGCAGTCAGGGACTATTAACTCAGACATTCCGCTTAATTATTTACTATACTTTAACAAAGCCAAAATTTGACAAACGATAAATTTTGAATACGATATTAAACCTGTAATGAAGATGGCGTCTCTCTTCCTATCTTACCTTCCCCTTAACGTCTCGTCAACATTAAGGTTCACTGATAACAGTCGAGAGGGGGTGAATACGTACCTGAATACATGGGTAGGGCGTGGACGAAGGCATCTGCCGTGCCTTTAATCACGTGACACGTTCAGCTGACAAATATACATCAAGGACTATGCCAGAGAAGAAAATGGTGGGAAATGGACAATTCTTTCTCATGTAAAGGAAAACATAATAACCTGACAATCTGTGCGTTCAAATTGTTTTAAAACTAACAATTAAATATTTTAATTTAATTACTGTAAAATATATCTTTAAATCAACCAGTATTAATAAAGTAGGCTGTACTAACTTCTTCTTGGGTTTTTGGCCTCGACGTTTCGGCATGTCTTGTTTCAGCCATATTGAAGGGCGATAACTACCTATGCCGAAATTTCGGACACGTGCGTCATTTCTACGAACGCAGCTTTAACCCAGAAGCCAAGTTTTAGTTGGTGAGTCTGGCCTTAGTTTCTTATTTTTGGGCTCGAAATTCACCAGCAACACTATAAAAAAATGAAATCTATTTTTCCCTATAATTTGTGACAAATAGGCTACATGTATTCACGGTGTGCGCGATTAGTATTATCTTTTTAAATGATGGTCAATAACGTTATGTGGACGGTTATAAAGCCTTTTTAATCAAGACTCATGTTAAGTTATTATTTGCAATGTCTTCTTAAACTGTACAAATACTATCTATACTTCTCAATTTAACTTTACATAACACATATTCATTATCAAAGCCTAAATCTTAAAATTAAAAAAAAACACCATTTTCGACGCTGCACTCAAGACACCAACTAAAAAAACATACACTCACACACACGCGACCGCACTTGATGGCGGCTATAGTAGATATGCGCGCACGCAAGTCTTAACACGCTCTATACAGGCTGTCCCAGAACAAAGTCAGGCCGAGAACAGCTGAGAGACAATATTATACGGTTATGAAAAAAAATTAAAAATTGTTGTGGTTTATGAATTGCAGGCATTTTTAAAAAGTTTTGAAATGTCTCACTTTAATTTTTTTTTAGAAACGGTGACTATTATTGGTCATAATAAAAAATAAAACCAATCATGCTATACTTTTAATGAAAAATAATCTTTGCCTGAATTGTGCTGCCAAACTATTATACGGGTAACTTTGGCTACTTATATTATAAAAATAATTACTGTGTTAACATAGCAAGTCATTTGCTTAGTTGATTTTCAAATAAATTTCTAAGTTAACGTAGTAATTATTTTACAGCATTAGTAATTAGTAAATGTTACTTGTTTAAAATCTTTTCCACTTAAATTGCGCAAAGATATTTTTCCCCAAAAAAAATGTATAGCATGTTTGGTTTTATACTGAATTGTAATCAATAATATGGTTATTCATGATTGCGTAACAAAAAAGGTGTATTCACATTATCTAATGATTTGGCTCAGGGTAGGTATAAGTATATATTTTTTTCAAATGTCTGTAACTCGAAAATTCCAACACTTTTATGAATGTTGGTTTTTTATTTCCATTCAGAACCGTAATCAACTGGCCTATAAACTGTTCTCGACTCGGCGTTGTGTTTCGGTACACTGATAGCCCAGGAATTTTAGTGTTTTACCTGAAAAAAAAAAGAATGTAGTTTTGAAATTTGGCACAGACGTTCCTTTGGGTGTTAAAAATTGATCCTAAAAAGTCCCCATCTTTCAGATGCCGGCTTCATACTTTTTTAAGGCAATAAGGGCGTAAGTGGCAAAATATGCATATCACGACTGATGCGCGAAAATATTCATTCTATATATCAAAATTTGGTCAAAATTTTAAAGTTAAGGGCCCTTAGTCCTTAGTAATTCGTTTTTATTACATTATACACCGCAAAAATTATCTTATAACCTAATTTATACTCAACTAATGGAAGTAAAATGTATCACTGCTCTATACAATCACCAGTTACATCAAATACACCACTGAAAGGCAAAAATATATCTTTATAAACATTTTCCGTTATTTTATTAGCTTTAAATTGGTGGGTCAAACATGTGTATGCGATAATAATTGACTGACATATTAAGGATTACAAGGAACTACTGCACAACAATGGGTTTTTGAGCAATTTAGGTTAATATTGACTATAGCATTTTACCAGAAATAAAAATAATGTAGGTTTTACATTTGGCACAGACGTTCCTTTGGGTGTTAAAAATTGATCCTAAAAAGTCACCATCTCTCAGATGCCGGCTTCATACTTTTTTTTAAGGCAATAAGGACGTAAGTGCCGAAATATGCACATCACAACTGTTGCGCGAAAAATATTCATTCAATTGTATCGTAACTTGTATAAGATGTGAAGTAAAAGGCACTTAAGTTATTTAAAATTCATTATTGTTGCATAATACATAGCAAAAATAATGAAACCTGATCTAAAATCAATTAATGGAAGTACACAATAAAAAAAATTAACCATTCCATTAAAGGTCCTCTTCATCAGAACCATCATTGATAACAACATTATTGCATGTTGCCCCACGACATTTGGCACACATAATACCACACTGCAGTCCAGCACGCACACACTCACATTTGTAGGTGCATTCACTTTTACAGTTACATGATATCAAATTCAGGAGCTGTTCTGGAGCTGGAGGAAGGTAACACGTGTGCCACTCACACTTTTCCATCCCCACTCAACAGGATATAATGAATTGCCCAGCCACTCTTGCACCTGTAGGTAAACCCGAAGAGAATGTTGTTCACATGCGGTACTGGTTGGTGGAAGAGAGGCTAGCTGGAAAGAAGCACTAACAGGCATCTTTGCTATCTTGCAGGTATACATATATAATCTCATTTCATCCAAAGTGGAATAGTTATCATGTCCCTAATACATTGCAATTGCAAACTTTTCTCCAGCTGCAATAACGATCTTCTTGTCCGCATGTGGACATGTAAAAACATGTACTGTTCTCCGAATGGAAACATCGTTCTTGATGATGTTCCATGCTTGCTTCTTTCCCTTGCCGAAGAAAGCACTGGTTGTATCTGATCCGGTCATAGCATGACAAAATAAAATATAGTTTTTCATTTCACCAATGTTCTGCTGAATAGCTGATATACTGTAAATCTTTCCTGTTGTCTTGCTTGAGGGTGGATGGACAATTTGAATGTGTGCATCTTCTTCTGACCTCGCAGTCAACATCGCAAGAATGTCTGTATAAGTAGCTATTCCTTTTACACAACAGCTTGTTGAATACTAAAGAGCAATAGCTGCTATAGTGGTATCAGCCTCTCCTGAGCACTGAATGTCCTATCAGTGGTGGATTTGATGTAACTGGTGATTGTATAGAGCAGTGATACATTTTACTTTCATTAGTTGAGTATAAATTAGGTTATAAAATATTTTTTTGCTGTGTATAAAGTAATAATAACGAATGATTAAGGACTAATGGCCCTTAACTTTAAAATTTTGACCAAATTTTGATATATTAGAATGAATATTTCTCGCGTATCAGTCGTGATATGCATATTTCGGCACTTACGCCCTTATTGCCTTAAAAAGGTATGAAGCCGGCATCTGAGAGATGGGAACTTTTTAGGATAAATTTTTAACACCCAAAGGAACGTCTGTGCTAAATTTAAAACCTACATTATTTTTATTTCTGGTAAAATGCTATAGTCAATATTAACCTAAATTGCTCAAAAACCCATTGTTGTGCAGTAGTTCCTTGTAATCCTTAATATGTCAGTCAATTATTATCCCATACACATGTTTGACCCACCAATTTAAAGCTAATAAAATAACGGAAAACGTTATATTTTTGCCTATCAGTGGTGGATTTTATGTAACTGGTGATTGTATAGAGCAGTGATACATTTTACTTCCATTAATTGAGTATAAATTAGGTTATAAGATAAATTTGCGGTGTATAAAGTAATAAAAACGAATGATTAAGGACTAAGGGCCGTTAACTTTAAAATTTTGACCAAATTTTGATATATTAGAATGAATATTTTTCGCGCAACAGTCGTGATATACATATTTCGGCACTTACGCACTTATTGCCTTAAAAAAGTATGAAGCCGGCATCTGAGATATGAGGACTTTTTAGGATAAATTTTTAACAACCAAAGGAATGTCTGTCCCAAATTTGAAAACTACGTTATTATTTTTTTATTTTTTTTTTTTAGGTTTGCTCGATTTTCCCCCTAAAATGCCTGGGCTATGAGTGTATCACTCTCATTCCTCGGGTGAAACTGTGAGGCTAGCGGAGACGGATATCGCTTTGTCAGTAAGCGAGTGATCTGGCAGATATAAGTACGTACGACGTCACGGTTTATCGCGATTCTGCGCTGCCGGTGGATTCGGCGAAGCTGATGAAACCGCATGCGTTTGCTTGTGTATGAACCCAATTATGTTTCGATTTTGAGTTGTTATCAGTAAATTAAAAAAAAATGGGGCAAGCCCCATGCATGTGAGGTTAAGAGCTGGCTGTGTGCAGTCTTCGCCCCACCCACCCCCTTTTCAACATTCATCTAGCAAAACCTTTTTTTTTTGTTATAATGAAATCAAATGAAAATTGCTTCCTGGCGTGTTCTTAGCATCTTTGTTCATCAATGCTAACATCACGACGGCATGATGAGTTCCTTTCGAGGTTGCCAGTCAGGAGTATTTGTGTTGGTGAGGCGGGATGATAAGCGCGAAGCTCGCTGATGCTTCTAGTGCGGTATCGCCTCTAAGCGCAAGGCTATAAACTGGTGAGCAGTCACTCTCTTCGTGCATAAGGGAAACTACGAGGTTTGAGTGATAGCCATAACATTAGATATATGGCGGAGAACTAACGATAAAAGTGTGAATGAATACAGTGGCGTAGCTAAGGTGATTGGCGCCCCTGGCCAGAATTGAAATAGCTCCCCCTCTTGGATTAAAAGAGAGGGGGGAGGGTTCAGTAACGCATTTGAATATATATACTGTATAGAAGTCGCCAGCCCAGGTTAAAATTTCTAATACGGTTTGAGGTAGTTGGTTAATTCACCGCCGCAATCGCCACCATCTCTAGGGCATCGACTTGTGGTGGTCCCTAGCGGACAAGTGTCGAACTCTTCAAACACCCCTTCCCCCTCCTGTTGAACGACCTTGAGCTGCAGTGAATGATTGGTGGGGGGGGGGGGGGAAATGACAGCGGGCGACAGTGCTGCGCTCTAACGTGCAAATAACAACCTAAGACGATACAAGGCGTTACGGCAGCGCACTGCAGCGGTGAAGTTCCCAAGCTGCTAATCATGCGCTCCTGAAAAACTTAGAGTAAATCCTATACACTCGCGACTTCTATACAGTATATATATATATATATATATATATATATATATATATATATATATATATATATATATTCAAAGGTAACGCGAAACCGTCGCGGCGACGCTCTCCCCCCCCCCCCCTCCATGCTCCGGCGCCCTGCTACGCCACTGGAATGAAAGCCCATTGAGTATTGAGTTCTTTCAAGAATCCGTACCGGATGTTTCACATTCCAAACACGCGTTCACGTCATTTTCGCTCTTCTGAAAATGCAGCTTGGAAATGAAATACCTACGGAAACAGCGCCGAGACACGGAGACTTGAACGAGTCCACAACGGGGCAGGACGGACGCAGACACGGGTCGGGCTCTGCAGCGAGGCTGTGTCACGCAGGGCGAAGAGGAGTCGTCGCCCGAAGGAGCGATGCGCGCCTTCGCCACCGCCGCAGCAGCAGCAGCAGCGTCGCTGTCCGCCTCGCGCCGCGCCCCTGGCCTCCAGCAGCAGCTGCCCCAGGAGCAGTTCTCGTGACCGGAGGAGCAGGAGGAGGAGGAGTTGTGTTTGCGCAGGTTGGCAGCCATGAGACTGCTGTGCGGCGCCGCGCGGGCCCACGCCGAGGTCTTCCGGAGGGCCGTGCGCAACTCCAGGTACGCGACTGGACATCCTTGCAGCTACTGTGATATGGCGTTCGCCTTTTCCCGTCATGCACGAAGACGTGAAAGGAGCAAATGTGTAAAGAATCCTTCTCGTGCGAAGTTTCGCTGCGATGAGTACCATGTTTGGTTTACACGTATTGACAGTTTGCGACGCAACCAAATGTACGCGACTCCCCCCCCCCCCCCCCCGTTTATTCCCCGAACATATCCGGGCACACCCGAACATTCCCGAACATACCCGGGCAGACCCTAACATTCCCTATCATACCCGAAGTTTGCACGTGGGTCTCATAAACATATGCAATGTCAACACCACCAGCGATAAGTACTCTCAGTGCCAATTCAAAATAGTGCGAAGCACACGGGTGAATGGTTGACCCCCTGGGGTTCTCTACCTGTTGTGTTAGTGCTGACCCTCATGTCTGATGGCATCGCTCGCCTGGCAGGCCTCACCTCCAGTGCCGGCTGTGTTCTGAAAGGCATGAGATTTTGAATTGCAGCTTTAATAAATTAACTAAAATTTCCTTCTTCGTAATATTAAGTGGGCTGGCTGGCAGCCTGGCGGGAAACGATTAAAGTCGCCCCCGAAACAACCAGTGCCACCCAAAACAATGCGGAGAGCAATGTCCAAGTCCCCAACCCCCCTGCATGGTAGACTCTTTTCTACTCTGTCCAACTCTTCTTCTAGATCCATCCTTCTGTTTCCCGTAAGCATCCTGCTCGATATTAATGCATGAAATTTTGCATCCCGCATGTCAGAGCCCAGGGTTTTCCCTGTGTCTATGCAGGTTTTACCTGGGCCCAAATTATCTAGTTTTAGTCTAGTATAGTCAGTGAGGGGAGTTAGTCATGGCGCCAATCGCTGCCATGGCTGGCCAATCCCCCTCCTAGCACACGATGCATGCTACCCCTCCTGCATGGCTAATACCCTGCATGATTAGAGCGTATGGGCTTCGGCCTGAGACGCACTTAGTCTCACTCCCTAACCCGGAACCCTCCCCAACACACTTAGATTTAATTTAGGTTAGGAAAAAAATCATATGCAATGTAAAAAGTAAACTGTAACCGCGCAGACTTTGTTTGATGTGCAACATCTATATTTCCCGGCACAATTTATTTGGTAGGACTAATTTCGTGATTGGAATCATGGTGCTGCCATCTGTGGCGGATTGAGTGAACCAAAGTTTCACAAATCCAAATGTAAACTCAATAGTATTAACTGCTTGATGAATTTTTAACAAGATGGGCAGTATTTTAATAAAATTCCTTGTTGAAAATCAAGCCTCAACCGAAAATCAGTATTTTAAGAAGTCTTGTTCGCTTTTATCAGAGCCGTTTCATTATAATATGGTTTAACATTTCGTTCTGCAAATTGAATGATTCGATTGTCGACGTAGCTGCTCGAGCAGCGAATTTAGTTGAAAACACAATTATCGTGTATTTATCACACTCGGCATTAGTTCAAATAATTATATGTTGAATTTCGTGTCGGAGTTTTTTATCATAAGAGTTTTTGCAACACGATAACACGTGAATTTGCTCGTTACCGAGATTAGACATTACACATTTCTGGCGTGTACTAAAAGACTTGCATTACTTCTCAATGACTTGTCTAATGAATATTTTACCATCGTTTACAGAAAAAACTTATTTGTTTCAATGCTCGTGTAAACAAACATACGAACTAACAATATTTTGACAACGAGACATCGCTTGCAAAACACTGTTCGGATGCTTGAGAAACCAAATCGAAACGGGATATAATGCTAGCCGTTTGTAGTTTCGGTGAGTCGCGTGCTCAGGACAATCAGCCATTGTCCATCCACAGAGGATGTGGGCAGGATTGAAGCCCCATTTTAGACACAAACGTAGCATTGACTGCTTGAATAACGTTTTTCAATGTAGGATTTACGTGAAGGTTCAGACTGACACGTTAAACAAACTGACACGATCGCACTTTAGTAAAATTTCCAACTGTGAGATTTACCACAAGAATTAGTTTGATTTAATCTCAGCATAATTGAAATTAATATAGAAATTATAATTTTATATGTCAAGGCAGAATCGCACAAAATGATTATAAGAAAATGGACTAAGTTCAATAATTAATTTAGCGATTAGAGCAACTCAACCGACTCGTTAGGTAAAGTCCAAAATATACTCGAAATATTTCCACACAAATGCCTGTCAGTATTTTAGAATTATGGATACTACAGTACGAGTAGATGTAATATTAACGTATTAATTGTATTTATTTTATTTTCCAATTTACTAATATTCTTCTTTACACACAATCAAACAGAATCATTCCACTCATAAGGGGAGATATTTTCCTAGAGTCTCAACCTTTCTGAAAGTTTAAAGTTTAAAAACAATCGCAAATGGTACTTTTTAAACCTATAACGATTTTCAACATTTTGCAACTTTCAGCATGATCTTACAGAATTTTAGATGTTCCTGACCCAACCTAACGAACATTTCACTCTTGAAACTTTTACATGCATATTAAACTGTTAATAATTCAACAATTAGTTTAAACAAATGTTTTCTTAAACTCTTAAGTACATTTGAAAAAAAAAACATTTCTGGAATTTTTATTTTCCTCAAAAAAGTCGCTACTCTAGAATAATGGCATATAGTAACAGCTCATACTCCACCGAAGAAAACACGAATAGTTGTATGACGCTAGTGCCCGGCAGAATAACCCTGTAGTCCAGTGGCCTGTTGATTGGCAACCCGCTCTGCAGTGAAGGCTGGTAGGTTGCCTACCAGCCAGGCGATCCTGGACTACACCGAAATAGCGCTGTTTAATTTCAACGGCTTCCTGGTCAGTAAACGAATGACTTTGCCCCTTTTTAACTTTTTCTATGAGTTTTTTTTTCCGTTCAGGAATGTTTCTTAAATTGTTTTCGTCTCATTTCTTACGATCGTATTAAATAAAACTATATTAGTACAAGTTCCCTTTTACATACGTTTGTTAAATAATTTAATATGGTTTTCTTCCTTCTTTCCGCGTAATTTATCGATTCCCTGCGTGTCAGAGTGTAATCAATTAAATTATTAAAGTAAATAACTAACTTTTGTTCTTACCTCCTGCCAATCTTTAAACTGCAACTACAAGCAGTTTCTTTCTCAATTTGCGTATTCATATTTTACACCTTTTACCACATTTTAATAACTTACCTTTTACCACAACGCCAAGGCTTCCAATTTACTCCGTGATTTATAGCCTACAAATAATTTTCATAGTATCCATGCATTGCAACACGCTTTCTGTTCGTCGACGTCTGATCATACACTTCTTTCACTATGGATGGGGTTTCTTCCCCAGTTGTCGATCACTTCATTAGATTTATAGTAATTATTTTATTAAATAATACGCAATTTCAGTAATTTTTTTGTAAAATTTTACGTTTTAATATTTAACTTTACTTAAGTATTTAAATGGTTTTATAATCATTGAAATGCTGAATTATGTTTTGTATTTTATACGTATAAGAAATTTTTATTGCTATGAAACAACTCCAGCAAACATAAATAACATAGTGTCACAAAATTATTTTTTAGTGTTTCTAAATTCTTACATTCGCATCTCGTAATTTGTTATAATTAAATCATTTTTGAGGAATTTTTTTATTGGGCCATGTTTAACGCGGATTAACAACAAACTCATTCTACTTCTACTTTAAAGATATAAAAAAATAATCTATTGTTAAAAACATTTTGTTTGTATTTTTATGTGTTTTTAGGAATAAAAAATAACCAAGTAATACTGTATTAATAAAAAATTGTTTTCCTAAATTTAAACGCTTTGTGACAGTCTAAATAATTTTTTTTTTTTTTTTCGTATTACATTTAAGCCACTGAAACGTATTACAAACATGTTTTTTAACTTCAACTGATAGATGCTATCGTGGCAAAGAACACGCAATACCTTAACTTTCCGAAAATATGAAAGCAGGATTTAGACCGTAACAAAACCTGTACTGGCATTAAGTCAAACTTGAACCAAGTAAATAATTTTAACTATCATAAATACTAGACAAAATGTTATTATAACAGACAAATATTGCTCACCTCATCACACAACTACTACAGTAATGTATTGAGCAAATAAAAGTGGTATATAATTTAATGAAATGAATCAAACCACTAAGGGATTGTAAACAAATACTCAATTATGTTCAAATTTCGTAATTTCACATAAATTTTAAGGTTGTTATCTGACACGTACGCCTTCGAAAAAGGATGCGATTACGTCAGCGTCTAGAATTTTTGTTGCCTTTAACTAGTCGGGCGCTAACGATATTGTAATGTCCATGTTCCCCACCCAATCCTTCGCCACAAACACTGTAGGTGCTTGTACATGCAGACAGGCGAGCTGGAAAAGAATGATTTGCATCCAGAACAATGTGCGTTAAGCCCTGCCCTTCGCTCTCCGCGCCACGACAATTGTGCCCGAGCCCAACAGTATCTGGGCTGCGGATCTTTCACCTCGGCCGGTTCCCGCACAGTCGAGTTCAAGTACAGCCGGTCGAAGAGCAAGGGCGTGGCCTGTCTGCGCTTTTCACTTTTTCCCCTATTTTTTTTTTTCAAACAGAGGATTTGCAACTACGACTGTACATTGTGGGGGGCGCGTCCGAAAACTAAAACGCAGTTTCGCACTTGCGTACTTTATTTGCCCTTGCGGTGAGCTAAGGGCAGTTCGAACACATATTTTTTTTTGCCTTTACGAAAGCTACTAGCCAGAAAAACCGGTTAGCAATTATTTTGTTTTTAAATAATTGAATTGAATTCTAGCCGTGTTTTTTTTTCATTGGAAAATACCTAAATTTTTTTACACTAACTTACTACAACAGTATTTTGTGGCAATCAACTTAAGTTTCTACCCTTTTTTCATTTTTTGCGACCGATATATGTGCGTGAAAATTTATTGTTTAAATAATAAGTGTATTCATTAAATATTCCAATCATAGTAACATAAGAATTTCAAATGATTTTACGAGCCTTTAAAGTTACAAAATTGGTTCTAACGAATACAGCCCACAAGCCGCTCTTCGAAACGGTGACGTTCCTCACCCCCCCAAGAACGCGAGACGTCAGCGCAGATTCGTTAACTTTCACACCTGCTCACTTCACTTCCAGTTTATACAACCCGCGTGATGTCACCTCCGGACTTCAGGCCTGGCTGAGCGGGGCGGTCGCTAAGGGCGACACCGGCTCGCGCTTCGCACGTCTTTTAGCCGGGTCGTTACCACAACGCCGAAAGTACAATAACGGCGAATACCATAACGCCGAATGCCAAATTGACCGCAACGCCGACAGCTAGAAAACTGCTGTGTACCACAACGCCGAAATACAATAACGCCGAAAAATGTTACTGCGGGGGGGGGGGGGGGGCACAGGAGCAAAATGAAAAACAACTGAATGAATTTGTGTGCTAACCTTACCTAACCTAACCTTTGTGGCAGTCCTGCAATGACATTTTTCGGGGTTAATGTATTTCGGCGTTATGGTACACAGCAGTTTTCTAGCTGTCGGCGTTGTAGTCAATTTGGCATTCGGCGCTACGGTTTTCGGCGTTATTGTACGTTCGGCGTTGTGGCATTTTGGCGTTGTGGTGCGTCCCCCTTTTCGCCTCTATGCTTGCAGTCTTCGCGTCGGCACGCGACACTTCGGTGCTTTAGCGGAAACCTTTAAGAGGTGACCATTGGTCAGGAAGGACGATGTTGTAACGCGTTTAATTTTTTTGAAATGGTAAGGTAAAATTTAAAAAAAAAGTAAGTCTTGAATAGGGGCCCGGAAATTTTGCGAGCTCGATTATTGACTTAAAATATAGGGGCAGGAATTTTCCACGGAAAAACCGCAACAAGTTATATCCGCAACAACGGTTTCTTCCTTGTGGTTGGCGGTCGTCTGGGAGAGAAGTCATTGCCTTATTTGACCGGGCCACTGAGTATGCGTTTGCTTCCGCACTGAATCACTGTGATTGCTGTGCTGACAGTATACATGCACCTGGAAGAAACTCACCCGATCACGAAACACAGACGATGCTACAGTGTTTTAACTTTCAGCTAGTCTCGGAATCTTTTCGGGGGGGGGGGGGAAGGGGGAATAAATGCATGCCTCTAACTGTATAATTAGACTCCGAGCAATTGTGTTATTTAAAGACATCTTCAATTGGCCCAAAAATTGTTTCGACACTTCACGAGCTAATCCCAACCAATAACCAGCCAGCAGAAACTGACCTTATCCAATCTCATTCGAGTCGCTTAATACGAGACCGTTTCCTAACGAGGAGAGCAGCCAATCATCAAGTCAAGTGAGTAGGTACACAGCGTTTTCAAGTCTAGCTTGCAGGTCGTTGAAGTAGCCGGCAGCATTGCTTTTAAAAAAAAAAAAAAAAATATGAAATCCAGTTTACTATACTTGCTTGTTCTACACAAGAAAGTTAAAAATGTAATTTTTGCGGATAATTATCCCGAATGTTATATATATATATATATATATATATATATATATATATATATATATATATATATATATTTGAACTCTGCTGAAAGTTAAACCACTCAAATTGTTTACACTTTTAACTAACATACAAATAAGTTATCTGAATAGGATAAATTTTTTTTTGTACGCTGAACGGGTATCTGCTGCAAGACAATGCAGTTAGACGTTTGTTTAAATTATTTCCGTGTTAGTATCTGTTTCTAATAAACCAGTAAAACTGATTCGTTTTCTACCTAATGTCACGGCGACTGGCCTCTGCGATTTGGTAGTTAGCGATGTTGCCAACTAATCCTGAGGTCTTGTGTTCGAATATGGGTCGTTACCACAACGCCGAAATACCACAACGCCAAACGTACAATAACGCCGAATACCATAACGCCGAATGCCATATTGACCGCAAAGCCGACAGCTAGAAAACAGCTGTGTACCACAACGCCGAAATACAGTAACTCCGAAAAATGTTGTGCGGGGTGAGGGGGCCACAGGAGCAAAATGAAAAACAACTGAATGAATTTGTTGTGTTTCTTAAATGTATCTTAACGCCGAAATACCACAACCTAACCTAACCTAGGCTAGCCTAACCTAGCCTAACCTAACCTAACCTAACCTAACCTAGCCTAACCTAACCTAACTTTACCTAACCTAACCTTTGTGGCAGTCCTGCAAGAAATTTTTCGGGGTTAATGTATTTCGGCGTTGTGGTATTTCGGGTTGTGGTACACAGCAGTTTTCTAGCTGTCGGCGTTGTAGTCAATTTGGCATTCGGCGTTATGGTTTTCGGCGTTATTGTACGTTGGGCGTTGTGGTATTTCGGCGTTGTGGTATTTCAGCGTTGTGGTGCGTCCCCTTCGAATATTACCTCGCTGATGGGGGAAAGAAAGTTCTTTATTTGAGGTTACTTTTTTTTGTACCACATTTCTGGCTTGTTTCTCTTTCATTAAGCCTCTTTCTTTGTAAGTAACGGATGTGAGCTATTTATAAGTTCGCTCTTTTATTTGCCTTGGAGTATCCGGTTACGCTGCGCTGTAGTTCACTGTTCCAAATACAAGGAGGTGTTTCGGGCAAGCACAGGAGAAAGTATTCCCATAAAGTACTTTCACCCGGTTACTACCCGTGACGTTAAGCGCGAGCTACGAGGCCACACATGTCCCGTGAAAACCTGTTGTTTAAGAAGAAAACTGGAGTGTCTTCGTCTACGATTTCTTTACCGTTGCATTTTAAAGGACGCCTTTAAATTTTAGTTGTATGGTGACCACTAAATTAAAACTTATAAAATATACTTTATTTATTTTGCATCTTTATTTATTTATTTACTCTTTTTGTAATTATATGTGGGGAAGTGTTACACTTAACCACAGGAAAATACAAATAATTAATTTTACTAATAAAAAACATTTAATAAAAATATTTTAATTAACATTTTGAAAAAGACAGATTTCAGATGTTTTTTTAAGGACAAAGTATAACAACTTTCCTAAATAAATAAAATTTACCTAAATGTCTGACTACTAATTAATAATTTAAAAGACACAAACGTTAGTTGTTATTATAAAAAATTTAATTGTTCAGGCAAATTGGTACATTTTCCTGGTAATAATATTTCAACCGTGCATCGAAAGTTAAAACTTTTGACAAAACTTTCAACGGACGAATGGAGTTAATCACGCCATTTGATTGGATGCGGGTCGCGTGAAGGACTTTACTTCAACAAGCCTCCTGTTCAAGCCTGGCTCAGACCAGTTGCTGGTAATTGTTCCTTATTGCGTCTCCAGTTGTATTTTAACATAAAATATCAAAGTAAAGTAAGGAATTTGGATGTTTTTGTGATGCAAAACTGTAAAATAATCACCAAAATATATTTTATATTTAAGATGTGTTTAAAACTTTGAGGAACATCGTTCCCAAGAGCAATTGTTCTCTTTGTGACATATCCGATATTTTAGCGTAAAGTATTAAAATAAAGTAAGCAGTTGGATGTGTTTGTAATGCGAAACTGCACTATAGCTGAAGTATATTTGATTTTGAAAATATGAATTATAAAACTCTGATATAAACGTGCGATAAGTAGAGACCTGAAAAATTCGCGGATTCAATGACCTCGAGGATAGTCTCCATTATCCTCTGCATTTCTAAAGCAAACACGCGTGTTCATTGGGTGCTAACTTGTGAGGCGTCTCCAATGATTCGATGACTCTTTGGTCGATGGTCTCTCACTGGCCCACAGAGATCCAGTTCAACTGCGAACCAATAGCAGAACCAGCAGAACTGTACACACGTTTGAATTTCAGCCTATCACGAAATGAATCCGCGAATTTTTCCGGTCTTTAGCGATGAGAAACGGTCACGTAGTTTCTCGTTCAGGCGACACCTCGAGGTGTGACGTCATCACAGCAGTTGCCGGCCTCGTGACCCGACTGGCAGACCGGGCACCGAACCACGGGTGCGCCGGAGAGTCCTTGGGCGCGGTTTGCGGCGCAGTGCCTCCGTTCACCACGCACAGAATTTCGGGTTTTTTAATTCATCACGTCTAGAGACCCGGAAATTTCGCGGATTCATTTAGTCGCAAGCTAGAATGCAAACCTTCACACTCTCGCACTGTGTTCATGATTGGCACGCAGTTGTTTAGACACGCCCCTATACGACCGTGAGCAAATGATGCCCAGCTAGGAGAGAAGTAAGCGAATTAGGTAGTGCGAAATAACAAGGATAAAAATGTTCTCGCTAAGAAATCAACCAATGGGAAAGTAAACATGGGTCGAGCACACCTATTACTTTGAATTCTATCCTGAGGCCAGAGGAATCCGCGAAATTTCCGGGTCTCTAATCATGTCCAAAGGCCACGAAAGTCCCAAAAGCCACGAGCGAGTGAGGACCATGAAGCGCTGGTGCACGAAAGCCACGAGCAAGTGAGGAACACGAAGGACTGGTCACGAAAGCCAAGGGCGCACATACCTATGGGCAGGGTGGTTCCGTGGCTCCCCCCTAGCTTTCAGGCAAAGAAAAAAAATTAGGTGGTCTTGAGCATTTTGGGCAAATTTTGAGTCCTTTAAGGCCATTTTTGGCCTCTTTTTTTTTTTTTGGTCATTTGTGATGATTTGCCACCCCTCCCTCTACAAATTCTGCCCCCCCCCCCCCTTTTACAAACTTTCATATGGGCGCCCTTGACGAAAGTCACGAAAAAGGTCCGTGGATAAAACATAAATGATGCCGGAAGTCGCGCAACTTTAAATCCAGAGCACTTTTTTTTTGCTAACTTGCATTTATTTTATATCTTGACACCTCGCACCAGTATATACAGTCGTGCGTTAAATATTTGTAGATTGTCCAGATAAATCGCGTGGAAAATGTTTCTATAAAAAGGTTTCATTTTTAATTTATATATTGGTGGGTCCCTGCGAATAGTAGAGAGATCCATATTTCATTTTCTGGTGAAAAATTTTGTTTATAGATACCTATTTAAAAAATCACTTTTCGATCAACAAATCTTCTGGGAAAATTTAATTAAAAGATCCTGAAGATTCCTGAAATTGGTTAACCCAATATTTGTGAAGATCCTGTAAATTGCGGTAAAACGACAAGGAATTTACTAGATGTAATTATTGTTTTCGGTACAAAAAAAAAGGCGGGGCAGCTCTCAAGGCTGAACCCCGGGTTATGTGCGGTGCAAGAATATTAGAGTAGAGTATCGTAAATGGGAAGGAAATTAGTTGAATGAGAGTTCAGATCACTATGGAAGCAGTTTCAGCTGTGCTGTCTCTGTCAATGTGCCTGTTTTACGGGATTTGTCAGATTCGCACGGAGTCAGGAACTGTCACGAGACGGCATACTGTGACGTACTTGATGTCGCTCTTTTACCTCCCCATCACCACTCTGTCATTTTTTTGTAAATGGGGCAGAAATATTCATGTCAAATTACAAATATTTGTAAATTTGTACATTTACATGAAAAAAAAACTGTATCACTACTAATCACTGCCCGCATTTATACTGGGCTCGGATTCTTACCCGGGCATTTTTGCCTTGTGTTGTCCCAGTACCTCCATTAGTTACAGTTTTTTTTGTAAACTGTTCACTGAGTAGCTTTCCAGTATTAACTGCGCACATAAAATTAATGATACAATAAAATAAAGTCAAAATGTTGAATAATAATCTATTATCTTTTTCACGGTTAAAAAAATTAAATATTTTTTGGCAAAACTTCAATGAAAATATAATATTATGTACCAATTTTCGTAAGACTATAGCCAAGTGTTGTGCAAGTTTACAAAATATTTCTTGTAGTATTACAAACTGTTTCTTGGGAACTGGTTTTCAAATGAAATCTTTCGTAAAAGTACAGAATAATTTTCTACGCACATTGTCACGCCCAAAACATTTCGGCAATGCCACTTCTGATGACGGTTGGTAGGTTGTGTGAAGTAGAATCTCCGTCGTTGAACACAGTCGCTACAGTGCAGACGCTACGTTTCAGCCAATGTTTTGGACGTCTAAAAAAACAACATGGCGCAGACCATGACGAGGGAAAACAAAATGCGTATTCACCCGGTTACCACCGCAATCATGCAGACGTGGCCGGCCATGAGGATTAATTTACTCTCTCGTCAATAGGTCGATAGGTCGATAGGTCGATAGGTCGATAGGTCGATAGGTCGATAGGTCGATAGGTGCGAACTCCAGAGACTCGCGCCATTGGCGGTGTGACCCGACGGAACACAACGTGAAGCGAGCAGACGCTAGTCCGGGGCGACTGAAATGCTGACCTTTAGATGGGCAGCCCATCAGGATTTTTCTGACAGTGGTGTTTTTGAAAGGTTGTCTGAATTGGTGCCCCTTGGAAGGGCAGCCCTTCAGGTTTTTTCTGACAGTAGTGTTTTTGAAAGGTTGTCTGAATTGTTGCCCCTTGGATGGGCAGCTATTCAGCATTTTTCTGACAGTGGTTAGTTTGTTAAGTGACCTAACCTAACCTAACCTAACCTAACCTAAACTAACCACTGTCAGAAAAATCCTGAAGGGCTCCAAGGGGCAAACAATTCAGACAACCTTTCAAAAACACTACTGTCAGAAAAATCCTGATGGGCTGCCCTTCCAAGGGGCAAGTTTTCAGGATTAATTAAACACTAAAAGAAACATGTTTTCAGAAATTGGATGGGCTGCCCTTCCATTCGCTGTACAAACAAACCATTGCCAGAAAAATCCTGAAGGGCTGGCCATCCAAGGGGCAACAATTCAGCTCCCCCGCTAGTCCTATCCCGCAGTTCCCTTCGGCAAACAAGGCCCGTCCCAAATTCAAGCGGACAGGTAGAAATACATTAAAACTCGGAAACGGATCGCTGTTCCGCTGCCCCGAGTGCCGATTACACAGCGCACGGGGACGTTAACAAACGGCAACCGATGAGAGATTTTGTTTTTTTTGCTCGGAAGATTTGTGACCCAATACAACCACAACAAAGTTACCTGCGTACACTATCGAATCCAATCTTATTTTTGTTTAACTATTTAAATGTTGTCTAAAGTAAATTTTTATGTAACAAACCATTACTGCAAGGGGTGGAAATAGCAAGGATTGAAAGACAAACAGTCATTAAATTTGTTAATAGATATAATATAAAATACGTTATAATTTATACTAGTCAAAATCCCTAAACTTGATAAAAAACCTTTGGCGAAAACAATTTTTGATGAAACAAACAGGGGTTGAAATTTAAAAAAAAAATCGTATCTTTCTTAGTATCAAATTCGTTCAAATTTATTTTAAACCATTTTAATATAATCTTAAACCTTTATCCAAAGAAAAATTTTTATACGACCACGTATTAATGCAAGGGATGAAAAATAGTGTTTGAAGGTCAAACATTTTGCATTACTACATTATTAGGCATAACATGAAATTCGTTGTAAGCTATTCAATGCTGGATGCATTGAATTAAAAACATACAAAACATTTTCGCTGCATTGAGTATGAAGTTCCCAAAACATTTCCAGAAGAAATAGGTAGTACTTCGAAATCTACCTAAGCCTGTAGGCTGTGCCAAAATGGATTTTTTTTATATTGTAGTGTTTTACTGGAATGATATTCATCGGAAAAACAAGGAAAGCAGTAACTGTGTCGGCACCTTGGACACGTTATAAACGCCATAATGTTACCGTTACATGGTTGTTTTAAAGTATCCATAGAAAAACAAACGTGGTTAACATTCATCGCACAGTTTGGCAGGGGACCATGCGTAACGTATCATGTTGCCGAATATTGGCGACGATATCTGGTGATGTACGATGGAACTTTTTTTAATACAGTCTTCTCGGGAGACTTCTTTTTCCCCCTTTTTATGAGATAAGAGCAGTTTTGTATATTTCTGATAAATTTATTTACCTGACGATAATAATAGGCTACACATCGCAGTAGTGCACTAGCGGGTGTAAATAAATGCAATACATTATGCATTATTTCGGTTCATTCGTGGCGTAAGTACCGTAAAAATTGAAAAGAAGCCAAAGAAAAAAATGTTTCCTCGTTCTTGCAGCTGCGTCAATCACTGCTTGGAAATTACGTTAACATAAAATACTTGATTATTGACCGATCCGCGTAAAAAATATATATATATTACCTAAACGCTTGGCCATGTGGAGCTTCCAACTGCGTTACTTTCATTTCTAGTCAAATCGCACGTATTCTGTGGATCCGGACTAAATCGGTGTTGACGAGTAACCGACCTCCCCTTGGAATCCTAAATGCTCCATCGAACCCATCAAGCACTTAATTCATGCATTAATTCGGGAATATTTTCATTAGAGTCTGTTGCTGGTTCATAACGATTACGGACGTGTCAAATGGCTCATGAGTCATCAAGAGGCCATTCAAATCTACGAGGAAGGTAAGAATTTAGGGAGTTGGTGAATGCGATCTTTGCCACCTGGGTGGCAAAAATGTTATTTTTTTGTAAAAAAATTATTTTAACGCTAATTACTTGCCGATATGTTGTTTAAAATCTCTGTCCAATGATACTCACTCCATAATGGCAATATTTAGGGCCATTCTTGATAAAGTGCCTTCAAAGCTATTAAACATAATTTTCTAGTAATGGCCTTTGTGCAGCTAGGATTTGTTTCGCTAACAATTAAAAAAAATGACTTCACCAAGGGCATAGTCAGAAACAAAGTGGAGTCAAATTCCCCCGTCCCTAAGAACCTTAATTATTTTTCAATAATAATGAACGTAAATAACCAGTTGTAGCTTTCTCTTCATACACTTATTAGGACATAATCATAAGAATAAGTTGTGAAAGGACATTAGTACATAAGGACATAAGTAGCAATTTTTATCTAAGAATTTCAGATTTGTAAAAATCACATGTGGATCCTCAGGTAGCCTAAAATTTTATTTTCAAGGAATTTATTTTCAAAAACTTTATCCGGTGGAGAACCTTGCCTCTCCCCTTAACCCCTGGAGAGAGAGAGAGAGAGAGAGAGAGAGAGAGAGAGAGAGAGAGAGAGGTATTCCATAAACACCCCCTTCTCTTTTCACAGAAACAAGCATATACACCCAACCTCTCGCGAGCCTGGCCCGGCTACGGCAGACCAGTATCTCCGTGTGCACTCTGACCGAGTGTTCGTCTCGGCCGACAGATACGGACGGTCGGCCCAAGGCTCGGTCCTGCCGGAAGGAACATCCCCCTCCCGGAAATAACAGTTGCCTGTCGAGGTCACCGCAGTCCGGTTCGGAGGGATCGATCGCGAGGTTCACTCCACCCCAGATCAGTCACGGACGCATCCAAAGCTCAGCCGCTCTCTTCCTGCATATTCGAGGTCGGATATTAAAAAAAAAAAATCGCCACCATTTCGTAATTACATTCTTTCGCGGTTCTTTATTAGTATCTTAAATGTCGTTGACATACCTTAATCAACTTTAATTTCAGTTACGATCACCCATGGGTAGAGACTGGAAAAATTCGCGGATTCATTCGGCGATAAGCTAGAAGTCAAATACATATAGATACCTTTTAGATGATTTTGCTATTGGCTTACTGTTCATCTGGACGAATCTCAACCAGTTATAAACCTCCAACCAAAGGAGGATCGAATCACAGACAAACCAGTTGAGACGACTTACAAGTCAGCAGCCAATGAACTGGCGTTATTTGGCCGAGTGTACAGGGAAATGTGCAGTCTATCCTGAAGGCCATTGAAACAGTGAATTTTTCCGGTCTCTACCCATGGGCGTATATCCGGGGGTGGCAGGGGGACCAGGCCCCTCTGGAATCAAGAAGCGGCTCACTGAGGGGGGCTCGCTTGCACATGCAAAAGTGTGACTGTGAAACATGTCTTATGGAAAACTTTCAGCATATTTTAAATTTTTTCTGCTTATTGCATGCTTGCAGGTCAAAATATGAACAGTGTACAACATATAAGCACCCTATCCCGTGTCAGTTAAAACCCACGTGCAAAACACTCGGCCCACACGCCCCTCAACCTCCCCCCCCCCTAGAAATTTACGTCCCACGCCCCCCACCCATGCAAATCCTACAGATTTGCACCCCTGCGAGGAGGAATATAAATACGACCATTTTGCGAAAACGTTAATATACTTCTAAAGCGAATTTGCGTTTTATTTATGTTATTCTAACCAATCTTTTGCTTTTCAAACAGAAAAAAAAAACTGTTTTGAGTGAGAGGGAAGGAGAATAAAGAGTTAATGGACGAGTGTGGATGTTGTTGACTGAAAAGTTGGGTTCAGATTAGTTTATAAGCTGACACCACCATCCCAGTGAGCCTAAACGAGACCAATCGAAGAAAAAATTATAAATATACCGCAAAGAGACAATGAGATGAAAACAGGACCATGTGGTGGTGCTCCGATCGCTTGGAGCAGACTCTAAGGGTTCCCTAGCCCGATGATGAGTTGAACTTAGTGAGCAGCTAGTAGAGGTTCAATATGCCTACACTGAACCACAGATTCACTTGATGACTGAGGGGTCCCAGTGTGATGTGGGAGATCGTGGAAAGCGCCAGCAGTGCTGAGAAAGTCTTAGGGCTAAGGACACAGCCATCTGTCTGGTCAGCTGAGCGAGTTACGGGGCTGAGGCGGTGACTATGCTGGGTTGGTGGCCCCAGCCGCTGGTCATTGCCGAAGCTCTAATACCCTCCCGATCAAACAACAGGGAGTGATCCCTAACAGTTCTGTTTAAATTATGCACTGGAATGTAAAAAAAAAGAATTGGAAATTCCTCCCACCCTACCCTGATAAGGCGCATATGTGGGAGGGAAACGTGAGAATGCCGGCCGTAAGTCGGAACAATCTGTGTGTTTCATGTATTAAATAACATTAAAATATGTATTTATAACTTGTTTTAACAAAAAATTCAAACAATTGACTTAAAAATTAAGTTTCCAAAACAATTAAATAAAAAACAAAACATAAAGTGTTAGGTTTTCTTTTCTCAACCAATATGCGTAAACTTTGAACTTCTAAAAAGTCTACTGTTTCCTGAGATTTAAATGTGACAATTTTCTTTTAAAAACACGAATAAAAAAATAAACTTACTTGTTAAAATTTTTGAAGGCTATACTGTACCCCCCCCCCCCCCCCACCTTCACAAAATCCTAGCTACGACCCTGTGCACAGTACAAGCATATGGTTTTTACCCTGGTGCTAGATGGCGATGTATATTTACGGGTGTGTGATCGACGAGATGTCCTACCCGGATGCCGAAGTGCGCGCAGACCTCAAGGACCTTCGTGTGAAGAGGCCTTCTCCGTTCATTCGTCTTCGCTAAACCCCCCCCCCCCTTCTCCCCTCTTTCCCGCTCATAAAGCTTCTGCCATTCACGTGCGACGCCACTTGCGTAGGCAAGGAAAGGTTGAAGGTATCTCGTTTTAAGGCTCCCGTCAATGTTGCGTTGCAAAATGTTTCTTGAGGAATTTTCAAGGATTTTTTTTTAATATAAAGAAAGCTGCAGATACGATGTCTAGAATAGTTATTCTTTTTTTTTTTAATCCTTCCACTCCAATCAACCTTTGATATAACGGTCAGTGTTACCAAATAATTAGAAAATAAACGTGTTTGGTACTACATAGGTACTCTAATGAGGTACAATAGCTTGAAACGGATGCTTTTTTCCCTCCATATTATGGAAATCATAGTGATTTTTTAGTTATTCTTCCCCGTTTCCACACCGCTTTGTCAAACTTTGCCCACTAACGAACTCGACTGAGATTTTACATTTCCATAATTTATGTACCAGTCTTAGAGTAATTTTGGCGAAATTACGGCAGTTGTATTCATGAAATGGTGGTATCCAAATCATTCTATACCTCAGAGGTAAAGTAAAGAAACACAATTTCAAATTTTTTTTAAATATAGTTTACACCATGTACATTTTCCCCAATATTCATTGGTATGGAGCACTCATACCAGTATGTACGACGTTCAATTTTTATAAACAATATTATTTCAAAACATTTTTAATGAAAACATTTAACTATTGTCTTGAATATATTACTATGTTCTGAAGTTTAAGAATACCTAATGTGTTAAAGTATCATAAGAAGAAACCTGAAAGTAAATATAGTTGAAACAAATAAAAAAAAAAATTTCTTCTGAAAAGTTACAGATTTGTGACATGGCGTCCTAAACAAAACAAAAAAGGAGGAAATTTTCCGGAAGACGCCTTGTAGCGTCTGTAAAATGTAGTCTTTCTTCTGAATCCACCTGAAATGTTTGACATTAACCTCATCTGTGTGTGTGTTTTTTTTTTTGTGAGTGCGAAACGAGTAAATGCAAATACATCCAAAATTGACTCCCACCAAATCACCAATTACCAAATTATGAATTTCAGTCGCCAGAGCAAAGGGCACTCAAGCGGCAACAGCGAGCTCCCTCAATTCTGGGATGCGGCGTGAGGCTTCGTTTCCCACGCTGTAGGTTTTTTTTTTTTTGTAAATGGATTAGAAATAATAAACGTAAAACACTCTCGCTTTCATTGGAGAAGATGGTCGCTGTCTGTGCAAATGTTCGGTAACTATGTCAAGCCATGTTGTTTGGTGACTGATTATCAATTTTTCTGTGTATGCATTTATTTGGGTTACATTTTTATTTGGTAACCGTCACATTGTTAATGAATTTTGGTTAACATAAATTATTAATATATTTCAATAATGTAGAACAATAGTCTATACTTTTGCCAAAAAAACCTTTGTAAAAACAAAAATCGTGTTTTTTAGTTATTCTACGTACTGTAATTATTATGTAAGATCAGCATTGCGATATTCGAAGTATTGTATTCCCTATAAGTTAATGGTTGGTAATGTTAAGTGTATTTTAAACATCGTAAAGTTGTTTTAACGGCTAGTTAGGTTAGTTTTATGGTTACTTCAGACCCCCCACATTATTCTGTGGGCCCCGTTGCTAGAAGTCATGATAACCCCCCCCCCCCCTTTTTTTTCTAACAGAGATAAAAAAATATATTTTTTTGCTTTATGTATATTGTTTTAGTTTTTTTTTTTTAAACCTTTTCACAATTATTATTTTTAAAACACATTAAAACTAGTTTTAAGTCAGTGTTTCGATTGTCAACGTAAATTGATTTTGAATAATGGCAAATAAATGAGTGTAAGTGTTCTGCACTGTCAACATGGTGTCACATCAATTGGTCGTTGTTTTGTTACTCACAGTTAAAGATTCAGACACGTTCTGTACGCACAGCATATTCCGAATAATATTACTCTGGTGTAATATTTCATCGGTAACTATATTTAGGCTTTACTGTTTAATTGTTTTCTATGATTTATTTAAAATTGTCTACTTTTTTGTTTTAAGTTTTTTTTTTTCCTTCGCAGGCCCCCTAGACTCATGGGCCACGTTGCCATAGCAACAGTAGCACCGGCCATGTGGGGCCCCTGGGTTACTCACAGAAATATTAGTCGTAAAATAGGCGATCTTGGATTTCGTAATTATATTTTCAGAAACGTGTTTGTAATTTACTTTTTTATATTGTATTTTTTTAACTCGTGTTCAGGGGCAGGAATTTTTCGGGAATATATTTCCGGACTAGCTGATGGTTAAAACTTTATAGCATTGTCTGCGTTTCGTGATTGGTTGAGTTTATTTCAGGTATGTTCTTAGTGTTATGGGTACACGAGTCACAGCCATTCAGCGTAGAAGCAGGCGCGTCCTGAATGACCAGGTCAAATAAGGCAATGGCTTCTCTGGCAGCTGGTAACCAATCACAAGGAAGAAACCGCTGGCGCAGGAATACCTTGTTCAAGTCTAATGAGCGTTCAGAATTTTTTTTTTTTGCGAAAAAAATACGTTTCCCTACTCATGTTGTATACCTAACGTTTCACTGTCTTTCTTGGCAATGTAAGCTTCGACCCCGTGGCATTTCTAAGACTTTCAAAATAAAAATCACATAATAATAATAATAATAATAATAATAATAATAATAATAATAATAATAATAATAATATACACTCAATTCGGAGAAAGTCTCGGGCATGTTGACGTGCCAAGGCTCTATCTCAGTTGTTTAGTTTATTCTCTTGTCATCCCCATTAACTAAGGGGTTGCAATGTATATATTTATCATGATAGCTCTCGTACATGCTGTATTTCGCCTCAAATTTTCGAAACCTATATTTATTAAATATTATCTAATATCGTTAAAAAGTCATGGAAGTAAATAGTTATGACCACTTACGTCACCCATTTCGGAAATTAAAATGTAATCGACGTGTATTTTCCCGCCTGAGGCAGGGTCTACATGCATGACAGTCGCAGGCAGGGGTGCAACAACAGGGGGGGGGGGCAAGGGTATTTGGCCCCCCCTCTGAAACCTTGAAGTGGGGGCAAATGGGGGCAAATAAAGTGCTGTGTAATCAATTTTTAGATAATAAAACTGCTTAAATAGCACCATTTTCCACCTTGAAATACAAATTTTCCCGGGGGAGGACTCCCGGACCCCCCGCTTCAATAGGGGGGATCGATGATTCTTTATAAAATGATATATTTCCCCCCCCCCTTTTGGAAATTTAGTTGTTGCGCCCCTGGTCGCAGGAGCTGTCCTTCTGAAGCACAGCCCTGTCCATCCAACCCGCCTATAGAATGCGCGAGGTGTGAAGAGAGGGGGGTGTGAAGCAGCGATGGAATGAATTAGGGGGGGGGGGGAACCGAGAAAATCCACAGGCCACATCATCCGCCACGTTTACCACATGCGGGTTATTACAACGTCGGGAATCCAACCCAGATCTCCTTGCTGGGAGGCGAGTGTTCTATCCGCTTTTTTTTTAGTTATACTTATTTAGGCGCGTTGTGAAAAAAAAATGAATGAGAATGAATTTGTACGGTGCGCGCGCACCATGCAACGAAAATTGACATGATGAAAAAAGGGTACAAACACAAATAAAAATTATATATGGGGTTTTAAATCATATACTTTAGTGATTGATATTAAATACTGGTCCATATAGCAATTGTGTTTATAGACATTGCGTTTATATTTATTAATTGTGATTTAGATAGAAATTGTGTTTATAAACTTGTTCAGTGTATTTTCAAGTGTATTTATATGTTTAACGATGTCAGGTTGTTTGTAAGCTTCCATTGTCGCTGGCAAGGAGTGTCTGTGGAAGGTTTAGTAGTCTGCTGGCCGTTTTCATGGTAGTATTTGCATTATAGATTATTACAATATTATTTAATAAATAATTAAGATTGGGAAATTAGAATAAAAATTGAGCATATGTTATGATTTTAATTATTTATTATTATTATTTATCCCGATTATTTTAGGAAATGAAATAATTAATTTTATTCACGTGTTTATATTAATATTGTATACGATTTTTATAATCTTTAAATTTCTAAACTTTACCAGTCGTATTTATAATTTCACTCCAGTCCTTTTATCATGTTATTTTGAAGTATTTGAAGAAGACTATAGAAGAAATTACGCGCAACCATATATTATTTTTTTTAACAAAAGATGAGTGGCATACTGGCAAGTTTGACAGACACCAGCGAGGCAACCAATCCCCGCCTTAATGTTGTATTATTTATGTAACCCCGAGTCGTAGAGTAACTGTAGTTGTTGTAGTTGTTGGTAAGCACCAAGGAGACGTTTAGGACAACACATAGGATCCATATGTTACCCGGAATCCGAACTCCGCACCGTATTGAGATTGACTATTACGCTACGGAGGCTGACTCACAAATTTTCACCGCTCAAACACCGCGCCTCCTAACAGTCCGGAAATATTGGTTGGCAATTGTCTGCCCGAACACAAATTCAAGAGGCCAAGAGAATTCCTTCATTAATGGTAATGAACGAGAAAATGAAATAACAACTCCCGGCTGGTTCCGTGCCGAATACAAACAGCTGGGTTGTATCGCCACCTCCCCCCCCCCCTCTTCCAACCCACGTACGTCCACGCAAGACTTGACCTTGGCACGTCTCGCTCGAGACGCCTGTGTTGCCCGCTGGCGGCGAGGCTGTGTTTTGTTATCGTTACGTCCTCTCGCTCTCCGTGTTTACTGGCCGAGTCCGCTACATCCGCCCCTGCCGGCGGGGAGAGGGGGCGGGGTGTCTGGCCTAAGATTCACTGACACTCCGGTCGGTACCAAACACATCCGAAGTTCTCCCCCCGGCACGTGAAATTTAGCGTCCGGAATAACAATGATCCTGGTACCGAACACATCATAAGTTCTCCCCCCGGCACGTGAAATTTAGCGTCCGGAATAACAATGATCCTGGTACCGAACACATCATAAGTTCTCCCCCGGCACGTGAAATTTAGCACCCGGAATAACAATGATCCTGGTACCGAACACATCCGAAGTTCTCCCCCCCGGCACGTGAAATTTAGCGCCCGGAATAACAATAATCCTGGTACCAAACACATCCGAAGTTCTCCCCCCGGCACGTGAAATTTAGCGTCCGGAATAACAATGATCCTGGTACCGAACACATCCGAAGATTCCCCCCTCCCCCGGCACGTGAAATTTAGCACCCGGGATAAGAATGATCCTGGTACCGAACACATCCGAAGTTCTCCCCCCCGGCACGTGAAATTTAGCGCCCGGAATAACAATAATCCTGGTACCAAACACATCCGAAGTTCTCCCCCCGGCACGTGAAATTTAGCGTCCGGAATAACAATAATCCTGGTACCGAACACATCATAAGTTCTCCCCCCGGCACGTGAAATTTAGCGTCCGGAATAACAATGATCCTGGTACCGAACACATCCGAAGATCTCCCCCCCCCCGGCACGTGAAATTTAGCGTCCGGGATAAGAATGATCCTGGTACCGAACACATCCGAAGTTCTCCCCCCCGGCACGTGAAATTTAGCGCCCGGAATAACAATAATCCTGGTACCAAACACATCCGAAGTTCTCCCCCCGGCACGTGAAATTTAGCGTCCGGAATAACAATGATCCTGGTACCGAACACATCCGAAGATTCCCCCCCCCCCCCGGCACGTGAAATTTAGCGTCCGGGATAAGAATGATCCTGGTACCGAACACATCCGAAGTTCTCCCCCCAGCACGTGAAATTTAGCGCCCGGAATAACAATAATCCTGGTACCAAACACATCCGAAGTTCTCCCCCCGGCACGTGAAATTTAGCGTCCGGAATAACAATGATCCTGGTACCGAACACATCCGAAGTTCTCCCCCGGCACGTGAAATTTAGCACCCGGAATAACAATAATCCTGGTACCAAACACATCCGAAGTTCTCCCCCCGGCACGTGAAATTTAGCGTCCGGAATAACAATGATCCTGGTACCGAACACATCCGAAGATTCCCCCCCCCCCCCCGGCACGTGAAATTTAGCGTCCGGGATAAGAATGATCCTGGTACCGAACACATCCGAAGTTCTCCCCCCGGCACGTGAAATTTAGCGCCCGGAATAACAATAATCCTGGTACCAAACACATCCGAAGTTCTCCCCCCGGCACATGAAATTTAGCGTCCGGAATAACAATGATCCTGGTACCGAACACATCCGAAGTTCTCCCCCGGCACGTGAAATTTAGCACCCGGAATAACAATGATCCTGGTACCGAACACATCCGAAGATCTCCCCCCCCCCGGCACGTGAAATTTAGCGTCCGGGATAAGAATGATCCTGGTACCGAACACATCCGAAGTTCTCCCCCCCGGCACGTGAAATTTAGCGCCCGGAATAACAATAATCCTGGTACCAAACACATCCGAAGTTCTCCCCCCGGCACGTGAAATTTAGCGTCCGGAATAACAATGATCCTGGTACCGAACACATCCGAAGATCCCCCCCCCCCCCCGGCACGTGAAATTTAGCGTCCGGGATAAGAATGATCCTGGTACCGAACACATCCGAAGTTCTCCCCCCCGGCACGTGAAATTTAGCGCCCGGAATAACAATAATCCTGGTACCAAACACATCCGAAGTTCTCCCCCCGGCACGTGAAATTTAGCGTCCGGAATAACAATGATCCTGGTACCGAACACATCCGAAGTTCTCCCCCGGCACGTGAAATTTAGCACCCGGAATAACAATGATCCTGGTACCGAACACATCGGAAGATCTCCCCCCCCCCGGCACGTGAAATTTAGCGTACGGAATAACAATAATCCTGGTACCGAACACATCATAAGTTCTCCCCCCGGCACGTGAAATTTAGCGTCCGGAATAACAATGATCCTGGTACCGAACACATACGAAGATCTCCCCCCCCCCCCCCCGGCACGTGAAATTTAGCGTCCGGAATAAGAATGATCCTGGTACCGAACACATCCGAAGTTCTCCCCCCCGGCACGTGAAATTTAGCGCCCGGAATAACAATAATCCTGGTACCGAACACATCCGAAGTTCTCCCCCCGGCACGTGAAATTTAGCGTCCGGAATAACAATGATCCTGGTACCGAACACATCCGAAGTTCTCCCCCCGGCACGTGAAATTTAGCGTCCGGAATAACAATGATCCTGGTACCGAACACATCCGAAGTTCTCCCCCCGGCACGTGAAATTTAGCGTCCGGAATAACAATGATCCTGGTACCGAACACATCATAAGTTCTCCCCCGGCACGTGAAATTTAGCACCCGGAATAACAATGATCCTGGTACCGAACACATCATAAGTTCTCCCCCGGCACGTGAAATTTAGCACCCGGAATAACAATGATCCTGGTACCGAACACATCCGAAGATCTCCCCCCCCCCCGGCACGTGAAATTTAGCGTCCGGAATAACAATGATCCTGGTACCGAACACATTCGAAGTTCTCCCCCCGGAACGTGAAATTTAGCGTGCGGAATAACAATGATCCTGGTACCGAACGATTATCCGGTAGTCCGACTCGGGTTTAGTGAATAGCAAGTCACAACCTCCTTCCCCTCTTTTCCCCTTCGTGTTTTTTGTCGTCTGGAGGCGTGGGAGGAGAAATACACACGCGCTCACACGCGCTCTGTTTGTAGCGGAACTTTCCCCTCCTCCGGCCGGCGGCAAGCCCGCCAGGGTTGCCAAGCGGAGAACACCGAACTCTGGTACCAGATCCTGAAACTATGGTACCGATGGGGAATTCTGGCACAGCGATGAATATCTAAGCCACTGATAGAAGTAGGTGCACATACCAAAACTAAATTACATGTATAAACCTAACCTCTATAAGTCTTTTTTTACATTTTCAATCACACTATTCACAAAAAATGAATTATACTTAAGTCTTTTTTGACGTGACGTCTAATAAATCGATGAACGCCGGCTGCACGCACGAAAAAGTGTCCCGTTACGCGAATTGTTCCGTTACGCATATTGTACGCTTGCGCCGCATCTATCTCTCTTCCACTCGACTGCTTATAAAGTGAAGTGAAAAGTTAATGTGGTTTTCATTATTACAACAACAATTTCGGCAATAAAGGTTAATTATTCTTGCATTTTATAAATCTTATTACTAGTATAATTTCAAGTATTTATTCTTTTATTATTAAAATAAAAATGATTCAATTTTATTCATAAAAGTATGCAATCATTTCATCAATGTTTTGTTATGACGTTGTCACTTTAAACTATCGTCCGTAAACCGACTTTACAGACAACCAATTTTTTTACATGTTCAATCACACTATACTATTCACATAAAAATGAATTATAAAGTTGATTGCACAAATCAATAACTCTTTTCCACACGAATAAACAAAATTGTAAATATTTTGATAAAATAAAAGAAATGTGGTAGCGTCAATCATTGGCCGTACACAAACACAAGCAGCGTTACTAGAATTTCGTCGCATCGCTGCTGCGTCATTTCTACCTCTCCCCGGTCGTCATCCCTACCGGACCATACAACTAGCATACAGCATGCTACACTACGTAACTATCCCTACCTCCCGCCTTACCCGTCCTCCCATTCGACCGCTAGCGCATGCGTTGGAGTGGCGTCGCCGCTGACGCACTCTCCTGCTCTACCGGTTCCCCCACCACGTACCTAACTATTCCCCTCGTGCAATCGGAGTTTTCGTAAAGCTGGAAAATTGTAGCCCCCCTCAGCAAAGAAGATTCACTGAAAAAAATTATGACTATACATGAATCTGTACTTATCAGATATTATTAGTCTTGGTTTCTCCTACATTTAAATACTCCAAAACATAGGGAGCTTGATGTGTCCACAATTCTTACATGCGCGCAAATAAATCATTAAATACTACAGCATATTTTAGCAGAAGCGAAATTGTAGTAATTTTTTATGTATAAAATCTTAGCTCACGGTTTACGGAATTTTGTAGGAATAATTTCGTGCATAGAACGGAAGACGCATGGAACGGTATGTGTAACCACGGTGCTGCCATCTGTGACGGACGGCGCGAACCATAGTACACAAAGCCAATGGAAACAAATTTTAAACGATAACAATTTTAGTAAATTTGAACAAGATAGGCAGTATTTTCATAAAATTTACTGTTGAAAATCAAGTCGAAAACCAGGTTTTAGTATTTTCTCAAGTCTTTCTCGCTTTTATCGGAGCCGTTTCATTTTATAGTTTAAAATTTCGGTCTGCAAATGGAATGATTCGACAGTCGACATAGCTCTCTAGCAGCGAATTTCAGCGGCGGGTGTGAAACTACGTGTGTTTCGCGTCCAGAAATATAGTTGAAAACACAATTTTCGTATATTTATCACGCTCGGCATTATTTAAAGGGATTCTAAGTTAATTTTCGTTTCCGAGTCTCGTATTATAAGTGTATTTGATATATGGTAACTCGTAAATTTCCTTTTTACCGGGGTTAGATGTTACACATCTCTGACGAGCACTGAAAGACTCTTTTTTTTTTTTCCTTGGACTGTTTCCGAATAGTATATATTGTAGGATACCTTAGCTAAGAAATTCGCAAAAAGTGCATCGTAATGGACGTGGCCATATATGATTAACTTCCCAATCCACGCAAGGGATGCCGAAGCATTACTATATGTGTTCACAAAATCGAGATTACTATGGTTGCGACTTCGCAAACATTGATGTGTACATCCCTTAGCTTCTAAATCGTGTTTTAATTTGTTTGAACAAGAAATTTGTTCATAGTTTCGCCACTAGATTAGTTCAAAACAAAAAAAGTTCTAAAGAGCGTACACATTAAATATTTTAATTTTTTTAATTAAAACCTAATTAGTGATTATGTGTTTCAATCGTTTACCATTGTAAGGCATTCACACTGCGTTAAAATATTAAAACGGTAAGGTATGTAGGGATAAACTATATAGATTCTGGTAACTCGTGCAGCACCTACACCAGAACTCCGGTACGGAAGGTGACATCGAAGCTTACCGCACGGAATGGTGGTTGAAGAGTTGTGGAGGGAGGGAGAGGTGGTGGGTCTGGAAGGGGTGAGCAGCAGTAGGGGGAGCAGAGGGGAAGAGCTCCCCCTTAAACTGCTCACCTGGCCGTTACCCGCGCTGAACCGACGCGGTAAGCGAGGAGTGCGACGGCGGCGTCGAGTTTCGGTGATCCGCTTTCTCTGCGCTCGGGCGACGCTCGGGCGACCAACCTCGGCGACGGACGCCATCTTCTTTCTTTTTTTTTTCATCTTCAACGCCTTCTCCGTTTTCGCGACACCCAAACCTCTCCTCCCTCCACCCCACCTTCCCGGTCCACGCCTACTCCTTCCCTCCCACACTCGAGAGAAGAGATCTCCCGACCAGAAGAGGCCCGCCTCGCACTTCCCGACACCCCGCGGTCGTCTCGGCACGGCAGACGACATGTTCCTGACGCTCAAGAACGAAGAGATCATCGTGAACCCGGAGAAGGCTTTGGGCAACCGCCACCTCAGGAACGTCATCATCCAGCGGTGAGTCCGCGGTTTCGCTCTTTCGCCCTTTCGCCCCGCCCCCGACGGTAAACGGCGAGTGCCGACGCAGTCGTCACCAAAGGCCCGCCTCGCCAGGGGTGTGCGTATGTCGGCGAGGCGGGATGATAAGCGCGACGCTCGCTGGTGCTTCTAGCGCGGTGTCTCCTCTGGACTGGCGCGCAGTCTTCTCGTCGTCACAGGACAACTGTGAGATCTGAGCGGTGACCGTAACATTATAGGGCCGCGAAATGAAGATAAAGGTGTAATGCAAATCCCTTAAGTGCTTTCAAGAATCTGTACAAGTTGTTTTACGCCTAAAAATTACTCTGCAAACATGCGTTTTAACCATTTTAACTCTTCTAAAAATACAGTTTAAAAACTTAATACAAAATCAAAAGTACTTTTCGACACTCAGCGAACTATTAAATGCTTTCCGTAAGCAAGCTTCACTCGGATATGTTGAGCAGTTTTGAAATCGCGTTGTTTTTCCTGAAGCTCTGCACACCGCCTGTGTGACCGGGTGGGCGGAGACCTCAAGAGGCGGGTCCTGTTGTGAGTTTATTTGTTAGCGAGGCGGGATGATAAGAGCGACGCTCGCTGTTGCTTACAACGCGGTATCGCCTCTAAGAGCAAAGCTCTTCTCGACGTGCATGGGGAATCTCTGATATTTGAGTTTATTTATTTATTTATTTATTTATCTTCTTTATTGGTGGCGAAGTTAAGGCACTTAACCACTTTTATGCAATTACATCAAATAGTGGAATATTAAAAATTAAGCATGATATAAGCAAATGTTCACTAAATATTAAGAGAACAAATTAAAATTTTAACTTAATGTTCAAATATTAACTATTACAAAAGATTCAACCATAACTAATTTAAAGTAATTAAAAATTAAGCATAGACATACATAAAAAGGAAAGTGATTAAAGATACAGAAAATAGTATAAAAAAATAGGTGCTACTACATTAAAACCAGTCACTCGCACATTCACACACAGATTCAAGCAATAGGGTAGTGGCGAAGTGGTCATGGTAAGCAGTTGTTACATAGATGTTTTTTCAGCATGTACTTAAAGGAAGCTAGATTTTTTGTTTGCCTTGTCGCTTGGTCTAATTTATTCCAGAGCCTGCTACTCGCGGTTACAAAAGATCCCGACAGACATTTGGATGAGTGCACTGGGATAGATAGCATTGGGTGACCATAACGTTATACGGAGGAGAAATGAAGATAAAGATGTATTACAAGCAGTGGCGTAGCCAGGATTTGTGTAAGGGGGGTGTTAAGAAGCATAAACCCCCCCCCCCCCACCGTATTAAAGCGGGGGGTTCGGGGGTCCTCCTCCGGGAAAATTTGGATTTTAAGGTGTAAAATAGTGCTATTTTAGCAGTTTTCGGTACTTAAATTTAAATATTGTAATGGTAAAATTTTTATTCATTTTAATATGAAATTTGTTTGAGTGATGAATAAGTTATTAATTAAAGATTTGGTGCTAAGGGGGGGGTTTGAACCCCCAAAACCCCCCCCTGGCTACGCCCCTGATTACAAGTCCCTTGAGTGAATCAGTACCCTGTGTTTGACGCCTAAAAATTATTCTGATAACATGCGTTTTAGCCATTTTCGCTCTTCTAAAAATACAGTTTAAAAACGATGTCTGCCCTTAGCGTATTCATAAATGCTTTTCGTAATCAGACCCCACCACGGATATCTAAAGTAGTTTTCAATTTGTGAGTTTTTTTTATCATAGTGGAGCTACTACCCTGGAATATACATGGTAAACTAAAACAATCGTAGTAAAAATTATAATTTCGCGTTTTAAAATAAGTAGGAAAACTGGCATTACAATGATAATAATGCGTTGCCTTCTTAATACCAAATAGGTTTAGCAGCATATCTGTAGAGTGCGCGTTTGTAGAGTTTAAGGGATGTGATTTAAATCTCGTCACTGGGAAAACAGTTTTTACTTAAAAAGATTAATAAAATTATATATTACTGATGTTGAATCATCTCAATAAGATTCAGGTTTGTTTGTAGTTCAGCCGTTTAAGCAAAAACAATTATACTAGCATACACTTAGTGTTATAATATGTGTTTTAAAATGTTTCCGGTCAATATTTTAGCAATTCCATAAAAGTACCCCCCAACTTTAGACTTTCCAAATTGTATCATTACATTTACTTTTAGAAGTCTCGTTGATTTATCTCTGCAGTTGTTAGTAATTTACCAAATAATATATTTTTTCCCATTGAGACATTAGTCTATGTAATGGTGTTTGTTTTAAAGTTGTTACGTCAATCTTGTTAGCAAAACAAATCGCAGCTGAAAATGATTCAATTCAATCATGAACTGAGTATGTCAAGCAATGCTGTTAACATCACACCAGTAAGGAATTAACGTTAAAATTCGATGTAACAAAAAACATTTTTTTATCCCGATGAGAAAGTGGGGTGGAAAGACGTTTGGATTTTGACTTAAAATTCTTAGATCGAAAACTCCCCTAATCCCTCGCCGCCATTATTTATTACTTTTTTTAAATTTAGTGCTGGGAATCTTGAACTGGTTTTAAATTATGTTTGTGGTTATCGAAAAAAAAACTACTATTTTGAGCGCTACAGAGATTTTGAATTCACGCGCCTAACTTGCTGGTTTAAAAAGCGGGTCTGCACACACGCACTTATTCAGTAACATCGACAGTAAAATAATGGTTTGCGTGTTACGGCATTTAGGTAGTTTATCGACCAATACGTTTCTCGTGGAGATCGGATTGTGTCTGGGTAATTGTGTGAACTTGCCGGTTTGGATTTGATGGTTGGTGAACTGTATTAGCTTTGAATATATATATTAGTGTGATCAAATACATTAGAGACTACTTCCGGATAGCTCTTTACCAACAACACAGGCTAGAGTGTGAAAAATAACCTGGCGGCAAGAGGTGCGACTAAAAACACTTTTTATATTTAAATTGTTTAATTATATATTACACTATCTGATGTCAAACCATTTTCACTTCCTTTAAAAAAAATTGAAGCACTGGTGGTTTATTTCCTCCCATAAATCTTCATGATGATAAAAAAATATTTTTCTGAAAGGGAGTAAAGTTATTTTCCTTGTTACGATGTTGGTACTATATGTGTTAAACATAAACATTGAGCACAAACTGAGCATATCATCTGCCACGTGTCTGACGTGACAATGCTAGGTTTTTTATACAAAATTCTTGGCGCTATCTGTTATAAGTCTCTTGTGTATTTGATTATATCCAGATTTAATAGCTTGTAACACATGAAAAATATTGTCTTTGGAATACCGTCGGGTTTTAATTTTGGGCCTAGAAGACTTTCGCAGGCTTGATAATATCTCGTTACCATTGGTAACTTCACATTCGTGATAATAAGGCGTACTTATATGTGTAAGAAATTATATTTTATACCTATTAGATAATACCGCCACTCGCCACATTGATACCGATAGCCATAATTAAATGGCGGTTTAAAATTTAAGGTTCAAATTCGCCTGCTTTATTGGAACTAGTATTAACAAATTCGCGAAAATTAGTTCTTTATATTTTTGTCATCGGAAGGGTAGGTTTCCACGTGTCTTATGTGATCGTACCTAAAATGAAAGGTTGGTAATGTTACGCCAGCGACATTTAAAAACACTCTAAAATCCTGAAAATGTATGGAATTTTACAATTTTTTATTTTTGTATTCCGACACCGGAAGTTGCATGAGCAAGCGGTTCAGTGACTGGCGGACTTCCCGCCAAGTGCGGCGCCTGTTCAGTATTCCAGTGAAGGGACTTCCGTGAACCTCTGGCGAGAAACCCGCTCCTGTCCCGGAAGACTGGCATGGTGACCGATTTGGCAACACCGCACCGTGGAGTGAACATAGTGGCAGAGAGTGCGGCCAGCGCATTTTAATGGTCATTGTTAGAGACATGAAAAATTCGCGGGTTCATTTCGTGTTTTGCTAAAATTCAAATAATTATACCTTAGTGCTGCTTCTGCAATTGGTTGACTGTTAATCTAGAGGACTGAGGGCCAATAAGAGACCCTCACTCATAGAAGTGTCGAATCACAGACCACCCAGTCGAGACGTCTCACAAGTCAGCAGCCAATGAACAGTTGGCATTTGCCCGAGTGTCTAGAGGATATTGGAGTCTATCCTGAAGGTCATTGAACCCGCAAATTTTTCCGGTCTCTAGTCATTGTATATCGTGCCTACAAACACGTGACACGTTCGCTAAACCAATCAACGTCAAGAATATGTCCCAAAAATAAAGTTTATATATTGTAAAATATACCCATGATGCGGCACAATTCAACTGTGTAAACGAAATAGATGTTGTGCTACAGATGTAAAATGTAACTTTGGATTTTAAACGTGTCTTATTACACTGTTAGCAGCAGCAAGAAACGTCAAACATGGTGTTTTATGAGAAAATATGTCGATATAATCGCACATCCACCTGTACATTAAAAAAAAATTAAAATTCCTTACTTCATCGTAAATACGTCTAGGAGCATTTAACGTTAAAATAACTTTAAATTGGCTCGAATTCTACTACTTACTGTCTAGAGAAAAATAAATGTTTTACATAATTAATTTGGATGAAAAATTATGTACAAACACCGTTGAAAAGCGCTTGTACGTCTTAAAAAATGAAACAGATGCTAATAAATTAAAATGAAAATATTGCAAAAAACAGAAAACAAGCCAGGATTAGTTATGGTCTGAAACGAAATAACAAAACTGCCATGTAATGCCGAAGAGAGATTTCAATTGATTTAAATTGAAATGATTTTACTCGGAACGGTTTTGCACAGAAGCTTAAGTCGATGGTGGTTCATGTTTATAGCGAACCACAGTCATATAGACAGGTCCAGCAACTTACCTTCACTTTTCGTCCGCTTAGTGAAGCTCGCGGCGGTCTGCGAACTAACGGCGCTAGTAGTAGTTGAGCCCGTATTATTATAAGCATTGCGTTACGTGGGAGTTTCGTATAAAGTGGGCATATTTCTTCTACTGCTAGCGTCTTTAGTTCGCAGGCCGCCGCGAGCTTCACTAAACGGACGAGACACGCCAAGGCAAGGGATAGGAAGTTGCCAGACCTGGCTCCGGACCGATCGAGAAATCGACTCGAGTTACCTTTGCCATCGCCACTTCGGGAAGATCGTTATCGTATGCGTTCGGTCGAAACGTCAGTTTACTGCAAGACATGGAAAAAACAAATACAGCAGGGACATTCATATCCATAACGGCCGTGAAATCATGCAAACTTTGCTTGTGGAAAACTGTATACCTCGCGGAAGCAGAACTACGTCAAGGCTGTATTAATCAACGTCCATCATCGTCACAGTTATCTGCTTTTTCCAGTGCCAAGTTAATTGACATCTGTCTTCATTTACCTTGGCAGTTGTAGCGGGTTTTAAAGCGCTGTCGTTAAAGCATGTATCGTCGTCGACTAGCAGTCAGGCGGCTGTGCCACTTTGAACGATAATCATATCTTCTTAATTAAGGGACAAGCCTGTGTTAGTGAGGCCGGATGATAAGTGCGACGCTCGCTGGTGCTTCTAGCACGGTATCGCCTCTAAGAGCAAGGCACTTCTCGTCGAGCTTAAGCAAACTATGAGATTTGAGCGGCAACCATAAAATTATATGGCGGAGAAATAAAGATAAAGGTGTAATGCAAGTCCCCTGAGTGTTTCCAAGAATCTGCACCGGGTGTTTCATGCCTGAAAATTATTTTAAAAACACGCGTTTCAACCATGTCCGGTTTCCTAAAAATACAGTTTAAAAACGCAGTACTTAAACAGAAATGGTTATCCGCCCTCAGAGTATTTTTGAACGCTTTTCGCAAACAGACGCCACTCATATCTTGAGCACATTTCAAGTAGCGTTTTTTTTCTTTCTGAAGCCCAGGTAGGGTCTTACACGCCATGTTAAATATTTATTTATTTTATTTTTCTCGTAATTACTACTAGTTAAGGGCTATTTCTTTAAATTTAACACTAAACTAAGTTTGTGTTTGTTGTTATGCATGATAAAATATTTCTTAAGTGTTACATAATTTGTGAAAAAAGGCGCGCAATCGCTATCAACTCGCGCGCCTTTTTTACAACCATTATATAACTACTTGGGAAATATCTGTGGAAAATATTTGTGACAGAAAAACAAATGAAATCTAGGTATCGTGTTAAATTGATAGAAATAGCCCTTAACTGGTAGTAATGACGAGAAAATGAAAAACGAACACGGCGAGTTAAGGCTGGGGGGGGGGGTGTTTGTAGTAAGAATCACTCGCCTTCCCGCCAAGGCGATCTGGGTTCGATTCCCGGTGGGATCGAACCCGGATTTTATTTTGCAAGTCGTGGAAACGTGGTGGACGTTGCCGTGAACCTGTGTATTTACTCGGCGTGCTCCCATTTCCCTCACCCATTCATTCCGTCAGTGCTCAACCCACCCTGATTTCTACACGATATTTAGCACAGTCCAGCAATATTAAAATTCATATTTTAGATTATTTGTTTCAATTTTTTAAACCATATTTTCTTCTTGTCGCTCTTAAGTTTTAAATAAAAAGAACAGCTCCAAATAAGCGAAACTGCAAATTTGTTAAAGCTGCTGCATTTAATTATACGGATTTTCGGCGATTTTATTTTATTTTTTTGAAGACTGTAGTTTACTTATTTTTCAGTGAATTCCGCTACATTAAACACGGATTCTCAGTCAATTCTGCCCATTCAACAACCAGAAACTGTTCATCAACATAAATACCGAATAAAGTTATTCCCCTTTTTTTATATCACTCATTCAGATTGACGATTTTTTGATACGAAGTTTTCTAGTTTGAGAATTCCTATTGTACGGCAGGATTCTGTATTTATAAACATTCCATCTTTTCGGTGGAATATATATTTGACGGTTTGTAATGCGTGAGACTTACAGGTTTAAGGCAATAACTAGATGTAAGATGACGATGCCTTGGTTATAAACTTCTGGTAGATATTATTTATTATTTTTAAAACTCTGAAAACACTCGGTTAGTATATTTTTAGATAACTAATGAATAATTCATAATATTAGTAATTATTTGTTCAACAAAAGGAAATTTTGTGTTCTAGAAGATTTTTATTATAGCGTTATTTTTTAAGGTTTATGAAACAATATACATTTTTATATATTTGGACAAACCTGTACATAGTAAAACAAATATATTTTACAAGAACACTGTGATTTGTTCAAAAAAATCGTATTCTGCAAATAAAGTGACATAAACGAATTAAAAAAAGCTATTATCGCCCTCATTTTGCTTTTAATAAAATTTTTGCCAACCATGCGTCAAAAAACTATTAAACGATAGTTTTTTTAAAAATATTTATTGTGCTTGAGTATCAATTTTAGGCAGAAATTTAGAGTAAATAATAATAATAATTATTATAATTAATTTTATAATGGTCTTAAACTTTTCTCGAAAAAGAAAAATCAAATATATATTCAGTATACATTTCGTAAGGTAAGTGCTTCCTCTTTGGCCGCTGTTTGATCCAGCTTTTGTAAGTATTCGTTAAGCTGTCCACACACGTACGAGCCCGGGTCGGCGCACTTGGCTCGCGAGCCAGACTCGAATAATTTGAGTCCACACGCAATACGAGCACTCTCCTAACTTTTCTCGTTATCTTCAAGATTCTAGACGAGTTTGACGAAGCCAGTTGCAGCCGAAATTATCGTCATAGACACAAAAAAAAAATGAACGAGTCCTTCAGTACTCGCCAGAGATGTGTAACATCTAGCCTCGGTAACGAGCGAATCCATGTGTTCTCGTGATTCAAATAAACTTATAATACCAAGCTTAGACAGGAAATTTTATCGTAGAATTATTGAAAATAATACCGAGCGTGAAAAATATACGAAAGCTGAATTTTCAGCTACATTTCTTGACGCGAATCACTCGCAGTTTCCGCACCAGCCGCTAGAATTCGCTGCCGGAGCAGCTACGTCGACTATCGAATCATTCAATTTGCAGAGCGAAAGGTTAAACTATATAATGAAACGGCTCCGATAAAAGCGAAAAAGACTTGAAAAAATACTAAACCCCGGCTTTGGACACTTTTTTGACTGTGAATTTTATTAGAATACTACCCATATAGTTAAAATTCATTGACAGTTAATATTTTAAAATTTCCCTTTGGCTTTGTGAACTTTGCTTTGCACCATCCCGGCACAGATGGCAGCACCGTGGTTACACATTTCCGTTCCATTCACGAAATTGCTCCTACCAAATATCGTAGACCGAGAGCTAAGATGTTTTACGTGGAAAAAAATAATCGTAGGAAAGTTTTTAGCTAAGATTTGGTTGCAGCAAAGAAAAGTGTTCACACACTAAAATTTAAAATTACTGTATCACAGTTGACATTCCTGACGACTTATAATATTATTCCGAACGACTGACGTGAACTGGCAGTATTTGCTCGATAAATCATCTGCGTTTATACTTGAAACAAGACACAGGCTGCGAAATGATTTATCACATGACCTGCCACATAACCGGCAGTTAACGAAGCTCGTCTGCAGGTTTATTGAACGAGTTTAGTGCTCACGGAACGCCTTGGATATGGCATTCGACTTGCTTCCTTGTCCTCAGAATCGCACTTCTACTTAACTAATATTTATTTAATTTTTTTATTAGCTAAAAGGCAAATTTTTATGTCATTTCTAGCATGTACTGAAAGCATAAAATCGTGTGGAATACAGTTTAGGATTAATCGTTGATACTTAGCCTTCGTCTTCAAATACTTTATTTTTAGTATAAAATCCATAAATAAATTTTGAAAAAGGTTTCCCCAAAACTCTGAAAAACTAATGTTTTCTGTCTTTTCGGGAAAACCTGATTTAAACATTTAAAATGTTAAAATAATAATAATAATAAACTGATAAAATGATTTCATGCTTTAAATACGTTCTCTAGGCCTTACAAGAGTAAATTAAGTTCATTAAAACCATTAAGTAATGACATATTTAGTAGAAAATCACTTTTATGAATAATTAAATATGTTGATATAATGGATTTATTTATAATAAAGTGCAAAAACACTAAATATCAAACGCATAATAATTTAGGATTTTACCCCCTTAACAGTTGGCATAAGATTCGAGTTTCTTTTATTCCTCCCTTCCGCCTGTAAACTCTGCTGCCCTAAAACGCAGAAAATAATTTAGAAAAAGTATTTTAAAAACAAACTTTTTTAAAATGGACTAAAGAGTATAAAAAATTTCGTCTAGCCCCGTAAAGATTTAAAACTCCATACAGATTCCTAATCCCATACAGATTTTCCTAAATATCTGTGATTGTTGATTTTTAACACTTACATATGAATTAACTAGTAAGTTTTAGAACAATAAAAACATGCTCATGCAATAGGTAGAGACCCGGAAATTTCGCGGATTCTTCTGGCCTCAGGATAGAATTCAAAGTTATAGGTGTGCTCGACCCATGTTTACTTTCCGATTGGTTGATTTCTTAGTGAGAGCATTTTTATCCTTGTTATTTGGCAATACCTGATTCGCTTACTCCTCTCCTAGCTGGGCATCGTTGGCTCACGGTCGTAGAGGGGCGTGTCCAAACAACTGCGTGCCAATCATGAACACTGTGCGAGAGTGTGAAGGTTTGCATTCTAGCTTGCGACTAAATGAATCCGCGAAATTTCCGGGTCTCTAGCAATAGGCAATTGATGCATGAATATCTCACTAACAATTTTACTGCACTGCAAATGATATGAACTTTAGTGTGAGTTTTATCAACGAGAGCTACTTCCTACACTCCTTACTGTTATCGATCACTAGGGATAGGAAAAATTCGCGGGTTCGATTCGCGACAGGCTAAAATACAAATAGTTACACCTCAGTGCTGCCTCTGCTATTGGCTCACAACTCACCTGGATGACTCTGGGCCAATTAGAAACGCCCGACCAAAGCTTTATCGAATCACAGGCTGCTACGTTGGGACGTCTCACAAGACGGCAGCCAATGGGTGGGTGGCATTTGACCGAATGTACGTAGAACTATGGAGTTCATCCTGCAGGTCATTGAACCCGCGAATTTTTCCTATCCCTACCTATCGATCACATGAACCCCACGTTTTTCATCTTAAAACTTACAAGATAATTTATAGTTGTTAAAAATCAACAATCACACATTTTGTGGACAATCTGCATGGGATTAGGAATCTTGGAATTTGCTGGCAGGTGGCACTTGTTCGTGGCCACAAAGCTGCACCAAAGCGGTTCCCTCCGTGGCCATGACGCTGGATAGCAAGTCTCCGGGAAGTGCCGTCAGTGGAGCTGGCAACGGCGCTGCTCCATTAAACTCGCATCAGGCGAGCGTAATTCCTGCCTCGCATACAACTTTCCCCCGACGACACTGAAACCTAAGATTCATTGAGCACGAGTTACACGCCAGAAAAAAATATTGGTTGTCTGTAAAGTCGGTTTACGGACGATAGTTTGTGACAACGTCATAACAAAACATTGATGAAATGATTGCATACTTTTATGAATAAAATTGAATCATTTTTTATTGAATTATCACTATTTTGTTTGGATACAAAGGAGTGAAATGAAATCCACAATTTAATTGATAAATTTACTTTTATTTGCACTCATTAATTCAAATATGTTTATTACTTTAACGAAGAGATTATTTTAACTATAACTTTTATACATGTTTGCTAATTAACTTCTTCCAATCTGTGTTATTCTGTTAAGGATAGGACGATGATAGGAAAAGTAGGAAACGAATGGGAGTGTTTCAAGTTTAATGTGCCTCGAAAAAGTCAAATCGATGGTTGTTCCAATCGAGTGGAAGAGAGATAGATGCGGCGCAAGCGCACAATGAGCGTAACGGGACAATGTGCGTAACGGGACACTTTTTCGTGCGTGCAGCCGGCGTTCATCGGTTTATTAGACGTTGTCACGTCAAAAATTCTTGTTCGGGCAACAGCAGATGATATTTGTTCTTTGATTTTGTAAAATAAAAGGTAGGTTATGTTAGGTCAGTTACGTTAATTCATGGCATTATTGCAAATATTATAGCAATTATTTTTTTCACCATGTGGGTAGGTTTTTGCACATCTACGTGATCGTAACATAAATGTAAGGTTGGTTGGGTTAGGTCAGTGACGTGTAAAATACTCAAACAACGTAAAATTATGTGTGTGTTTTTTTTTTCCGAATCCCGCAGTTACATGAGCGAGCGGTGAAGTACGGGACTGATCAGGGGTTAGTGAATCTTAGTTTCCCGCGTCAGTTGCCTTCGCGTCGTCCGTGACGAATCTCAATGCCAGACGTCTGTTGTCTGTAGACGGCGGTAAAGGAGCGAAACCGTTATTTTTTTTTTCACGTGTGTACCGAACGTCCTTCACTGCCATATGGGTTCCGTCTCAACTAAGGTCTCTTTTTGTAAGAGCGAGCAAGAGTGCTGCAACATTAACGAGCGTTCATTTTCACAACGCTGGCATTCAAACAAACTGTCCGCCTAGTAACCACTCCAGTAAAAAATTAAATACTGTTGAGTTGCGTGTTACAGCACCACGATTCAAGGTTCACGCAGAAGCGTCATTGTGTACTGAGTACTAGCTGTGGTACCTTGCTTCGCATGGGTCGATCAAGATTTTCAACAGGGCCAGTTTTATTTTAAGAATCAGTATAAAAAAATGGGGGTTGTCTGTAAAGTCTGTTTATGGACGATAATTTTACGTGATAACGTCATAAGAAAACATTGATGAAAAATTGCATAATTTTTAATTTTTGTAATATTATTTACAGTTTTTGCAAATATAATTTAAATAATTGGTTTAAATATAATCAAGAACAATTAGTTAAAAAGCCCGCCTTAACCGGTTTGATATTGTAGAAGAAATTCTCGCACGGTGGTTGGCCGGTTCTTGCACGCTCGGCTCAGGCGGAACGTGACAATTTTTCGTGCGTGCAGCCGGCGTTCATCAATTTATAAGACATTATCACGTCAAAAAAATGTGAACGAGTATTTCAATACTCGCCAGAGATGTGTAACATCTGAACTCGGTAACGAGCAAATTCATGTGTTCTCATGTTGCAAATACACGGAACTCGAACACGGCATTTAGCGTAGAATTGTTTCAAATAATGCCGAGCGTGATAAATGTACAAAAATTGTGTATTCAACCAAATTTCTGGACACGAATCATACGTATTTTTCGCTGCCGGAGCTGCTACGTCGACTATCGTATCATTTGATTAGAGGTGCGAAATTTAAAACTATATAATGAAACGGCTATGATAAAGGAAAAAAAAAGTCTTGTAAAAATACTTAACCCCGGCTTTAGATCTTATTTTATACCAGTAATTTTATTAAAATACTGCATATCTTGTTACAATATATTAAACAGATAATACTATGAAGTTTCCATTTGGCTTTGTGAACGTTCGGTCGCGCCATACGGCCACAGATGGAATCACCGTGGTAAAAAATTTCCGTTTCGCCCGACTTCCGTTCCATTCACGAAATTACTCCTATCAAATGCCTTACACCTAGAGATAACATATTACACGTCAAATATATATATCCAAAAGTCAAGATCCAGCAATTTATTTTTATTCGTGTCTGGCCTTCAAAATCAAATTTATTTAACCACTACTGTGGCAAAGTGATGGCAAAAACAATTACAGGAAAAACTGTAATGAGATGAAAATTATGTTCATTGATGAGTTGTATAAAATAGGCCAGACGGTTATTTATAATATACTTTTTTTATCAATTGAATGTGTATACTAAGTGTGTACTAACTGTCGGCTCGCGCGGGAGTGCTGGTACGACATTGTTAATTTGTTACATGTGTAACGGTTTAATCAGTGTCAATCAAGAATACGATAAATCTAGTCGATTTTCTCCGTTTGTAGTTACAAATATGGAATTCGTAAGTTTTAAAACGAAAAACGTGGGGCGCATGTGATCGATAATATTAAGAATTGTAGGAAGAAGCTGTCGTTAAGAAAACTCACACAACAGTTCATATCATTTGCAGTGCAATAAAATTGTTAGTGAACTATTCGTGCCTAAATTGTCTATTGAATGCGCCCTGTGATTTTCGTTTTAAAATTTACAAGTAAATTCATAGTTGTTAAAAATCAACAATCACAAGTTTTTAGGACAATCTGTATGGGGTTAGGAATCTCTTAGGGGTTATAAATCTTTACGGGGTTATTAGGAATTATTTTATACTTTTTAGATCGTTTTAAAAACGTTTCTTGAATATATTTTTTACTTAATTATTATTTTCTGCTTTTTTTTAGTTTTGTGTGTGTGAAATTACAATCAATTTAATTTTTAGTAAAGATACAGTATATGATTTTATTCATAACTCCATACAGATTGTAATGAAAATTTATGACTGTGAATTTTAAACAGCTATAAAAATACTTGTAAGGTTTAAAACTAAAAACGAGGGGCGCTTGCAATAGATGATCGTAAGAAGAAGGCAAGCCGTGACGGATCCACCAAACGACAGTGCTTGTAGAATTCAGTGCAACGCTATCTATTGACGAAGTTCTGAACTAAACTGTTATCAGGGCCGTTGGTTCGCTAGTAACCTTGAGCTTTGCCAAGCGAACGGGTCTCGACAAGGAGAAGGATAGGAAGTTGCCTGACCTCACTGTGTGACCGTGTGGCAGACATTTCTCCTAGCCCCGTGTGCGTGATATAGGCACCTCCTACGAATACTGCGTTATGCATCCCGCAACACTTTCCTACTCTCCTGCGCTTAGCTTAATGCCACGAATCCAGGAGCTTTGCCAAACAAAAGTAAACAAATTTATAACGCATATATAATCAAACTGAAAAGAAATCGAGTTAATATTGCATTGTCATCCAATTCTGCGCTATTTTAAGAGTTTAAAGTCTCTGACTCATCGGGAAGTTAGTTTAAAATCGATTGCAAAATTTGTACCGAACAAAGAAATGGACAGACAAGAAAACTAGTCAATAAAAACGTTTTAAAAAGCTAACTTTCGGTTATTCTCCGTGTGTTTTTGGTAGGTTTCGAAGAAATACTACTTTAGCCCTGACCATGATGCGACTTCCGGAACATTTTTATATAGTTTTTCGTTTCTGGTTCATAGACCCCAAAACAATCGTCAACTCAAAAATGTATCAATATGTTTTTATAAATCACATTTTTATGATCACGATCACTGCCATAATTTTGCATAAACCACTTCCAAACTGATACATAAAATATAGTAATTGAAAATCTCAGTCTAGTTTGTTAATGGGCAAAATCCCACTAAAGGGGTATAAATGAGGAAGGTTTTTGAAAAAAAAAAAAAAAAAATCACTATAACTTCCATAATATAAAAAATAAAATCTGTTTGAACGTATTATAACTCATAGACGTAATACCAAAAACTTGTGTCTAAATAAAATTTTGATACGACGAACTATAACTGCAAGGAATAATAAAAACCGAGGGTTGAGGGACAAAAATATCAAAACTCCCCTAGTAAGCACACCATCGAATCCGTTAAAAATTGTTTGTCAAACCTATAATTTTTATCTAAAACTTTCATCTGAAACCATGTTTGATAAAACTAAATATTTCTGCAAGGGGTTGAAATAAACAGGGGTACAATTTAAAAGACAATAATCATTCCCGTACCAAAAAATTTTTGATAAGACAAACCATTCCTGCAAAGAGATGAAAAAACAGGGGTAGAAAAAAATTATAACTTTCTTACTATATACCCAATTAAATCCGCTCTCATTTGTTGTGAAGCTTTAAAATACTATCTACAACTTTTGTCCTAAATAATATTTTATACTCCCAACCATTACTGCAAGGGGTGGGAAATAACAGGAGTTGCAGGGTGAAAAAATTAATAACTCGTTTGGTAAGTATATGATCAAATTATTTCAAACTGTTTGTAAACAGTTTTTGATACAACCAACCATTGCTGTTAAGAGCGCAATAAACAGGGGTTAAAGTACAAACAATTTCATAACTATCGTATTAGGTTAACTATAAAATCTATAACAATTTATTGTAAATCTTCTAAAAATTCTCTAAAACTTTGGTCTGAAACAGTTTTTGATAATACGAACCATTACTGCAAGGGAGTGAAAAAACCAGAGGTTGGAATAAAAATAATAAATAAAAATTCAGTACAGTGTAAACAACTTTATACTTATAACTTTTTATTTGTATATCAAACCGTTATAGTTTATGAAAAAAATTTAAACATTATCTAACACATTTGGCTGAATCAATTTTTGATGAAACGAGCTATCACCGTAAAAAAAGGAGGTTGAAATAAATATATTCAAAACTTCGTTACTATCAAATTCGTTTGAATTTATTCTAAACCATTTTAATGTTATCTTAAACCTTGGTCCAAAGTAAATTTTTATACGACCACTTATTAGTGCAAGAGATGAAAAATAGTGCTTAAATATAAAAAAAATAATAACTATTAGTATGCATAATGTGACATTCATTGTAAGCTATTCAATGCTGAATGCATTGATTTAAAAGCAATCGAAACATTTTTGCTGCGTGTAATATAAGAAAATGTTTCAGTGATGATTTTGTAATATTGGTGAAAATAGAGGATATTATGTACATTAAGTTCTTAAAATGGTACAAATGTTTATGGGAGATTCCAGAACATTTCCAAAAGAAAAAGATACTTCAAAATCTACCTGGGCCTGTAGGATGTGCCCAAAGGGATTTTTTAAACCTGTATGTGTGGTGCCATGCATACTCTAGTTCACATCTAGTGAAATATCGGTAGAGGTTTTAGTCGAAGCTGCAAATGACTGATCATAGTTGACGAGCTCTCGATCATAGGCATCGTGCGTCGGACACGACCGAACATACCTGAAGGATTACGATAGGCAAGCCAATACCTAGCAAACCACAAGATCGCAAAGCTATAAGAAATGCATTAGGCCAGTATGCCCATAATTTACTATTACCTCTGAAATTATTTCGATGAATTTACACATTTAAGAGACAAGCAAAATTTTATTTTATCATTAAAATTTGTACAGTATTATAGTGTACCGGTATATTAAATCTTACAATTCGCGAAAAATCTTAAAATATAAACAGAATGAAATTACGTGCAGTTTTAATTGTTTTTCATTTTGTTTTCTGTACAAATATTATCTTTTGACTTCGGTAGAAAATGCGATTCATACAAGCGATTTTATATTATTTTCCGATAGTTATATATTTTTTAACATTTTAATTTGAGAGGGTTTGAAGCTCTAGTAATATTAGTGTTTAAGTTAGGCGTGCACATAAGTGAAACCCAAGTACAGGCAGAAAACTTCTGAAAAATAATTGCATGTATTACGTTTCACTTGTTTAAAAGGACTTGCAGGTAGGTTTTTTTTTTTTACTTTTTAAAACACTACCCAATCTACTTGATTTTTGTGAATTGGCAGCTTCATGAAATGGTTGACTTTACCTTTACCACAAACAATGAGAACAAAAATTGGCATTGCACGCAGCGCCTGTAACATGTGCAACCAACATTCCGACGCCGAGACAAGTGGTTGCCTATTTTGTAGGTCGTGCACAACAAATTTTAGAGATTCACGCCTTATAAATTATGCGCAGAGCTCTATAAAAATATGCGCGTTAAAAAAAACTGTCCAGGATATTTGAGTGGCGCCTACAAGAAAAGCATTCAAGAAAATCTTTAGTTTGGAAGAGTGGAACGACAAAATTATTTTCCCCTGAGTTTCTTTCAACGGCCTCCTGAAATGACGAGGCGGTAACCAGAGGCATGCATTTTTCGCGAAAATATTCCGATACTAGCTGACAGTTAAAACACTGTAGCATCGTCTGCTTTCCGTGATTGGGCGAGTTTCTTTCGGGTGCGTGTATACTGTCGTTGTACGCTTGCGCCGCATCTATCTCTCTTCCACTCGATTGGAACAACCATCGATTTGACTTTTTCGAGGCACATTAAACTTGAAACACTCCCATTCGTTTCCTACTTTTCCTATCATCGTCCTATCCAAAACAGAATAACACAGATTGGAAGAAGTTAAATAGCAAACATGTATAAAAGTTATAGTTAAAATAATCTTTTCGTTTGAGTAATAAACATATTTGAATTAATGAGTGCAAATAAAAGTAAATTTATCAATTAAATTGTAGATTTCATTTCACTCCTTCTTTGTATCCATACAAAATAGTGATAATTCAATAAAAATGATTCAATTTTATTCATAAGAGTATGCAATCATTTTATCAATGTTTTGTTATGCGTTGTCACGTAAAACTATCGTCCGTAAACTGACTTTACAGACAACCAATTTTTTTTAAATTTTTAGTTCATAAAATCAATACCACACGTTTCACAACACAACCAATTTTTCCGGGATCATAACATGATATTCTGATGTGACCTGATTTGTAATTTTGAAATATTTGGTTTAGCATCGGCACCATCTTTATATTTTATTTGCTTAAGAATTAATTTACATATAATTTCTACTAATTTCGGCTCTACCAATGTTTTATTTTTTTAATTTTAATTTACTATTCTGTTTTGATTTTATATTGTTTATGTGAATACATATTTTGATTTGTTAGTCATCGTTGTATATTTTCATGATATTTGAATTTACTGTTTTACATTATTAGTTTTACAGATTATGTACAGCGATTTCAATTGAAATTGGTAAATTCAGTCCGCGTTGAAAGTTAATCCTAAACGTAATAAATGTCTTAGTTGCTCTAAATATTTGAACATTTAAACAGTTTCTAAGCTACAAACAGGCTCACAGCCTACAGTGCTAAAGCAAGACTGTATTTGGAATAGTTTATGGGCTAAAAGGTCAGTCATGCTGATAGCAATAGTAAATATTGTATCAATATCAATACTTCAAGAGATTTTGATAGTTTTAGTTATGGTGTATTTCATTATAGTTACATGGATAGCATTTTATGAAACTCTTTGCATTTTACAACTTGAAACTTAAACCGAAATTCCGAAAAAATTATAAATTTTATAGGACTATTAAATAATAATGGAATTTTGAACTATATGGAGGGGTATGTCAACTGAAAATACATTATGTTATGTACAATGCAGAACACCAGCTTTAAGTTTATACAGAAAATTCATTACTTCCAATGGGTCAAAAGAACTACATATTAATATATTCTAACGTCGCAGAATAAATTGTAAAGTTATGTCGTAACTTATTAAAAGTTTAATCAGTTTAACTTCTTATCTTAAAAGTAACATGAAAATTCATATTTTTATGTATAGTTTTTTTCTAATACTGTGCAACTAAAAAATTTATAACGTATGCTCAATTAATTTTGAGTTTAGGGGTTCTTTAACTTTACACCTAAATTTAATTTATTTTAAAATAAAATAATCAATTTGTTTTTACTATGATTAATTGCATAATTAAAACGGCGAAGGGGTGTTAACACAGTACTAATTGGAAGCAACGGGCAAGTATTTAAACCACATATGTGCCTGAAAAGGTACTTTTTTCCCCACTGCTCTTATTTCGTTCGTAAGTGTTCTTTAATAATTATCCACGAATTAGTGACACGAAACAGATTGTAACTCCAAGGTTAGGCGTTCGGCCACGGCGAGGCAAGAACAACTTTCACAGATGCTTGGAGCAGATACATGAATACGTCATTAATCTGCGCTTGTGTGATAAATGGTATTACCTCCAAAGCTACAAACGTGTTGTTGAAAAATGAAACAATGTAATATATATATATATATATATATATATATATATGTGTGTGTGTGTGTGTGTGTGTGTGTTTGTAGGTTTTGTTCAGCTGTATCTTGCTTGAACGCTTGACGAGCCTGGAAGATGTTGAAATGTTTCATACTTGAGATTACTCAAAAAAGCCAACAAAAAAACGAAAACATTAATCACACAGAATCAAATGAATTCCATTGCAAGCTCAGGAAAAAAAACATACGTATCAGCTTGAAGGTAAGAATTTAGGGAATGTGTGTGTATAACTTTGCGATGTTGATGATTAAAGTTTCAATGGGACGATTCCCCCGTCCCTAAACCCACAACTTTTCCATCTGTTTTTTTAAATTTTATTTTAAAGAAGTTTAACGCTAATTCTTTGCTGATGTGTTGTTAACACGGTTAATAATACGCACTTCACGATTACGTTTTTACGATTCTTTCTAGCGAATTCCTTTTAAGCTATTAGACTAACTTCTTGCATTAGCCTTTATTCAGCTACGGATTTTTTTGCCAACTAGTTGCTAGCCAGAAAGACTTCAAATTTAGAATAGTCGTCAACTCCATAAACAAAGACCTACACGTGTGTTAGCTGCATGGCGACGTGCGTAGTATCCTATATACCACACACACACACACACACACACACACACACACACACACACACCTACACACACACCTACACACACACATACCTACACACACACAAATATATATATATATATATATATATATATATATATATATAAGATATATTTCCTCACTTCGTGGTTATTCTTCTTAATTTGATTTATTTTTTTTGTAACTACTGTTTTTAAACAGAATAATACGACACAAAAATTGTTGCAAGACGTTTAATATTAATATGTGTCTTTCCCTCAAATTTGTTTTTTAAAATGATATCTTGCCCTCGAAAAGAGTGGTGTTAGCCATCACTGACCTAAAAAAAATATAATAATACCCTACCGAAAAACAAGTATAAATTTTAGCCAGAACTGTATAATGTAACACACCTACTCTAACCTATCTTTTACTTTTACAACTGCAAAAAAAAAAAAATCGTGAGCGAGTTTTTCAGTTACAAACAAATTCGTGTGTTCCCATGTCGCAAATACATACATTTATAATACGAAACTCGGACACGAAACTTTACGCAGAACTCTTTAAAAATAATGCCGGGGTCGTGATAAATATATACCCAGATTGAGTATTGAACATAATTTCTTGACGCGAATCACTCGCAGTTTCCGCACCAGCCGCTAGAATTCGTTTCCGGAGCAGCTACGTCGGATATCGGATCATTCTATTTGCAGAGCGAAAATTTTAAAACTATATTATTAAAACGGCTGTATAAGACTTGTTAAAAATACTTTCCACAGATTGTAGCACCGTGGTTGCACATTTACGTTCCATTCACGAGCTCACTGCTACCAAAGAAAAAAACCCGAACCTGCACGAGCGCGGAACACTGCGGTGTCTGACTTGGGGTCAAGTCATTAGGCTCACACCTCATGAATACATCAAAACTCCCCCAGGCAACTGATCCCGTTAGGGTGTAATCCTGGTCAGGAGAAAAGATGGTTCTTTTACATGCCTGACACTGTTGCCAGTGTCCAACATTGGTTCCGATAACCGGGAAATAGATTCGCCATTTCCAATCGCGGCGTGTTACTGGCGAGCGCACGGCTAGGTCGAGAGGTTGAGGAGACCCATCCCAACTTCGGCCCCACCGACCCGCCCCCAGCTCCGCCGTGAACTGGGGTCAGTGAAACATGTTACGGGCTCCGGCAGAGTGACGCCTGCCGACTCCGGTGAGTGGCGCCAAGACGCCCCGGCGTCTCGTCGTGAAAGCAGCAGCACGACGCGTCGTCTAACTCGCTTCCGGCGCCCTGGCGTCTCGAGGATGTACCCTGACCCTCCCCTCCCTCTGCGGGACATCCGAGTGCCGATATCAGCTGTTCCGTTACATGTGCTGGCCGGAGTAGGCCTACCAGTCGTCGCCAGCCTGGGGTATGCCAGGTAGCCGGAGATTATCCTCTTATTTTGGTCCTACTTTACCAAGCTCGAATAAAAAGCATACTTTATTTATACAGAAAATAAATAATTTTCTTTTTAAAAAATACATATTAACAAACCTTTGTTGCAAAGCTTGAATGTACGCAGTTTTATTTTGTTTGTCCGTCCAGAGCGACAGGACATGTCATTTGTGCGAAAATTCCATCAATCGGTGCCAGATTATTCTTTTAAGGTTTGGGGAAATGCGAGTGGGGGGGGTTTGGTTTTTCGAAAACTCATATCGACAGTGCCTTCCTCCTGTTTTGATTGTCATTTTGGGAAATTTCATCAGGCTCGGAGTGAAACCGTAGATTTATATAAAAAACAAACCTACAGACTATGTTGTTAGAAATTGAGGAGTTGCATGGAAATTGGGCATATAGTATTATGGACCATTTTTCCCAATAATGTTTAATATCTTTCGCCACAAAGATATATCAACATACATGTCCTTCTCTCTGGTTTTAGAAAAATCGAAATAATTATTGCTGCACAATTAAAACGCCCTTAAGTGAAATAAGAAAAACTTCATTCTTGGGAAAAATTAAATCATAATATATTTCAGGGACTTTTCAACGAATGAATTCATTTAAAGTGAACAAAGAGTTCGTGGTTCTAGATAACTACATCTCCATATAAACAACGCCGGGTTTCGATCCCTGATATCCAAATTCCGCTGTAAACAATGTGAACAACCACGTGGAAGGAGAAAGAGAGCTTTTGCGGTAGAACTTAAAGTTATTTGAAGGTTTGATTAACATTCAATTATTATTTTTTGATAATAAATGTTCAAAGTAAAAAAATATTGATGATTTGAAACCATTGTTATTCATAAATTTGAAATGAAACAACTCGTGATTTTATTATAATTATGTGATTTTATATGTTATGTATTATTAACCATGTATAAAATTTAAAACATATGTACATCGTGAAATGATTTAAACACGCGTAAAAATTCATGAAAATGGTTACCTTTTGTATTGTAAGTAGGCCTAAATATTAAATTGTTACGGTTTTATTTGTTACGCAATGTGTAAATACTTCAGTGAAAACGTGTAAAAAATTACTTATTCCACAGTCTCGTGGTTTCTACGGAAAATATATTGAATAAATATATAAAGTTGAGGATGAAGTATGTGTCATTAAAATTGTCTCAAATTTTGACAGTCTTCGTAGCCTTCTGTCACCGTTGTTCTGTCAACCTGTGTGTAAACTAATTCACGTGGCAGTCATTGTACGCAAACATACATAATATATTGCTTTGTTAGTGACATTTATATAATGGATACCACCGGTACTGCTTTCGAGAACCGGTAAACTTGAGACTTGTTACACAACACAGACTGTGATAGTGCATGCGATGGGTAGCAGTCACTAGGCCGAAAGTCATTTGGCCGAAATTTCGGCCTAGTGCCTGTCGGCCTAGTACCTGTCGGCCTAGTGCCTGTTGCCAGAGTTAAGACATATTTACAGCGAGATAATTTTTCAATTTTTCGGCCTAGTGCCTGTCGGCCTAGTGCCTGTCGGCCTAGTGCCTTCGGCCTAGTGTCTTTCGGCCTAGTGATTTTCGGCCTACTGCCGCGGCCCCCATGCGATCACTTAATTATCTTCAGATATATATTTATTTTTAAAATCATATTATCCCCTCCCTACCCTTTTTCATTCTTTTAGGTGTGGAATTTCGTAATGATATATAAACTATGTCCACAAAAGATTTTTCACAAATAAAAAGGTGTTACATAAAGCTTCTGTAACATAACTTTCGCGTTATGCTAGACCATATACATGATTATTTTAAAAAAAATGTAAATATAAACATACAAAATTGTTTTTCCCTGCTTTAGGCCACTAACGTGTGTTCATTTTATGTCATGTTAATAATTGAACTCAAAATGAAACCTCTCGTCCCCTTTCCCTCTAGATAGCAAAACATTTTTTTTTTCTTGTTATGATCAAGTTTAACGCCCTTTACTTTCTGATGTTGTGCTGATTTTTTTTTCCACCAATACTCACCTCATGATCGCATTTTCACGATTCTTCGTAGCGAGGTACTTTGAAGATATAAAAGTTCTGTCTTTAGCTTTTATGCTTTTACGGTTTGTTTTACCGTCAGTTGCCAACCAGAGTGACGTCTGACCAATACATCCATGCATGCTGAATCAAAAAGTCCCTCTCTGCGGGTGCCCACTTGTGCTTACAAAATCTTAACTGTGAAATGGGAATGATAAAATATATCTCGCATTCCCCGCTCCCCCCCCCCCCCCTTTTAGGGAATCCTACAGATTTTAGACCTTGCATTCGTGGATGGAATTTACCGTTGTTATTGTTCTGCATTCTCGTAAGTCGTCGACCTTTTCCCAATGGAACCTGAGAAATCCAGAACAATCCTCGCGTCCCACCGACTGTCAACAGTTCTGGGGGTCATAGTATTGGAAGGCCATCCGGTTCAACTGAGCGATAATTAGACCGGTAATCAACGGCGCGCCATCAGTATCTCGTCACGCCAATCTCCGGACGTGACGCCGTTCGAACCGCAGGAGGTGTTCGTAGCCTCGATCACATCGAGTGTGTTTTACTGTCCCTAGTCCGACTGCAGAGTCTCGATCTCAGTTTGCAGTCTGCAGCGTAATGGAAACCCAAGTTCTATGAAACCAAGATGACGTCTCCTTATAATTAAAAATTTAATATTATCAGATAGTGCTTTTGATGAAATACAATGAGAGTGTTTTTTTTCCTCTCGAAATTCTCATTTAAAATTAACCTTTACAAAATACAATGTTTCAGGTACATTCAGATACAATTTAAAATAATTTCAAAACGTTATGAAGTGTCTTAAACCGTTTGTGGTGTATGTCGTATACCTGGCAACAGAGCACATCGAAACAAGAACAGCGCTAACGGCAGATAGTTGATTGGTAAGAGAGAGTAGATGTCCATTAAAATGCACTCTGCAAACTAAGGGTGGAACTTGCTATAATTTCAATAAGGCGATCTAGGATTCAATTCCCTGCGGAGTTCGACACTAGGGGTCTTTGGGTAGATAACAGTCACTATTTCGTAGGTTATTTGACTGAAATGTCGGAGGAACTACTGTTGGTCCAGTGACTTCGGTCAAATGACATTCGGTGTAATGCATGTCGGTTAAACGATATTCGACCTAGTGCCTGGCGGTCAAATGACTTTTGGTCTACTGCCTCGGCCCCTCGGCACTAGTTCGTACGCATCCTTAATATCCTTAAACAGTCCTTGATTTCATTCTTATTTCTTAAGAGCCCTTAAATTTTACTACGGGTCCATTAAAATATCTCAATGAACTTCGCATAGGAGCCGTTATGTTGTTGGAGCCGTTGTATTTTTTCGTTTTGGACTCCTGAAACATGCACTTATTTGTATTTGTAACGAATGAAATACTCTTTGTGCCTGCGTTGTGTTGTCTGCGTGAAGTTCATGTATGTGACGCAACTAACCTAACCTAACTTTTACATTTGCTACAGAAAAAAATAACAGTCCGAAGCTGAATGAACGGCGGATTATTTGACGTTTGACTCGGGGTTTGTGAATAGTAGTTTACTCTTTCTAATGTCACGGATGCACATACGTGTCACGTACTAGGATGCGTATTCACTACGAGATAACGAGTATCCGCACCTACACGCAAGGAGACACGGAAGCGCTCACGGCCACGCAATTGAGTTGGTCAGCTTCCAACACTTCCGTTAACGTGAATCTGTAGACAATGTGTTACGTGGAGTTACGAATTGTCACGTAATGGCAAGCTGTGCAGTGGTTGTAGTCTCTTTTCTCGTATTTCGCTACGCCCAAAACATTGCGCGAAAATGGTGTTTGACCACGCCAGATGATGGTTTATAAGCAAGGATTAGACTTATTTTTATTAGGCTCAATAACATAAATCAGTACTTTATTATTTAAAGGCTTTTCTTCTTGCTTATCCTCAAGAGAATCTAGCCACGCAGTAGTATTATAATCTAGTTTTTCCTTCACCTCTATTTGCTTAAGCGTATCGCTCAAGACAGCCAAGGGCGTTACATCAATCATATTGTTTGCTTGATCATAACTAGAAAAATATTTCATTCCTTCAAGTAAGACTGCAAGTATATGTTTACAGCCACTTCAACACAATACAGTTCTTTAAAACTTCTACAATACAAGCACTACATTTAAACCAATGTTTTGGTTGTACTGAAAAATGGCCCTGGACCATCAGTTGGACAAAAAAAATGGGTCGGAAGTGAAACTTAACTGAAAGAGGAATAGGTAATTTGTAGAGTACACAAATATTGGAAACAAGTGTACATGCAAGTGTACAGGTATGCTAGTATCAGAGTGCGAAGTAAGCGATTGAGCAAGTACACAAGTGCATAATTATACTATGACGCAAACATGCCATCGAGCGCTGTTGCTACCATCTGTGTTTTCGTTAATAATTTGTTAGCAATTGAATCACAATGTAGGTTCACGATTTTAACAAACATGGTGACAACAAAAACCTCTAAATAGTCCTTACCTTATTTTTGCTGCACCTTTTCGCTGCGCTCTGAAGACGTAATTTTCTCGACTCACCCTTCCAACTGTAATATAAGTTTCACATAAAAAAATATTTCTCCTTAAGCACGCACATACACAGTGCGCTTCGCTGTGCCACACATTAATTAATATTAAGTTTTGGCAACAATATTTTATGTCTTTATGCTCTTTTTCATGTAATGAAGTAACGGATAATAAGCATTTTATTTTTTTTAACGAAATAACTTAAGAAACATAAAAATAATTATTGATAACTTAATAGAGTGTATTGTGCACATATGTTATGGAAACTTTTTAGTTATTATTTTATTTGACATTTCTGAATTTTCAGTTATTACTATGGTATTTATGTTATGAATTTGTTTGACTCTAGTTATGAGTATAGTCTTTGGTTTGACTAGTGTCCCGCTCCTTGAAGCAATTTCTGTGATCCTTCTAAGGATGTATTGTTTTGTTTGAAGTTGGAACCTTGACAGTATTTTTTGTTTTAAAAACTGTGTCATTGAAAGATTTTGTTTCTTTTATTTACGTTTTGTTTCACGTGTTGCATCTGTCGCCGTGACGTCAGCGCAGCAGAACACCAATCAGAAGCTACGATTTAAAAACTTAGAACTTTTGAACATTTAAAACTGAAAACGACCTTATGTCTTCTGCCGCCATGATGTGTACACCCAGCTACGGAAGCGCTATGAATATCTAACATAAAATGTATCTTCAATTAGCATTAATTTCAATAAAAATTGTTATTATAAGTCTTAAATTGCAACAAAGCTATATAGCTAGGCCAATACCCTACGATATTGCACACAGAATTGAAATTTGCGTTTTAAATAACACCGCGTGAAGTCCCTGTGTTTCCTATGAACATCACTATTTCCAAGCGGCGAGGCCGTGTAACAAACTAACTGACACTACAAACTAGAGAACCCCCAGCTATATTTGACATTATTAACTCTGAAAATCGAAAGTAAAGTTTTAAATATATAGTTGAAACCACATAGAGAGGAAACTAGTGGATCCAGTGGTTTAAGACTAAATATATCGTATTCACCACTGATCTCTCTAGCCGGAGCAGACAGAACCCATATTTTAATTAATTATTAGTTTGTGCGTTTTATTAAAATTTGTAAATATCCCTGTTAAAAGTGTTACGAGAACTACGGGGCAAACACTTGCATATCAGATGTGCACAACCTAATTTCCTTTACATTATCAAGCTTAAGAATAATGAAAGCATGATATCAAATATTGATAAAACAATATTTTCAATACAGTATTTATTTAATTGAAAGTTTTAACATGACACGTTGTAGATTGATTCTGAGTGCAATCTGTTAATGGTTATTGCCGGTTACACAAAGTGTAATCAGTTGTGTTATTGCCAATTCAAATCAGTTTATAAAGCATTATATTTTAAAACCTCAAATATATAATTTAATTTGTTTATTTCCTCACATATTTATTGTACTTTCATGACAGTCCCATTGTATTTGGTTGCTGGTAAGACAAAATATTCGGCGTAGATCTGTGTGTTGAATTATACATTATTAGTATTTTGAGTACAGAAATTGTTGTAAGGCAACCTAGCTCACACACACGCATATCACGCATTTTCAGCACTTAAAATTAAAATATATTATAAAAGAAAAAAAGAAAAAGAAAATAAATATTATTGGAAAACATAAATCGTATGTGGATATTTATGTGAGAATACCATGGCTACTAAACGCCAGCTGACAACTGACCGTGGCATACATGTAAACAAAGATGGCTAATTCGTGACACTATATAACCAAGACTATTATTGTTGAAAGATTTTTTATGCGGGCCTTGCAATGCAGGATAATGTAGCCGAGGGGCGGACACTAGAAAGCTGGACAGGGTAGCCGAGGGGCGGACACTAGAAAGCCGGACAGGGTAGCCGAGGGGCGGACACTAGAAAGCTGGACAGGGTAGCCGAGGGGCGGACACTAGAATGCCGGACAGGGTAGCCGAGGGGCGGACACTAGAAAGCTGGACAGGGTAACCGAGGGGCGGACACTAGAAAGCTGGACAGGGTAGCCGAGGGGCGGACACTAGAATGCCGGACAGGGTAGCCGAGGGGCGGACACTAGAAAGCTGGACAGGGTAACCGAGGGGCGGACACTAGAAAGCTGGACAGGGTAGCCGAGGGGCGGACACTAGAATGCCGGACAGGGTAGCCGAGGGGCGGACACTAGAATGCCGGACAGGGTAGCCGAGGGACGGACACTAGAATGACGGACAGGGTAGCCGAGGGGCGGACACTAGAAAGCTGGACATGGTAACCGAGGGGCGGACACTAGAAAGCTGGACAGGGTAGCCGAGGGGTGGTCACTAGAAAGCTGTACAGGGTAGCCGAGGGGCGGACACTAGAATGCCGGACAGGGTAGCCGAGGGGCGGACACTAGAAAGCTGGACAGGGTAGCCGAGGGGCCTACACTAGAAAGCTGGACAGGGTAGCCGAAGGGCGGACACTAGAATGCCGGACAGGGTAGCCGAGGGGCGGACACTAGAATGCCGGACAGGGTAGCCGAGGGGCGGACACTAGAAAGCTGGACAGGGTAACCGAGGGGCGGACACTAGAAAGCTGGACAGGGTAGCCTAGGGGCGGACACTAGAATGCCGGACAGGGTAGCCGAGGGGCGGACACTAGAATGCCGGACAGGGTAGCCGAGGGGCGGACACTAGAATGTCGGACAGGGTAGCCGAGGGGCGGACACTAGAAAGCTGGACAGGGTAACCGAGGGGCGGACACTAGAAAGCTGGACAGGGTAGCCGAGGGGCGGACACTAGAATGCCGGACAGGGTAGCCGAGGGGCGGACACTAGAATGCCGGACAGGGTAGCCGAGGGGCGGACACTAGAAAGCTGGACAGGGTAGCCGAGGGGCGGACACTTGAAAGCTGGACAGGGTAGCCGAGGGGCGGACACAAGAAAGCTGGACAGGGTAGCCGAGGGGCCTACACTAGAAAGCTGGACAGGGTAAACGAGAAACGGACACTAGAATGCCGGATAGGGTAGCCGAGGCATGGACACTAGAATTCCGGACAGGGTAGCCAAGGCACGGACACTAGAATTCCGGACAGGGTAGCCGAGGCACAGACACTAGAAAGCTGGACAGGGTAGCCGAGGGGTGGACACTAGAAAGCTGGACAGGGTAGCCGAGGGGCCGACACTAGAATGCCGGACAGGGTAGCCGAGGCATGGACACTAGAATTCCGGGCAGGGTAGCCAAGGCACGGACACTAGAAAGCTGGACAGGGTAGCCGAGGGGCGGACACTAGAGTGCAGGACAGGGTAGCCGAGGGGCGGACACTAGAATGCCGGACAGGGTAGCCGAGGGGCGGACACTAGAATGCCGGACAGGGTAGCCGAGGGGCGGACACTAGAATGCCGGACAGGGTAGCCGAGGGGCGGACACTAGAATGCCGGACAGGGTAGCCGAGGGGCGGACACTAGAAAGCCGGACAGGGTAGCCGAGGGGCGGACACTAGAATGCCGGACAGGGTAGCCGAGGGGCGGACACTAGAAAGCTGGACAGGGTAGCTGAGGGGCGGACACTAGAATGCCGGACAGAGTAGCCAAGGCACGGACACTAGAAAACCGGACAGGGTAGCCAAGGCACGGACACTAGAATTCCGGACAGGGTAGCCAAGGCACGGACACTAGAAAGCTGGACAGGGTAGCCGAGGGGTGGACACTAGAGTGCAGGGAAGGGTAGCCAAGGGACGGACACTAGAGTGCCGGACAGGGTAGTCGAGGGGCGGACACTAGAATGCCGGACAGGGTAGCCAATGCACGGACACTAGAAAGCTGGACAGGGTAGCCGAGGGGCGGACACTAGAAAGATGGACAGGGTAGCCGAGGGGCGGACACTAGAAAGCTGGACAGGGTTGCCGAGGGCGGGACACTAAAATGCCGGACAGGGTAGCCGAGGGGCGGACACTAGAAAGCTGGACAGGGTAGCCGAGGGGCGGACACTAGAAAGCTGGACAGGGTAGCCGAGGGGCGGACACTAGAGTGCAGGACAGGGTAGCCGAGAAGCGGACACTAGAATGCCGGACAGGGTAGCCGAGGGGCGGACACTAGAATGCCGGACAGGGTAGCCGAGGGGCGGACACTAGAGAGCTGGACAGGGTAGCTGAGGGGCGGACACTAGAATGCCGGACAGGGTATCCAAGACACGGACACTATAAATCCGGACAGGGTAGCCAAGGCACGGACACTAGAATTCCGGACAGGGTAGCCAAGGCACGGACACTAGAAAGCTGGACAGGGTAGCCGAGAATTGGACACTAGAGTGCAGGGAAGGGTAGCCAAGGGACGGACACTAGAGTGCCGGACAGGGTAGTCGAGGGGCGGACACTAGAATGCCGGACAGGGTAGCCAATGCACGGACACTAGAAAGCTGGACAGGGTAGCCGAAAGGCGGACACTAGAAAGATGGACCGGGTAGCCGAGGGGCGGACACTAGAAAGCTGGACAGGGTTGCCGAGGGGCGGACAATAAAATGCCGGACAGGGTAGCCGAGGGGCGGACACTAGAAAGCTGGACAGGGTAGCCGTGGGGCGGACACTAGAAAGCTGGACAGGGTAGCCGAGGAGCGGACACTAGAATGCCGGACAGGGTAGCCGAGGCATGGACACTAGAATTCCGGACAGGGTAGCCAAAGCACGGACACTAGAATTCCGGAAAGGGTAGCCGAGGCACAGACACTAGAAAGCTGGACAGGGTAGCCAAGGGATGGACACTAGAGTGCCGGACAGTGTAGTCGAGGGGCGGACACTAGAATTCCGGACAGGGTAGCCAAGGCACGGACACTAGAAAGCTGGACAGGGTAGCCAAGGTACGGACACTAGAAAGCTGGACAGGGTAGCCGAGGGGCGGACACTAGAGTGCAGGACAGGGTAGCCAAGAGACGGACACTAGAATTCCGGACAGGGTAGCCAAGGCACGGACACTAGAATTCCGTACAGGGTAGCCAAGGCACGGACACTAGAAAGCTGTACAGGGTAGCCGAGGGGCGGACACTAGAGTGCAGGACAGGGTATCCAAGGGACGGACACTAGAGAGCCGGACAGGGTAGTCGAGGGGTGGACACTAGAATGCCGGACAGGGTAGCCAAGGCACGGACAATAGAATTCCGGACAGGGTAGCCAAGGCACGGACACTAGAAAGCTGGACAGGTTAGCCGAGTGGCGGACACTAGAATGCCGGACAGGGTAGCCAAGGCACGGACACTAGAATGCCGGACAGGTTAGCCAAGGCACGGACACTAGAATTCCGGACAGGGTAGCCAAGGCACGGACACTAGAATTCCGGACAGGGAAGCCGAGGGGCGGACACTATAGTGCAGCAGGACAGTGTAGCCAAGGGACGGACACTAGAGTGCCGGACAGGGGAGCCGAGGGGCGGACACTATAGTGCAGCAGGACAGGGTAGCCGTGGCACGGACACTATAGTGCAGCAGGACAGGGTAGCCAAGGCAGGGACACTAAAATTCCGGACAGGGTAGCCAAGGCACGGACACTAGAAAGCTGGACAGGGTAGCCGAGGGGCGGACACTAGAATGCCGGACAGGGTAGCCGAGGGGCGGACACTATAGTGCAGCAGGACAGGGTAGCCGTGGCACGGACACTATAGTGCAGCAGGACAGTGTAGCCAAGGGACGGACACTAGAGAGCCGGACAGGGGAGCCGAGGGGCGGTCACTATAGTGCAGCAGGACATGGTAGCCGTGGCACGGACACTATAGTGCAGCAGGACAGTGTAGCCAAGGGACGGACACTAGAGTGCCGGACAGGGGAGACGAGGGGCGGACACTATAGTGCAGCAGGACAGGGTAGCCGTGGCACGGACACTATAGTGCAGCAGGACAGGGTATCCAAGGCAGGGACACTAGAATTCCGGATAGGGTATCCAAGGTAGGGACACTAGAAAGCCGGACAGGGTAGCCGAGGGGCGGACACTTTAGTGCAGCAGGACAGGGTAGCCGTGGCACGGACACTATAGTGCAGCAGGACAGTGTAGCCAAGGGACGGACACTAGAGTGCCGGACAGGGGAGACGAGGGGCGGACACTATAGTGCAGCAGGGCAGGGTAGCCGTGGCACGGACACTATAGTGCAGCAGGACAGGGTATCCAAGGCAGGGACACTAGAATGCCGGAAAGGGTAGCCGAGGGGCGGACACTATAGTGCAGCAGGACAGGGTAGCCGTGGCAAGGACACTATAGTGCAGCAGGACAGTGTAGCCAAGGGACGGACACTAGAGTGCCGGACAGGGGAGCCGAGGGGCGGACACTATAGTGCAGCAGGACAGGGTAGCCGTGGCACGGACACTATAGTGCAGCAGGACAGTGTAGCCAAGGGACGGACACTAGAGGGCCGGACAGGGGAGCCGAGGGGCGGACACTATAGTGCAGCAGGACAGGGTAGCCGTGGCACGGATACTATAGTGCAGCAGGACAGTGTAGCCAAGGGACGGACACTAGAGGGCCGGACAGGGGAGCTGAGGGGCGGACACTATAGTGCAGTTGGACAGGGTAGCCGTGGCACCGACACTATAGTGCAGCAGGACAGTTTAGCCAAGGGACGGACACTAGAGTGCCGGACAGGGGAGCCGAGGGGCGGACACTATAGTGCAGCAGGACAGGGTAGCCGTGGCACGGCCACTATAGTGCAGCAGGACAGTGTAGCCAAGGGACGGACACTATAGTGCAGCAGGACAGTGTAGCCAAGGGACGGACACTAGAGGTCCGGACAGGGGAGCTGAGGGGCGGACACTATAGTGCAGCAGGACAGGGTAGCCGTGGCACGGACACTATAGTGCAGCAGGACAGTGTAGCCAAGGGACGGACACTAGAGGGCCGGACAGGGGAGCTGAGGGGCAGACACTATAGTGCAGAAGGACAGGGTAGCCGTGGCACGGACACTATAGTGCAGCAGGACAGTGTAGCCAAGGGTCGGACACTAGAGGGCCGGACAGGGGAGCCGAGGGGCGGACACTATAGTGCAGCAGGACAGGGTAGCCGTGGCACGGACACTATAGTGCAGCATGACAGTGTAGACAAGGGACGGACACTAGAGGGCCGGACAGGGGAGCTGAGGGGCGGACACTATAGTGCAGCAGGACAGGGTAGCCGTGGCACGGACACTATAGTGCAGCAGGACAGTGTAGCCAAGGGACGGACACTAGAGTGCCGGACAGGGGAGCCGAGGGGCGGACACTATAGTGCAGCAGGACAGTGTAGCCAAGGGACGGACACTAGAGGGCCGGACAGGGGAGCCGAGGCACGGACACTATAGTGCAGCAGGACAGGGTAGCCGAGGCACGGACACTATAGTGCAGCAGGACAGTGTAGCCAAGGGACGGACACTAGAGTGCCGGACAGGGGAGCCGAGGCACGGACACTATAGTGCAGCAGGACTGTGTAGCCAAGGGACGGACACTAGAGTGCCGGACAGGGGAGCCGAGGCACGGACACTATAGTGCAGCAGGACAGGGTAGCCGTGGCACGGACACTATAGTGCAGCAGGACAGTGTAGCCAAGGGACGGACACTAGAGTGCCGGACAGGGGAGCCGAGGCACGGACACTATAGTGCAGCAGGACAGGGTAGCCGTGGCACGGACACTATAGTGCAGCAGGACAGTGTAGCCAAGGGACGGACACTAGAGGGCCGGACAGGGGAGCCGAGGCACGGACACTATAGAGCAGCAGGACAGGGTAGCCGTGGCACGGACACTATAGTGCAGCAGGACAGTGTAGCCAAGGGACGGACACTAGAGTGCCGGACAGGGGAGCCGAGGCACGAACACTATAGTGCAGCAGGACAGGGTAGCCGTGGCACGGACACTATAGTGCAGCAGGACAGTGTTTCCAAGGGACGGACACTAGAGTGCCGGACAGGGGAGCCGAGGCACGGACACTATAGTGCAGCAGGACAGGGTAGCCAAGGGACGGACACTAGAGTGCCGGACAGGGGAGCCGAGGCACGGACACTATAGTGCAGCAGGACAGGGTAGCCGTGGCACGGACACTATAGTGCAGCAGGACAGTGTAGCCAAGGGACGGACACTAGAGTGCCGGACAGGGGAGCCGAGGCACGGACACTATAGTGCAGCAGGACAGGGTAGCCGTGGCACGGACACTATAGTGCAGCAGGACAGTGTAGCCAAGGGACGGACACTAGAGTGCCGGACAGGGGAGCCGAGGCACGGACACTATAGTGCAGCAGGACAGGGTAGCCAAGGGACGGACACTAGAGTGCCGGACAGGGGAGCCGAGGGGCGGACACTATAGTGCAGCAGGACAGTGTAGCCAAGGGACGGACACTATAGTGCAGCAGGACAGTGTAGCCAAGGGACGGACACTAGAGTGCCGGACAGGGGAGCCGAGGCACGGACACTATAGTGCAGCAGGACAGGGTAGCCGAGGCACGGACACTATAGTGCAGCAGGACAGTGTAGCCAAGGGACGGACACTAGAGTGCCGGACAGGGCAGCCGAGGGGCGGACACTATAGTGCAGCAGGACAGGGTAGCCGTGGCACGGACACTATAGTGCAGCAGGACAGTGTAGCCAAGGGACGGACACTAGAAGGCCGGACAGGGGAGCCGAGGCACGGACACTATAGTGCAGCAGGACAGGGTAGCCGAGGCACGGACACTATAGTGCAGCAGGACAGTGTAGCCAAGGGACGGACACTATAGTGCAGGACAGGGGAGCCGAGGCACGGACACTATTGTGCAGCAGGACAGGGTAGCCGAGGCACGGACACTATAGTGCAGCAGGACAGTGTAGCCAAGGGACGGACACTAGAGTGCCGGACAGGGCAGCCGAGTGGCGGACAGTATAGTGCAGCAGGACAGTGTAACCAAGTTACGGACACTAGAGTGCCGGACAGGGGAGCCGAGGGGCGGACACTAGAGTGCCGGACAGGGGAGCCGAGGGGCGGACACTAGAGTGCCGGACAGGGTAGCCAAGACACGGACACTATAGTGCAGCAGGACAGTGTAGCCAAGGGACGGACACTAGTGTGCAGCAGGACAGTGTAGCCGAGGGACGGACACTATAGTGCAGCAGGACAGTGTAGCCAAGGGACGGACACTAGAGTGCCGGACAGGGGAGCCGAGGCACGGACACTATAATGCAGCAGGACAGTGTAGCCAAGGGACGGACACTAGAGTGCCGGACAGGGGAGACGAGGCACGGACACTATAGTGCAGCAGGACAGTGTAGCCAAGGGACGGACACTAGAGTGCCGGACAGGGGAGCCAAAGGGGCGGACACTAGAGTGCCAGACAGGGTAGCCGAGGCACGGACACTATAGTGCAGCAGGACAGTGTAGCCAAGGGACGGACACTATAGTGCAGCAGGACAGTGTAGCCAAGGGACGGACACTAGAGTGCCGGACAGGGGAGCCGAGGCACGGACACTATAGTGCAGCAGGACAGGGTAGCCGAGGCACGGACACTATAGTGCAGCAGGACAGTGTAGCCAAGGGACGGACACTAGAGTGCCGGACAGGGGAGCCGAGGGGCGGACACTATAGTGCAGCAGGACAGGGTAGCCGAGGGACGGACACTATAGTGCAGCAGGACAATGTAGCCAAGGGACGGACACTATAGTGCAGCAGGACAGTGTAGCCAAGGGACGGACACTAGAGTGCCGGACAGGGGAGCCGAGGCACGGACACTATAGTGCAGCAGGACAGGGTAGCCAAGGGACGGACACTAGAGTTCCGGACAGGATAGCCGAGGCACGGACACTATAGTGCAGCAGGACAGGGTAGACGAGGCACGGACACTATAGTGCAGCAGGACAGTGTAGCCAAGGGACGGACACTAGAGTGCCGGACAGGGGAGCCGAGGGGCGGACACTATAGTGCAGCAGGACAGGGTAGCCGAGGGACGGACACTATAGTGCAGCAGGACAGTGTAGCCAAGGGACGGACACTATAGTGCGGCAGGACAGTGTAGCCAAGGGACGGACACTAGAGTGCCGGACAGGGGAGCCGAGGCACAGACACTAAAGTGCATCAGGATAGGGTAGCCAAGGGACGGACACTAGAGTGCCGGACAGGGGAGCCGAGGGGCGGACACTATAGTGCAGCAGGACAGGGTAGCCGTGGCACGGACACTATAGTGCAGCAGGACAGTGTAGCCAAGGGACGGACACTAGATAGCCGGACAGGGGAGCCGAGGGGCCGACACTATAGTGCAGCAGGACAGGGTAGCCGAGGGACGGACACTATAGTGCAGCAGGACAGTGTAGCCAAGGGACGGACACTATAGTGCAGCAGGACAGTGTAGCCAAGGGACGGACACTAGAGTGCCGGACAGGGGAGCCGAGGCACGGACACTATAGTGCAGCAGGACAGGGTAGCCGTGGCACGGACACTATAGTGCAGCAGGACAGGGTAGCCGAGGGACGGACACTAGAGTGCCGGACAGGGGAGAAAAGGGGCGGACACTATAGTGCAGCAGGACAGTGTAGCCAAGGGACGGACACTAGAGTGCCGGACAGGGGAGCCGAGGCACGGACACTATAGTGCAGCAGGACAGGGTAGCCGTGGCACGGACACTATAGTGCAGCAGGACAGGGTAGCCAAGGGACGGACACTAGAGTGCCGGACAGGGGAGAAAAGGGGCGGACACTATAGTGCAGCAGGACAGTGTAGCCAAGGGACGGACACTATAGTGCAGCAGGACAGTGTAGCCAAGGGACGGACACTAGAGTGCCGGACAGGGGAGCCGAGGCACGGACACTATAGTGCAGCAGGACAGGGTAGCCGAGGCACGGACACTATAGTGCAGCAGGACAGTGTAGCCAAGGGACGGACACTAGAGTGCCGGACAGGGGAGCCGAGGCACGGACACTATAGTGCAGCAGGACAGTGTAGCCAAGGGACGGACACTAGAGTGCCGGACAGGGGAGCCGAGGCACGGACACTATAGTGCAGCAGGACAGGGTAGCCGAGGCACGGACACTATAGTGCAGCAGGACAGTGTAGCCAAGGGACAGACACTAGAGTGCCGGACAGGGGAGCCGAGGCACGGACACTATAGTGCAGCAGGACAGGGTAGCCGAGGCACGGACACTATAGTGCAGCAGGACAGTGTAGCCAAGGGACGGACACTAGAGGGCCGGACAGGGGAGCCGAGGGGCGGACACTATAGTGCAGCAGGACAGGGTAGCAGTGGCACGGACACTATAGTGCAGCAGGACAGTGTAGCCAAGGGACGGACACTAGAGGGCCGGACAGGGGAGTCGAGGGGCGGACAATATAGTGCAGCAGGACAGGGTAGCCAAGGGACCGACACTAGAGTGCCGGACAGGGGAGCCGAGGGGCGGACACTATAGTGCAGCAGGACAGTGTAGCCAAGGGACGGACACTATAGTGCAGCAGGACAGGGTAGCAGTGGCACGGACACTATAGTGCAGCAGGACAGTGTAGCCAAGGGACGGACACTAGAGGGCCGGACAGGGGAGCTGAGGGGCGGACACTATAGTGCAGCAGGACAGGGTAGCCGTGGTACGGACACTATAGTGCAGCAGGACAGTGTAGCCAAGGGACGGACACTAGAGTGCCGGACAGGGGAGTCGAGGGGCGGACAATATAGTGCAGCAGGACAGGGTAGCCAAGGGACGGACACTATAGTGCAGCAGGACAGTGTAGCCAAGGGACGGACACTAGAGTGCCGGACAGGGGAGTCGAGGGGCGGACAATATAGTGCAGCAGGACAGGGTAGCCGAGACACGGACACTATAGTGCAGCAGGACAGTGTAGCCAAGGGACGGACACTAGAGTGCCGGACAGGGGAGCCTAGGGGCGGACACTATAGTTCAGCAGGACAGGGTAGCCAAGGGACGGACACTAGAGTGCCGGACAGGGGAGCCGAGGGGCGGACACTATTGTGCCGTGTATTAGGGATTTAGGCATTTTTTATTTAAAATTTTGTAATCTTAAATATTTTTGAAAATATATGTTTTTTTTTTCTTTTTCTCTCATCTTATTTTCTTTATGGCCAGGCCCTCAGCCTCTGTTCTCAGAGGCGAGCTGATTCTCTTTCCCAGCCTCATGCTAGGCTAGCATTCTGGCTATTATTTCTCCCGCCTCCAGGCACGTCGGTGCCGGTAACTTTATTTCTTCGCGGGTCTTCTTTTGCCTACAGCAGCTTGTGAAGCAGTGCTGAGCCCTGCTAACTCTGTCACGAATCGGTATAAGGTTCACTAGCAGCAAGACACGACAGGAGGATCCCGTGGGCCTTGTGTCCCACAGACCATGCATTTTTTGAAGCCATCCTCCTGCTCACCCACCCCTTTTTTCTCAGAAGTGTGGCTAGGAGCGACGACCGCACGGGTACGTTAACCGAAGTCAAGGCCATCTCAGGCTTGACAGCCGCAGTTACGATTCTGGACTTTAGCGACACCTAGCGACGGCTGTGGTAACTAATGCCACTTGTGAGGCGTCGGCAGCGCCGACACTACCGCGCTCGCGCGGAGGTAACGACAACCTCTCTCCCCTCCTTATGTCTCAGGCCGCTATGTGGCACCACTGGTTACTCCATTACCCCCTAGCTTGACACTCTCGTCGGTCACTAGTCGATTTATTAGTACTTCTTCTCGCCACCCAAAGATAGCGCCTCAGTCGCGCAGTCACTCCAGTAAGATCTAATTTTTTTATGCCAGACACCTTCGGGTGGACTCGGTAATTTTCGGCTCAGAGCCTACCCCCCTCCCATTCTCTAGGGACCCCGCGCTTATGATATTCTGGTGATATCCCGCGCTAGACTTACTTCGGTGCGCGCCTCCTGTCTGACTGGTACCGTTTGTATATGCGATCTTCGGTGAATCATCGACATCGTATATTATGTAGTCTTCTCAGACTAGAGGGATGGAGTCCCTAGCTAAAATTATTAACCAGTCAGTAGTTTAGTTGAAAGTAGAGAAACTTAGTATTTTTAAATAAATTATTTTCTAATTAATCATGATGACTTCCGTGGCTACCGCGAAACGTGGTTCGAGTCTTCGGAGACGAGACTCCCTCTCCTGAGCGCCAGGACCAACACCCTGTTTTGACAGGGTTCCAAGTTTGGGGCAACCAAAATCCTCTGCCAGAACCTCTGGAGTCGGTTCCTGCGCAGAATCCAACATCATTAGGCATACTACCTCGATCACCGTCTACCTACAGCCCCGGGTGATACCCGCATAATTCTATCTTTTTATTCACGAACTCAAAAATAGTGTAACCCAAGTAAGACAGCGGACAGTAAAAGCAGTTTCAGGAGAAGAAATTTATATTGTGTTTTGCAAGGAATATATGTACAACCTTTAAAGTTACCAATGTTAATTTCATTCTTGTTTTTAAATATTTTAATTTTTGTTATACATTCAGGGCCGGCTCTATCGTATATAACGTTAAGGAATATCATATAATAAGTGTAATTGTGAGTTATGTAAATAAGATCACTTATCAATGAAAAACAGACTTTACTAAGGAAAATTTAATCTATAAAAAAGAAAGAACAATGATTAATAAAATAAGGAAGTCTATAGACGTAACAGTTGTTTTTATTTATTTAATATATAATAACGATCCTTTTACTCCCAAGTATTTGTAGGGAGTCCCTAAATTTTCTTTGTTTACTCCTAGTGTCGCCTCTGTTGTTGACTTTTATAGTTATTAATTGAGGGCCCAAGTAATCAAAGTTTCCAAATCTTTTAACCTTATTATTTAATTATTCTTTAAGACACTTGGGGTATTACACTATAGTGCAGCAGGACAGTGTAGCCAAGGGACTGACACTAGAGTACCGGACAGGGGAGCCGAGGGGCGGACACTATAGTGCAGCAGGACAGGGTAGCCGAGGCACGGACACTATAGTGCAGCAGGACAGTGTAGCCAAGGGACGGACAATAGAGTGCCGGACAGGGGAGCCGAGGCATGGACACAATAATGCAGCAGGACAGTGTAGCCAAGGGACGGACACTAGAGTGCCGGACAGGGGAGACGAGGCACGGACACTATAGTGCAGCAGGACAGTGTAGCCAAGGGACGGACACTAGAGTGCCGGACAGGGGAGCCGAGGGGCGGACACTAGAGTGCCGGACAGGGTAGCCGAGGCACGGACACTATAGTGCAGCAGGACAGTGTAGCCAAGGGACGGACACTATAGTGCAGCAGGACAGTGTAGCCAAGGGACGGACACTAGAGTGCCGGACAGGGGAGCCGAGGCACGGACACTATAGTGCAGCAGGACAGGGTAGCCGAGGCACGGACACTATAGTGCAGCAGGACAGTGTAGCCAAGGGACGGACACTAGAGTGCCGGACAGGGGAGCCGAGGGGCGGACACTATAGTGCACAGCAGGACAGGGTAGCCGAGGGACGGACACTATAGTGCAGCAGGACAATGTAGCCAAGGGACGGACACTATAGTGCAGCAGGACAGTGTAGCCAAGGGACGGACACTAGAGTGCCGGACAGGGGAGCCGAGGCACGGACACTATAGTGCAGCAGGACAGGGTAGCCAAGGGACGGACACTAAAGTTACGGACAGGGGAGCCGAGGCACGGACACTATAGTGCAGCAGGACAGGGTAGCCGAGGCACGGACACTATAGTGCAGCAGGACAGTGTAGCCAAGGGACGGACACTAGAGTGCCGGACAGGGGAGCCGAGGGGCGGACACTATAGTGCAGCAGGACAGGGTAGCCGAGGGACGGACACTATAGTGCAGCAGGACAGTGTAGCCAAGGGACGGACACTATAGTGCAGCAGGACAGTGTAGCCAAGGGACGGACACTAGAGTGCCGGACAGGGGAGCCGAGGCACAGACACTAAAGTGCAGCAGGACAGGGTAGCCAAGGGACGGACACTAGAGTGCCGGACAGGGGAGCCGAGGGGCGGACACTATAGTGCAGCAGGACAGGGTAGCCGTGGCACGGACACTATAGTGCAGCAGGACAGTGTAGCCAAGGGACGGACACTAGATAGCCGGACAGGGGAGCCGAGGGGCCGACACTATAGTGCAGCAGGACAGGGTAGCCGAGGGACGGACACTATAGTGCAGCAGGACAGTGTAGCCAAGGGACGGACACTATAGTGCAGCAGGACAGTGTAGCCAAGGGACGGACACTAGAGTGCCGGACAGGGGAGCCGAGGCACGGACACTATAGTGCAGCAGGACAGGGTAGCCGTGGCACGGACACTATAGTGCAGCAGGACAGGGTAGCCAAGGGACGGACACTAGAGTGCCGGACAGGGGAGAAAAGGGGCGGACACTATAGTGCAGCAGGACAGTGTAGCCAAGGGACGGACACTATAGTGCAGCAGGACAGTGTAGCCAAGGCACGGACACTAGAGTGCCGGACAGGGGAGCCGAGGCACGGACACTATAGTGCAGCAGGACAGGGTAGCCGAGGCACGGACACTATAGTGCAGCAGGACAGTGTAGCCAAGGGACGGACACTAGAGTGCCGGACAGGGGAGCCGAGGCACGGACACTATAGTGCAGCAGGACTGTGTAGCCAAGGGACGGACACTAGAGTGCCGGACAGGGGAGCCGAGGCACGGACACTATAGTGCAGCAGGACAGGGTAGCCGTGGCACGGACACTATAGTGCAGCAGGACAGTGTAGCCAAGGGACGGACACTAGAGTGCCGGACAGGGGAGCCGAGGCACGGACACTATAGTGCAGCAGGACAGGGTAGCCGTGGCACGGACACTATAGTGCAGCAGGACAGTGTAGCCAAGGGACGGACACTAGAGGGCCGGACAGGGGAGCCGAGGCACGGACACTATAGAGCAGCAGGACAGGGTAGCCGTGGCACGGACACTATAGTGCAGCAGGACAGTGTAGCCAAGGGACGGACACTAGAGTGCCGGACAGGGGAGCCGAGGCACGAACACTATAGTGCAGCAGGACAGGGTAGCCGTGGCACGGACACTATAGTGCAGCAGGACAGTGTTTCCAAGGGACGGACACTAGAGTGCCGGACAGGGGAGCCGAGGCACGGACACTATAGTGCAGCAGGACAGGGTAGCCAAGGGACGGACACTAGAGTGCCGGACAGGGGAGCCGAGGCACGGACACTATAGTGCAGCAGGACAGGGTAGCCGTGGCACGGACACTATAGTGCAGCAGGACAGTGTAGCCAAGGGACGGACACTAGAGTGCCGGACAGGGGAGCCGAGGCACGGACACTATAGTGCAGCAGGACAGGGTAGCCGTGGCACGGACACTATAGTGCAGCAGGACAGTGTAGCCAAGGGACGGACACTAGAGTGCCGGACAGGGGAGCCGAGGCACGGACACTATAGTGCAGCAGGACAGGGTAGCCAAGGGACGGACACTAGAGTGCCGGACAGGGGAGCCGAGGGGCGGACACTATAGTGCAGCAGGACAGTGTAGCCAAGGGACGGACACTATAGTGCAGCAGGACAGTGTAGCCAAGGGACGGACACTAGAGTGCCGGACAGGGGAGCCGAGGCACGGACACTATAGTGCAGCAGGACAGGGTAGCCGAGGCACGGACACTATAGTGCAGCAGGACAGTGTAGCCAAGGGACGGACACTAGAGTGCCGGACAGGGCAGCCGAGGGGCGGACACTATAGTGCAGCAGGACAGGGTAGCCGTGGCACGGACACTATAGTGCAGCAGGACAGTGTAGCCAAGGGACGGACACTAGAAGGCCGGACAGGGGAGCCGAGGCACGGACACTATAGTGCAGCAGGACAGGGTAGCCGAGGCACGGACACTATAGTGCAGCAGGACAGTGTAGCCAAGGGACGGACACTATAGTGCAGGACAGGGGAGCCGAGGCACGGACACTATTGTGCAGCAGGACAGGGTAGCCGAGGCACGGACACTATAGTGCAGCAGGACAGTGTAGCCAAGGGACGGACACTAGAGTGCCGGACAGGGCAGCCGAGTGGCGGACAGTATAGTGCAGCAGGACAGTGTAACCAAGTTACGGACACTAGAGTGCCGGACAGGGGAGCCGAGGGGCGGACACTAGAGTGCCGGACAGGGGAGCCGAGGGGCGGACACTAGAGTGCCGGACAGGGTAGCCAAGACACGGACACTATAGTGCAGCAGGACAGTGTAGCCAAGGGACGGACACTAGTGTGCAGCAGGACAGTGTAGCCGAGGGACGGACACTATAGTGCAGCAGGACAGTGTAGCCAAGGGACGGACACTAGAGTGCCGGACAGGGGAGCCGAGGCACGGACACTATAATGCAGCAGGACAGTGTAGCCAAGGGACGGACACTAGAGTGCCGGACAGGGGAGACGAGGCACGGACACTATAGTGCAGCAGGACAGTGTAGCCAAGGGACGGACACTAGAGTGCCGGACAGGGGAGCCAAAGGGGCGGACACTAGAGTGCCAGACAGGGTAGCCGAGGCACGGACACTATAGTGCAGCAGGACAGTGTAGCCAAGGGACGGACACTATAGTGCAGCAGGACAGTGTAGCCAAGGGACGGACACTAGAGTGCCGGACAGGGGAGCCGAGGCACGGACACTATAGTGCAGCAGGACAGGGTAGCCGAGGCACGGACACTATAGTGCAGCAGGACAGTGTAGCCAAGGGACGGACACTAGAGTGCCGGACAGGGGAGCCGAGGGGCGGACACTATAGTGCAGCAGGACAGGGTAGCCGAGGGACGGACACTATAGTGCAGCAGGACAATGTAGCCAAGGGACGGACACTATAGTGCAGCAGGACAGTGTAGCCAAGGGACGGACACTAGAGTGCCGGACAGGGGAGCCGAGGCACGGACACTATAGTGCAGCAGGACAGGGTAGCCAAGGGACGGACACTAGAGTTCCGGACAGGATAGCCGAGGCACGGACACTATAGTGCAGCAGGACAGGGTAGACGAGGCACGGACACTATAGTGCAGCAGGACAGTGTAGCCAAGGGACGGACACTAGAGTGCCGGACAGGGGAGCCGAGGGGCGGACACTATAGTGCAGCAGGACAGGGTAGCCGAGGGACGGACACTATAGTGCAGCAGGACAGTGTAGCCAAGGGACGGACACTATAGTGCGGCAGGACAGTGTAGCCAAGGGACGGACACTAGAGTGCCGGACAGGGGAGCCGAGGCACAGACACTAAAGTGCATCAGGATAGGGTAGCCAAGGGACGGACACTAGAGTGCCGGACAGGGGAGCCGAGGGGCGGACACTATAGTGCAGCAGGACAGGGTAGCCGTGGCACGGACACTATAGTGCAGCAGGACAGTGTAGCCAAGGGACGGACACTAGATAGCCGGACAGGGGAGCCGAGGGGCCGACACTATAGTGCAGCAGGACAGGGTAGCCGAGGGACGGACACTATAGTGCAGCAGGACAGTGTAGCCAAGGGACGGACACTATAGTGCAGCAGGACAGTGTAGCCAAGGGACGGACACTAGAGTGCCGGACAGGGGAGCCGAGGCACGGACACTATAGTGCAGCAGGACAGGGTAGCCGTGGCACGGACACTATAGTGCAGCAGGACAGGGTAGCCGAGGGACGGACACTAGAGTGCCGGACAGGGGAGAAAAGGGGCGGACACTATAGTGCAGCAGGACAGTGTAGCCAAGGGACGGACACTAGAGTGCCGGACAGGGGAGCCGAGGCACGGACACTATAGTGCAGCAGGACAGGGTAGCCGTGGCACGGACACTATAGTGCAGCAGGACAGGGTAGCCAAGGGACGGACACTAGAGTGCCGGACAGGGGAGAAAAGGGGCGGACACTATAGTGCAGCAGGACAGTGTAGCCAAGGGACGGACACTATAGTGCAGCAGGACAGTGTAGCCAAGGGACGGACACTAGAGTGCCGGACAGGGGAGCCGAGGCACGGACACTATAGTGCAGCAGGACAGGGTAGCCGAGGCACGGACACTATAGTGCAGCAGGACAGTGTAGCCAAGGGACGGACACTAGAGTGCCGGACAGGGGAGCCGAGGCACGGACACTATAGTGCAGCAGGACAGTGTAGCCAAGGGACGGACACTAGAGTGCCGGACAGGGGAGCCGAGGCACGGACACTATAGTGCAGCAGGACAGGGTAGCCGAGGCACGGACACTATAGTGCAGCAGGACAGTGTAGCCAAGGGACAGACACTAGAGTGCCGGACAGGGGAGCCGAGGCACGGACACTATAGTGCAGCAGGACAGGGTAGCCGAGGCACGGACACTATAGTGCAGCAGGACAGTGTAGCCAAGGGACGGACACTAGAGTGCCGGACAAGGGAGCCGAGGCACGGACACTATAGTGCAGCAGGACAGGGTAGCCGTGGCACGGACACTATAGTGCAGCAGGACAGTGTAGCCAAGGGACGGACACTAGAGTGCCGGACAGGGGAGCCGAGGCACGGACACTATAGTGCAGCAGGACAGGGTAGCCGTGGCACGGACACTATAGTGCAGCAGGACAGTGTAGCCAAGGGACGGACACTAGAGTGCCGGACAGGGGAGCCGAGGCACGGACACTATAGTGCAGCAGGACAGGGTAGCCAAGGGACGGACACTAGAGTGCCGGACAGGGGAGCCGAGGCACGGACACTATAGTGCAGCAGGACAGGGTAGCCATGGCACGGACACTATAGTGCAGCAGGACAGTGTAGCCAAGGGACGGACACTAGAGTGCCGGACAGGGGAGCCGAGGCACGGACACTATAGTGCAGCAGGACAGGGTAGCCGTGGCACGGACACTATAGTGCAGCAGGACAGTGTAGCCAAGGGACGGACACTAGAGTGCCGGACAGGGGAGCCGAGGCACGGACACTATAGTGCAGCAGGACAGGGTAGCCAAGGGACGGACACTAGAGTGCCGGACAGGGGAGCCGAGGGGCGGACACTATAGTGCAGCAGGACAGTGTAGCCAAGGGACGGACACTATAGTGCAGCAGGACAGTGTAGCCAAGGGACGGACACTAGAGTGCCGGACAGGGGAGCCGAGGCACGGACACTATAGTGCTGCAGGACAGGGTAGCCGAGGCACGGACACTATAGTGCAGCAGGACAGTGTAGCCAAGGGACGGACACTAGAATGCCGGACAGGGCAGCCGAGGGGCGGACACTATAGTGCAGCAGGACAGGGTAGCCGTGGCACGGACACTATAGTGCAGCAGGACAGTGTAGCCAAGGGACGGACACTAGAAGGCCGGACAGGGGAGCCGAGGCACGGACACTATAGTGCAGCAGGACAGGGTAGCCGAGGCACGGACACGATAGTGCAGCAGGACAGTGTAGCCAAGGGACGGACACTATAGTGCCGGACAGGGGAGCCGAGACATGGACACTATTGTGCAGCAGGACAGGGTAGCCGAGGCACGGACACTATAGTGCAGCAGGACAGTGTAGCCAAGGGACGGACACTAGAGTGCCGGACAGGGCAGCCGAGGGGCGGACAGTATAGTGCAGCAGGACAGTGTAGCCACGTTACGGACACTAGAGTGCCGGACAAGGGAGCCGAGGGGCGGACACTAGAGTGCCGGACAGGGGAGCCGAGGTGCGGACACTAGAGTGCCGGACAGGGTAGCCGAGACACGGACACTATAGTGCAGCAGGACAGTGTAGCCAAGGGACGGACACTAGTGTGCAGCAGGACAGTGTAGCCGAGGGACGGACACTATAGTGCAGCAGGACAGTGTAGCCAAGGGACGGACACTAGAGTGCCGGACAGGGGAGCCGAGGCACGGACACTATAGTGCAGCAGGACAGGGTAGCCGAGGCACGGACACTATAGTGCAGCAGGACAGTGTAGCCAAGGGACGGACACTAGAGTTCCGGACAGGGGAGCCGAGGGGCGGACACTATAGTGCAGCAGGACAGGGTAGCCGAGGGACGGACACTATAGTGCAGCAGGACTATGTAGACAAGGGACGGACACTATAGTGCAGCAGGACAGTGTAGCCAAGGGACGGACACTAGAGTACCGGACAGGGGAGCCGAGGCACGGACACTATAGTGCAGCAGGACAGGGTAGCCAAGGGACGGACACTAGAGTGCCGAACAGGGGAGCTGAGGCACGGACACTATAGTGCAGCAGGACAGGGTAGCCGAGGCACGGACACTATAGTGCAGCAGGACAGTGTTGCCAAGGGACGGACACTAGAGTGCCGGACAGGGGAGCCGAGGGGCGGACACTATAGTGCAGCAGGACAGGGTAGCCGAGGGACGGACACTATAGTGCAGCAGGACAGTGTAGCCAAGGGACGGACACTATAGTGCAGCAGGACAGTATAGCCAAGGGACGGACACTATAGTGCCGGACAGGGGAGCCGAGGCACAGACACTAAAGTGCAGCAGGACAGGGTAGCCAAGGGACGGACACTAGAGTGCCGGACAGGGGAGCCGAGGGGCGGACACTATAGTGCAGCAGGACAGGGTAGCCGTGGCACGGACACTATAGTGCAGCAGGACAGTGTAGCCAAGGGACGGACACTAGATAGCCGGACAGGGGAGCCGAGGGGCGGACACTATAGTGCAGCAGGACAGGGTAGCCGAGGGACGGACACTATAGTGCAGCAGGACAGTGTAGCCAAGGGACGGACACTATAGTGCAGCAGGACAGTGTAGCCAAGGGACGGACACTAGAGGGCCGGACAGGGGAGCCGAGGCACGGACACTATAGTGCAGCAGGACAGGGTAGCCGTGGCACGGACACTATAGTGCAGCAGGACAGTGTAGCCAAGGGACGGACACTAGAGTGCCGGACAGGGGAGCCGAGGCACGGACACTATAGTGCAGCAGGACAGTGTAGCCAAGGGACGGACACTAGAGTGCCGGACAGGGGAGCCGAGGCACGGACACTATAGTGCAGCAGGACAGGGTAGCCGTGGCACGGACACTATAGTGCAGCAGGACAGTGTAGCCAAGGGACGGACACTAGAGTGCCGGACAGGGGAGCCGAGGCACGGACACTATAGTGCAGCAGGACAGGGTAGCCGAGGCACGGACACTATAGTGCAGCAGGACAGTGTAGCCAAGGGACGGACACTAGAGTGCCGGACAGGGGAGCCGAGGCACGGACACTATAGTGCAGCAGGACAGGTTAGCCGTGGCACGGACACTATAGTGCAGCAGGACAGTGTAGCCAAGGGACGGACACTAGAGGGCCGGACAGGGGAGCCGAGGCACGGACACTATAGTGCAGCAGGACAGTGTAGCCAAGGGACGGACACTAGAGTGCCGGACAGGGGAGCCGAGGCACGGACACTATAGTGCAGCAGGACAGGGTAGCCGTGGCACGGACACTATAGTGCAGCAGGACAGTGTAGCCAAGGGACGGACACTAGAGTGCCGGACAGGGGAGCCGAGCCACGGACACTATAGTGCAGCAGGACAGGGTACCTAAGGGACGGACACTAGACTACCGGACAGGGGAGCCGAGGCACGGACACTATAGTGCAGCAGGACAGGGTAGCCGTGGCACGGACACTATAGTGCAGCAGGACAGTGTAGCCAAGGGACGGAAACTAGAGTGCCGGACAGGGGAGCCGAGGCACGGACACTATAGTGCAGCAGGACAGGGTAGCCAAGGGACGGACACTAGAGTGCCGGACACGGGAGCCGAGGCACGGACACTATAGTGCAGCAGGACAGGGTAGCCGTGGCACGGACACTATAGTGCAGCAGGACAGTGTAGCCAAGGGACGGACACTAGAGTGCCGGACAGGGGAGCCGAGGGGCGGACACTATAGTGCACAGCAGGACAGGGTAGCCGAGGGACGGACACTATAGTGCAGCAGGACAATGTAGCCAAGGGACGGACACTATAGTGCAGCAGGACAGTGTAGCCAAGGGACGGACACTAGAGTGCCGGACAGGGGAGCCGAGGCACGGACACTATAGTGCAGCAGGACAGGGTAGCCAAGGGACGGACACTAGAGTTCCGGACAGGGGAGCCGAGGCACGGACACTATAGTGCAGCAGGACAGGGTAGCCGAGGCACGGACACTATAGTGCAGCAGGACAGTGTAGCCAAGGGACGGACACTAGAGTGCCGGACAGGGGAGCCGAGGGGCGGACACTATAGTGCAGCAGGACAGGGTAGCCGAGGGACGGACACTATAGTGCAGCAGGACAGTGTAGCCAAGGGACGGACACTATAGTGCAGCAGGACAGTGTAGCCAAGGGACGGACACTAGAGTGCCGGACAGGGGAGCCGAGGCACAGACACTAAAGTGCAGCAGGACAGGGTAGCCAAGGGACGGACACTAGAGTGCCGGACAGGGGAGCCGAGGGGCGGACACTATAGTGCAGCAGGACAGGGTAGCCGTGGCACGGACACTATAGTGCAGCAGGACAGTGTAGCCAAGGGACGGACACTAGATAGCCGGACAGGGGAGCCGAGGGGCCGACACTATAGTGCAGCAGGACAGGGTAGCCGAGGGACGGACACTATAGTGCAGCAGGACAGTGTAGCCAAGGGACGGACACTATAGTGCAGCAGGACAGTGTAGCCAAGGGACGGACACTAGAGTGCCGGACAGGGGAGCCGAGGCACGGACACTATAGTGCAGCAGGACAGGGTAGCCGTGGCACGGACACTATAGTGCAGCAGGACAGGGTAGCCAAGGGACGGACACTAGAGTGCCGGACAGGGGAGAAAAGGGGCGGACACTATAGTGCAGCAGGACAGTGTAGCCAAGGGACGGACACTATAGTGCAGCAGGACAGTGTAGCCAAGGCACGGACACTAGAGTGCCGGACAGGGGAGCCGAGGCACGGACACTATAGTGCAGCAGGACAGGGTAGCCGAGGCACGGACACTATAGTGCAGCAGGACAGTGTAGCCAAGGGACGGACACTAGAGTGCCGGACAGGGGAGCCGAGGCACGGACACTATAGTGCAGCAGGACTGTGTAGCCAAGGGACGGACACTAGAGTGCCGGACAGGGGAGCCGAGGCACGGACACTATAGTGCAGCAGGACAGGGTAGCCGTGGCACGGACACTATAGTGCAGCAGGACAGTGTAGCCAAGGGACGGACACTAGAGTGCCGGACAGGGGAGCCGAGGCACGGACACTATAGTGCAGCAGGACAGGGTAGCCGTGGCACGGACACTATAGTGCAGCAGGACAGTGTAGCCAAGGGACGGACACTAGAGGGCCGGACAGGGGAGCCGAGGCACGGACACTATAGAGCAGCAGGACAGGGTAGCCGTGGCACGGACACTATAGTGCAGCAGGACAGTGTAGCCAAGGGACGGACACTAGAGTGCCGGACAGGGGAGCCGAGGCACGAACACTATAGTGCAGCAGGACAGGGTAGCCGTGGCACGGACACTATAGTGCAGCAGGACAGTGTTTCCAAGGGACGGACACTAGAGTGCCGGACAGGGGAGCCGAGGCACGGACACTATAGTGCAGCAGGACAGGGTAGCCAAGGGACGGACACTAGAGTGCCGGACAGGGGAGCCGAGGCACGGACACTATAGTGCAGCAGGACAGGGTAGCCGTGGCACGGACACTATAGTGCAGCAGGACAGTGTAGCCAAGGGACGGACACTAGAGTGCCGGACAGGGGAGCCGAGGCACGGACACTATAGTGCAGCAGGACAGGGTAGCCGTGGCACGGACACTATAGTGCAGCAGGACAGTGTAGCCAAGGGACGGACACTAGAGTGCCGGACAGGGGAGCCGAGGCACGGACACTATAGTGCAGCAGGACAGGGTAGCCAAGGGACGGACACTAGAGTGCCGGACAGGGGAGCCGAGGGGCGGACACTATAGTGCAGCAGGACAGTGTAGCCAAGGGACGGACACTATAGTGCAGCAGGACAGTGTAGCCAAGGGACGGACACTAGAGTGCCGGACAGGGGAGCCGAGGCACGGACACTATAGTGCAGCAGGACAGGGTAGCCGAGGCACGGACACTATAGTGCAGCAGGACAGTGTAGCCAAGGGACGGACACTAGAGTGCCGGACAGGGCAGCCGAGGGGCGGACACTATAGTGCAGCAGGACAGGGTAGCCGTGGCACGGACACTATAGTGCAGCAGGACAGTGTAGCCAAGGGACGGACACTAGAAGGCCGGACAGGGGAGCCGAGGCACGGACACTATAGTGCAGCAGGACAGGGTAGCCGAGGCACGGACACTATAGTGCAGCAGGACAGTGTAGCCAAGGGACGGACACTATAGTGCAGGACAGGGGAGCCGAGGCACGGACACTATTGTGCAGCAGGACAGGGTAGCCGAGGCACGGACACTATAGTGCAGCAGGACAGTGTAGCCAAGGGACGGACACTAGAGTGCCGGACAGGGCAGCCGAGTGGCGGACAGTATAGTGCAGCAGGACAGTGTAACCAAGTTACGGACACTAGAGTGCCGGACAGGGGAGCCGAGGGGCGGACACTAGAGTGCCGGACAGGGGAGCCGAGGGGCGGACACTAGAGTGCCGGACAGGGTAGCCAAGACACGGACACTATAGTGCAGCAGGACAGTGTAGCCAAGGGACGGACACTAGTGTGCAGCAGGACAGTGTAGCCGAGGGACGGACACTATAGTGCAGCAGGACAGTGTAGCCAAGGGACGGACACTAGAGTGCCGGACAGGGGAGCCGAGGCACGGACACTATAATGCAGCAGGACAGTGTAGCCAAGGGACGGACACTAGAGTGCCGGACAGGGGAGACGAGGCACGGACACTATAGTGCAGCAGGACAGTGTAGCCAAGGGACGGACACTAGAGTGCCGGACAGGGGAGCCAAAGGGGCGGACACTAGAGTGCCAGACAGGGTAGCCGAGGCACGGACACTATAGTGCAGCAGGACAGTGTAGCCAAGGGACGGACACTATAGTGCAGCAGGACAGTGTAGCCAAGGGACGGACACTAGAGTGCCGGACAGGGGAGCCGAGGCACGGACACTATAGTGCAGCAGGACAGGGTAGCCGAGGCACGGACACTATAGTGCAGCAGGACAGTGTAGCCAAGGGACGGACACTAGAGTGCCGGACAGGGGAGCCGAGGGGCGGACACTATAGTGCAGCAGGACAGGGTAGCCGAGGGACGGACACTATAGTGCAGCAGGACAATGTAGCCAAGGGACGGACACTATAGTGCAGCAGGACAGTGTAGCCAAGGGACGGACACTAGAGTGCCGGACAGGGGAGCCGAGGCACGGACACTATAGTGCAGCAGGACAGGGTAGCCAAGGGACGGACACTAGAGTTCCGGACAGGATAGCCGAGGCACGGACACTATAGTGCAGCAGGACAGGGTAGACGAGGCACGGACACTATAGTGCAGCAGGACAGTGTAGCCAAGGGACGGACACTAGAGTGCCGGACAGGGGAGCCGAGGGGCGGACACTATAGTGCAGCAGGACAGGGTAGCCGAGGGACGGACACTATAGTGCAGCAGGACAGTGTAGCCAAGGGACGGACACTATAGTGCGGCAGGACAGTGTAGCCAAGGGACGGACACTAGAGTGCCGGACAGGGGAGCCGAGGCACAGACACTAAAGTGCATCAGGATAGGGTAGCCAAGGGACGGACACTAGAGTGCCGGACAGGGGAGCCGAGGGGCGGACACTATAGTGCAGCAGGACAGGGTAGCCGTGGCACGGACACTATAGTGCAGCAGGACAGTGTAGCCAAGGGACGGACACTAGATAGCCGGACAGGGGAGCCGAGGGGCCGACACTATAGTGCAGCAGGACAGGGTAGCCGAGGGACGGACACTATAGTGCAGCAGGACAGTGTAGCCAAGGGACGGACACTATAGTGCAGCAGGACAGTGTAGCCAAGGGACGGACACTAGAGTGCCGGACAGGGGAGCCGAGGCACGGACACTATAGTGCAGCAGGACAGGGTAGCCGTGGCACGGACACTATAGTGCAGCAGGACAGGGTAGCCGAGGGACGGACACTAGAGTGCCGGACAGGGGAGAAAAGGGGCGGACACTATAGTGCAGCAGGACAGTGTAGCCAAGGGACGGACACTAGAGTGCCGGACAGGGGAGCCGAGGCACGGACACTATAGTGCAGCAGGACAGGGTAGCCGTGGCACGGACACTATAGTGCAGCAGGACAGGGTAGCCAAGGGACGGACACTAGAGTGCCGGACAGGGGAGAAAAGGGGCGGACACTATAGTGCAGCAGGACAGTGTAGCCAAGGGACGGACACTATAGTGCAGCAGGACAGTGTAGCCAAGGGACGGACACTAGAGTGCCGGACAGGGGAGCCGAGGCACGGACACTATAGTGCAGCAGGACAGGGTAGCCGAGGCACGGACACTATAGTGCAGCAGGACAGTGTAGCCAAGGGACGGACACTAGAGTGCCGGACAGGGGAGCCGAGGCACGGACACTATAGTGCAGCAGGACAGTGTAGCCAAGGGACGGACACTAGAGTGCCGGACAGGGGAGCCGAGGCACGGACACTATAGTGCAGCAGGACAGGGTAGCCGAGGCACGGACACTATAGTGCAGCAGGACAGTGTAGCCAAGGGACAGACACTAGAGTGCCGGACAGGGGAGCCGAGGCACGGACACTATAGTGCAGCAGGACAGGGTAGCCGAGGCACGGACACTATAGTGCAGCAGGACAGTGTAGCCAAGGGACGGACACTAGAGTGCCGGACAAGGGAGCCGAGGCACGGACACTATAGTGCAGCAGGACAGGGTAGCCGTGGCACGGACACTATAGTGCAGCAGGACAGTGTAGCCAAGGGACGGACACTAGAGTGCCGGACAGGGGAGCCGAGGCACGGACACTATAGTGCAGCAGGACAGGGTAGCCGTGGCACGGACACTATAGTGCAGCAGGACAGTGTAGCCAAGGGACGGACACTAGAGTGCCGGACAGGGGAGCCGAGGCACGGACACTATAGTGCAGCAGGACAGGGTAGCCAAGGGACGGACACTAGAGTGCCGGACAGGGGAGCCGAGGCACGGACACTATAGTGCAGCAGGACAGGGTAGCCATGGCACGGACACTATAGTGCAGCAGGACAGTGTAGCCAAGGGACGGACACTAGAGTGCCGGACAGGGGAGCCGAGGCACGGACACTATAGTGCAGCAGGACAGGGTAGCCGTGGCACGGACACTATAGTGCAGCAGGACAGTGTAGCCAAGGGACGGACACTAGAGTGCCGGACAGGGGAGCCGAGGCACGGACACTATAGTGCAGCAGGACAGGGTAGCCAAGGGACGGACACTAGAGTGCCGGACAGGGGAGCCGAGGGGCGGACACTATAGTGCAGCAGGACAGTGTAGCCAAGGGACGGACACTATAGTGCAGCAGGACAGTGTAGCCAAGGGACGGACACTAGAGTGCCGGACAGGGGAGCCGAGGCACGGACACTATAGTGCTGCAGGACAGGGTAGCCGAGGCACGGACACTATAGTGCAGCAGGACAGTGTAGCCAAGGGACGGACACTAGAATGCCGGACAGGGCAGCCGAGGGGCGGACACTATAGTGCAGCAGGACAGGGTAGCCGTGGCACGGACACTATAGTGCAGCAGGACAGTGTAGCCAAGGGACGGACACTAGAAGGCCGGACAGGGGAGCCGAGGCACGGACACTATAGTGCAGCAGGACAGGGTAGCCGAGGCACGGACACGATAGTGCAGCAGGACAGTGTAGCCAAGGGACGGACACTATAGTGCCGGACAGGGGAGCCGAGACATGGACACTATTGTGCAGCAGGACAGGGTAGCCGAGGCACGGACACTATAGTGCAGCAGGACAGTGTAGCCAAGGGACGGACACTAGAGTGCCGGACAGGGCAGCCGAGGGGCGGACAGTATAGTGCAGCAGGACAGTGTAGCCACGTTACGGACACTAGAGTGCCGGACAAGGGAGCCGAGGGGCGGACACTAGAGTGCCGGACAGGGGAGCCGAGGTGCGGACACTAGAGTGCCGGACAGGGTAGCCGAGACACGGACACTATAGTGCAGCAGGACAGTGTAGCCAAGGGACGGACACTAGTGTGCAGCAGGACAGTGTAGCCGAGGGACGGACACTATAGTGCAGCAGGACAGTGTAGCCAAGGGACGGACACTAGAGTGCCGGACAGGGGAGCCGAGGCACGGACACTATAGTGCAGCAGGACAGGGTAGCCGAGGCACGGACACTATAGTGCAGCAGGACAGTGTAGCCAAGGGACGGACACTAGAGTTCCGGACAGGGGAGCCGAGGGGCGGACACTATAGTGCAGCAGGACAGGGTAGCCGAGGGACGGACACTATAGTGCAGCAGGACTATGTAGACAAGGGACGGACACTATAGTGCAGCAGGACAGTGTAGCCAAGGGACGGACACTAGAGTACCGGACAGGGGAGCCGAGGCACGGACACTATAGTGCAGCAGGACAGGGTAGCCAAGGGACGGACACTAGAGTGCCGAACAGGGGAGCTGAGGCACGGACACTATAGTGCAGCAGGACAGGGTAGCCGAGGCACGGACACTATAGTGCAGCAGGACAGTGTTGCCAAGGGACGGACACTAGAGTGCCGGACAGGGGAGCCGAGGGGCGGACACTATAGTGCAGCAGGACAGGGTAGCCGAGGGACGGACACTATAGTGCAGCAGGACAGTGTAGCCAAGGGACGGACACTATAGTGCAGCAGGACAGTATAGCCAAGGGACGGACACTATAGTGCCGGACAGGGGAGCCGAGGCACAGACACTAAAGTGCAGCAGGACAGGGTAGCCAAGGGACGGACACTAGAGTGCCGGACAGGGGAGCCGAGGGGCGGACACTATAGTGCAGCAGGACAGGGTAGCCGTGGCACGGACACTATAGTGCAGCAGGACAGTGTAGCCAAGGGACGGACACTAGATAGCCGGACAGGGGAGCCGAGGGGCGGACACTATAGTGCAGCAGGACAGGGTAGCCGAGGGACGGACACTATAGTGCAGCAGGACAGTGTAGCCAAGGGACGGACACTATAGTGCAGCAGGACAGTGTAGCCAAGGGACGGACACTAGAGGGCCGGACAGGGGAGCCGAGGCACGGACACTATAGTGCAGCAGGACAGGGTAGCCGTGGCACGGACACTATAGTGCAGCAGGACAGTGTAGCCAAGGGACGGACACTAGAGTGCCGGACAGGGGAGCCGAGGCACGGACACTATAGTGCAGCAGGACAGTGTAGCCAAGGGACGGACACTAGAGTGCCGGACAGGGGAGCCGAGGCACGGACACTATAGTGCAGCAGGACAGGGTAGCCGTGGCACGGACACTATAGTGCAGCAGGACAGTGTAGCCAAGGGACGGACACTAGAGTGCCGGACAGGGGAGCCGAGGCACGGACACTATAGTGCAGCAGGACAGGGTAGCCGAGGCACGGACACTATAGTGCAGCAGGACAGTGTAGCCAAGGGACGGACACTAGAGTGCCGGACAGGGGAGCCGAGGCACGGACACTATAGTGCAGCAGGACAGGTTAGCCGTGGCACGGACACTATAGTGCAGCAGGACAGTGTAGCCAAGGGACGGACACTAGAGGGCCGGACAGGGGAGCCGAGGCACGGACACTATAGTGCAGCAGGACAGTGTAGCCAAGGGACGGACACTAGAGTGCCGGACAGGGGAGCCGAGGCACGGACACTATAGTGCAGCAGGACAGGGTAGCCGTGGCACGGACACTATAGTGCAGCAGGACAGTGTAGCCAAGGGACGGACACTAGAGTGCCGGACAGGGGAGCCGAGCCACGGACACTATAGTGCAGCAGGACAGGGTACCTAAGGGACGGACACTAGACTACCGGACAGGGGAGCCGAGGCACGGACACTATAGTGCAGCAGGACAGGGTAGCCGTGGCACGGACACTATAGTGCAGCAGGACAGTGTAGCCAAGGGACGGAAACTAGAGTGCCGGACAGGGGAGCCGAGGCACGGACACTATAGTGCAGCAGGACAGGGTAGCCAAGGGACGGACACTAGAGTGCCGGACACGGGAGCCGAGGCACGGACACTATAGTGCAGCAGGACAGGGTAGCCGTGGCACGGACACTATAGTGCAGCAGGACAGTGTAGCCAAGGGACGGACACTAGAGTGCCGGACAGGGGAGCCGAGGCACGGACACTATTGTGCAGCAGGACAGGGTAGCCGAGGCACGGACACTATAGTGCAGCAGGACAGTGTAGCCAAGGGACGGACACTAGAGTGCCGGACAGGGCAGCTGAGGGGCGGACAGTATAGTGCAGCAGGACAGTGTAGCCAAGTTACGGACACTAGAGTGCCGGACAGGGGAGCCGAGGGGCGGACACTAGAGTGCCGGACAGGGGAGCCGAGGGGCGGACACTAGAGTGCCGGACAGGATAGCCGAGACACGGACACTATAGTGCAGCAGGACAGTGTAGCCAAGGGACGGACACTAGTGTGCAGCAGGACAGTGTAGCCGAGGGACGGACACTATAGTGCAGCAGGACAGGGTAGCCGAGGCACGGACACTAGAGTGCCGGACAGGGGAGCCGAGGCACGGACACTATAGTGCAGCAGGACAGTGTAGCCAAGGGACGGACACTAGAGTGCCGGACAGGGGAGCCGAGGCACGGACACTATAGTGCAGCAGGACAGGGTAGCCAAGGGACGGACACTAGACTACCGGACAGGGGAGCCGAGGCACGGACACTATAGTGCAGCAGGACAGGGTAGCCGTGGCACGGACACTATAGTGCAGCAGGACAGTGTAGCCAAGGGACGGACACTAGAGTGCCGGACAGGGGAGCCGAGGCACGGACACTATAGTGCAGCAGGACAGTGTAGCCAAGGGACGGACACTAGAGTGCCGGACAGGGGAGCCGAGGCACGGACACTATAGTGCAGCAGGACAGGGTAGCCGTGGCACGGACACTATAGTGCAGCAGGAGAGTGTAGCCAAGGGACGGACACTAGAGCGCCGGACAGGGGAGCCGAGGCACGGACACTATAGTGCAGCAGGACAGGGTAGCCAAGGGACGGACACTAGACTACCGGACAGGGGAGCCGAGGCACGGACACTATAGTGCAGCAGGACAGGGTAGCCGTGGCACGGACACTATAGTGCAGCAGGACAGTGTAGCCAAGGGACGGACACTAGAGTGCCGGACAGGGGAGCCGAGGCACGGACACTATAGTGCAGCAGGACAGGGTAGCCGTGGCACGGACACTATAGTGCAGCAGGACAGTGTACCCAAGGGACGGACACTAGAGTGCCGGACAGGGGAGCCGAGGCACGGACACTGTAGTGCAGCAGGACAGGGTAGCCGTGGCACGGACACTATAGTGCAGCAGGACAGTGTAGCCAAGGGACGGACACTAGAGTGCCGGACAGGGGAGCCGAGGCACGGACACTATAGTGCAGCAGGACAGGGTAGCAGTGGCACGGACACTATAGTGCAGCAGGACAGTGTAGCCAAAGGACGGACACTAGAGTGCCGGACAGGGGAGGCGAGACACGGACACTATTGTGCAGCAGGACAGGGTAGCCGAGGCACGGACACTATAGTGCAGCAGGACAGTGTAGCCAAGGGACGGACACTAGAGTGCCGGACAGGGCAGCCGAGGGGCGGACACTATAGTGCAGCAGGACAGGGTAGCAGTGGCACGGACACTATAGTGCAGCAGGACAGTGTAGCCAAGGGACGGACACTAGAGGGCCGGACAGGGGAGCTGAGGGGCGGACACTATAGTGCAGCAGGACAGGGTAGCCGTGGTACGGACACTATAGTGCAGCAGGACAGTGTAGCCAAGGGACGGACACTAGAGTGCCGGACAGGGGAGTCGAGGGGCGGACAATATAGTGCAGCAGGACAGGGTAGCCAAGGGACGGACACTAGAGTGCCGGACAGGGGAGCCGAGGGGCGGACACTATAGTTCAGCAGGACAGTGTAGCCAAGGGACGGACACTAGAGGGCCGGACAGGGGAGCTGAGGGGCGGACACTATAGTGCAGCAGGACAGGGTAGCCGTGGTACGGACACTATAGTGCAGCAGGACAGTGTAGCCAAGGGACGGACACTAGAGTGCCGGACAGGGGAGCCGAGGGGCGGACAATATAGTGCAGCAGGACAGGGTAGCCAAGGGACGGACACTGGAGTGCCGGACAGGGGAGCCTAGGGGCGGACACTATTGTGCCGTGTATTAGGGATTTAGGCATTTTTTATTTAAAATTTTGTAATCTTAAATATTTTTGAAAATATATGTTTTTTTTTTCTTTTTCTCTTATCTTATTTTCTTTATGGCCAGGCCCTCAGCCTCTGTTCTCAGAGGCGAGCTGATTCTCTTTCCCAGCCTCATGCTAGGCTAGCATTCTGGCTATTATTTCTCCCGCCTCCAGGCACGTCGGTGCCGGTAACTTTATTTCTTCGCGGGTCTTCTTTTGCCTACAGCAGCTTGTGAAGCAGTGCTGAGCCCTGCTAACTCTGTCACGAATCGGTATAAGGTTCACTAGCAGCAAGACACGACAGGAGGATCTCGTGGGCCTTGTGTCCCACAGACCATGCATTTTTTGAAGCCATCCTCCTGCTCACCCACCTCTTTTTTCTCAGAAGTGTGGCTAGGAGCGACGACCGCACGGGTACGTTAACCGAAGTCAAGGCCATCTCAGGCTTGACAGCCGCAGTTACGATTCTGGACTTTAGCGACACCTAGCGACGGCTGTGGTAACTAATGCCACTTGTGAGGCGTCGGCAGCGCCGACACTACCGCGCTCGCGCGGAGGTAACGACAACCTCTCTCCCCTCCTTATGTCTCAGGCCGCTAGGTGGCACCACTGGTTACTCCATTACCCCCTAGCTTGACACTCTCGTCGGTCACTAGTCGATTTATTAGTACTTCTTCTCGCCACCCAAAGATAGCGCCTCAGTCGCGCAGTCACTCCAGTAAGATCTAATTTTTTTATGCCAGACACCTTCGGGTGGACTCGGTAATTTTCGGCTCAGAGCCTACCCCCCTCCCATTCTCTAGGGACCCCGCGCTTATGATATTCTGGTGATATCCCGCGCTAGACTTACTTCGTTGCGCGCCTCCTGTCTGACTGGTACCGTTTGTATCTGCGATCTTCGGCGAATCATCGACATCGTATATTATGTATTCTTCTCAGACTAGAGGGATGGAGTCCCTAGCTAAAATTATTAACCAGTCAGTAGTTTAGTTGAAAGTAGAGAAACTTAGTATTTTTAAATAAATTATTTTCTAATTAATCATGATGACTTCCGTGGCTACCGCGAAACGTGGTTCGAGTCTTCGGAGACGAGACTCCCTCTCCTGAGCGCCAGGACCAACACCCTGTTTTGACAGGGTTCCAAGTTTGGGGCAACCAAAATCCTCTGCCAGAACCTCTGGAGTCGGTTCCTGCGCAGAATCCAATATCATTAGGCATACTACCTCGATCACCGTCTACCTACAGCCCCGGGTGATACCCGCATAATTCTATCTTTTTATTCACGAACTCAAAAATAGTGTAACCCAAGTAAGACAGCGGACAGTAAAAGCAGTTTCAGGAGAAGAAATTTATATTGTGTTTTGCAAGGAATATATGTACAACCTTTAAAGTTACCAATGTTAATTTCATTCTTGTTTTTAAATATTTTAATTTTTGTTATACATTCAGGGCCGGCTCTATCGTATATAACGTTAAGGAATATCATATAATAAGTGTAATTGTGAGTTATGTAAATAAGATCACTTATCAATGAAAAACAGACTTTACTAAGGAAAATTTAATCTATAAAAAAGAAAGAACAATGATTAATAAAATAAGGAAGTCTATAGACGTAACAGTTGTTTTTATTTATTTAATATATAATAACGATCCTTTTACTCCCAAGTATTTGTAGGGAGTCCCTAAATTTTCTTTGTTTACTCCTAGTGTCGCCTCTGTTGTTGACTTTTATAGTTATTAATTGAGGGCCCCAGTAATCAAAGTTTCCAAATCTTTTAACCTTATTATTTAATTATTCTTTAAGACACTTGGGGTATTACACTATAGTGCAGCAGGACAGTGTAGCCAAGGGACTGACACTAGAGTACCGGACAGGGGAGCCGAGGGGCGGACACTATAGTGCAGCAGGACAGGGTAGCCGAGGCACGGACACTATAGTGCAGCAGGACAGTGTAGCCAAGGGACGGACAATAGAGTGCCGGACAGGGGAGCCGAGGCACGGACACTATAATGCAGCAGGACAGTGTAGCCAAGGGACGGACACTAGAGTGCCGGACAGGGGAGACGAGGCACGGACACTATAGTGCAGCAGGACAGTGTAGCCAAGGGACGGACACTAGAGTGCCGGACAGGGGAGCCGAGGGGCGGACACTAGAGTGCCGGACAGGGTAGCCGAGGCACGGACACTATAGTGCAGCAGGACAGTGTAGCCAAGGGACGGACACTATAGTGCAGCAGGACAGTGTAGCCAAGGGACGGACACTAGAGTGCCGGACAGGGGAGCCGAGGCACGGACACTATAGTGCAGCAGGACAGGGTAGCCGAGGCACGGACACTATAGTGCAGCAGGACAGTGTAGCCAAGGGACGGACACTAGAGTGCCGGACAGGGGAGCCGAGGGGCGGACACTATAGTGCAGCAGGACAGGGTAGCCGAGGGACGGACACTATAGTGCAGCAGGACAATGTAGCCAAGGGACGGACACTATAGTGCAGCAGGACAGTGTAGCCAAGGGACGGACACTAGAGTGCCGGACAGGGGAGCCGAGGCACGGACACTATAGTGCAGCAGGACAGGGTAGCCAAGGGACGGACACTAGAGTTCCGGACAGGGGAGACGAGGCACGGACACTATAGTGCAGCAGGACAGTGTAGCCAAGGGACGGACACTAGAGTGCCGGACAGGGGAGCCGAGGGGCGGACACTAGAGTGCCGGACAGGGTAGCCGAGGCACGGACACTATAGTGCAGCAGGACAGTGTAGCCAAGGGACGGACACTATAGTGCAGCAGGACAGTGTAGCCAAGGGACGGACACTAGAGTGCCGGACAGGGGAGCCGAGGCACGGACACTATAGTGCAGCAGGACAGGGTAGCCGAGGCACGGACACTATAGTGCAGCAGGACAGTGTAGCCAAGGGACGGACACTAGAGTGCCGGACAGGGGAGCCGAGGGGCGGACACTATAGTGCAGCAGGACAGGGTAGCCGAGGGACGGACACTATAGTGCAGCAGGACAGTGTAGCCAAGGGACGGACACTAGAGTGCCGGACAGGGGAGCCGAGGCACGGACACTATAATGCAGCAGGACAGTGTAGCCAAGGGACGGACACTAGAGTGCCGGACAGGGGAGACGAGGCACGGACACTATAGTGCAGCAGGACAGTGTAGCCAAGGGACGGACACTAGAGTGCCGGACAGGGGAGCCGAGGGGCGGACACTAGAGTGCCGGACAGGGTAGCCGAGGCACGGACACTATAGTGCAGCAGGACAGTGTAGCCAAGGGACGGACACTATAGTGCAGCAGGACAGTGTAGCCAAGGGACGGACACTAGAGTGCCGGACAGGGGAGCCGAGGCACGGACACTATAGTGCAGCAGGACAGGGTAGCCGAGGCACGGACACTATAGTGCAGCAGGACAGTGTAGCCAAGGGACGGACACTAGAGTGCCGGACAGGGGAGCCGAGGGGCGGACACTATAGTGCAGCAGGACAGGGTAGCCGAGGGACGGACACTATAGTGCAGCAGGACAGTGTAGCCAAGGGACGGACACTATAGTGCAGCAGGACAGTGTAGCCAAGGGACGGACACTAGAGTGCCGGACAGGGGAGCCGAGGCACAGACACTAAAGTGCAGCAGGACAGGGTAGCCAGGGACGGACACTAGAGTGCCGGACAGGGGAGCCGAGGGGCGGACACTATAGTGCAGCAGGACAGGGTAGCCGTGGCACGGACACTATAGTGCAGCAGGACAGTGTAGCCAAGGGACGGACACTAGATAGCCGGACAGGGGAGCCGAGGGGCCGACACTATAGTGCAGCAGGACAGGGTAGCCGAGGGACGGACACTATAGTGCAGCAGGACAGTGTAGCCAAGGGACGGACACTATAGTGCAGCAGGACAGTGTAGCCAAGGGACGGACACTAGAGTGCCGGACAGTGGAGCCGAGGCACGGACACTATAGTGCAGCAGGACAGGGTAGCCGTGGCACGGACACTATAGTGCAGCAGGACGGGGTAGCCAAAGGGACGGACACTAGAGTGCCGGACAGGGGAGTAAAGGGGCGGACACTATAGTGCAGCAGGACAGTGTAGCCAAGGGACGGACACTAGAGTGCCGGACAGGGGAGCCGAGGCACGGACACTATAGTGCAGCAGGACAGGGTAGCCGTGGCACGGACACTATAGTGCAGCAGGACAGGGTAGCCAAGGGACGGACACTAGAGTGCCGGACAGGGGAGAAAAGGGGCGGACACTATAGTGCAGCAGGACAGTGTAGCCAAGGGACGGACACTATAGTGCAGCAGGACAGTGTAGCCAAGGGACGGACACTAGAGTGCCGGACAGGGGAGCCGAGGCACGGACACTATAAGGCAGCAGGACAGGGTAGCCGAGGCACGGACACTATAGTGCAGCAGGACAGTGTAGCCAAGGGACGGACACTAGAGTGCCGGACAGGGGAGCCGAGGCACGGACACTATAGTGCAGCAGGACAGTGTAGCCAAGGGACGGACACTAGAGTGCCGGACAGGGGAGCCGAGGCACGGACACTATAGTGCAGCAGGACAGGGTAGCCGTGGCACGGACACTATAGTGCAGCAGGACAGTGTAGCCAAGGGACGGACACTAGAGTGCCGGACAGGGGAGCCGAGGCACGGACACTATAGTGCTGCAGGACAGGGTAGCCAAGGGACGGACACTAGAGTACCGGACAGGGGAGCCGAGGCACGTACTCTATAGTGCAGCAGGACAGGGTAGCCGTGGCACGGACACTATAGTGCAGCAGGACAGTGTAGCCAAGGGACGGACACTAGAGTGCCGGACAGGGGAGCCGAGGCACGGACACTATAGTGCAGCAGGACAGGGTAGCCGTGACACGGACACTATAGTGCAGCAGGACAGTGTAGCCAAGGGACGGACACTAGAGTGCCGGACAGGGGAGCCGAGGCACGGACACTATAGTGCAGCAGGACAGGGTAGCCAAGGGACGGACACTAGAGTGCCGGACAGGGGAGCCGAGGCACGGACACTATAGTGCAGCAGGACAGGGTAGCCGTGGCACGGACACTATAGTGCAGCAGGACAGTGTAGCCAAGGGACGGACACTAGAGTGCCGGACAGGGGAGCCGAGGCACGGACACTATAGTGCAGCTGGACAGGGTAGCCGTGGCACGGACACTATAGTGCAGCAGGACAGTGTAGCCAAGGGACGGACACTAGAGTGCCGGACAGGGGAGCCGAGGCACGGACACTATAGTGCAGCAGGACAGGGTAGCCAAGGGACGGACACTAGAGTGCCGGACAGGGGAGCCGAGGGGCGGACACTATAGTGCAGCAGGACAGTGTAGCCAAGGGACGGACACTATAGTGCAGCAGGACAGTGTAGCCAAGGGACGGACACTAGAGTGCCGGACAGGGGAGCCGAGGCACGGACACTATAGTGCAGCAGGACAGGGTAGCCGAGGCACGGACACTATAGTGCAGCAGGACAGTGTAGCCAAGGGACGGACACTAGAGTGCCGGACAGGGCAGCCGAGGGGCGGACACTATAGTGCAGCAGGACAGGGTAGCCGTGGCACGGACACTATAGTGCAGCAGGACAGTGTAGCCAAGGGACGGACACTAGAAGGCCGGACAGGGGAGCCGAGGCACGGACACTATAGTGCAGCAGGACAGGGTAGCCGAGGCACGGACACTATAGTGCAGCAGGACAGTGTAGCCAAGGGACGGACACTATAGTGCCGGACAGGGGAGCCGAGGCACGGACACAATTGTGCAGCAGGACAGGGTAGCCGAGGCACGGACACTATAGTGCAGCAGGACAGTGTAGCCAAGGGACGGACACTAGAGTGCCGGACAGGGGAGCCGAGGCACGGACACTATAGTGCAGCAGGACAGTGTAGCCAAGGGACGGACACTAGTGTGCAGCAGAACAGTGTAGCCGAGGGGCGGACACTAGAGTGCCGGACAGGGGAGCCGAGGGGCGGACACTAGAGTGCCGGACAGGGTAGCCGAGACACGGACACTATAGTGCAGCAGGACAGTGTAGCCAAGGGACGGACACTAGTGTGCAGCAGAACAGTGTAGCCGAGGGACGGACACTATAGTGCAGCAGGACAGTGTAGCCAAGGGACGGACACTAGAGTGCCGGACAGGGGAGCCGAGGCACGGACACTATAGTGCAGAAGGACAGGGTAGCCGAGGCACGGACACTATAGTGCAGCAGGACAGTGTAGCCAAGGGACGGACACTAGAGTGCCGGACAGGGGAGCCGAGGCACGGACACTATAGTGCAGCAGGACAGGGTAGCCGAGGCACGGACACTATAGTGCAGCAGGACAGTGTAGCCAAGGGACGGACACTAGAGTTCCGGACAGGGGAGCCGAGGGGCGGACACTATAGTGCAGCAGGACAGGGTAGCCGAGGGACGGACACTATAGTGCAGCAGGACAATGTAGCCAAGGGACGGACACTATAGTGCAGCAGGACAGTGTAGCCAAGGGACGGACACTAGAGTACCGGACAGGGGAGCCGAGGCACGGACACTATAGTGCAGCAGGACAGGGTAGCCAAGGGACGGACACTAGAGTGCCGGGCAGGGGAGCTGAGGCACGGACACTATAGTGCAGCAGGACAGGGTAGCCGAGGCACGGACACTATAGTGCAGCAGGACAGTGTAGCCAAGGGACGGACACTAGAGTGCCGGACAGGGGAGCCGAGGGGCGGACACTATAGTGCAGCAGGACAGGGTAGCCGAGGGACGGACACTATAGTGCAGCAGGACAGTGTAGCCAAGGGACGGACACTATAGTGCAGCAGGACAGTGTAGCCAAGGGACGGACACTAGAGTGCCGGACAGGGGAGGCGAGGCACAGACACTAAAGTGCAGCAGGACAGGGTAGCCAAGGGACGGACACTAGAGTGCCGGACAGGGGAGCCGAGGGGCGGACACTATAGTGCAGCAGGACAGGGTAGCCGTGCACGGACACTATAGTGCAGCAGGACAGTGTAGCCAAGGGAAGGACTCTAGATAGCCGGACAGGGGAGCCGAGGGGCGGACACTATAGTGCAGCAGGACAGGGTAGCCGAGGGACGGACACTATAGTGCAGCAGGACAGTGTAGCCAAGGGACGGACACTATAGTGCAGCAGGACAGTGTAGCCAAGGGACGGACACTAGAGTGCCGGACAGGGGAGCCGAGGCACGGACACTATAGTGCAGTAGGACAGTGTAGCCGTGGCACGGACACTATAGTGCAGCAGGACAGGGTAGCCGAGGGACGTACACTAGAGTGCCGGACAGGGGAGAAAAGGGGCGGACACTATAGTGCAGCAGGACAGTGTAGCCAAGGGACGGACACTAGAGTGCCGGACAGGGGAGCCGAGGCACGGACACTATAGTGCAGCAGGACAGGGTAGCCGTGGCAACGGACACTATAGTGCAGCAGGACAGGGTAGCCAAGGGACGGACACTAGAGTGCCGGACAGGGGAGAAAAGGGGCGGACACTATAGTGCAGCAGGACAGTGTAGCCAAGGGACGGACACTATAGTGCAGCAGGACATTGTAGCCAAGGGACGGACACTAGAGTGCCGGACAGGGGAGCCGAGGCACGGACACTATAGTGCAGCAGGACAGGGTAGCCGAGGCACGGACACTATAGTGTAGCAGGACAGTGTAGCCAAGGGACGGACACTAGAGTGCCGGACAGGGGAGCCGAGGCACGGACACTATAGTGCAGCAGGACAGGGTAGCCGTGGCACGGACACTATAGTGCAGCAGGACAGTGTAGCCAAGGGACGGACACTAGATTGCCGGACAGGGGAGCCGAGGCACGGACACTATAGTGCAGCAGGACAGTGTAGCCAAGGGACGGACACTAGAGATCCGGACAGGGGAGCCGAGGCACGGACACTATAGTGCAGCAGGACAGGGTAGCCGTGGCACGGACACTATAGTGCAGCAGGACAGTGTAGCCAAGGGACGGACACTAGAGTGCCGGACAGGGGATCCGAGGCACGGACACCGTAGTGCAGCAGGACAGGGTAGCCAAGGGACGGACACTAGACTACCGGACAGGGGAGCCGAGGCACGGACACTATAGTGCAGCAGGACAGGGTAGCCGTGGCACGGACACTATAGTGCAGCAGGACAGTGTAGCCAAGGGACGGACACTAGAGTGCCGGACAGGGGAGCCGAGGCACGGACACTATAGTGCAGCAGGACAGGGTAGCCAAGGGACGGACACTAGAGTGCCGGACAGGGGAGCCGAGGCACGGACACTATTGTGCAGCAGGACAGGGTAGCCGTGGCACGGACACTATAGTGCAGCAGGACAGTGTAGCCAAGGGACGGACACTAGAGTGCCGGACAGGGGAGCCGAGGCACGGACACTATAGTGCAGCAGGACAGGGTAGCCGTGGCACGGACACTATAGTGCAGCAGGACAGGGTAGCCGTGGCACGGACACTATAGTGCAGCAGGACAGTGTAGCCAAGGGACGGACACTATAGTGCAGCAGGACAGTGTAGCCAAGGGACGGACACTAGAGTGCCGGACAGGGGAGCCGAGGCACGGACACTATAGTGCAGCAGGACAGGGTAGCCGAGGCACGGACACTAAAGTGTAGCAGGACAGTGTAGCCAAGGGACGGACACTAGAGTGCCGGACAGGGGAGCCGAGGCACGGACACTATAGTGCAGCAGGACAGGGTAGCCGTGGCACGGACACTATAGTGCAGCAGGACAGTGTAGCCAAGGGACGGACACTAGATTGCCGGACAGGGGAGCCGAGGCACGGACACTATAGTGCAGCAGGACAGTGTAGCCAAGGGACGGACACTAGAGTGCCGGACAGGGGAGCCGAAGCACGGACACTATAGTGCAGCAGGACAGGGTAGCCGTGGCACGGACACTATAGTGCAGCAGGACAGTGTAGCCAAGGGACGGACACTAGAGTGCCGGACAGGGGATCCGAGGCACGGACACCGTAGTGCAGCAGGACAGGGTAGCCAAGGGACGGACACTAGACTACCGGACAGGGGAGCCGAGGCACGGACACTATAGTGCAGCAGGACAGGGTAGCCGTGGCACGGACACTATAGTGCAGCAGGACAGTGTAGCCAAGGGACGGACACTAGAGTGCCGGACAGGGGAGCCGAGGCACGGACACTATAGTGCAGCAGGACAGGGTAGCCAAGGGACGGACACTAGAGTGCCGGACAGGGGAGCCGAGGCACGGACACTATTGTGCAGCAGGACAGGGTAGCCGTGGCACGGACACTATAGTGCAGCAGGACAGTGTAGCCAAGGGACGGACACTAGAGTGCCGGACAGGGGAGCCGAGGCACGGACACTATAGTGCAGCAGGACAGGGTAGCCGTGGCACGGACACTATAGTGCAGCAGGACAGTGTAGCCAAGGGACGGACACTAGAGTGCCGGACAGGGGAGCCGAGGCACGGACACTATTGTGCAGCAGGACAGGGTAGCCGACGCACGGACACTATAGTGCAGCAGGACAGTGTAGCCAAGGGACGGACACTAGAGTGCCGGACAGGGCAGCCGATGGGCGGACAGTATAGTGCAGCAGGACAGTGTAGCCAAGTTTCGGACACTAGAGTGCCGGACAGGGGAGCCGAGGGGCGGACACTAGAGTGCCGGACAGGGGAGCCGAGGGGCGGACACTAGAGTGCCGGACAGGATAGCCGAGACACGGACACTATAGTGCAGCAGGACAGTGTAGCCAAGGGACGGACACTAGTGTGCAGCAGGACAGTGTAGCCGAGGGACGGACACTATAGTGCAGCAGGACAGGGTAGCCGAGGCACGGACACTAGAGTGCCGGACAGGGGAGCCGAGGCACGGACACTATAGTGCAGCAGGACAGTGTAGCCAAGGGACGGACACTAGAGTGCCGGACAGGGGAGCCGAGGCACGGACACTATAGTGCAGCAGGACAGGGTAGCCAAGGGACGGACACTAGACTACCGGACAGGGGAGCCGAGGCACGGACACTATAGTGCAGCAGGACAGGGTAGCCGTGGCACGGACACTATAGTGCAGCAGGACAGTGTAGCCAAGGGACGGACACTAGAGTGCCGGACAGGGGAGCCGAGGCACGGACACTATAGTGCAGCAGGACAGTGTAGCCAAGGGACGGACCCTAGAGTGCCGGACAGGGGAGCCGAGGCACGGACACTATAGTGCAGCAGGACAGGGTAGCCGTGGCACGGACACTATAGTGCAGCAGGACAGTGTAGCCAAGGGACGGACACTAGAGTGCCGGACAGGGGAGCCGAGGCACGGACACTATAGTGCAGCAGGACAGGGTAGCCAAGGGACGGACACTAGACTACCGGACAGGGGAGCCGAGGCACGGACACTATAGTGCAGCAGGACAGGGTAGCCGTGGCACGGACACTATAGTGCAGCAGGACAGTGTAGCCAAGGGACGGACACTAGAGTGCCGGACAGGGCAGCCGATGGGCGGACAGTATAGTGCAGCAGGACAGTGTAGCCAAGTTTCGGACACTAGAGTGCCGGACAGGGGAGCCGAGGGGCGGACACTAGAGTGCCGGACAGGGGAGCCGAGGGGCGGACACTAGAGTGCCGGACAGGATAGCCGAGACCCGGACACTATAGTGCAGCAGGACAGTGTAGCCAAGGGACGGACACTAGAGTGCCGGACAGGGGAGCCGAGGCACGGACACTATAGTGCAGCAGGACAGGGTAGCCGTGGCACGGACACTATAGTGCAGCAGGACAGTGTAGCCAAGGGACGGACACTAGAGTGCCGGACAGGGGAGCCGAGGCACGGACACTATAGTGCAGCAGGACAGGGTAGCCAAGGGACGGACACTAGAGTTCCGGACAGGGGAGCCGAGGCACGGACACTATAGTGCAGCAGGACAGGGTAGCCGTGGCACGGACACTATAGTGCAGCAGGACAGTGTAGCCAAGGGACGGACACTAGAGTGCCGGACAGGGGAACCGAGGCACGGACACTATAGTGCAGCAGGACAGGGTAGCCGAGGCACGGACACTATAGTGCAGCAGGACAGTGTAGCCAAGGGACGGACACTAGAGTGCCGGACAGGGGAGCCGAGGCACGGACACTATAGTGCAGCAGGACAGGGTAGCCAAGGGACGGACACTAGAGTGCCGGACAGGGGAGCCGAGGCACGGACACTATAGTGCAGCAGGACAGGGTAGCCAAGGGACGGACACTAGAGTGCCGGACAAGGGAGCCGAGGCACGGACACTATAGTGCAGCAGGACAGGGTAGCCGTGGCACGGACACTATAGTGCAGCAGGACAGTGTAGCCAAGGGACGGACACTAGAGTGCCGGACAGGGGAGCCGAGGCACGGACACTATTGTGCAGCAGGACAGGGTAGCCAAGGCACGGACACTATAGTGCAGCAGGACAGTGTAGCCAAGGGACGGACACTAGAGTGCCGGACAGGGGAGCCGAGGCACGGACACTATAGTGCAGCAGGACAGGGTAGCCAAGGGACGGACACTAGAGTGCCGGACAGGGGAGCCGAGGCACGGACACTATAGTGCAGCAGGACAGGGTAGCCGTGGCACGGACACTATAGTGCAGCAGGACAGTGTAGCCAAGGGACGGACATTAGAGTGCCGGACAGGGGAGCCGAGGCACGGACACTATAGTGCAGCAGGACAGGGTAGCCAAGGGACGGACACTAGAGTGCCGGACAAGGGAGCCGAGGCACGGACACTATAGTGCAGCAGGACAGGGTAGCCGTGGCACGGACACTATAGTGCAGCAGGACAGGGTAGCCAAGGGACGGACACTAGAGTGCCGGACAGGGGAGCCGAGGCACGGACACTATAGTGCAGCAGGACAGGGTAGCCGTCGCACGGACACTATAGTGCAGCAGGACAGTGTAGCCAAGGGACGGACACTAGAGTGCCGGACAGGGGAGCCGAGGCACGGACACTATAGTGCAGCAGGACAGGGTAGCCAAGGGACGGACACTAGAGTGCCGGACAGGGGAGCCGAGGCACGGACACTATAGTGCAGCAGGACAGGGTAGCCGTGGCACGGACACTATAGTGCAGCAGGACAGTGTAGCCAAGGGACGGACACTAGAGTGCCGGACAGGGGAGCCGAGGCACGGACACTATAGTGCAGCAGGACAGGGTAGCCAAGGGACGGACACTAGAGTGCCGGACAAGGGAGCCGAGGCACGGACACTATAGTGCAGCAGGACAGGGTAGCCGTGGCACGGACACTATAGTGCAGCAGGACAGTGTAGCCAAGGGACGGACACTAGAGTGCCGGACAGGGGAGCCGAGGCACGGACACTATTGTGCAGCAGGACAGGGTAGCCGAGGCACGGACACTATAGTGCAGCAGGACAGTGTAGCCAAGGGACGGACACTAGAGTGCCGGACAGGGGAGCCGAGGCACGGACACTATAGTGCAGCAGGACAGGGTAGCCGTGGCACGGACACTATAGTGCAGCAGGACAGTGTAGCCAAGGGACGGACACTAGAGTGCCGGACAGGGGAGCCGAGGCACGGACACTATAGTGCAGCAGGACAGGGTAGCCAAGGGACGGACACTAGAGTGCCGGACAGGGGAGCCGAGGCACGGACACTATAGTGCAGCAGGACAGGGTAGCCGAGGCACGGACACTATAGTGCAGCAGGACAGTGTAGCCAAGGGACGGACGCTAGAGTGCCGGACAGGGGAGCCGAGGCACGGACACTATAGTGCAGCATGACAGTGTAGACAAGGGACGGACACTAGAGTGCCGGACAGGGGAGCCGAGGCACGGACACTATTGTGCAGCAGGACAGGGTAGCCGAGGCACGGACACTATAGTGCAGCAGGACAGTGTAGCCAAGGGACGGACACTAGAGTGCCGGACAGGGGAGCCGAGGCACGGACACTATAGTGCAGCAGGACAGGGTAGCCTTGGCACGGACACTATATTGCAGCAGGACAGTGTAGCCAAGGGACGGACACTAGAGTGCCGGACAGGGGAGACGAGGCACGGACACTATAGTGCAGCAGGACAGGGTAGCCAAGGGACGGACACTAGAGTGCCGGACAAGGGAGCCGAGGCACGGACACTATAGTGCAGCAGGACAGGGTAGCCGTGGCACGGACACTATAGTGCAGCAGGACAGGGTAGCCAAGGGACAGACACTAGAGTGCCGGACAGGGGAGCCGAGGCACGGACACTATAGTGCAGCAGGACAGGGTAGCCGTGGCACGGACACTATAGTGCAGCAGGACAGTGTAGCCAAGGGACGGACACTAGAGTGCCGGACAGGGGAGCCGAGGCACGGACACTATAGTGCAGCAGGACAGGGTAGCCGTGGCACGGACACTATAGTGCAGCAGGACAGTGTAGCCAAGGGACGGACACTAGAGTGCCGGACAGGGGAGCCGAGGCACGGACACTATAGTGCAGCAGGACAGGGTAGCCGTGGCACGGACACTATAGTGCAGCAGGACAGTGTAGCCAAGGGACGGACACTAGAGTGCCGGACAGGGGAGCCGAGGCACGGACACTATAGTGCAGCAGGACAGGGTAGCCAAGGGACGGACACTAGAGTGCCGGACAGGGGAGCCGAGGCACGGACACTATAGTGCAGCAGGACAGGGTAGCCGTGGCACGGACACTATAGTGCAGCAGGACAGTGTAGCCAAGGGACGGACACTAGAGTGCCGGACAGGGGAGCCGAGGCACGGACACTATAGTGCAGCAGGACAGGGTAGCCAAGGGACGGACACTAGAGTGCCGGACAAGGGAGCCGAGGCACGGACACTATAGTGCAGCAGGACAGGGTAGCCGTGGCACGGACACTATAGTGCAGCAGGACAGTGTAGCCAAGGGACGGACACTAGAGTGCCGGACAGGGGAGCCGAGGCACGGACACTATAGTGCAGCAGGACAGGGTAGCCGTGGCACGGACACTATAGTGCAGCAGGACAGTGTAGCCAAGGGACGGACACTAGAGTGCCGGACAGGGGAGCCGAGGCACGGACACTATAGTGCAGCAGGACAGGGTAGCCAAGGGACGGACACTAGAGTGCCGGACAAGGGAGCCGAGGCACGGACACTATAGTGCAGCAGGACAGGGTAGCCGTGGCACGGACACTATAGTGCAGCAGGACAGTGTAGCCAAGGGACGGACACTAGAGTGCCGGACAGGGGAGCCGAGGCACGGACACTATTGTGCAGCAGGACAGGGTAGCCGAGGCACGGACACTATAGTGCAGCAGGACAGTGTAGCCAAGGGACGGACACTAGAGTGCCGGACAGGGGAGCCGAGGCACGGACACTATAGTGCAGCAGGACAGGGTAGCCGTGGCACGGACACTATAGTGCAGCAGGACAGTGTAGCAAAGGGACGGACACTAGAGTGCCGGACAGGGGAGCCGAGGCACGGACACTATAGTGCAGCAGGACAGTGTAGCCAAGGGACGGACACTAGAGATCCGGACAGGGGAGCCGAGGCACGGACACTATAGTGCAGCAGGACAGGGTAGCCGTGGCACGGACACTATAGTGCAGCAGGACAGTGTAGCCAAGGGACGGACACTAGAGTGCCGGACAGGGGATCCGAGGCACGGACACCGTAGTGCAGCAGGACAGGGTAGCCAAGGGACGGACACTAGACTACCGGACAGGGGAGCCGAGGCACGGACACTATAGTGCAGCAGGACAGGGTAGCCGTGGCACGGACACTATAGTGCAGCAGGACAGTGTAGCCAAGGGACGGACACTAGAGTGCCGGACAGGGGAGCCGAGGCACGGACACTATAGTGCAGCAGGACAGGGTAGCCAAGGGACGGACACTAGAGTGCCGGACAGGGGAGCCGAGGCACGGACACTATTGTGCAGCAGGACAGGGTAGCCGTGGCACGGACACTATAGTGCAGCAGGACAGTGAGCCAAGGGACGGACACTAGAGTGCCGGACAGGGGAGCCGAGGCACGGACACTATAGTGCAGCAGGACAGGGTAGCCGTGGCACGGACACTATAGTGCAGCAGGACAGGGTAGCCGTGGCACGGACACTATAGTGCAGCAGGACAGTGTAGCCAAGGGACGGACACTATAGTGCAGCAGGACAGTGTAGCCAAGGGACGGACACTAGAGTGCCGAACAGGGGAGCCGAGGCACGGACACTATAGTGCAGCAGGACAGGGTAGCCGAGGCACGGACACTAAAGTGTAGCAGGACAGTGTAGCCAAGGGACGGACACTAGAGTGCCGGACAGGGGAGCCGAGGCACGGACACTATAGTGCAGCAGGACAGGGTAGCCGTGGCACGGACACTATAGTGCAGCAGGACAGTGTAGCCAAGGGACGGACACTAGATTGCCGGACAGGGGAGCCGAGGCACGGACACTATAGTGCAGCAGGACAGTGTAGCCAAGGGACGGACACTAGAGTGCCGGACAGGGGAGCCGAAGCACGGACACTATAGTGCAGCAGGACAGGGTAGCCGTGGCACGGACACTATAGTGCAGCAGGACAGTGTAGCCAAGGGACGGACACTAGAGTGCCGGACAGGGGATCCGAGGCACGGACACCGTAGTGCAGCAGGACAGGGTAGCCAAGGGACGGACACTAGACTACCGGACAGGGGAGCCGAGGCACGGACACTATAGTGCAGCAGGACAGGGTAGCCGTGGCACGGACACTATAGTGCAGCAGGACAGTGTAGCCAAGGGACGGACACTAGAGTGCCGGACAGGGGAGCCGAGGCACGGACACTATAGTGCAGCAGGACAGGGTAGCCAAGGGACGGACACTAGAGTGCCGGACAGGGGAGCCGAGGCACGGACACTATTGTGCAGCAGGACAGGGTAGCCGTGGCACGGACACTATAGTGCAGCAGGACAGTGTAGCCAAGGGACGGACACTAGAGTGCCGGACAGGGGAGCCGAGGCACGGACACTATAGTGCAGCAGGACAGGGTAGCCGTGGCACGGACACTATAGTGCAGCAGGACAGTGTAGCCAAGGGACGGACACTAGAGTGCCGGACAGGGGAGCCGAGGCACGGACACTATTGTGCAGCAGGACAGGGTAGCCGACGCACGGACACTATAGTGCAGCAGGACAGTGTAGCCAAGGGACGGACACTAGAGTGCCGGACAGGGCAGCCGATGGGCGGACAGTATAGTGCAGCAGGACAGTGTAGCCAAGTTTCGGACACTAGAGTGCCGGACAGGGGAGCCGAGGGGCGGACACTAGAGTGCCGGACAGGGGAGCCGAGGGGCGGACACTAGAGTGCCGGACAGGATAGCCGAGACACGGACACTATAGTGCAGCAGGACAGTGTAGCCAAGGGACGGACACTAGTGTGCAGCAGGACAGTGTAGCCGAGGGACGGACACTATAGTGCAGCAGGACAGGGTAGCCGAGGCACGGACACTAGAGTGCCGGACAGGGGAGCCGAGGCACGGACACTATAGTGCAGCAGGACAGTGTAGCCAAGGGACGGACACTAGAGTGCCGGACAGGGGAGCCGAGGCACGGACACTATAGTGCAGCAGGACAGGGTAGCCAAGGGACGGACACTAGACTACCGGACAGGGGAGCCGAGGCACGGACACTATAGTGCAGCAGGACAGGGTAGCCGTGGCACGGACACTATAGTGCAGCAGGACAGTGTAGCCAAGGGACGGACACTAGAGTGCCGGACAGGGGAGCCGAGGCACGGACACTATAGTGCAGCAGGACAGGGTAGCCAAGGGACGGACACTAGAGTGCCGGACAGGGGAGCCGAGGCACGGACACTATTGTGCAGCAGGACAGGGTAGCCGTGGCACGGACACTATAGTGCAGCAGGACAGTGTAGCCAAGGGACGGACACTAGAGTGCCGGACAGGGGATCCGAGGCACGGACACCGTAGTGCAGCAGGACAGGGTAGCCAAGGGACGGACACTAGACTACCGGACAGGGGAGCCGAGGCACGGACACTATAGTGCAGCAGGACAGGGTAGCCGTGGCACGGACACTATAGTGCAGCAGGACAGTGTAGCCAAGGGACGGACACTAGAGTGCCGGACAGGGGAGCCGAGGCACGGACACTATAGTGCAGCAGGACAGGGTAGCCAAGGGACGGACACTAGAGTGCCGGACAGGGGAGCCGAGGCACGGACACTATTGTGCAGCAGGACAGGGTAGCCGTGGCACGGACACTATAGTGCAGCAGGACAGTGTAGCCAAGGGACGGACACTAGAGTGCCGGACAGGGGAGCCGAGGCACGGACACTATAGTGCAGCAGGACAGGGTAGCCGTGGCACGGACACTATAGTGCAGCAGGACAGGGTAGCCGTGGCACGGACACTATAGTGCAGCAGGACAGTGTAGCCAAGGGACGGACACTATAGTGCAGCAGGACAGTGTAGCCAAGGGACGGACACTAGAGTGCCGAACAGGGGAGCCGAGGCACGGACACTATAGTGCAGCAGGACAGGGTAGCCGAGGCACGGACACTAAAGTGTAGCAGGACAGTGTAGCCAAGGGACGGACACTAGAGTGCCGGACAGGGGAGCCGAGGCACGGACACTATAGTGCAGCAGGACAGGGTAGCCGTGGCACGGACACTATAGTGCAGCAGGACAGTGTAGCCAAGGGACGGACACTAGATTGCCGGACAGGGGAGCCGAGGCACGGACACTATAGTGCAGCAGGACAGTGTAGCCAAGGGACGGACACTAGAGTGCCGGACAGGGGAGCCGAAGCACGGACACTATAGTGCAGCAGGACAGGGTAGCCGTGGCACGGACACTATAGTGCAGCAGGACAGTGTAGCCAAGGGACGGACACTAGAGTGCCGGACAGGGGATCCGAGGCACGGACACCGTAGTGCAGCAGGACAGGGTAGCCAAGGGACGGACACTAGACTACCGGACAGGGGAGCCGAGGCACGGACACTATAGTGCAGCAGGACAGGGTAGCCGTGGCACGGACACTATAGTGCAGCAGGACAGTGTAGCCAAGGGACGGACACTAGAGTGCCGGACAGGGGAGCCGAGGCACGGACACTATAGTGCAGCAGGACAGGGTAGCCAAGGGACGGACACTAGAGTGCCGGACAGGGGAGCCGAGGCACGGACACTATTGTGCAGCAGGACAGGGTAGCCGTGGCACGGACACTATAGTGCAGCAGGACAGTGTAGCCAAGGGACGGACACTAGAGTGCCGGACAGGGGAGCCGAGGCACGGACACTATAGTGCAGCAGGACAGGGTAGCCGTGGCACGGACACTATAGTGCAGCAGGACAGTGTAGCCAAGGGACGGACACTAGAGTGCCGGACAGGGGAGCCGAGGCACGGACACTATTGTGCAGCAGGACAGGGTAGCCGACGCACGGACACTATAGTGCAGCAGGACAGTGTAGCCAAGGGACGGACACTAGAGTGCCGGACAGGGCAGCCGATGGGCGGACAGTATAGTGCAGCAGGACAGTGTAGCCAAGTTTCGGACACTAGAGTGCCGGACAGGGGAGCCGAGGGGCGGACACTAGAGTGCCGGACAGGGGAGCCGAGGGGCGGACACTAGAGTGCCGGACAGGATAGCCGAGACACGGACACTATAGTGCAGCAGGACAGTGTAGCCAAGGGACGGACACTAGTGTGCAGCAGGACAGTGTAGCCGAGGGACGGACACTATAGTGCAGCAGGACAGGGTAGCCGAGGCACGGACACTAGAGTGCCGGACAGGGGAGCCGAGGCACGGACACTATAGTGCAGCAGGACAGTGTAGCCAAGGGACGGACACTAGAGTGCCGGACAGGGGAGCCGAGGCACGGACACTATAGTGCAGCAGGACAGGGTAGCCAAGGGACGGACACTAGACTACCGGACAGGGGAGCCGAGGCACGGACACTATAGTGCAGCAGGACAGGGTAGCCGTGGCACGGACACTATAGTGCAGCAGGACAGTGTAGCCAAGGGACGGACACTAGAGTGCCGGACAGGGGAGCCGAGGCACGGACACTATAGTGCAGCAGGACAGTGTAGCCAAGGGACGGACCCTAGAGTGCCGGACAGGGGAGCCGAGGCACGGACACTATAGTGCAGCAGGACAGGGTAGCCGTGGCACGGACACTATAGTGCAGCAGGACAGTGTAGCCAAGGGACGGACACTAGAGTGCCGGACAGGGGAGCCGAGGCACGGACACTATAGTGCAGCAGGACAGGGTAGCCAAGGGACGGACACTAGACTACCGGACAGGGGAGCCGAGGCACGGACACTATAGTGCAGCAGGACAGGGTAGCCGTGGCACGGACACTATAGTGCAGCAGGACAGTGTAGCCAAGGGACGGACACTAGAGTGCCGGACAGGGCAGCCGATGGGCGGACAGTATAGTGCAGCAGGACAGTGTAGCCAAGTTTCGGACACTAGAGTGCCGGACAGGGGAGCCGAGGGGCGGACACTAGAGTGCCGGACAGGGGAGCCGAGGGGCGGACACTAGAGTGCCGGACAGGATAGCCGAGACACGGACACTATAGTGCAGCAGGACAGTGTAGCCAAGGGACGGACACTAGAGTGCCGGACAGGGGAGCCGAGGCACGGACACTATAGTGCAGCAGGACAGGGTAGCCGTGGCACGGACACTATAGTGCAGCAGGACAGTGTAGCCAAGGGACGGACACTAGAGTGCCGGACAGGGGAGCCGAGGCACGGACACTATAGTGCAGCAGGACAGGGTAGCCAAGGGACGGACACTAGAGTTCCGGACAGGGGAGCCGAGGCACGGACACTATAGTGCAGCAGGACAGGGTAGCCGTGGCACGGACACTATAGTGCAGCAGGACAGTGTAGCCAAGGGACGGACACTAGAGTGCCGGACAGGGGAACCGAGGCACGGACACTATAGTGCAGCAGGACAGGGTAGCCGAGGCACGGACACTATAGTGCAGCAGGACAGTGTAGCCAAGGGACGGACACTAGAGTGCCGGACAGGGGAGCCGAGGCACGGACACTATAGTGCAGCAGGACAGGGTAGCCAAGGGACGGACACTAGAGTGCCGGACAGGGGAGCCGAGGCACGGACACTATAGTGCAGCAGGACAGGGTAGCCAAGGGACGGACACTAGAGTGCCGGACAAGGGAGCCGAGGCACGGACACTATAGTGCAGCAGGACAGGGTAGCCGTGGCACGGACACTATAGTGCAGCAGGACAGTGTAGCCAAGGGACGGACACTAGAGTGCCGGACAGGGGAGCCGAGGCACGGACACTATTGTGCAGCAGGACAGGGTAGCCAAGGCACGGACACTATAGTGCAGCAGGACAGTGTAGCCAAGGGACGGACACTAGAGTGCCGGACAGGGGAGCCGAGGCACGGACACTATAGTGCAGCAGGACAGGGTAGCCAAGGGACGGACACTAGAGTGCCGGACAGGGGAGCCGAGGCACGGACACTATAGTGCAGCAGGACAGGGTAGCCGTGGCACGGACACTATAGTGCAGCAGGACAGTGTAGCCAAGGGACGGACATTAGAGTGCCGGACAGGGGAGCCGAGGCACGGACACAATAGTGCAGCAGGACAGGGTAGCCAAGGGACGGACACTAGAGTGCCGGACAAGGGAGCCGAGGCACGGACACTATAGTGCAGCAGGACAGGGTAGCCGTGGCACGGACACTATAGTGCAGCAGGACAGGGTAGCCAAGGGACGGACACTAGAGTGCCGGACAGGGGAGCCGAGGCACGGACACTATAGTGCAGCAGGACAGGGTAGCCGTCGCACGGACACTATAGTGCAGCAGGACAGTGTAGCCAAGGGACGGACACTAGAGTGCCGGACAGGGGAGCCGAGGCACGGACACTATAGTGCAGCAGGACAGGGTAGCCAAGGGACGGACACTAGAGTGCCGGACAGGGGAGCCGAGGCACGGACACTATAGTGCAGCAGGACAGGGTAGCCGTGGCACGGACACTATAGTGCAGCAGGACAGTGTAGCCAAGGGACGGACACTAGAGTGCCGGACAGGGGAGCCGAGGCACGGACACTATAGTGCAGCAGGACAGGGTAGCCAAGGGACGGACACTAGAGTGCCGGACAAGGGAGCCGAGGCACGGACACTATAGTGCAGCAGGACAGGGTAGCCGTGGCACGGACACTATAGTGCAGCAGGACAGTGTAGCCAAGGGACGGACACTAGAGTGCCGGACAGGGGAGCCGAGGCACGGACACTATTGTGCAGCAGGACAGGGTAGCCGAGGCACGGACACTATAGTGCAGCAGGACAGTGTAGCCAAGGGACGGACACTAGAGTGCCGGACAGGGGAGCCGAGGCACGGACACTATAGTGCAGCAGGACAGGGTAGCCGTGGCACGGACACTATAGTGCAGCAGGACAGTGTAGCCAAGGGACGGACACTAGAGTGCCGGACAGGGGAGCCGAGGCACGGACACTATAGTGCAGCAGGACAGGGTAGCCAAGGGACGGACACTAGAGTGCCGGACAGGGGAGCCGAGGCACGGACACTATAGTGCAGCAGGACAGGGTAGCCGAGGCACGGACACTATAGTGCAGCAGGACAGTGTAGCCAAGGGACGGACGCTAGAGTGCCGGACAGGGGAGCCGAGGCACGGACACTATAGTGCAGCATGACAGTGTAGACAAGGGACGGACACTAGAGTGCCGGACAGGGGAGCCGAGGCACGGACACTATTGTGCAGCAGGACAGGGTAGCCGAGGCACGGACACTATAGTGCAGCAGGACAGTGTAGCCAAGGGACGGACACTAGAGTGCCGGACAGGGGAGCCGAGGCACGGACACTATAGTGCAGCAGGACAGGGTAGCCTTGGCACGGACACTATAGTGCAGCAGGACAGTGTAGCCAAGGGACGGACACTAGAGTGCCGGACAGGGGAGACGAGGCACGGACACTATAGTGCAGCAGGACAGGGTAGCCAAGGGACGGACACTAGAGTGCCGGACAAGGGAGCCGAGGCACGGACACTATAGTGCAGCAGGACAGGGTAGCCGTGGCACGGACACTATAGTGCAGCAGGACAGGGTAGCCAAGGGACAGACACTAGAGTGCCGGACAGGGGAGCCGAGGCACGGACACTATAGTGCAGCAGGACAGGGTAGCCGTGGCACGGACACTATAGTGCAGCAGGACAGTGTAGCCAAGGGACGGACACTAGAGTGCCGGACAGGGGAGCCGAGGCACGGACACTATAGTGCAGCAGGACAGGGTAGCCGTGGCACGGACACTATAGTGCAGCAGGACAGTGTAGCCAAGGGACGGACACTAGAGTGCCGGACAGGGGAGCCGAGGCACGGACACTATAGTGCAGCAGGACAGGGTAGCCGTGGCACGGACACTATAGTGCAGCAGGACAGTGTAGCCAAGGGACGGACACTAGAGTGCCGGACAGGGGAGCCGAGGCACGGACACTATAGTGCAGCAGGACAGGGTAGCCAAGGGACGGACACTAGAGTGCCGGACAGGGGAGCCGAGGCACGGACACTATAGTGCAGCAGGACAGGGTAGCCGTGGCACGGACACTATAGTGCAGCAGGACAGTGTAGCCAAGGGACGGACACTAGAGTGCCGGACAGGGGAGCCGAGGCACGGACACTATAGTGCAGCAGGACAGGGTAGCCAAGGGACGGACACTAGAGTGCCGGACAAGGGAGCCGAGGCACGGACACTATAGTGCAGCAGGACAGGGTAGCCGTGGCACGGACACTATAGTGCAGCAGGACAGTGTAGCCAAGGGACGGACACTAGAGTGCCGGACAGGGGAGCCGAGGCACGGACACTATAGTGCAGCAGGACAGGGTAGCCGTGGCACGGACACTATAGTGCAGCAGGACAGTGTAGCCAAGGGACGGACACTAGAGTGCCGGACAGGGGAGCCGAGGCACGGACACTATAGTGCAGCAGGACAGGGTAGCCAAGGGACGGACACTAGAGTGCCGGACAAGGGAGCCGAGGCACGGACACTATAGTGCAGCAGGACAGGGTAGCCGTGGCACGGACACTATAGTGCAGCAGGACAGTGTAGCCAAGGGACGGACACTAGAGTGCCGGACAGGGGAGCCGAGGCACGGACACTATTGTGCAGCAGGACAGGGTAGCCGAGGCACGGACACTATAGTGCAGCAGGACAGTGTAGCCAAGGGACGGACACTAGAGTGCCGGACAGGGGAGCCGAGGCACGGACACTATAGTGCAGCAGGACAGGGTAGCCGTGGCACGGACACTATAGTGCAGCAGGACAGTGTAGCCAAGGGACGGACACTAGAGTGCCGGACAGGGGAGCCGAGGCACGGACACTATAGTGCAGCATGACAGTGTAGACAAGGGACGGACACTAGAGTGCCGGACAGGGGAGCCGAGGCACGGACACTATAGTGCAGCATGACAGTGTAGACAAGGGACGGACACTAGAGTGCCGGACAGGGGAGCCGAGGCACGGACACTATAGTGCAGCAGGACAGGGTAGCCATGGCACGGACACTATAGTGCAGCAGGACAGGGTAGCCAAGGGACGGACACTAGAGTGCCGGACAGGGGAGCCGAGGCACGGACACTATAGTGCAGCAGGACAGTGTAGCCAAGGGACGGACACTAGAGTGCCGGACAGGGGAGCCGAGGCACGGACACTATAGTGCAGCAGGACAGGGTAGCCGTGGCACGGACACTATAGTGCAGCAGGACAGGGTAGCCGTGGCACGGACACTATAGTGCAGCAGGACAGTGTAGCCAAGGGACGGACACTATAGTGCAGCAGGACAGTGTAGCCAAGGGACGGACACTAGAGTGCCGGACAGGGGAGCCGAGGCACGGACACTATAGTGCAGCAGGACAGGGTAGCCGAGGCACGGACACTATAGTGTAGCAGGACAGTGTAGCCAAGGGACGGACACTAGAGTGCCGGACAGGGGAGCCGAGGCACGGACACTATAGTGCAGCAGGACAGGGTAGCCGTGGCACGGACACTATAGTGCAGCAGGACAGTGTAGCCAAGGGACGGACACTAGATTGCCGGACAGGGGAGCCGAGGCACGGACACTATAGTGCAGCAGGACAGTGTAGCCAAGGGACGGACACTAGAGTGCCGGACAGGGGAGCCGAGGCACGGACACTATAGTGCAGCAGGACAGGGTAGCCGTGGCACGGACACTATAGTGCAGCAGGACAGTGTAGCCAAGGGACGGACACTAGAGTGCCGGACAGGGGATCCGAGGCACGGACACCGTAGTGCAGCAGGACAGGGTAGCCAAGGGACGGACACTAGACTACCGGACAGGGGAGCCGAGGCACGGACACTATAGTGCAGCAGGACAGGGTAGCCGTGGCACGGACACTAGAGTGCCGGACAGGGGAGCCGAGGCACGGACACTATTGTGCAGCAGGACAGGGTAGCCGACGCACGGACACTATAGTGCAGCAGGACAGTGTAGCCAAGGGACGGACACTATAGTGCAGCAGGACAGTGTAGCCAAGGGACGGACACTAGAGTGCCGGACAGGGGAGCCGAGGCACGGACACTATAGTGCAGCAGGACAGTGTAGCTAAGGGACGGACACTAGAGTGCCGGACAGGGGAGCCGAGGCACGGACACTATAGTGCAGCAGGACAGGGTAGCCGTGGCACGGACACTATAGTGCAGCAGGACAGTGTAGCCAAGGGACGGACACTAGAGTGCCGGACAGGGGAGCCGAGGCACGGACACTATAGTGCAGCAGGACAGGGTAGCCAAGGGACGGACACTAGACTACCGGACAGGGGAGCCGAGGCACGGACACTATAGTGCAGCAGGACAGGGTAGCCGTGGCACGGACACTATAGTGCAGCAGGACAGTGTAGCCAAGGGACGGACACTAGAGTGCCGGACAGGGCAGCCGATGGGCGGACAGTATAGTGCAGCAGGACAGTGTAGCCAAGTTTCGGACACTAGAGTGCCGGACAGGGGAGCCGAGGGGCGGACACTAGAGTGCCGGAAAGGGGAGCCGAGGGGCGGACACTAGAGTGCCGGACAGGATAGCCGAGACACGGACACTATAGTGCAGCAGGACAGTGTAGCCAAGGGACGGACACTAGAGTGCCGGACAGGGGAGCCGAGGCACGGACACTATAGTGCAGCAGGACAGGGTAGCCGTGGCACGGACACTATAGTGCAGCAGGACAGTGTAGCCAAGGGACGGACACTAGAGTGCCGGACAGGGGAGCCGAGGCACGGACACTATAGTGCAGCAGGACAGGGTAGCCAAGGGACGGACACTAGAGTTCCGGACAGGGGAGCCGAGGCACGGACACTATAGTGCAGCAGGACAGGGTAGCCGTGGCACGGACACTATAGTGCAGCAGGACAGTGTAGCCAAGGGACGGACACTAGAGTGCCGGACAGGGGAGCCGAGGCACGGACACTATAGTGCAGCAGGACAGGGTAGCCAAGGGACGGACACTAGAGTTCCGGACAGGGGAGCCGAGGCACGGACACTATAGTGCAGCAGGACCGGGTAGCCGTGGCACGGACACTATAGTGCAGCAGGACAGTGTAGCCAAGGGACGGACACTAGAGTGCCGGACAGGGGAGCCGAGGCACGGACACTATAGTGCAGCAGGACAGGGTAGCCGAGGCACGGACACTATAGTGCAGCAGGACAGTGTAGCCAAGGGACGGACACTAGAGTGCCGGACAGGGGAGCCGAGGCACGGACACTATAGTGCAGCAGGACAGGGTAGCCAAGGGACGGACACTAGAGTGCCGGACAGGGGAGCCGAGGCACGGACACTATAGTGCAGCAGGACAGGGTAGCCAAGGGACGGACACTAGAGTGCCGGACAAGGGAGCCGAGGCACGGACACTATAGTGCAGCAGGACAGGGTAGCCGTGGCACGGACACTATAGTGCAGCAGGACAGTGTAGCCAAGGGACGGACACTAGAGTGCCGGACAGGGGAGCCGAGGCACGGACACTATTGTGCAGCAGGACAGGGTAGCCGAGGCACGGACACTATAGTGCAGCAGGACAGTGTAGCCAAGGGACGGACACTAGAGTGCCGGACAGGGGAGCCGAGGCACGGACACTATAGTGCAGCAGGACAGGGTAGCCAAGGGACGGACACTAGAGTGCCGGACAGGGGAGCCGAGGCACGGACACTATAGTGCAGCAGGACAGGGTAGCCGTGGCACTGACACTATAGTGCAGCAGGACAGTGTAGCCAAGGGACGGACACTAGAGTGCCGGACAGGGGAGCCGAGGCACGGACACTATAGTGCAGCAGGACAGGGTAGCCAAGGGACGGACACTAGAGTGCCGGACAAGGGAGCCCAGGCACGGACACTATAGTGCAGCAGGACAGGGTAGCCGTGGCACGGACACTATAGTGCAGCAGGACAGGGTAGCCAAGGGACGGACACTAGAGTGCCGGACAGGGGAGCCGAGGCACGGACACTATAGTGCAGCAGGACAGGGTAGCCGTGGCACGGACACTATAGTGCAGCAGGACAGTGTAGCCAAGGGACGGACACTAGAGTGCCGGACAGGGGAGCCGAGGCACGGACACTATAGTGCAGCAGGACAGGGTAGCCAAGGGACGGACACTAGAGTGCCGGACAGGGGAGCCGAGGCACGGACACTATAGTGCAGCAGGACAGGGTAGCCGTGGCACGGACACTATAGTGCAGCAGGACAGTGTAGCCAAGGGACGGACACTAGAGTGCCGGACAGGGGAGCCGAGGCACGGACACTATAGTGCAGCAGGACAGGGTAGCCAAGGGACGGACACTAGAGTGCCGGACAAGGGAGCCGAGGCACGGACACTATAGTGCAGCAGGACAGGGTAGCCGTGGCACGGACACTATAGTGCAGCAGGACAGTGTAGCCAAGGGACGGACACTAGAGTGCCGGACAGGGGAGCCGAGGCACGGACACTATTGTGCAGCAGGACAGGGTAGTCGAGGCACGGACACTTTAGTGCAGCAGGACAGTGTAGCCAAAGGACGGACACTAGAGTGCCGGACAGGGGAGCCGAGGCACGGACACTATAGTGCAGCAGGACAGGGTAGCCGTGGCACGGACACTATAGTGCAGCAGGACAGTGTAGCCAAGGGACGGACACTAGAGTGCCGGACAGGGGAGCCGAGGCACGGACACTATAGTGCAGCAGGACAGGGTAGCCAAGGGACGGACACTAGAGTGCCGGACAGGGGAGCCGAGGCACGGACACTATAGTGCAGCAGGACAGGGTAGCCGAGGCACGGACACTATAGTGCAGCAGGACAGTGTAGCCAAGGGACGGACACTAGAGTGCCGGACAGGGGAGCCGAGGCACGGACACTATAGTGCAGCATGACAGTGTAGACAAGGGACGGACACTAGAGTGCCGGACAGGGGAGCCGAGGCACGGACACGATTGTGCAGCAGGACAGGGTAGCCGAGGCACGGACACTATAGTGCAGCAGGACAGTGTAGCCAAGGGACGGACACTAGAGTGCCGGACAGGGGAGCCGAGGCACGGACACTATAGTGCAGCAGGACAGGGTAGCCGTGGCACGGACACTATAGTGCAGCAGGACAGTGTAGCCAAGGGACGGACACTATAGTGCAGCAGGACAGTGTAGCCAAGGGACGGACACTAGAGGGCCGGACAGGGGAGCCGAGGCACGGACACTATAGTGCAGCAGGACAGGGTAGCCGTGGCACGGACACTATAGTGCAGCAGGACAGTGTAGCCAAGGGACGGACACTAGAGTGCCGGACAGGGGAGCCGAGGCACGGACACTATAGTGCAGCAGGACAGTGTTGCCAAGGGACGGACACTAGAGTGCCGGACAGGGGAGCCGAGGGGCGGACACTATAGTGCAGCAGGACAGGGTAGCCAAGGGACGGACACTAGAGTGCCGAACAGGGGAGCTGAGGCACGGACACTATAGTGCAGCAGGACAGGGTAGCCGAGGCACGGACACTATAGTGCAGCAGGACAGTGTTGCCAAGGGACGGACACTAGAGTGCCGGACAGGGGAGCCGAGGGGCGGACACTATAGTGCAGCAGGACAGGGTAGCCGAGGGACGGACACTATAGTGCAGCAGGACAGTGTAGCCAAGGGACGGACACTATAGTGCAGCAGGACAGTATAGCCAAGGGACGGACACTAGAGTGCCGGACAGGGGAGCCGAGGCACAGACACTAAAGTGCAGCAGGACAGGGTAGCCAAGGGACGGACACTAGAGTGCCGGACAGGGGAGCCGAGGGGCGGACACTATAGTGCAGCAGGACAGGGTAGCCGTGGCACGGACACTATAGTGCAGCAGGACAGTGTAGCCAAGGGACGGACACTAGATAGCCGGACAGGGGAGCCGAGGGGCGGACACTATAGTGCAGCAGGACAGGGTAGCCGAGGGACGGACACTATAGTGCAGCAGGACAGTGTAGCCAAGGGACGGACACTATAGTGCAGCAGGACAGTGTAGCCAAGGGACGGACACTAGAGGGCCGGACAGGGGAGCCGAGGCACGGACACTATAGTGCAGCAGGACAGGGTAGCCGTGGCACGGACACTATAGTGCAGCAGGACAGTGTAGCCAAGGGACGGACACTAGAGTGCCGGACAGGGGAGCCGAGGCACGGACACTATAGTGCAGCAGGACAGTGTAGCCAAGGGACGGACACTAGAGTGCCGGACAGGGGAGCCGAGGCACGGACACTATAGTGCAGCAGGACAGGGTAGCCGTGGCACGGACACTATAGTGCAGCAGGACAGTGTAGCCAAGGGACGGACACTAGAGTGCCGGACAGGGGAGCCGAGGCACGGACACTATAGTGCAGCAGGACAGGGTAGCCGAGGCACGGACACTATAGTGCAGCAGGACAGTGTAGCCAAGGGACGGACACTAGAGTGCCGGACAGGGGAGCCGAGGCACGGACACTATAGTGCAGCAGGACAGGTTAGCCGTGGCACGGACACTATAGTGCAGCAGGACAGTGTAGCCAAGGGACGGACACTAGAGGGCCGGACAGGGGAGCCGAGGCACGGACACTATAGTGCAGCAGGACAGTGTAGCCAAGGGACGGACACTAGAGTGCCGGACAGGGGAGCCGAGGCACGGACACTATAGTGCAGCAGGACAGGGTAGCCGTGGCACGGACACTATAGTGCAGCAGGACAGTGTAGCCAAGGGACGGACACTAGAGTGCCGGACAGGGGAGCCGAGCCACGGACACTATAGTGCAGCAGGACAGGGTACCTAAGGGACGGACACTAGACTACCGGACAGGGGAGCCGAGGCACGGACACTATAGTGCAGCAGGACAGGGTAGCCGTGGCACGGACACTATAGTGCAGCAGGACAGTGTAGCCAAGGGACGGAAACTAGAGTGCCGGACAGGGGAGCCGAGGCACGGACACTATAGTGCAGCAGGACAGGGTAGCCAAGGGACGGACACTAGAGTGCCGGACACGGGAGCCGAGGCACGGACACTATAGTGCAGCAGGACAGGGTAGCCGTGGCACGGACACTATAGTGCAGCAGGACAGTGTAGCCAAGGGACGGACACTAGAGTGCCGGACAGGGGAGCCGAGGCACGGACACTATTGTGCAGCAGGACAGGGTAGCCGAGGCACGGACACTATAGTGCAGCAGGACAGTGTAGCCAAGGGACGGACACTAGAGTGCCGGACAGGGCAGCTGAGGGGCGGACAGTATAGTGCAGCAGGACAGTGTAGCCAAGTTACGGACACTAGAGTGCCGGACAGGGGAGCCGAGGGGCGGACACTAGAGTGCCGGACAGGGGAGCCGAGGGGCGGACACTAGAGTGCCGGACAGGATAGCCGAGACACGGACACTATAGTGCAGCAGGACAGTGTAGCCAAGGGACGGACACTAGTGTGCAGCAGGACAGTGTAGCCGAGGGACGGACACTATAGTGCAGCAGGACAGGGTAGCCGAGGCACGGACACTAGAGTGCCGGACAGGGGAGCCGAGGCACGGACACTATAGTGCAGCAGGACAGTGTAGCCAAGGGACGGACACTAGAGTGCCGGACAGGGGAGCCGAGGCACGGACACTATAGTGCAGCAGGACAGGGTAGCCAAGGGACGGACACTAGACTACCGGACAGGGGAGCCGAGGCACGGACACTATAGTGCAGCAGGACAGGGTAGCCGTGGCACGGACACTATAGTGCAGCAGGACAGTGTAGCCAAGGGACGGACACTAGAGTGCCGGACAGGGGAGCCGAGGCACGGACACTATAGTGCAGCAGGACAGTGTAGCCAAGGGACGGACACTAGAGTGCCGGACAGGGGAGCCGAGGCACGGACACTATAGTGCAGCAGGACAGGGTAGCCGTGGCACGGACACTATAGTGCAGCAGGAGAGTGTAGCCAAGGGACGGACACTAGAGCGCCGGACAGGGGAGCCGAGGCACGGACACTATAGTGCAGCAGGACAGGGTAGCCAAGGGACGGACACTAGACTACCGGACAGGGGAGCCGAGGCACGGACACTATAGTGCAGCAGGACAGGGTAGCCGTGGCACGGACACTATAGTGCAGCAGGACAGTGTAGCCAAGGGACGGACACTAGAGTGCCGGACAGGGGAGCCGAGGCACGGACACTATAGTGCAGCAGGACAGGGTAGCCGTGGCACGGACACTATAGTGCAGCAGGACAGTGTACCCAAGGGACGGACACTAGAGTGCCGGACAGGGGAGCCGAGGCACGGACACTGTAGTGCAGCAGGACAGGGTAGCCGTGGCACGGACACTATAGTGCAGCAGGACAGTGTAGCCAAGGGACGGACACTAGAGTGCCGGACAGGGGAGCCGAGGCACGGACACTATAGTGCAGCAGGACAGGGTAGCCAAGGGACGGACACTAGAGTGCCGGACAGGGGAGCCGAGGCACGGACACTATAGTGCAGCAGGACAGGGTAGCAGTGGCACGGACACTATAGTGCAGCAGGACAGTGTAGCCAAAGGACGGACACTAGAGTGCCGGACAGGGGAGGCGAGACACGGACACTATTGTGCAGCAGGACAGGGTAGCCGAGGCACGGACACTATAGTGCAGCAGGACAGTGTAGCCAAGGGACGGACACTAGAGTGCCGGACAGGGCAGCCGAGGGGCGGACACTATAGTGCAGCAGGACAGGGTAGCAGTGGCACGGACACTATAGTGCAGCAGGACAGTGTAGCCAAGGGACGGACACTAGAGGGCCGGACAGGGGAGCTGAGGGGCGGACACTATAGTGCAGCAGGACAGGGTAGCCGTGGTACGGACACTATAGTGCAGCAGGACAGTGTAGCCAAGGGACGGACACTAGAGTGCCGGACAGGGGAGTCGAGGGGCGGACAATATAGTGCAGCAGGACAGGGTAGCCAAGGGACGGACACTAGAGTGCCGGACAGGGGAGCCGAGGGGCGGACACTATAGTTCAGCAGGACAGTGTAGCCAAGGGACGGACACTAGAGGGCCGGACAGGGGAGCTGAGGGGCGGACACTATAGTGCAGCAGGACAGGGTAGCCGTGGTACGGACACTATAGTGCAGCAGGACAGTGTAGCCAAGGGACGGACACTAGAGTGCCGGACAGGGGAGCCGAGGGGCGGACAATATAGTGCAGCAGGAGAGGGTAGCCAAGGGACGGACACTGGAGTGCCGGACAGGGGAGCCTAGGGGCGGACACTATTGTGCCGTGTATTAGGGATTTAGGCATTTTTTATTTAAAATTTTGTAATCTTAAATATTTTTGAAAATATATGTTTTTTTTTTCTTTTTCTCTCATCTTATTTTCTTTATGGCCAGGCCCTCAGCCTCTGTTCTCAGAGGCGAGCTGATTCTCTTTCCCAGCCTCATGCTAGGCTAGCATTCTGGCTATTATTTCTCCCGCCTCCAGGCACGTCGGTGCCGGTAACTTTATTTCTTCGCGGGTCTTCTTTTGCCTACAGCAGCTTGTGAAGCAGTGCTGAGCCCTGCTAACTCTGTCACGAATCGGTATAAGGTTCACTAGCAGCAAGACACGACAGGAGGATCTCGTGGGCCTTGTGTCCCACAGACCATGCATTTTTTGAAGCCATCCTCCTGCTCACCCACCTCTTTTTTCTCAGAAGTGTGGCTAGGAGCGACGACCGCACGGGTACGTTAACCGAAGTCAAGGCCATCTCAGGCTTGACAGCCGCAGTTACGATTCTGGACTTTAGCGACACCTAGCGACGGCTGTGGTAACTAATGCCACTTGTGAGGCGTCGGCAGCGCCGACACTACCGCGCTCGCGCGGAGGTAACGACAACCTCTCTCCCCTCCTTATGTCTCAGGCCGCTAGGTGGCACCACTGGTTACTCCATTACCCCCTAGCTTGACACTCTCGTCGGTCACTAGTCGATTTATTAGTACTTCTTCTCGCCACCCAAAGATAGCGCCTCAGTCGCGCAGTCACTCCAGTAAGATCTAATTTTTTTATGCCAGACACCTTCGGGTGGACTCGGTAATTTTCGGCTCAGAGCCTACCCCCCTCCCATTCTCTAGGGACCCCGCGCTTATGATATTCTGGTGATATCCCGCGCTAGACTTACTTCGTTGCGCGGCTCCTGTCTGACTGGTACCGTTTGTATCTGCGATCTTCGGCGAATCATCGACATCGTATATTATGTAGTCTTCTCAGACTAGAGGGATGGAGTCCCTAGCTAAAATTATTAACCAGTCAGTAGTTTAGTTGAAAGTAGAGAAACTTAGTATTTTTAAATAAATTATTTTCTAATTAATCATGATGACTTCCGTGGCTACCGCGAAACGTGGTTCGAGTCTTCGGAGACGAGACTCCCTCTCCTGAGCGCCAGGACCAACACCCTGTTTTGACAGGGTTCCAAGTTTGGGGCAACCAAAATCCTCTGCCAGAACCTCTGGAGTCGGTTCCTGCGCAGAATCCAACATCATTAGGCATACTACCTCGATCACCGTCTACCTACAGCCCCGGGTGATACCCGCATAATTCTATCTTTTTATTCACGAACTCAAAAATAGTGTAACCCAAGTAAGACAGCGGACAGTAAAAGCAGTTTCAGGAGAAGAAATTTATATTGTGTTTTGCAAGGAATATATGTACAACCTTTAAAGTTACCAATGTTAATTTCATTCTTGTTTTTAAATATTTTAATTTTTGTTATACATTCAGGGCCGGCTCTATCGTATATAACGTTAAGGAATATCATATAATAAGTGTAATTGTGAGTTATGTAAATAAGATCACTTATCAATGAAAAACAGACTTTACTAAGGAAAATTTAATCTATAAAAAAGAAAGAACAATGATTAATAAAATAAGGAAGTCTATAGACGTAACAGTTGTTTTTATTTATTTAATATATAATAACGATCCTTTTACTCCCAAGTATTTGTAGGGAGTCCCTAAATTTTCTTTGTTTACTCCTAGTGTCGCCTCTGTTGTTGACTTTTATAGTTATTAATTGAGGGCCCCAGTAATCAAAGTTTCCAAATCTTTTAACCTTATTATTTAATTATTCTTTAAGACACTTGGGGTATTACACTATAGTGCAGCAGGACAGTGTAGCCAAGGGACTGACACTAGAGTACCGGACAGGGGAGCCGAGGGGCGGACACTATAGTGCAGCAGGACAGGGTAGCCGAGGCACGGACACTATAGTGCAGCAGGACAGTGTAGCCAAGGGACGGACAATAGAGTGCCGGACAGGGGAGCCGAGGCACGGACACTATAATGCAGCAGGACAGTGTAGCCAAGGGACGGACACTAGAGTGCCGGACAGGGGAGACGAGGCACGGACACTATAGTGCAGCAGGACAGTGTAGCCAAGGGACGGACACTAGAGTGCCGGACAGGGGAGCCGAGGGGCGGACACTAGAGTGCCGGACAGGGTAGCCGAGGCACGGACACTATAGTGCAGCAGGACAGTGTAGCCAAGGGACGGACACTATAGTGCAGCAGGACAGTGTAGCCAAGGGACGGACACTAGAGTGCCGGACAGGGGAGCCGAGGCACGGACACTATAGTGCAGCAGGACAGGGTAGCCGAGGCACGGACACTATAGTGCAGCAGGACAGTGTAGCCAAGGGACGGACACTAGAGTGCCGGACAGGGGAGCCGAGGGGCGGACACTATAGTGCAGCAGGACAGGGTAGCCGAGGGACGGACACTATAGTGCAGCAGGACAATGTAGCCAAGGGACGGACACTATAGTGCAGCAGGACAGTGTAGCCAAGGGACGGACACTAGAGTGCCGGACAGGGGAGCCGAGGCACGGACACTATAGTGCAGCAGGACAGGGTAGCCAAGGGACGGACACTAGAGTTCCGGACAGGGGAGACGAGGCACGGACACTATAGTGCAGCAGGACAGTGTAGCCAAGGGACGGACACTAGAGTGCCGGACAGGGGAGCCGAGGGGCGGACACTAGAGTGCCGGACAGGGTAGCCGAGGCACGGACACTATAGTGCAGCAGGACAGTGTAGCCAAGGGACGGACACTATAGTGCAGCAGGACAGTGTAGCCAAGGGACGGACACTAGAGTGCCGGACAGGGGAGCCGAGGCACGGACACTATAGTGCAGCAGGACAGGGTAGCCGAGGCACGGACACTATAGTGCAGCAGGACAGTGTAGCCAAGGGACGGACACTAGAGTGCCGGACAGGGGAGCCGAGGGGCGGACACTATAGTGCAGCAGGACAGGGTAGCCGAGGGACGGACACTATAGTGCAGCAGGACAGTGTAGCCAAGTGACGGACACTAGAGTGCCGGACAGGGGAGCCGAGGCACGGACACTATAATGCAGCAGGACAGTGTAGCCAAGGGACGGACACTAGAGTGCCGGACAGGGGAGACGAGGCACGGACACTATAGTGCAGCAGGACAGTGTAGCCAAGGGACGGACACTAGAGTGCCGGACAGGGGAGCCGAGGGGCGGACACTAGAGTGCCGGACAGGGTAGCCGAGGCACGGACACTATAGTGCAGCAGGACAGTGTAGCCAAGGGACGGACACTATAGTGCAGCAGGACAGTGTAGCCAAGGGACGGACACTAGAGTGCCGGACAGGGGAGCCGAGGCACGGACACTATAGTGCAGCAGGACAGGGTAGCCGAGGCACGGACACTATAGTGCAGCAGGACAGTGTAGCCAAGGGACGGACACTAGAGTGCCGGACAGGGGAGCCGAGGGGCGGACACTATAGTGCAGCAGGACAGGGTAGCCGAGGGACGGACACTATAGTGCAGCAGGACAGTGTAGCCAAGGGACGGACACTATAGTGCAGCAGGACAGTGTAGCCAAGGGACGGACACTAGAGTGCCGGACAGGGGAGCCGAGGCACAGACACTAAAGTGCAGCAGGACAGGGTAGCCAGGGACGGACACTAGAGTGCCGGACAGGGGAGCCGAGGGGCGGACACTATAGTGCAGCAGGACAGGGTAGCCGTGGCACGGACACTATAGTGCAGCAGGACAGTGTAGCCAAGGGACGGACACTAGATAGCCGGACAGGGGAGCCGAGGGGCCGACACTATAGTGCAGCAGGACAGGGTAGCCGAGGGACGGACACTATAGTGCAGCAGGACAGTGTAGCCAAGGGACGGACACTATAGTGCAGCAGGACAGTGTAGCCAAGGGACGGACACTAGAGTGCCGGACAGTGGAGCCGAGGCACGGACACTATAGTGCAGCAGGACAGGGTAGCCGTGGCACGGACACTATAGTGCAGCAGGACGGGGTAGCCAAAGGGACGGACACTAGAGTGCCGGACAGGGGAGTAAAGGGGCGGACACTATAGTGCAGCAGGACAGTGTAGCCAAGGGACGGACACTAGAGTGCCGGACAGGGGAGCCGAGGCACGGACACTATAGTGCAGCAGGACAGGGTAGCCGTGGCACGGACACTATAGTGCAGCAGGACAGGGTAGCCAAGGGACGGACACTAGAGTGCCGGACAGGGGAGAAAAGGGGCGGACACTATAGTGCAGCAGGACAGTGTAGCCAAGGGACGGACACTATAGTGCAGCAGGACAGTGTAGCCAAGGGACGGACACTAGAGAGCCGGACAGGGGAGCCGAGGCACGGACACTATAAGGCAGCAGGACAGGGTAGCCGAGGCACGGACACTATAGTGCAGCAGGACAGTGTAGCCAAGGGACGGACACTAGAGTGCCGGACAGGGGAGCCGAGGCACGGACACTATAGTGCAGCAGGACAGTGTAGCCAAGGGACGGACACTAGAGTGCCGGACAGGGGAGCCGAGGCACGGACACTATAGTGCAGCAGGACAGGGTAGCCGTGGCACGGACACTATAGTGCAGCAGGACAGTGTAGCCAAGGGACGGACACTAGAGTGCCGGACAGGGGAGCCGAGGCACGGACACTATAGTGCTGCAGGACAGGGTAGCCAAGGGACGGACACTAGAGTACCGGACAGGGGAGCCGAGGCACGTACACTATAGTGCAGCAGGACAGGGTAGCCGTGGCACGGACACTATAGTGCAGCAGGACAGTGTAGCCAAGGGACGGACACTAGAGTGCCGGACAGGGGAGCCGAGGCACGGACACTATAGTGCAGCAGGACAGGGTAGCCGTGACACGGACACTATAGTGCAGCAGGACAGTGTAGCCAAGGGACGGACACTAGAGTGCCGGACAGGGGAGCCGAGGCACGGACACTATAGTGCAGCAGGACAGGGTAGCCAAGGGACGGACACTAGAGTGCCGGACAGGGGAGCCGAGGCACGGACACTATAGTGCAGCAGGACAGGGTAGCCGTGGCACGGACACTATAGTGCAGCAGGACAGTGTAGCCAAGGGACGGACACTAGAGTGCCGGACAGGGGAGCCGAGGCACGGACACTATAGTGCAGCTGGACAGGGTAGCCGTGGCACGGACACTATAGTGCAGCAGGACAGTGTAGCCAAGGGACGGACACTAGAGTGCCGGACAGGGGAGCCGAGGCACGGACACTATAGTGCAGCAGGACAGGGTAGCCAAGGGACGGACACTAGAGTGCCGGACAGGGGAGCCGAGGGGCGGACACTATAGTGCAGCAGGACAGTGTAGCCAAGGGACGGACACTATAGTGCAGCAGGACAGTGTAGCCAAGGGACGGACACTAGAGTGCCGGACAGGGGAGCCGAGGCACGGACACTATAGTGCAGCAGGACAGGGTAGCCGAGGCACGGACACTATAGTGCAGCAGGACAGTGTAGCCAAGGGACGGACACTAGAGTGCCGGACAGGGCAGCCGAGGGGCGGACACTATAGTGCAGCAGGACAGGGTAGCCGTGGCACGGACACTATAGTGCAGCAGGACAGTGTAGCCAAGGGACGGACACTAGAAGGCCGGACAGGGGAGCCGAGGCACGGACACTATAGTGCAGCAGGACAGGGTAGCCGAGGCACGGACACTATAGTGCAGCAGGACAGTGTAGCCAAGGGACGGACACTATAGTGCCGGACAGGGGAGCCGAGGCACGGACACTATTGTGCAGCAGGACAGGGTAGCCGAGGCACGGACACTATAGTGCAGCAGGACAGTGTAGCCAAGGGACGGACACTAGAGTGCCGGACAGGGGAGCCGAGGCACGGACACTATAGTGCAGCAGGACAGTGTAGCCAAGGGACGGACACTAGTGTGCAGCAGAACAGTGTAGCCGAGGGGCGGACACTAGAGTGCCGGACAGGGGAGCCGAGGGGCGGACACTAGAGTGCCGGACAGGATAGCCGAGACACGGACACTATAGTGCAGCAGGACAGTGTAGCCAAGGGACGGACACTAGTGTGCAGCAGAACAGTGTAGCCGAGGGACGGACACTATAGTGCAGCAGGACAGTGTAGCCAAGGGACGGACACTAGAGTGCCGGACAGGGGAGCCGAGGCACGGACACTATAGTGCAGAAGGACAGGGTAGCCGAGGCACGGACACTATAGTGCAGCAGGACAGTGTAGCCAAGGGACGGACACTAGAGTGCCGGACAGGGGAGCCGAGGCACGGACACTATAGTGCAGCAGGACAGGGTAGCCGAGGCACGGACACTATAGTGCAGCAGGACAGTGTAGCCAAGGGACGGACACTAGAGTTCCGGACAGGGGAGCCGAGGGGCGGACACTATAGTGCAGCAGGACAGGGTAGCCGAGGGACGGACACTATAGTGCAGCAGGACAATGTAGCCAAGGGACGGACACTATAGTGCAGCAGGACAGTGTAGCCAAGGGACGGACACTAGAGTACCGGACAGGGGAGCCGAGGCACGGACACTATAGTGCAGCAGGACAGGGTAGCCAAGGGACGGACACTAGAGTGCCGGACAGGGGAGCTGAGGCACGGACACTATAGTGCAGCAGGACAGGGTAGCCGAGGCACGGACACTATAGTGCAGCAGGACAGTGTAGCCAAGGGACGGACACTAGAGTGCCGGACAGGGGAGCCGAGGGGCGGACACTATAGTGCAGCAGGACAGGGTAGCCGAGGGACGGACACTATAGTGCAGCAGGACAGTGTAGCCAAGGGACGGACACTATAGTGCAGCAGGACAGTGTAGCCAAGGGACGGACACTAGAGTGCCGGACAGGGGAGCCGAGGCACAGACACTAAAGTGCAGCAGGACAGGGTAGCCAAGGGACGGACACTAGAGTGCCGGACAGGGGAGCCGAGGGGCGGACACTATAGTGCAGCAGGACAGGGTAGCCGTGCACGGACACTATAGTGCAGCAGGACAGTGTAGCCAAGGGAAGGACACTAGATAGCCGGACAGGGGAGCCGAGGGGCGGACACTATAGTGCAGCAGGACAGGGTAGCCGAGGGACGGACACTATAGTGCAGCAGGACAGTGTAGCCAAGGGACGGACACTATAGTGCAGCAGGACAGTGTAGCCAAGGGACGGACACTAGAGTGCCGGACAGGGGAGCCGAGGCACGGACACTATAGTGCAGTAGGACAGTGTAGCCGTGGCACGGACACTATAGTGCAGCAGGACAGGGTAGCCGAGGGACGTACACTAGAGTGCCGGACAGGGGAGAAAAGGGGCGGACACTATAGTGCAGCAGGACAGTGTAGCCAAGGGACGGACACTAGAGTGCCGGACAGGGGAGCCGAGGCACGGACACTATAGTGCAGCAGGACAGGGTAGCCGTGGCAACGGACACTATAGTGCAGCAGGACAGGGTAGCCAAGGGACGGACACTAGAGTGCCGGACAGGGGAGAAAAGGGGCGGACACTATAGTGCAGCAGGACAGTGTAGCCAAGGGACGGACACTATAGTGCAGCAGGACATTGTAGCCAAGGGACGGACACTAGAGTGCCGGACAGGGGAGCCGAGGCACGGACACTATAGTGCAGCAGGACAGGGTAGCCGAGGCACGGACACTATAGTGTAGCAGGACAGTGTAGCCAAGGGACGGACACTAGAGTGCCGGACAGGGGAGCCGAGGCACGGACACTATAGTGCAGCAGGACAGGGTAGCCGTGGCACGGACACTATAGTGCAGCAGGACAGTGTAGCCAAGGGACGGACACTAGATTGCCGGACAGGGGAGCCGAGGCACGGACACTATAGTGCAGCAGGACAGTGTAGCCAAGGGACGGACACTAGAGATCCGGACAGGGGAGCCGAGGCACGGACACTATAGTGCAGCAGGACAGGGTAGCCGTGGCACGGACACTATAGTGCAGCAGGACAGTGTAGCCAAGGGACGGACACTAGAGTGCCGGACAGGGGATCCGAGGCACGGACACCGTAGTGCAGCAGGACAGGGTAGCCAAGGGACGGACACTAGACTACCGGACAGGGGAGCCGAGGCACGGACACTATAGTGCAGCAGGACAGGGTAGCCGTGGCACGGACACTATAGTGCAGCAGGACAGTGTAGCCAAGGGACGGACACTAGAGTGCCGGACAGGGGAGCCGTGGCACGGACACTATAGTGCAGCAGGACAGTGTAGCCAAGGGACGGACACTAGAGTGCCGGACAGGGGAGCCGAGGCACGGACACTATTGTGCAGCAGGACAGGGTAGCCGACGCACGGACACTATAGTGCAGCAGGACAGTGTAGCCAAGGGACGGACACTAGAGTGCCGGACAGGGCAGCCGATGGGCGGACAGTATAGTGCAGCAGGACAGTGTAGCCAAGTTTCGGACACTAGAGTGCCGGACAGGGGAGCCGAGGGGCGGACACTAGAGTGCCGGACAGGGGAGCCGAGGGGCGGACACTAGAGTGCCGGACAGGATAGCCGAGACACGGACACTATAGTGCAGCAGGACAGTGTAGCCAAGGGACGGACACTAGTGTGCAGCAGGACAGTGTAGCCGAGGGACGGACACTATAGTGCAGCAGGACAGGGTAGCCGAGGCACGGACACTAGAGTGCCGGACAGGGGAGCCGAGGCACGGACACTATAGTGCAGCAGGACAGTGTAGCCAAGGGACGGACACTAGAGTGCCGGACAGGGGAGCCGAGGCACGGACACTATAGTGCAGCAGGACAGGGTAGCCAAGGGACGGACACTAGACTACCGGACAGGGGAGCCGAGGCACGGACACTATAGTGCAGCAGGACAGGGTAGCCGTGGCACGGACACTATAGTGCAGCAGGACAGTGTAGCCAAGGGACGGACACTAGAGTGCCGGACAGGGGAGCCGAGGCACGGACACTATAGTGCAGCAGGACAGTGTAGCCAAGGGACGGACCCTAGAGTGCCGGACAGGGGAGCCGAGGCACGGACACTATAGTGCAGCAGGACAGGGTAGCCGTGGCACGGACACTATAGTGCAGCAGGACAGTGTAGCCAAGGGACGGACACTAGAGTGCCGGACAGGGGAGCCGAGGCACGGACACTATAGTGCAGCAGGACAGGGTAGCCAAGGGACGGACACTAGACTACCGGACAGGGGAGCCGAGGCACGGACACTATAGTGCAGCAGGACAGGGTAGCCGTGGCACGGACACTATAGTGCAGCAGGACAGTGTAGCCAAGGGACGGACACTAGAGTGCCGGACAGGGCAGCCGATGGGCGGACAGTATAGTGCAGCAGGACAGTGTAGCCAAGTTTCGGACACTAGAGTGCCGGACAGGGGAGCCGAGGGGCGGACACTAGAGTGCCGGACAGGGGAGCCGAGGGGCGGACACTAGAGTGCCGGACAGGATAGCCGAGACACGGACACTATAGTGCAGCAGGACAGTGTAGCCAAGGGACGGACACTAGAGTGCCGGACAGGGGAGCCGAGGCACGGACACTATAGTGCAGCAGGACAGGGTAGCCGTGGCACGGACACTATAGTGCAGCAGGACAGTGTAGCCAAGGGACGGACACTAGAGTGCCGGACAGGGGAGCCGAGGCACGGACACTATAGTGCAGCAGGACAGGGTAGCCAAGGGACGGACACTAGAGTTCCGGACAGGGGAGCCGAGGCACGGACACTATAGTGCAGCAGGACAGGGTAGCCGTGGCACGGACACTATAGTGCAGCAGGACAGTGTAGCCAAGGGACGGACACTAGAGTGCCGGACAGGGGAACCGAGGCACGGACACTATAGTGCAGCAGGACAGGGTAGCCGAGGCACGGACACTATAGTGCAGCAGGACAGTGTAGCCAAGGGACGGACACTAGAGTGCCGGACAGGGGAGCCGAGGCACGGACACTATAGTGCAGCAGGACAGGGTAGCCAAGGGACGGACACTAGAGTGCCGGACAGGGGAGCCGAGGCACGGACACTATAGTGCAGCAGGACAGGGTAGCCAAGGGACGGACACTAGAGTGCCGGACAAGGGAGCCGAGGCACGGACACTATAGTGCAGCAGGACAGGGTAGCCGTGGCACGGACACTATAGTGCAGCAGGACAGTGTAGCCAAGGGACGGACACTAGAGTGCCGGACAGGGGAGCCGAGGCACGGACACTATTGTGCAGCAGGACAGGGTAGCCAAGGCACGGACACTATAGTGCAGCAGGACAGTGTAGCCAAGGGACGGACACTAGAGTGCCGGACAGGGGAGCCGAGGCACGGACACTATAGTGCAGCAGGACAGGGTAGCCAAGGGACGGACACTAGAGTGCCGGACAGGGGAGCCGAGGCACGGACACTATAGTGCAGCAGGACAGGGTAGCCGTGGCACGGACACTATAGTGCAGCAGGACAGTGTAGCCAAGGGACGGACATTAGAGTGCCGGACAGGGGAGCCGAGGCACGGACACAATAGTGCAGCAGGACAGGGTAGCCAAGGGACGGACACTAGAGTGCCGGACAAGGGAGCCGAGGCACGGACACTATAGTGCAGCAGGACAGGGTAGCCGTGGCACGGACACTATAGTGCAGCAGGACAGGGTAGCCAAGGGACGGACACTAGAGTGCCGGACAGGGGAGCCGAGGCACGGACACTATAGTGCAGCAGGACAGGGTAGCCGTCGCACGGACACTATAGTGCAGCAGGACAGTGTAGCCAAGGGACGGACACTAGAGTGCCGGACAGGGGAGCCGAGGCACGGACACTATAGTGCAGCAGGACAGGGTAGCCAAGGGACGGACACTAGAGTGCCGGACAGGGGAGCCGAGGCACGGACACTATAGTGCAGCAGGACAGGGTAGCCGTGGCACGGACACTATAGTGCAGCAGGACAGTGTAGCCAAGGGACGGACACTAGAGTGCCGGACAGGGGAGCCGAGGCACGGACACTATAGTGCAGCAGGACAGGGTAGCCAAGGGACGGACACTAGAGTGCCGGACAAGGGAGCCGAGGCACGGACACTATAGTGCAGCAGGACAGGGTAGCCGTGGCACGGACACTATAGTGCAGCAGGACAGTGTAGCCAAGGGACGGACACTAGAGTGCCGGACAGGGGAGCCGAGGCACGGACACTATTGTGCAGCAGGACAGGGTAGCCGAGGCACGGACACTATAGTGCAGCAGGACAGTGTAGCCAAGGGACGGACACTAGAGTGCCGGACAGGGGAGCCGAGGCACGGACACTATAGTGCAGCAGGACAGGGTAGCCGTGGCACGGACACTATAGTGCAGCAGGACAGTGTAGCCAAGGGACGGACACTAGAGTGCCGGACAGGGGAGCCGAGGCACGGACACTATAGTGCAGCAGGACAGGGTAGCCAAGGGACGGACACTAGAGTGCCGGACAGGGGAGCCGAGGCACGGACACTATAGTGCAGCAGGACAGGGTAGCCGAGGCACGGACACTATAGTGCAGCAGGACAGTGTAGCCAAGGGACGGACGCTAGAGTGCCGGACAGGGGAGCCGAGGCACGGACACTATAGTGCAGCATGACAGTGTAGACAAGGGACGGACACTAGAGTGCCGGACAGGGGAGCCGAGGCACGGACACTATTGTGCAGCAGGACAGGGTAGCCGAGGCACGGACACTATAGTGCAGCAGGACAGTGTAGCCAAGGGACGGACACTAGAGTGCCGGACAGGGGAGCCGAGGCACGGACACTATAGTGCAGCAGGACAGGGTAGCCTTGGCACGGACACTATAGTGCAGCAGGACAGTGTAGCCAAGGGACGGACACTAGAGTGCCGGACAGGGGAGACGAGGCACGGACACTATAGTGCAGCAGGACAGGGTAGCCAAGGGACGGACACTAGAGTGCCGGACAAGGGAGCCGAGGCACGGACACTATAGTGCAGCAGGACAGGGTAGCCGTGGCACGGACACTATAGTGCAGCAGGACAGGGTAGCCAAGGGACAGACACTAGAGTGCCGGACAGGGGAGCCGAGGCACGGACACTATAGTGCAGCAGGACAGGGTAGCCGTGGCACGGACACTATAGTGCAGCAGGACAGTGTAGCCAAGGGACGGACACTAGAGTGCCGGACAGGGGAGCCGAGGCACGGACACTATAGTGCAGCAGGACAGGGTAGCCGTGGCACGGACACTATAGTGCAGCAGGACAGTGTAGCCAAGGGACGGACACTAGAGTGCCGGACAGGGGAGCCGAGGCACGGACACTATAGTGCAGCAGGACAGGGTAGCCGTGGCACGGACACTATAGTGCAGCAGGACAGTGTAGCCAAGGGACGGACACTAGAGTGCCGGACAGGGGAGCCGAGGCACGGACACTATAGTGCAGCAGGACAGGGTAGCCAAGGGACGGACACTAGAGTGCCGGACAGGGGAGCCGAGGCACGGACACTATAGTGCAGCAGGACAGGGTAGCCGTGGCACGGACACTATAGTGCAGCAGGACAGTGTAGCCAAGGGACGGACACTAGAGTGCCGGACAGGGGAGCCGAGGCACGGACACTATAGTGCAGCAGGACAGGGTAGCCAAGGGACGGACACTAGAGTGCCGGACAAGGGAGCCGAGGCACGGACACTATAGTGCAGCAGGACAGGGTAGCCGTGGCACGGACACTATAGTGCAGCAGGACAGTGTAGCCAAGGGACGGACACTAGAGTGCCGGACAGGGGAGCCGAGGCACGGACACTATAGTGCAGCAGGACAGGGTAGCCGTGGCACGGACACTATAGTGCAGCAGGACAGTGTAGCCAAGGGACGGACACTAGAGTGCCGGACAGGGGAGCCGAGGCACGGACACTATAGTGCAGCAGGACAGGGTAGCCAAGGGACGGACACTAGAGTGCCGGACAAGGGAGCCGAGGCACGGACACTATAGTGCAGCAGGACAGGGTAGCCGTGGCACGGACACTATAGTGCAGCAGGACAGTGTAGCCAAGGGACGGACACTAGAGTGCCGGACAGGGGAGCCGAGGCACGGACACTATTGTGCAGCAGGACAGGGTAGCCGAGGCACGGACACTATAGTGCAGCAGGACAGTGTAGCCAAGGGACGGACACTAGAGTGCCGGACAGGGGAGCCGAGGCACGGACACTATAGTGCAGCAGGACAGGGTAGCCGTGGCACGGACACTATAGTGCAGCAGGACAGTGTAGCCAAGGGACGGACACTAGAGTGCCGGACAGGGGAGCCGAGGCACGGACACTATAGTGCAGCATGACAGTGTAGACAAGGGACGGACACTAGAGTGCCGGACAGGGGAGCCGAGGCACGGACACTATAGTGCAGCATGACAGTGTAGACAAGGGACGGACACTAGAGTGCCGGACAGGGGAGCCGAGGCACGGACACTATAGTGCAGCAGGACAGGGTAGCCATGGCACGGACACTATAGTGCAGCAGGACAGGGTAGCCAAGGGACGGACACTAGAGTGCCGGACAGGGGAGCCGAGGCACGGACACTATAGTGCAGCAGGACAGTGTAGCCAAGGGACGGACACTAGAGTGCCGGACAGGGGAGCCGAGGCACGGACACTATAGTGCAGCAGGACAGGGTAGCCGTGGCACGGACACTATAGTGCAGCAGGACAGGGTAGCCGTGGCACGGACACTATAGTGCAGCAGGACAGTGTAGCCAAGGGACGGACACTATAGTGCAGCAGGACAGTGTAGCCAAGGGACGGACACTAGAGTGCCGGACAGGGGAGCCGAGGCACGGACACTATAGTGCAGCAGGACAGGGTAGCCGAGGCACGGACACTATAGTGTAGCAGGACAGTGTAGCCAAGGGACGGACACTAGAGTGCCGGACAGGGGAGCCGAGGCACGGACACTATAGTGCAGCAGGACAGGGTAGCCGTGGCACGGACACTATAGTGCAGCAGGACAGTGTAGCCAAGGGACGGACACTAGATTGCCGGACAGGGGAGCCGAGGCACGGACACTATAGTGCAGCAGGACAGTGTAGCCAAGGGACGGACACTAGAGTGCCGGACAGGGGAGCCGAGGCACGGACACTATAGTGCAGCAGGACAGGGTAGCCGTGGCACGGACACTATAGTGCAGCAGGACAGTGTAGCCAAGGGACGGACACTAGAGTGCCGGACAGGGGATCCGAGGCACGGACACCGTAGTGCAGCAGGACAGGGTAGCCAAGGGACGGACACTAGACTACCGGACAGGGGAGCCGAGGCACGGACACTATAGTGCAGCAGGACAGGGTAGCCGTGGCACGGACACTAGAGTGCCGGACAGGGGAGCCGAGGCACGGACACTATTGTGCAGCAGGACAGGGTAGCCGACGCACGGACACTATAGTGCAGCAGGACAGTGTAGCCAAGGGACGGACACTATAGTGCAGCAGGACAGTGTAGCCAAGGGACGGACACTAGAGTGCCGGACAGGGGAGCCGAGGCACGGACACTATAGTGCAGCAGGACAGTGTAGCTAAGGGACGGACACTAGAGTGCCGGACAGGGGAGCCGAGGCACGGACACTATAGTGCAGCAGGACAGGGTAGCCGTGGCACGGACACTATAGTGCAGCAGGACAGTGTAGCCAAGGGACGGACACTAGAGTGCCGGACAGGGGAGCCGAGGCACGGACACTATAGTGCAGCAGGACAGGGTAGCCAAGGGACGGACACTAGACTACCGGACAGGGGAGCCGAGGCACGGACACTATAGTGCAGCAGGACAGGGTAGCCGTGGCACGGACACTATAGTGCAGCAGGACAGTGTAGCCAAGGGACGGACACTAGAGTGCCGGACAGGGCAGCCGATGGGCGGACAGTATAGTGCAGCAGGACAGTGTAGCCAAGTTTCGGACACTAGAGTGCCGGACAGGGGAGCCGAGGGGCGGACACTAGAGTGCCGGAAAGGGGAGCCGAGGGGCGGACACTAGAGTGCCGGACAGGATAGCCGAGACACGGACACTATAGTGCAGCAGGACAGTGTAGCCAAGGGACGGACACTAGAGTGCCGGACAGGGGAGCCGAGGCACGGACACTATAGTGCAGCAGGACAGGGTAGCCGTGGCACGGACACTATAGTGCAGCAGGACAGTGTAGCCAAGGGACGGACACTAGAGTGCCGGACAGGGGAGCCGAGGCACGGACACTATAGTGCAGCAGGACAGGGTAGCCAAGGGACGGACACTAGAGTTCCGGACAGGGGAGCCGAGGCACGGACACTATAGTGCAGCAGGACAGGGTAGCCGTGGCACGGACACTATAGTGCAGCAGGACAGTGTAGCCAAGGGACGGACACTAGAGTGCCGGACAGGGGAGCCGAGGCACGGACACTATAGTGCAGCAGGACAGGGTAGCCAAGGGACGGACACTAGAGTTCCGGACAGGGGAGCCGAGGCACGGACACTATAGTGCAGCAGGACCGGGTAGCCGTGGCACGGACACTATAGTGCAGCAGGACAGTGTAGCCAAGGGACGGACACTAGAGTGCCGGACAGGGGAGCCGAGGCACGGACACTATAGTGCAGCAGGACAGGGTAGCCGAGGCACGGACACTATAGTGCAGCAGGACAGTGTAGCCAAGGGACGGACACTAGAGTGCCGGACAGGGGAGCCGAGGCACGGACACTATAGTGCAGCAGGACAGGGTAGCCAAGGGACGGACACTAGAGTGCCGGACAGGGGAGCCGAGGCACGGACACTATAGTGCAGCAGGACAGGGTAGCCAAGGGACGGACACTAGAGTGCCGGACAAGGGAGCCGAGGCACGGACACTATAGTGCAGCAGGACAGGGTAGCCGTGGCACGGACACTATAGTGCAGCAGGACAGTGTAGCCAAGGGACGGACACTAGAGTGCCGGACAGGGGAGCCGAGGCACGGACACTATTGTGCAGCAGGACAGGGTAGCCGAGGCACGGACACTATAGTGCAGCAGGACAGTGTAGCCAAGGGACGGACACTAGAGTGCCGGACAGGGGAGCCGAGGCACGGACACTATAGTGCAGCAGGACAGGGTAGCCAAGGGACGGACACTAGAGTGCCGGACAGGGGAGCCGAGGCACGGACACTATAGTGCAGCAGGACAGGGTAGCCGTGGCACTGACACTATAGTGCAGCAGGACAGTGTAGCCAAGGGACGGACACTAGAGTGCCGGACAGGGGAGCCGAGGCACGGACACTATAGTGCAGCAGGACAGGGTAGCCAAGGGACGGACACTAGAGTGCCGGACAAGGGAGCCCAGGCACGGACACTATAGTGCAGCAGGACAGGGTAGCCGTGGCACGGACACTATAGTGCAGCAGGACAGGGTAGCCAAGGGACGGACACTAGAGTGCCGGACAGGGGAGCCGAGGCACGGACACTATAGTGCAGCAGGACAGGGTAGCCGTGGCACGGACACTATAGTGCAGCAGGACAGTGTAGCCAAGGGACGGACACTAGAGTGCCGGACAGGGGAGCCGAGGCACGGACACTATAGTGCAGCAGGACAGGGTAGCCAAGGGACGGACACTAGAGTGCCGGACAGGGGAGCCGAGGCACGGACACTATAGTGCAGCAGGACAGGGTAGCCGTGGCACGGACACTATAGTGCAGCAGGACAGTGTAGCCAAGGGACGGACACTAGAGTGCCGGACAGGGGAGCCGAGGCACGGACACTATAGTGCAGCAGGACAGGGTAGCCAAGGGACGGACACTAGAGTGCCGGACAAGGGAGCCGAGGCACGGACACTATAGTGCAGCAGGACAGGGTAGCCGTGGCACGGACACTATAGTGCAGCAGGACAGTGTAGCCAAGGGACGGACACTAGAGTGCCGGACAGGGGAGCCGAGGCACGGACACTATTGTGCAGCAGGACAGGGTAGTCGAGGCACGGACACTTTAGTGCAGCAGGACAGTGTAGCCAAAGGACGGACACTAGAGTGCCGGACAGGGGAGCCGAGGCACGGACACTATAGTGCAGCAGGACAGGGTAGCCGTGGCACGGACACTATAGTGCAGCAGGACAGTGTAGCCAAGGGACGGACACTAGAGTGCCGGACAGGGGAGCCGAGGCACGGACACTATAGTGCAGCAGGACAGGGTAGCCAAGGGACGGACACTAGAGTGCCGGACAGGGGAGCCGAGGCACGGACACTATAGTGCAGCAGGACAGGGTAGCCGAGGCACGGACACTATAGTGCAGCAGGACAGTGTAGCCAAGGGACGGACACTAGAGTGCCGGACAGGGGAGCCGAGGCACGGACACTATAGTGCAGCATGACAGTGTAGACAAGGGACGGACACTAGAGTGCCGGACAGGGGAGCCGAGGCACGGACACGATTGTGCAGCAGGACAGGGTAGCCGAGGCACGGACACTATAGTGCAGCAGGACAGTGTAGCCAAGGGACGGACACTAGAGTGCCGGACAGGGGAGCCGAGGCACGGACACTATAGTGCAGCAGGACAGGGTAGCCGTGGCACGGACACTATAGTGCAGCAGGACAGTGTAGCCAAGGGACGGACACTATAGTGCAGCAGGACAGTGTAGCCAAGGGACGGACACTAGAGGGCCGGACAGGGGAGCCGAGGCACGGACACTATAGTGCAGCAGGACAGGGTAGCCGTGGCACGGACACTATAGTGCAGCAGGACAGTGTAGCCAAGGGACGGACACTAGAGTGCCGGACAGGGGAGCCGAGGCACGGACACTATAGTGCAGCAGGACAGTGTTGCCAAGGGACGGACACTAGAGTGCCGGACAGGGGAGCCGAGGGGCGGACACTATAGTGCAGCAGGACAGGGTAGCCAAGGGACGGACACTAGAGTGCCGAACAGGGGAGCTGAGGCACGGACACTATAGTGCAGCAGGACAGGGTAGCCGAGGCACGGACACTATAGTGCAGCAGGACAGTGTTGCCAAGGGACGGACACTAGAGTGCCGGACAGGGGAGCCGAGGGGCGGACACTATAGTGCAGCAGGACAGGGTAGCCGAGGGACGGACACTATAGTGCAGCAGGACAGTGTAGCCAAGGGACGGACACTATAGTGCAGCAGGACAGTATAGCCAAGGGACGGACACTAGAGTGCCGGACAGGGGAGCCGAGGCACAGACACTAAAGTGCAGCAGGACAGGGTAGCCAAGGGACGGACACTAGAGTGCCGGACAGGGGAGCCGAGGGGCGGACACTATAGTGCAGCAGGACAGGGTAGCCGTGGCACGGACACTATAGTGCAGCAGGACAGTGTAGCCAAGGGACGGACACTAGATAGCCGGACAGGGGAGCCGAGGGGCGGACACTATAGTGCAGCAGGACAGGGTAGCCGAGGGACGGACACTATAGTGCAGCAGGACAGTGTAGCCAAGGGACGGACACTATAGTGCAGCAGGACAGTGTAGCCAAGGGACGGACACTAGAGGGCCGGACAGGGGAGCCGAGGCACGGACACTATAGTGCAGCAGGACAGGGTAGCCGTGGCACGGACACTATAGTGCAGCAGGACAGTGTAGCCAAGGGACGGACACTAGAGTGCCGGACAGGGGAGCCGAGGCACGGACACTATAGTGCAGCAGGACAGTGTAGCCAAGGGACGGACACTAGAGTGCCGGACAGGGGAGCCGAGGCACGGACACTATAGTGCAGCAGGACAGGGTAGCCGTGGCACGGACACTATAGTGCAGCAGGACAGTGTAGCCAAGGGACGGACACTAGAGTGCCGGACAGGGGAGCCGAGGCACGGACACTATAGTGCAGCAGGACAGGGTAGCCGAGGCACGGACACTATAGTGCAGCAGGACAGTGTAGCCAAGGGACGGACACTAGAGTGCCGGACAGGGGAGCCGAGGCACGGACACTATAGTGCAGCAGGACAGGTTAGCCGTGGCACGGACACTATAGTGCAGCAGGACAGTGTAGCCAAGGGACGGACACTAGAGGGCCGGACAGGGGAGCCGAGGCACGGACACTATAGTGCAGCAGGACAGTGTAGCCAAGGGACGGACACTAGAGTGCCGGACAGGGGAGCCGAGGCACGGACACTATAGTGCAGCAGGACAGGGTAGCCGTGGCACGGACACTATAGTGCAGCAGGACAGTGTAGCCAAGGGACGGACACTAGAGTGCCGGACAGGGGAGCCGAGCCACGGACACTATAGTGCAGCAGGACAGGGTACCTAAGGGACGGACACTAGACTACCGGACAGGGGAGCCGAGGCACGGACACTATAGTGCAGCAGGACAGGGTAGCCGTGGCACGGACACTATAGTGCAGCAGGACAGTGTAGCCAAGGGACGGAAACTAGAGTGCCGGACAGGGGAGCCGAGGCACGGACACTATAGTGCAGCAGGACAGGGTAGCCAAGGGACGGACACTAGAGTGCCGGACACGGGAGCCGAGGCACGGACACTATAGTGCAGCAGGACAGGGTAGCCGTGGCACGGACACTATAGTGCAGCAGGACAGTGTAGCCAAGGGACGGACACTAGAGTGCCGGACAGGGGAGCCGAGGCACGGACACTATTGTGCAGCAGGACAGGGTAGCCGAGGCACGGACACTATAGTGCAGCAGGACAGTGTAGCCAAGGGACGGACACTAGAGTGCCGGACAGGGCAGCTGAGGGGCGGACAGTATAGTGCAGCAGGACAGTGTAGCCAAGTTACGGACACTAGAGTGCCGGACAGGGGAGCCGAGGGGCGGACACTAGAGTGCCGGACAGGGGAGCCGAGGGGCGGACACTAGAGTGCCGGACAGGATAGCCGAGACACGGACACTATAGTGCAGCAGGACAGTGTAGCCAAGGGACGGACACTAGTGTGCAGCAGGACAGTGTAGCCGAGGGACGGACACTATAGTGCAGCAGGACAGGGTAGCCGAGGCACGGACACTAGAGTGCCGGACAGGGGAGCCGAGGCACGGACACTATAGTGCAGCAGGACAGTGTAGCCAAGGGACGGACACTAGAGTGCCGGACAGGGGAGCCGAGGCACGGACACTATAGTGCAGCAGGACAGGGTAGCCAAGGGACGGACACTAGACTACCGGACAGGGGAGCCGAGGCACGGACACTATAGTGCAGCAGGACAGGGTAGCCGTGGCACGGACACTATAGTGCAGCAGGACAGTGTAGCCAAGGGACGGACACTAGAGTGCCGGACAGGGGAGCCGAGGCACGGACACTATAGTGCAGCAGGACAGTGTAGCCAAGGGACGGACACTAGAGTGCCGGACAGGGGAGCCGAGGCACGGACACTATAGTGCAGCAGGACAGGGTAGCCGTGGCACGGACACTATAGTGCAGCAGGAGAGTGTAGCCAAGGGACGGACACTAGAGCGCCGGACAGGGGAGCCGAGGCACGGACACTATAGTGCAGCAGGACAGGGTAGCCAAGGGACGGACACTAGACTACCGGACAGGGGAGCCGAGGCACGGACACTATAGTGCAGCAGGACAGGGTAGCCGTGGCACGGACACTATAGTGCAGCAGGACAGTGTAGCCAAGGGACGGACACTAGAGTGCCGGACAGGGGAGCCGAGGCACGGACACTATAGTGCAGCAGGACAGGGTAGCCGTGGCACGGACACTATAGTGCAGCAGGACAGTGTACCCAAGGGACGGACACTAGAGTGCCGGACAGGGGAGCCGAGGCACGGACACTGTAGTGCAGCAGGACAGGGTAGCCGTGGCACGGACACTATAGTGCAGCAGGACAGTGTAGCCAAGGGACGGACACTAGAGTGCCGGACAGGGGAGCCGAGGCACGGACACTATAGTGCAGCAGGACAGGGTAGCCAAGGGACGGACACTAGAGTGCCGGACAGGGGAGCCGAGGCACGGACACTATAGTGCAGCAGGACAGGGTAGCAGTGGCACGGACACTATAGTGCAGCAGGACAGTGTAGCCAAAGGACGGACACTAGAGTGCCGGACAGGGGAGGCGAGACACGGACACTATTGTGCAGCAGGACAGGGTAGCCGAGGCACGGACACTATAGTGCAGCAGGACAGTGTAGCCAAGGGACGGACACTAGAGTGCCGGACAGGGCAGCCGAGGGGCGGACACTATAGTGCAGCAGGACAGGGTAGCAGTGGCACGGACACTATAGTGCAGCAGGACAGTGTAGCCAAGGGACGGACACTAGAGGGCCGGACAGGGGAGCTGAGGGGCGGACACTATAGTGCAGCAGGACAGGGTAGCCGTGGTACGGACACTATAGTGCAGCAGGACAGTGTAGCCAAGGGACGGACACTAGAGTGCCGGACAGGGGAGTCGAGGGGCGGACAATATAGTGCAGCAGGACAGGGTAGCCAAGGGACGGACACTAGAGTGCCGGACAGGGGAGCCGAGGGGCGGACACTATAGTTCAGCAGGACAGTGTAGCCAAGGGACGGACACTAGAGGGCCGGACAGGGGAGCTGAGGGGCGGACACTATAGTGCAGCAGGACAGGGTAGCCGTGGTACGGACACTATAGTGCAGCAGGACAGTGTAGCCAAGGGACGGACACTAGAGTGCCGGACAGGGGAGCCGAGGGGCGGACAATATAGTGCAGCAGGAGAGGGTAGCCAAGGGACGGACACTGGAGTGCCGGACAGGGGAGCCTAGGGGCGGACACTATTGTGCCGTGTATTAGGGATTTAGGCATTTTTTATTTAAAATTTTGTAATCTTAAATATTTTTGAAAATATATGTTTTTTTTTTCTTTTTCTCTCATCTTATTTTCTTTATGGCCAGGCCCTCAGCCTCTGTTCTCAGAGGCGAGCTGATTCTCTTTCCCAGCCTCATGCTAGGCTAGCATTCTGGCTATTATTTCTCCCGCCTCCAGGCACGTCGGTGCCGGTAACTTTATTTCTTCGCGGGTCTTCTTTTGCCTACAGCAGCTTGTGAAGCAGTGCTGAGCCCTGCTAACTCTGTCACGAATCGGTATAAGGTTCACTAGCAGCAAGACACGACAGGAGGATCTCGTGGGCCTTGTGTCCCACAGACCATGCATTTTTTGAAGCCATCCTCCTGCTCACCCACCTCTTTTTTCTCAGAAGTGTGGCTAGGAGCGACGACCGCACGGGTACGTTAACCGAAGTCAAGGCCATCTCAGGCTTGACAGCCGCAGTTACGATTCTGGACTTTAGCGACACCTAGCGACGGCTGTGGTAACTAATGCCACTTGTGAGGCGTCGGCAGCGCCGACACTACCGCGCTCGCGCGGAGGTAACGACAACCTCTCTCCCCTCCTTATGTCTCAGGCCGCTAGGTGGCACCACTGGTTACTCCATTACCCCCTAGCTTGACACTCTCGTCGGTCACTAGTCGATTTATTAGTACTTCTTCTCGCCACCCAAAGATAGCGCCTCAGTCGCGCAGTCACTCCAGTAAGATCTAATTTTTTTATGCCAGACACCTTCGGGTGGACTCGGTAATTTTCGGCTCAGAGCCTACCCCCCTCCCATTCTCTAGGGACCCCGCGCTTATGATATTCTGGTGATATCCCGCGCTAGACTTACTTCGTTGCGCGGCTCCTGTCTGACTGGTACCGTTTGTATCTGCGATCTTCGGCGAATCATCGACATCGTATATTATGTAGTCTTCTCAGACTAGAGGGATGGAGTCCCTAGCTAAAATTATTAACCAGTCAGTAGTTTAGTTGAAAGTAGAGAAACTTAGTATTTTTAAATAAATTATTTTCTAATTAATCATGATGACTTCCGTGGCTACCGCGAAACGTGGTTCGAGTCTTCGGAGACGAGACTCCCTCTCCTGAGCGCCAGGACCAACACCCTGTTTTGACAGGGTTCCAAGTTTGGGGCAACCAAAATCCTCTGCCAGAACCTCTGGAGTCGGTTCCTGCGCAGAATCCAACATCATTAGGCATACTACCTCGATCACCGTCTACCTACAGCCCCGGGTGATACCCGCATAATTCTATCTTTTTATTCACGAACTCAAAAATAGTGTAACCCAAGTAAGACAGCGGACAGTAAAAGCAGTTTCAGGAGAAGAAATTTATATTGTGTTTTGCAAGGAATATATGTACAACCTTTAAAGTTACCAATGTTAATTTCATTCTTGTTTTTAAATATTTTAATTTTTGTTATACATTCAGGGCCGGCTCTATCGTATATAACGTTAAGGAATATCATATAATAAGTGTAATTGTGAGTTATGTAAATAAGATCACTTATCAATGAAAAACAGACTTTACTAAGGAAAATTTAATCTATAAAAAAGAAAGAACAATGATTAATAAAATAAGGAAGTCTATAGACGTAACAGTTGTTTTTATTTATTTAATATATAATAACGATCCTTTTACTCCCAAGTATTTGTAGGGAGTCCCTAAATTTTCTTTGTTTACTCCTAGTGTCGCCTCTGTTGTTGACTTTTATAGTTATTAATTGAGGGCCCCAGTAATCAAAGTTTCCAAATCTTTTAACCTTATTATTTAATTATTCTTTAAGACACTTGGGGTATTACACTATAGTGCAGCAGGACAGTGTAGCCAAGGGACTGACACTAGAGTACCGGACAGGGGAGCCGAGGGGCGGACACTATAGTGCAGCAGGACAGGGTAGCCGAGGCACGGACACTATAGTGCAGCAGGACAGTGTAGCCAAGGGACGGACAATAGAGTGCCGGACAGGGGAGCCGAGGCACGGACACTATAATGCAGCAGGACAGTGTAGCCAAGGGACGGACACTAGAGTGCCGGACAGGGGAGACGAGGCACGGACACTATAGTGCAGCAGGACAGTGTAGCCAAGGGACGGACACTAGAGTGCCGGACAGGGGAGCCGAGGGGCGGACACTAGAGTGCCGGACAGGGTAGCCGAGGCACGGACACTATAGTGCAGCAGGACAGTGTAGCCAAGGGACGGACACTATAGTGCAGCAGGACAGTGTAGCCAAGGGACGGACACTAGAGTGCCGGACAGGGGAGCCGAGGCACGGACACTATAGTGCAGCAGGACAGGGTAGCCGAGGCACGGACACTATAGTGCAGCAGGACAGTGTAGCCAAGGGACGGACACTAGAGTGCCGGACAGGGGAGCCGAGGGGCGGACACTATAGTGCAGCAGGACAGGGTAGCCGAGGGACGGACACTATAGTGCAGCAGGACAATGTAGCCAAGGGACGGACACTATAGTGCAGCAGGACAGTGTAGCCAAGGGACGGACACTAGAGTGCCGGACAGGGGAGCCGAGGCACGGACACTATAGTGCAGCAGGACAGGGTAGCCAAGGGACGGACACTAGAGTTCCGGACAGGGGAGACGAGGCACGGACACTATAGTGCAGCAGGACAGTGTAGCCAAGGGACGGACACTAGAGTGCCGGACAGGGGAGCCGAGGGGCGGACACTAGAGTGCCGGACAGGGTAGCCGAGGCACGGACACTATAGTGCAGCAGGACAGTGTAGCCAAGGGACGGACACTATAGTGCAGCAGGACAGTGTAGCCAAGGGACGGACACTAGAGTGCCGGACAGGGGAGCCGAGGCACGGACACTATAGTGCAGCAGGACAGGGTAGCCGAGGCACGGACACTATAGTGCAGCAGGACAGTGTAGCCAAGGGACGGACACTAGAGTGCCGGACAGGGGAGCCGAGGGGCGGACACTATAGTGCAGCAGGACAGGGTAGCCGAGGGACGGACACTATAGTGCAGCAGGACAGTGTAGCCAAGTGACGGACACTAGAGTGCCGGACAGGGGAGCCGAGGCACGGACACTATAATGCAGCAGGACAGTGTAGCCAAGGGACGGACACTAGAGTGCCGGACAGGGGAGACGAGGCACGGACACTATAGTGCAGCAGGACAGTGTAGCCAAGGGACGGACACTAGAGTGCCGGACAGGGGAGCCGAGGGGCGGACACTAGAGTGCCGGACAGGGTAGCCGAGGCACGGACACTATAGTGCAGCAGGACAGTGTAGCCAAGGGACGGACACTATAGTGCAGCAGGACAGTGTAGCCAAGGGACGGACACTAGAGTGCCGGACAGGGGAGCCGAGGCACGGACACTATAGTGCAGCAGGACAGGGTAGCCGAGGCACGGACACTATAGTGCAGCAGGACAGTGTAGCCAAGGGACGGACACTAGAGTGCCGGACAGGGGAGCCGAGGGGCGGACACTATAGTGCAGCAGGACAGGGTAGCCGAGGGACGGACACTATAGTGCAGCAGGACAGTGTAGCCAAGGGACGGACACTATAGTGCAGCAGGACAGTGTAGCCAAGGGACGGACACTAGAGTGCCGGACAGGGGAGCCGAGGCACAGACACTAAAGTGCAGCAGGACAGGGTAGCCAGGGACGGACACTAGAGTGCCGGACAGGGGAGCCGAGGGGCGGACACTATAGTGCAGCAGGACAGGGTAGCCGTGGCACGGACACTATAGTGCAGCAGGACAGTGTAGCCAAGGGACGGACACTAGATAGCCGGACAGGGGAGCCGAGGGGCCGACACTATAGTGCAGCAGGACAGGGTAGCCGAGGGACGGACACTATAGTGCAGCAGGACAGTGTAGCCAAGGGACGGACACTATAGTGCAGCAGGACAGTGTAGCCAAGGGACGGACACTAGAGTGCCGGACAGTGGAGCCGAGGCACGGACACTATAGTGCAGCAGGACAGGGTAGCCGTGGCACGGACACTATAGTGCAGCAGGACGGGGTAGCCAAAGGGACGGACACTAGAGTGCCGGACAGGGGAGTAAAGGGGCGGACACTATAGTGCAGCAGGACAGTGTAGCCAAGGGACGGACACTAGAGTGCCGGACAGGGGAGCCGAGGCACGGACACTATAGTGCAGCAGGACAGGGTAGCCGTGGCACGGACACTATAGTGCAGCAGGACAGGGTAGCCAAGGGACGGACACTAGAGTGCCGGACAGGGGAGAAAAGGGGCGGACACTATAGTGCAGCAGGACAGTGTAGCCAAGGGACGGACACTATAGTGCAGCAGGACAGTGTAGCCAAGGGACGGACACTAGAGAGCCGGACAGGGGAGCCGAGGCACGGACACTATAAGGCAGCAGGACAGGGTAGCCGAGGCACGGACACTATAGTGCAGCAGGACAGTGTAGCCAAGGGACGGACACTAGAGTGCCGGACAGGGGAGCCGAGGCACGGACACTATAGTGCAGCAGGACAGTGTAGCCAAGGGACGGACACTAGAGTGCCGGACAGGGGAGCCGAGGCACGGACACTATAGTGCAGCAGGACAGGGTAGCCGTGGCACGGACACTATAGTGCAGCAGGACAGTGTAGCCAAGGGACGGACACTAGAGTGCCGGACAGGGGAGCCGAGGCACGGACACTATAGTGCTGCAGGACAGGGTAGCCAAGGGACGGACACTAGAGTACCGGACAGGGGAGCCGAGGCACGTACACTATAGTGCAGCAGGACAGGGTAGCCGTGGCACGGACACTATAGTGCAGCAGGACAGTGTAGCCAAGGGACGGACACTAGAGTGCCGGACAGGGGAGCCGAGGCACGGACACTATAGTGCAGCAGGACAGGGTAGCCGTGACACGGACACTATAGTGCAGCAGGACAGTGTAGCCAAGGGACGGACACTAGAGTGCCGGACAGGGGAGCCGAGGCACGGACACTATAGTGCAGCAGGACAGGGTAGCCAAGGGACGGACACTAGAGTGCCGGACAGGGGAGCCGAGGCACGGACACTATAGTGCAGCAGGACAGGGTAGCCGTGGCACGGACACTATAGTGCAGCAGGACAGTGTAGCCAAGGGACGGACACTAGAGTGCCGGACAGGGGAGCCGAGGCACGGACACTATAGTGCAGCTGGACAGGGTAGCCGTGGCACGGACACTATAGTGCAGCAGGACAGTGTAGCCAAGGGACGGACACTAGAGTGCCGGACAGGGGAGCCGAGGCACGGACACTATAGTGCAGCAGGACAGGGTAGCCAAGGGACGGACACTAGAGTGCCGGACAGGGGAGCCGAGGGGCGGACACTATAGTGCAGCAGGACAGTGTAGCCAAGGGACGGACACTATAGTGCAGCAGGACAGTGTAGCCAAGGGACGGACACTAGAGTGCCGGACAGGGGAGCCGAGGCACGGACACTATAGTGCAGCAGGACAGGGTAGCCGAGGCACGGACACTATAGTGCAGCAGGACAGTGTAGCCAAGGGACGGACACTAGAGTGCCGGACAGGGCAGCCGAGGGGCGGACACTATAGTGCAGCAGGACAGGGTAGCCGTGGCACGGACACTATAGTGCAGCAGGACAGTGTAGCCAAGGGACGGACACTAGAAGGCCGGACAGGGGAGCCGAGGCACGGACACTATAGTGCAGCAGGACAGGGTAGCCGAGGCACGGACACTATAGTGCAGCAGGACAGTGTAGCCAAGGGACGGACACTATAGTGCCGGACAGGGGAGCCGAGGCACGGACACTATTGTGCAGCAGGACAGGGTAGCCGAGGCACGGACACTATAGTGCAGCAGGACAGTGTAGCCAAGGGACGGACACTAGAGTGCCGGACAGGGGAGCCGAGGCACGGACACTATAGTGCAGCAGGACAGTGTAGCCAAGGGACGGACACTAGTGTGCAGCAGAACAGTGTAGCCGAGGGGCGGACACTAGAGTGCCGGACAGGGGAGCCGAGGGGCGGACACTAGAGTGCCGGACAGGATAGCCGAGACACGGACACTATAGTGCAGCAGGACAGTGTAGCCAAGGGACGGACACTAGTGTGCAGCAGAACAGTGTAGCCGAGGGACGGACACTATAGTGCAGCAGGACAGTGTAGCCAAGGGACGGACACTAGAGTGCCGGACAGGGGAGCCGAGGCACGGACACTATAGTGCAGAAGGACAGGGTAGCCGAGGCACGGACACTATAGTGCAGCAGGACAGTGTAGCCAAGGGACGGACACTAGAGTGCCGGACAGGGGAGCCGAGGCACGGACACTATAGTGCAGCAGGACAGGGTAGCCGAGGCACGGACACTATAGTGCAGCAGGACAGTGTAGCCAAGGGACGGACACTAGAGTTCCGGACAGGGGAGCCGAGGGGCGGACACTATAGTGCAGCAGGACAGGGTAGCCGAGGGACGGACACTATAGTGCAGCAGGACAATGTAGCCAAGGGACGGACACTATAGTGCAGCAGGACAGTGTAGCCAAGGGACGGACACTAGAGTACCGGACAGGGGAGCCGAGGCACGGACACTATAGTGCAGCAGGACAGGGTAGCCAAGGGACGGACACTAGAGTGCCGGACAGGGGAGCTGAGGCACGGACACTATAGTGCAGCAGGACAGGGTAGCCGAGGCACGGACACTATAGTGCAGCAGGACAGTGTAGCCAAGGGACGGACACTAGAGTGCCGGACAGGGGAGCCGAGGGGCGGACACTATAGTGCAGCAGGACAGGGTAGCCGAGGGACGGACACTATAGTGCAGCAGGACAGTGTAGCCAAGGGACGGACACTATAGTGCAGCAGGACAGTGTAGCCAAGGGACGGACACTAGAGTGCCGGACAGGGGAGCCGAGGCACAGACACTAAAGTGCAGCAGGACAGGGTAGCCAAGGGACGGACACTAGAGTGCCGGACAGGGGAGCCGAGGGGCGGACACTATAGTGCAGCAGGACAGGGTAGCCGTGCACGGACACTATAGTGCAGCAGGACAGTGTAGCCAAGGGAAGGACACTAGATAGCCGGACAGGGGAGCCGAGGGGCGGACACTATAGTGCAGCAGGACAGGGTAGCCGAGGGACGGACACTATAGTGCAGCAGGACAGTGTAGCCAAGGGACGGACACTATAGTGCAGCAGGACAGTGTAGCCAAGGGACGGACACTAGAGTGCCGGACAGGGGAGCCGAGGCACGGACACTATAGTGCAGTAGGACAGTGTAGCCGTGGCACGGACACTATAGTGCAGCAGGACAGGGTAGCCGAGGGACGTACACTAGAGTGCCGGACAGGGGAGAAAAGGGGCGGACACTATAGTGCAGCAGGACAGTGTAGCCAAGGGACGGACACTAGAGTGCCGGACAGGGGAGCCGAGGCACGGACACTATAGTGCAGCAGGACAGGGTAGCCGTGGCAACGGACACTATAGTGCAGCAGGACAGGGTAGCCAAGGGACGGACACTAGAGTGCCGGACAGGGGAGAAAAGGGGCGGACACTATAGTGCAGCAGGACAGTGTAGCCAAGGGACGGACACTATAGTGCAGCAGGACATTGTAGCCAAGGGACGGACACTAGAGTGCCGGACAGGGGAGCCGAGGCACGGACACTATAGTGCAGCAGGACAGGGTAGCCGAGGCACGGACACTATAGTGTAGCAGGACAGTGTAGCCAAGGGACGGACACTAGAGTGCCGGACAGGGGAGCCGAGGCACGGACACTATAGTGCAGCAGGACAGGGTAGCCGTGGCACGGACACTATAGTGCAGCAGGACAGTGTAGCCAAGGGACGGACACTAGATTGCCGGACAGGGGAGCCGAGGCACGGACACTATAGTGCAGCAGGACAGTGTAGCCAAGGGACGGACACTAGAGATCCGGACAGGGGAGCCGAGGCACGGACACTATAGTGCAGCAGGACAGGGTAGCCGTGGCACGGACACTATAGTGCAGCAGGACAGTGTAGCCAAGGGACGGACACTAGAGTGCCGGACAGGGGATCCGAGGCACGGACACCGTAGTGCAGCAGGACAGGGTAGCCAAGGGACGGACACTAGACTACCGGACAGGGGAGCCGAGGCACGGACACTATAGTGCAGCAGGACAGGGTAGCCGTGGCACGGACACTATAGTGCAGCAGGACAGTGTAGCCAAGGGACGGACACTAGAGTGCCGGACAGGGGAGCCGAGGCACGGACACTATAGTGCAGCAGGACAGGGTAGCCAAGGGACGGACACTAGAGTGCCGGACAGGGGAGCCGAGGCACGGACACTATTGTGCAGCAGGACAGGGTAGCCGTGGCACGGACACTATAGTGCAGCAGGACAGTGTAGCCAAGGGACGGACACTAGAGTGCCGGACAGGGGAGCCGAGGCACGGACACTATAGTGCAGCAGGACAGGGTAGCCGTGGCACGGACACTATAGTGCAGCAGGACAGGGTAGCCGTGGCACGGACACTATAGTGCAGCAGGACAGTGTAGCCAAGGGACGGACACTATAGTGCAGCAGGACAGTGTAGCCAAGGGACGGACACTAGAGTGCCGGACAGGGGAGCCGAGGCACGGACACTATAGTGCAGCAGGACAGGGTAGCCGAGGCACGGACACTAAAGTGTAGCAGGACAGTGTAGCCAAGGGACGGACACTAGAGTGCCGGACAGGGGAGCCGAGGCACGGACACTATAGTGCAGCAGGACAGGGTAGCCGTGGCACGGACACTATAGTGCAGCAGGACAGTGTAGCCAAGGGACGGACACTAGATTGCCGGACAGGGGAGCCGAGGCACGGACACTATAGTGCAGCAGGACAGTGTAGCCAAGGGACGGACACTAGAGTGCCGGACAGGGGAGCCGAAGCACGGACACTATAGTGCAGCAGGACAGGGTAGCCGTGGCACGGACACTATAGTGCAGCAGGACAGTGTAGCCAAGGGACGGACACTAGAGTGCCGGACAGGGGATCCGAGGCACGGACACCGTAGTGCAGCAGGACAGGGTAGCCAAGGGACGGACACTAGACTACCGGACAGGGGAGCCGAGGCACGGACACTATAGTGCAGCAGGACAGGGTAGCCGTGGCACGGACACTATAGTGCAGCAGGACAGTGTAGCCAAGGGACGGACACTAGAGTGCCGGACAGGGGAGCCGAGGCACGGACACTATAGTGCAGCAGGACAGGGTAGCCAAGGGACGGACACTAGAGTGCCGGACAGGGGAGCCGAGGCACGGACACTATTGTGCAGCAGGACAGGGTAGCCGTGGCACGGACACTATAGTGCAGCAGGACAGTGTAGCCAAGGGACGGACACTAGAGTGCCGGACAGGGGAGCCGAGGCACGGACACTATAGTGCAGCAGGACAGGGTAGCCGTGGCACGGACACTATAGTGCAGCAGGACAGTGTAGCCAAGGGACGGACACTAGAGTGCCGGACAGGGGAGCCGAGGCACGGACACTATTGTGCAGCAGGACAGGGTAGCCGACGCACGGACACTATAGTGCAGCAGGACAGTGTAGCCAAGGGACGGACACTAGAGTGCCGGACAGGGCAGCCGATGGGCGGACAGTATAGTGCAGCAGGACAGTGTAGCCAAGTTTCGGACACTAGAGTGCCGGACAGGGGAGCCGAGGGGCGGACACTAGAGTGCCGGACAGGGGAGCCGAGGGGCGGACACTAGAGTGCCGGACAGGATAGCCGAGACACGGACACTATAGTGCAGCAGGACAGTGTAGCCAAGGGACGGACACTAGTGTGCAGCAGGACAGTGTAGCCGAGGGACGGACACTATAGTGCAGCAGGACAGGGTAGCCGAGGCACGGACACTAGAGTGCCGGACAGGGGAGCCGAGGCACGGACACTATAGTGCAGCAGGACAGTGTAGCCAAGGGACGGACACTAGAGTGCCGGACAGGGGAGCCGAGGCACGGACACTATAGTGCAGCAGGACAGGGTAGCCAAGGGACGGACACTAGACTACCGGACAGGGGAGCCGAGGCACGGACACTATAGTGCAGCAGGACAGCGTAGCCGTGGCACGGACACTATAGTGCAGCAGGACAGTGTAGCCAAGGGACGGACACTAGAGAGCCGGACAGGGGAGCCGAGGCACGGACACTATAGTGCAGCAGGACAGTGTAGCCAAGGGACGGACCCTAGAGTGCCGGACAGGGGAGCCGAGGCACGGACACTATAGTGCAGCAGGACAGGGTAGCCGTGGCACGGACACTATAGTGCAGCAGGACAGTGTAGCCAAGGGACGGACACTAGAGTGCCGGACAGGGGAGCCGAGGCACGGACACTATAGTGCAGCAGGACAGGGTAGCCAAGGGACGGACACTAGACTACCGGACAGGGGAGCCGAGGCACGGACACTATAGTGCAGCAGGACAGGGTAGCCGTGGCACGGACACTATAGTGCAGCAGGACAGTGTAGCCAAGGGACGGACACTAGAGTGCCGGACAGGGCAGCCGATGGGCGGACAGTATAGTGCAGCAGGACAGTGTAGCCAAGTTTCGGACACTAGAGTGCCGGACAGGGGAGCCGAGGGGCGGACACTAGAGTGCCGGACAGGGGAGCCGAGGGGCGGACACTAGAGTGCCGGACAGGATAGCCGAGACACGGACACTATAGTGCAGCAGGACAGTGTAGCCAAGGGACGGACACTAGAGTGCCGGACAGGGGAGCCGAGGCACGGACACTATAGTGCAGCAGGACAGGGTAGCCGTGGCACGGACACTATAGTGCAGCAGGACAGTGTAGCCAAGGGACGGACACTAGAGTGCCGGACAGGGGAGCCGAGGCACGGACACTATAGTGCAGCAGGACAGGGTAGCCAAGGGACGGACACTAGAGTTCCGGACAGGGGAGCCGAGGCACGGACACTATAGTGCAGCAGGACAGGGTAGCCGTGGCACGGACACTATAGTGCAGCAGGACAGTGTAGCCAAGGGACGGACACTAGAGTGCCGGACAGGGGAACCGAGGCACGGACACTATAGTGCAGCAGGACAGGGTAGCCGAGGCACGGACACTATAGTGCAGCAGGACAGTGTAGCCAAGGGACGGACACTAGAGTGCCGGACAGGGGAGCCGAGGCACGGACACTATAGTGCAGCAGGACAGGGTAGCCAAGGGACGGACACTAGAGTGCCGGACAGGGGAGCCGAGGCACGGACACTATAGTGCAGCAGGACAGGGTAGCCAAGGGACGGACACTAGAGTGCCGGACAAGGGAGCCGAGGCACGGACACTATAGTGCAGCAGGACAGGGTAGCCGTGGCACGGACACTATAGTGCAGCAGGACAGTGTAGCCAAGGGACGGACACTAGAGTGCCGGACAGGGGAGCCGAGGCACGGACACTATTGTGCAGCAGGACAGGGTAGCCGAGGCACGGACACTATAGTGCAGCAGGACAGTGTAGCCAAGGGACGGACACTAGAGTGCCGGACAGGGGAGCCGAGGCACGGACACTATAGTGCAGCAGGACAGGGTAGCCAAGGGACGGACACTAGAGTGCCGGACAGGGGAGCCGAGGCACGGACACTATAGTGCAGCAGGACAGGGTAGCCGTGGCACGGACACTATAGTGCAGCAGGACAGTGTAGCCAAGGGACGGACATTAGAGTGCCGGACAGGGGAGCCGAGGCACGGACACTATAGTGCAGCAGGACAGGGTAGCCAAGGGACGGACACTAGAGTGCCGGACAAGGGAGCCGAGGCACGGACACTATAGTGCAGCAGGACAGGGTAGCCGTGGCACGGACACTATAGTGCAGCAGGACAGGGTAGCCAAGGGACGGACACTAGAGTGCCGGACAGGGGAGCCGAGGCACGGACACTATAGTGCAGCAGGACAGGGTAGCCGTGGCACGGACACTATAGTGCAGCAGGACAGTGTAGCCAAGGGACGGACACTAGAGTGCCGGACAGGGGAGCCGAGGCACGGACACTATAGTGCAGCAGGACAGGGTAGCCAAGGGACGGACACTAGAGTGCCGGACAGGGGAGCCGAGGCACGGACACTATAGTGCAGCAGGACAGGGTAGCCGTGGCACGGACACTATAGTGCAGCAGGACAGTGTAGCCAAGGGACGGACACTAGAGTGCCGGACAGGGGAGCCGAGGCACGGACACTATAGTGCAGCAGGACAGGGTAGCCAAGGGACGGACACTAGAGTGCCGGACAAGGGAGCCGAGGCACGGACACTATAGTGCAGCAGGACAGGGTAGCCGTGGCACGGACACTATAGTGCAGCAGGACAGTGTAGCCAAGGGACGGACACTAGAGTGCCGGACAGGGGAGCCGAGGCACGGACACTATTGTGCAGCAGGACAGGGTAGCCGAGGCACGGACACTATAGTGCAGCAGGACAGTGTAGCCAAGGGACGGACACTAGAGTGCCGGACAGGGGAGCCGAGGCACGGACACTATAGTGCAGCAGGACAGGGTAGCCGTGGCACGGACACTATAGTGCAGCAGGACAGTGTAGCCAAGGGACGGACACTAGAGTGCCGGACAGGGGAGCCGAGGCACGGACACTATAGTGCAGCAGGACAGGGTAGCCAAGGGACGGACACTAGAGTGCCGGACAGGGGAGCCGAGGCACGGACACTATAGTGCAGCAGGACAGGGTAGCCGAGGCACGGACACTATAGTGCAGCAGGACAGTGTAGCCAAGGGACGGACGCTAGAGTGCCGGACAGGGGAGCCGAGGCACGGACACTATAGTGCAGCATGACAGTGTAGACAAGGGACGGACACTAGAGTGCCGGACAGGGGAGCCGAGGCACGGACACTATTGTGCAGCAGGACAGGGTAGCCGAGGCACGGACACTATAGTGCAGCAGGACAGTGTAGCCAAGGGACGGACACTAGAGTGCCGGACAGGGGAGCCGAGGCACGGACACTATAGTGCAGCAGGACAGGGTAGCCTTGGCACGGACACTATAGTGCAGCAGGACAGTGTAGCCAAGGGACGGACACTAGAGTGCCGGACAGGGGAGACGAGGCACGGACACTATAGTGCAGCAGGACAGGGTAGCCAAGGGACGGACACTAGAGTGCCGGACAAGGGAGCCGAGGCACGGACACTATAGTGCAGCAGGACAGGGTAGCCGTGGCACGGACACTATAGTGCAGCAGGACAGGGTAGCCAAGGGACAGACACTAGAGTGCCGGACAGGGGAGCCGAGGCACGGACACTATAGTGCAGCAGGACAGGGTAGCCGTGGCACGGACACTATAGTGCAGCAGGACAGTGTAGCCAAGGGACGGACACTAGAGTGCCGGACAGGGGAGCCGAGGCACGGACACTATAGTGCAGCAGGACAGGGTAGCCGTGGCACGGACACTATAGTGCAGCAGGACAGTGTAGCCAAGGGACGGACACTAGAGTGCCGGACAGGGGAGCCGAGGCACGGACACTATAGTGCAGCAGGACAGGGTAGCCGTGGCACGGACACTATAGTGCAGCAGGACAGTGTAGCCAAGGGACGGACACTAGAGTGCCGGACAGGGGAGCCGAGGCACGGACACTATAGTGCAGCAGGACAGGGTAGCCAAGGGACGGACACTAGAGTGCCGGACAGGGGAGCCGAGGCACGGACACTATAGTGCAGCAGGACAGGGTAGCCGTGGCACGGACACTATAGTGCAGCAGGACAGTGTAGCCAAGGGACGGACACTAGAGTGCCGGACAGGGGAGCCGAGGCACGGACACTATAGTGCAGCAGGACAGGGTAGCCAAGGGACGGACACTAGAGTGCCGGACAAGGGAGCCGAGGCACGGACACTATAGTGCAGCAGGACAGGGTAGCCGTGGCACGGACACTATAGTGCAGCAGGACAGTGTAGCCAAGGGACGGACACTAGAGTGCCGGACAGGGGAGCCGAGGCACGGACACTATAGTGCAGCAGGACAGGGTAGCCGTGGCACGGACACTATAGTGCAGCAGGACAGTGTAGCCAAGGGACGGACACTAGAGTGCCGGACAGGGGAGCCGAGGCACGGACACTATAGTGCAGCAGGACAGGGTAGCCAAGGGACGGACACTAGAGTGCCGGACAAGGGAGCCGAGGCACGGACACTATAGTGCAGCAGGACAGGGTAGCCGTGGCACGGACACTATAGTGCAGCAGGACAGTGTAGCCAAGGGACGGACACTAGAGTGCCGGACAGGGGAGCCGAGGCACGGACACTATTGTGCAGCAGGACAGGGTAGCCGAGGCACGGACACTATAGTGCAGCAGGACAGTGTAGCCAAGGGACGGACACTAGAGTGCCGGACAGGGGAGCCGAGGCACGGACACTATAGTGCAGCAGGACAGGGTAGCCGTGGCACGGACACTATAGTGCAGCAGGACAGTGTAGCCAAGGGACGGACACTAGAGTGCCGGACAGGGGAGCCGAGGCACGGACACTATAGTGCAGCATGACAGTGTAGACAAGGGACGGACACTAGAGTGCCGGACAGGGGAGCCGAGGCACGGACACTATAGTGCAGCATGACAGTGTAGACAAGGGACGGACACTAGAGTGCCGGACAGGGGAGCCGAGGCACGGACACTATAGTGCAGCAGGACAGGGTAGCCATGGCACGGACACTATAGTGCAGCAGGACAGGGTAGCCAAGGGACGGACACTAGAGTGCCGGACAGGGGAGCCGAGGCACGGACACTATAGTGCAGCAGGACAGTGTAGCCAAGGGACGGACACTAGAGTGCCGGACAGGGGAGCCGAGGCACGGACACTATAGTGCAGCAGGACAGGGTAGCCGTGGCACGGACACTATAGTGCAGCAGGACAGGGTAGCCGTGGCACGGACACTATAGTGCAGCAGGACAGTGTAGCCAAGGGACGGACACTATAGTGCAGCAGGACAGTGTAGCCAAGGGACGGACACTAGAGTGCCGGACAGGGGAGCCGAGGCACGGACACTATAGTGCAGCAGGACAGGGTAGCCGAGGCACGGACACTATAGTGTAGCAGGACAGTGTAGCCAAGGGACGGACACTAGAGTGCCGGACAGGGGAGCCGAGGCACGGACACTATAGTGCAGCAGGACAGGGTAGCCGTGGCACGGACACTATAGTGCAGCAGGACAGTGTAGCCAAGGGACGGACACTAGATTGCCGGACAGGGGAGCCGAGGCACGGACACTATAGTGCAGCAGGACAGTGTAGCCAAGGGACGGACACTAGAGTGCCGGACAGGGGAGCCGAGGCACGGACACTATAGTGCAGCAGGACAGGGTAGCCGTGGCACGGACACTATAGTGCAGCAGGACAGTGTAGCCAAGGGACGGACACTATAGTGCAGCAGGACAGTGTAGCCAAGGGACGGACACTAGATTGCCGGACAGGGGAGCCGAGGCACGGACACTATAGTGCAGCAGGACAGTGTAGCCAAGGGACGGACACTAGAGTGCCGGACAGGGGAGCCGAGGCACGGACACTATAGTGCAGCAGGACAGGGTAGCCGTGGCACGGACACTATAGTGCAGCAGGACAGTGTAGCCAAGGGACGGACACTATAGTGCAGCAGGACAGTGTAGCCAAGGGACGGACACTAGAGTGCCGGACAGGGGAGCCGAGGCACGGACACTATAGTGCAGCAGGACAGGGTAGCCGAGGCACGGACACTATAGTGTAGCAGGACAGTGTAGCCAAGGGACGGACACTAGAGTGCCGGACAGGGGAGCCGAGGCACGGACACTATAGTGCAGCAGGACAGGGTAGCCGTGGCACGGACACTATAGTGCAGCAGGACAGTGTAGCCAAGGGACGGACACTAGATTGCCGGACAGGGGAGCCGAGGCACGGACACTATAGTGCAGCAGGACAGTGTAGCCAAGGGACGGACACTAGAGTGCCGGACAGGGGAGCCGAGGCACGGACACTATAGTGCAGCAGGACAGGGTAGCCGTGGCACGGACACTATAGTGCAGCAGGACAGGGTAGCCGTGGCACGGACACTATAGTGCAGCAGGACAGTGTAGCCAAGGGACGGACACTAGAGTGCCGGACAGGGGAGCCGAGGCACGGACACTATAGTGCAGCAGGACAGTGTAGCCAAGGGACGGACACTAGACTACCGGACAGGGGAGCCGAGGCACGGACACTATAGTGCAGCAGGACAGGGTAGCCGTGGCACGGACACTAGAGTGCCGGACAGGGGAGCCGAGGCACGGACACTATTGTGCAGCAGGACAGGGTAGCCGACGCACGGACACTATAGTGCAGCAGGACAGTGTAGCCAAGGGACGGACACTATAGTGCAGCAGGACAGTGTAGCCAAGGGACGGACACTAGAGTGCCGGACAGGGGAGCCGAGGCACGGACACTATAGTGCAGCAGGACAGTGTAGCTAAGGGACGGACACTAGAGTGCCGGACAGGGGAGCCGAGGCACGGACACTATAGTGCAGCAGGACAGGGTAGCCGTGGCACGGACACTATAGTGCAGCAGGACAGTGTAGCCAAGGGACGGACACTAGAGTGCCGGACAGGGGAGCCGAGGCACGGACACTATAGTGCAGCAGGACAGGGTAGCCAAGGGACGGACACTAGACTACCGGACAGGGGAGCCGAGGCACGGACACTATAGTGCAGCAGGACAGGGTAGCCGTGGCACGGACACTATAGTGCAGCAGGACAGTGTAGCCAAGGGACGGACACTAGAGTGCCGGACAGGGCAGCCGATGGGCGGACAGTATAGTGCAGCAGGACAGTGTAGCCAAGTTTCGGACACTAGAGTGCCGGACAGGGGAGCCGAGGGGCGGACACTAGAGTGCCGGACAGGGGAGCCGAGGGGCGGACACTAGAGTGCCGGACAGGATAGCCGAGACACGGACACTATAGTGCAGCAGGACAGTGTAGCCAAGGGACGGACACTAGAGTGCCGGACAGGGGAGCCGAGGCACGGACACTATAGTGCAGCAGGACAGGGTAGCCGTGGCACGGACACTATAGTGCAGCAGGACAGTGTAGCCAAGGGACGGACACTAGAGTGCCGGACAGGGGAGCCGAGGCACGGACACTATAGTGCAGCAGGACAGGGTAGCCAAGGGACGGACACTAGAGTTCCGGACAGGGGAGCCGAGGCACGGACACTATAGTGCAGCAGGACAGGGTAGCCGTGGCACGGACACTATAGTGCAGCAGGACAGTGTAGCCAAGGGACGGACACTAGAGTGCCGGACAGGGGAGCCGAGGCACGGACACTATAGTGCAGCAGGACAGGGTAGCCAAGGGACGGACACTAGAGTTCCGGACAGGGGAGCCGAGGCACGGACACTATAGTGCAGCAGGACAGGGTAGCCGTGGCACGGACACTATAGTGCAGCAGGACAGTGTAGCCAAGGGACGGACACTAGAGTGCCGGACAGGGGAGCCGAGGCACGGACACTATAGTGCAGCAGGACAGGGTAGCCGAGGCACGGACACTATAGTGCAGCAGGACAGTGTAGCCAAGGGACGGACACTAGAGTGCCGGACAGGGGAGCCGAGGCACGGACACTATAGTGCAGCAGGACAGGGTAGCCAAGGGACGGACACTAGAGTGCCGGACAAGGGAGCCGAGGCACGGACACTATAGTGCAGCAGGACAGGGTAGCCGTGGCACGGACACTATAGTGCAGCAGGACAGTGTAGCCAAGGGACGGACACTAGAGTGCCGGACAGGGGAGCCGAGGCACGGACACTATTGTGCAGCAGGACAGGGTAGCCGAGGCACGGACACTATAGTGCAGCAGGACAGTGTAGCCAAGGGACGGACACTAGAGTGCCGGACAGGGGAGCCGAGGCACGGACACTATAGTGCAGCAGGACAGGGTAGCCAAGGGACGGACACTAGAGTGCCGGACAGGGGAGCCGAGGCACGGACACTATAGTGCAGCAGGACAGGGTAGCCGTGGCACGGACACTATAGTGCAGCAGGACAGTGTAGCCAAGGGACGGACACTAGAGTGCCGGACAGGGGAGCCGAGGCACGGACACTATAGTGCAGCAGGACAGGGTAGCCAAGGGACGGACACTAGAGTGCCGGACAAGGGAGCCCAGGCACGGACACTATAGTGCAGCAGGACAGGGTAGCCGTGGCACGGACACTATAGTGCAGCAGGACAGGGTAGCCAAGGGACGGACACTAGAGTGCCGGACAGGGGAGCCGAGGCACGGACACTATAGTGCAGCAGGACAGGGTAGCCGTGGCACGGACACTATAGTGCAGCAGGACAGTGTAGCCAAGGGACGGACACTAGAGTGCCGGACAGGGGAGCCGAGGCACGGACACTATAGTGCAGCAGGACAGGGTAGCCAAGGGACGGACACTAGAGTGCCGGACAGGGGAGCCGAGGCACGGACACTATAGTGCAGCAGGACAGGGTAGCCGTGGCACGGACACTATAGTGCAGCAGGACAGTGTAGCCAAGGGACGGACACTAGAGTGCCGGACAGGGGAGCCGAGGCACGGACACTATAGTGCAGCAGGACAGGGTAGCCAAGGGACGGACACTAGAGTGCCGGACAAGGGAGCCGAGGCACGGACACTATAGTGCAGCAGGACAGGGTAGCCGTGGCACGGACACTATAGTGCAGCAGGACAGTGTAGCCAAGGGACGGACACTAGAGTGCCGGACAGGGGAGCCGAGGCACGGACACTATTGTGCAGCAGGACAGGGTAGTCGAGGCACGGACACTATAGTGCAGCAGGACAGTGTAGCCAAGGGACGGACACTAGAGTGCCGGACAGGGGAGCCGAGGCACGGACACTATAGTGCAGCAGGACAGGGTAGCCGTGGCACGGACACTATAGTGCAGCAGGACAGTGTAGCCAAGGGACGGACACTAGAGTGCCGGACAGGGGAGCCGAGGCACGGACACTATAGTGCAGCAGGACAGGGTAGCCAAGGGACGGACACTAGAGTGCCGGACAGGGGAGCCGAGGCACGGACACTATAGTGCAGCAGGACAGGGTAGCCGAGGCACGGACACTATAGTGCAGCAGGACAGTGTAGCCAAGGGACGGACACTAGAGTGCCGGACAGGGGAGCCGAGGCACGGACACTATAGTGCAGCATGACAGTGTAGACAAGGGACGGACACTAGAGTGCCGGACAGGGGAGCCGAGGCACGGACACGATTGTGCAGCAGGACAGGGTAGCCGAGGCACGGACACTATAGTGCAGCAGGACAGTGTAGCCAAGGGACGGACACTAGAGTGCCGGACAGGGGAGCCGAGGCACGGACACTATAGTGCAGCAGGACAGGGTAGCCGTGGCACGGACACTATAGTGCAGCAGGACAGTGTAGCCAAGGGACGGACACTAGAGTGCCGGACAGGGGAGCCGAGGCACGGACACTATAGTGCAGCAGGACAGGGTAGCCAAGGGACGGACACTAGAGTGCCGGACAAGGGAGCCGAGGCACGGACACTATAGTGCAGCAGGACAGGGTAGCCGTGGCACGGACACTATAGTGCAGCAGGACAGGGTAGCCAAGGGACGGACACTAGAGTGCCGGACAGGGGAGCCGAGGCACGGACACTATAGTGCAGCAGGACAGGGTAGCCGTGGCACGGACACTATAGTGCAGCAGGACAGTGTAGCCAAGGGACGGACACTAGAGTGCCGGACAGGGGAGCCGAGGCACGGACACTATAGTGCAGCAGGACAGGGTAGCCGTGGCACGGACACTATAGTGCAGCAGGACAGTGTAGCCAAGGGACGGACACTAGAGTGCCGGACAGGGGAGCCGAGGCACGGACACTATAGTGCAGCAGGACAGGGTAGCCGTGGCACGGACACTATAGTGCAGCAGGACAGTGTAGCCAAGGGACGGACACTAGAGTGCCGGACATGGGAGCCGAGGCACGGACACTATAGTGCAGCAGGACAGGGTAGCCAAGGGACGGACACTAGAGTGCCGGACAGGGGAGCCGAGGCACGGACACTATAGTGCAGCAGGACAGGGTAGCCGTGGCACGGACACTATAGTGCAGCAGGACAGTGTAGCCAAGGGACGGACACTAGAGTGCCGGACAGGGGAGCCGAGGCACGGACACTATAGTGCAGCAGGACAGGGTAGCCAAGGGACGGACACTAGAGTGCCGGACAAGGGAGCCGAGGCACGGACACTATAGTGCAGCAGGACAGGGTAGCCGTGGCACGGACACTATAGTGCAGCAGGACAGTGTAGCCAAGGGACGGACACTAGAGTGCCGGACAGGGGAGCCGAGGCACGGACACTATAGTGCAGCAGGACAGGGTAGCCGTGGCACGGACACTATAGTGCAGCAGGACAGTGTAGCCAAGGGACGGACACTAGAGTGCCGGACAGGGGAGCCGAGGCACGGACACTATAGTGCAGCAGGACAGGGTAGCCAAGGGACGGACACTAGAGTGCCGGACAAGGGAGCCGAGGCACGGACACTATAGTGCAGCAGGACAGGGTAGCCGTGGCACGGACACTATAGTGCAGCAGGACAGTGTAGCCAAGGGACGGACACTAGAGTGCCGGACAGGGGAGCCGAGGCACGGACACTATTGTGCAGCAGGACAGGGTAGCCGAGGCACGGACACTATAGTGCAGCAGGACAGTGTAGCCAAGGGACGGACACTAGAGTGCCGGACAGGGGAGCCGAGGCACGGACACTATAGTGCAGCAGGACAGGGTAGCCGTGGCACGGACACTATAGTGCAGCAGGACAGTGTAGCCAAGGGACGGACACTAGAGTGCCGGACAGGGGAGCCGAGGCACGGACACTATAGTGCAGCATGACAGTGTAGACAAGGGACGGACACTAGAGAGCCGGACAGGGGAGCCGAGGCACGGACACTATAGTGCAGCATGACAGTGTAGACAAGGGACGGACACTAGAGTGCCGGACAGGGGAGCCGAGGCACGGACACTATAGTGCAGCAGGACAGGGTAGCCATGGCACGGACACTATAGTGCAGCAGGACAGGGTAGCCAAGGGACGGACACTAGAGTGCCGGACAGGGGAGCCGAGGCACGGACACTATAGTGCAGCAGGACAGTGTAGCCAAGGGACGGACACTAGAGTGCCGGACAGGGGAGCCGAGGCACGGACACTATAGTGCAGCAGGACAGGGTAGCCGTGGCACGGACACTATAGTGCAGCAGGACAGTGTAGCCAAGGGACGGACACTAGAGTGCCGGACAGGGGAGCCGAGGCACGGACACTATAGTGCAGCAGGACAGGGTAGCCATGGCACGGACACTATAGTGCAGCAGGACAGGGTAGCCAAGGGACGGACACTAGAGTGCCGGACAGGGGAGCCGAGGCACGGACACTATAGTGCAGCAGGACAGTGTAGACAAGGGACGGACACTAGAGTGCCGGACAGGGGAGCCGAGGCACGGACACTATAGTGCAGCAGGACAGTGTAGCCAAGGGACGGACACTAGAGTGCCGGACAGGGGAGCCGAGGCACGGACACTATAGTGCAGCAGGACAGGGTAGCCGTGGCACGGACACTATAGTGCAGCAGGACAGTGTAGCCAAGGGACGGACACTAGAGTGCCGGACAGGGGAGCCGAGGCACGGACACTATAGTGCAGCAGGACAGGGTAGCCATGGCACGGACACTATAGTGCAGCAGGACAGGGTAGCCAAGGGACGGACACTAGAGTGCCGGACAGGGGAGCCGAGGCAGGGACACTATAGTGCAGCAGGACAGGGTAGCCGAGGCACGGACACTATAGTGCAGCAGGACAGTGTAGCCAAGGGACGGACACTAGAGTGCCGGACAGGGGAGCCGAGGCACGGACACTATAGTGCAGCATGACAGTGTAGACAAGGGACGGACACTAGAGTGCCGGACAGGGGAGCCGAGGCACGGACACTATTGTGCAGCAGGACAGGGTAGCCGAGGCACGGACACTATAGTGCAGCAGGACAGTGTTCCAAGGGACGGACACTAGAGTGCCGGACAGGGCAGCCGAGGGGCGGACACTAGAGGTCCGGACAGGGGAGCCGAGGGGCGGACACTAGAGTGCCGGACAGGGTAGCCGAGACACGGACACTATAGTGCAGCAGGACAGTGTAGCCAAGGGACGGACACTAGTGTGCAGCAGGACAGTGTAGCCGAGGGACGGACACTATAGTGCAGCAGGACAGGGTAGCCGAGGCACGGTCACTAGAGTGCCGGACAGGGTAGCCGAGGGGCGGACAGTACTCGCGGAGGCGCGGCCGGTCTCTACGCCGCGCTCTGCTGACGTCACACCGGCGCGCCTCCCGACCTTGTTTACGCGCGGCTGCGGGCGGGGCCTGACGTCACGGGTCGTCTCCGGTGCGCGCCACCTCGCAGCTCCTAGCGCGGTCTCCGTGTCTGCCGGCGCCGCGGAGGTATGCGTGGATCCTTGTCTTTGTTCGGCAGGCAAGCTTTTTTTCACAGACGAGAGAGCCAAACTCCCGATCGTGCATCTTCGGGGTTTTTTTTTTAATTTTATTTTGGACAAGTAATGATAACTAATGGTTAGAGACCTGCAAAAATCGCGGATTTATTCGGTGATAGGCTAGAATTCAAACACATATTCCTCTTAGATAATTTTGCTATTGGCTTACTGTTCATCTGGACGAATCTCAACCAGTTATAAACCCTCAACCAAAGAAGGATCGAATCACAGACAAACCAGCTGTGACGACTTACAAGTCGGCAGCCAATGAACTTGCGTTTTTTGCCTGAGTGTACAGCGGTATGTGCAGTCTATCCTGAAGGCCATCGAAACCGCGAATTTTGCAGGTCTCTACTAATGGTCAATTAGGTTAGGTGCGCTACATTATAAATACTTTAAAACATTGCGGACGGTTTATTTGGTTAGGAAAGCTACAGTAAAGATACTGTGAAATCATGTAAACGGTTTCCTAGCCCTGGATAGCTACATATCAAAAAGTTATTTGCTAAGCAACCTTCGGGGAATTTCGGGTGTGGCTCTCTCGCCTGTGAAATGCAGGCTTCCCGGCTTCTACGTCGCACGTACATGTTAACTGCACACGTGTGTCAGTGAGGTTGTGACGCTCGCTTGTGCTCCTAGCGCTGTATCGCCCTTGGACTGGCGCGCATTTTTTTTTTTTTTTTTTTTTTTCGTCGTTTGAGTGGTAACAATAACATTATATGGCGAGAAATAAAGGTGTAATAATGCAAGTCCATTGAGTGATTTTAATATTCTGTACTGAGTTTTGCATACCCAAAAATTATTCTGAAACCCTGCGTTTAGATCATTTTCACTATCCTAAAAATACTATTTGAAAAAATACGAATTCTCATTCACCCTCACCGTATACGTGAATGCTTTTCGCATACAGACACCACTCGGATATCTTGAGCAGTTTTCAGAACTCGTGTTTTTTTTCTGGAGCTCTGTACAATATATGTATGCACGGGTTGTTTTTTGCTCGTGATTTTAAATAATTCCAATCCATTACATAATAATACATAATTGTTTGTATTTTTTTAAAATTTAATCAATATTTGTTTTTAGAATTTTCAAGGCAAATTTATATCTAAACACAAGCATGAACTTCGCTCATGTAATTTGAATTAACCGTTCTTATATACATGTTGTGAAACTCTTTGATTTTAGGATATCATTAAAAACCAATACAAATTTTTGTTTCACGAAATCATAGACACACCTTAATTTTTTAATGTTTTCAAAAATATTTTTAAATATATAAAATATACATTTAGTATAAAGTATTTTACGATAAAGGTTATATACGAAAGTTTAATTTGAAATTGTTTCCTACACGATGTCGTACTCTCAATTCAAGTTGGATTGAAATATGAATTAGTCTTAGTAAATAAACACTTTTTTTTTAAATTGATAAACCTATTTAAACTTTCTATTAATGTTACACTATTAGTTCAATTTAAATCTCTTACAAATACAAAGTCATAAGTTTTTTTTTACAAGAGACCGCTTTATACGCCACATGATTTGGACAATATAGGACCCGCAAGACGCCACGTTTATTTCAAAAGATTTTGGGCCAAAAGCGTATTTTATCTTTTGAATTTAAAATTTTTGTTTCGATATGGCATATTTTATGATTTAATGGAATGCCTGACATTAATGCTTACCTTGAAAAGTCATTGGTGTTTGAAATTTAATTAATTTTTTAGCATTTAGCCTACTGCAGTTAATAATATTTTCATTAGACTCGAATTTGTGGTTCTTTCAAATTTCTTAATTGGATGATCTATGCATTAATGAAGGCAACTTTTCAATTTAAAAACGCTGTTAAAAGTATTGGCATGAAAACTATTTAATTCAATATGGTATCTTTCGGTTATTATCATCTCTCCGCCTTAAGCCGGGATCAAAATAGCCCGTCGCCTCCATCCATCCGTCATCCGCCCACCAATCAAGAAACCTGCAGCCAATCAGATGGCCTGAAAAATTCCACCCGTCCGCCCGTAAAAAGCTTGGTAATTTCATACTTTTGACGAACGGAAGAATGAAATTACAACCTCCATATGTCTGCAAGGGTTTTGCGTGTTGAATCTTATTATATCAGAAGGTACCGATGTTTGTTTTATTTCTCGTCGTTTGAGTGGTAACAATAACATTAGATGTCGAGCTGCTTCCATGGTTGTTTTTAACATACGTTTGAACATATTTGAAAGTTTTTTTCTCCTTAAAACAAAATAGTTCTAGTGATAGAAGGGTAATCAATTACGCATGGTATTTTTTTAATGTTTAAATAAATACAAGAATGAAAAAAAAAATTGTTTAGTTAACATTATACCACTCGTGCATTTGTTGTTCTGTCACATATTAAAAAACGGATTTACACTATGTTTAATATAAAGGGTGTAAAAGAGTTTGGGAGGGGGAATCTTATATAATTCTATGAGATCGACGATAATGTACGCTATGCACTTATAACTCTTTAAACTATTTCGTTTTTAGTTTGAATTATTTAAACATTAAAAATTCCATGCGTAATTAATTACCTTTCTGTACTTAAATTTTATTTCAGAATTAAACATTTCAAATATGTTCAAATGTACGTAAGTTAAAAAAAAAAATCATGGAAGCAGCTAAACAATTAAAACAAACATCAAAACCTTCTAATATAAAAAGATTAGACACGCAAAAACCTTGCAGACATTTGGAGGTTATAATAACATCCTTCCATCCGTCAAAAATATAAAGTTACCAAGCTTTTTGACGGGCGGGTGGTGGAATTTTTCGGGCCATCTGATTGGCTGCAGGTTGCGTAATGCAGGCGATGGACGGTTGTAATTCCAACTTAAGGCGTACAGATAAAAACATAAATTAATAATAATTATAATAATAACGTACACTCGCGCGAAATTTTACAACCATTGAATGACACTTGGAGAATATCTGTTGAGGAAATGTATGCCAGAACAACTAATGCAAGAGAAGTGTAGTTGCTAAAGTACAAAAATAGCTTGTAACTAATATTAAGTACGAGAAAATAAAAAAAAAGAATCAACGTGACTTGTGAGACATACTGACTAGATAAAAACCAACGGATTGCGTACTTCGGAATGACTGACGTGTCACATGTTCTTGTTCTGTCAGCCACATCCTGCTTGGAGCGAGATGACGGCGGAAATATCACGACCGCCTCCTGTCACTTGACTCGCCACTTCCCGGTTTTTGAAAAACGAAAAAGGATTCACCCGCCATCACGCCTGTTGTCCCCCCCCCCCCACCCCACTTATTAATGCGTTGTGCCGAGCTTCGAAGGAACCACGCGATATGAAAACTACGCTGGATATCTCCGAGTGGCGTCTGCTCACGAAAATAATTCAAGAATATACTGAGATCGGAATAATTGTAGATCAGTTTCCGCATCTCGTTTTTAAAATGAAATTATCGTAGGGTGAAAATGACTAAAAACAGATGTTTTCAAAATAATATTTAGGTATGAAACATGCGGTAGAGATTCTTGAAAGCACTCAAGTGACGTACATTACACTTTTATCTTCATTTCTACGTCATATAATGTTATGGTAATCGCCCAAATGCGCAATGAGAAGACTGCGGGCTAGTTTAGAGCCTTTCCGAACGAACGTAAAATTTTGTCTAAACATATTTCACACAAATATGTCGATTATAAATAAAATTGTAAAAACTTTGACTGACATCTGTTTGGTGCAAATATAATGGCCAGAAAATTTTTATATGCATTCTTTCAATTTTTTTTCCGCGCGATAAAAAAAATTGTGTGCGTGGAGTTATATAGATAGAGAAAAAATATTTTTATTTTCGATAAAACTATCCACATAAAAATGAATGATAATTATAAACACAATTGCACAAATCAGTAACTATTTTCCACACGAAAAAATAAATTATAGATTCTTTAAATTAAATAAATATGGCAGCGTCAATCGTATCTAACTATTCCGGTCATACGATCAGAATTTTCGTAACGCTAGAAAATTGTAACCCCATCAGTACGAATTATTTCCGACTATTTATCAAAGCCTATGAAGCATTTCTAACGGCGGTAACATATTTTCGACGTAAAAATAAATTTTTTTAAGGAGTTAAATTGAAATAATATTCAAATAACTGTCAAACCTATAAACCGCGTCTATTGAAAAAGATGAACACTGAAGTTTCACAGAAAAAAATTAAAATACTAATTTAAGTTATTTTTCATTAGGTTATTATTTAAATGTCTATTTATATGAAAATGATCTGAAACTGGCAAAAAAAAAATTTAGGCTGAGTTTATAAACTAAACAAAATAAACGCAAGAACACAAGAAACACAAGAAACAAAAAGTTAAAGATAACGTTACGTTATAGTTATTGTTAACGTTAAAGTTAAATAACGAAGTTAAATAACATTTAAATATGCAGAAAATGTTCTTTTCTTTTTATCACACGCACCGAGGGTTCGTTTCCTGTCGCACAGTAAAAGCAAAATCACGCTTTTAAATAAAATTATTAAGATTTTCAAACGTCTAAATGAAAAACCATTACCTACTATTTAGAAAAAAAAGCCCACTCTATTTTTTTTCTTCAAAAGTTTAAGTTTCAAGTTGTAGGGTTTGTGATGTCTTGGGAATTGCGTATTTTATAATCTACTGTAGTTTTCTTGTGTTAGAAGCGTTTTGCGTCTTTGTGCTTTTGCTTTTCTTGCAGAGTTTATAAACCCAGCATTTAATTTCCTGAAGTGTGCAGTAATCAGCACATCTACAGTACGCCTGGTCGTGGATACGACAAAGACAATCATACGTCATCGAGCGCTGGTAAAGACCCTGTCATGCGGTTCAATTTATCTCCACATAGATTTGACAACAAAATTTGAGAGGTGATAATCGTAAGAAATATAGCTTCAAATTTTCTCCATCAAGTAGACTTGAACAGATAACCTCAAATCCTATCAAAGTTAATGATTGGTCTGAGTTAGCTGAAAAGTTTCAGAATGTACTTTATTAAGTTTTGGTTCGAAATTTTTTTTTTAAATTTTGTGATTTTTATGCATTTCTTAATTTTTAAAAGATTGTAAATTTAAATCACATTAATGTTCGTTGCTCAATAAAACGAATATTTTGCGATCTTTAAATGTTATATGTTATAACCTCTTTTTTTTTTGTTCTCCCATATGTCTTTCGCCATTTTAAAGATTCGCAGTGACGCAAAAGTCCTCCATTTACGTTTTAATTCGGCACGAATGCATAATTGCGTCAAACATCCAGAATATTTTAGAAAAATTCCTATATACAATATATTTGCTGGAAGCTAAAATCATCAATCTTGTCAAAAAAAACATGGCTCCGCTAGTAACGTGCTCAGTGACGTCATAATCCTCCCAACATTATTTGTCCATCTTTGTTGGAAGGTGTTGCAAGCGAAAGCTTGCCAGTGTGACAGGAATTCTGCTCGTACAATGCGCGGTCGCGACCGATCTTTCGCTGAAGTCTCGCCCGTTAAGTATTACAGTAATTCCCGCCTGCTAAGGCTCTGAGCTTGTGCGCTTTTCCCTCGCGTCAGATGTTTGTTTTCCTGCGGTTGTGACTTTTCTCTGGCCCTGCGTCATGTTTTTTTTCTTCTTCTTTAGACGGCATGGTGTGATGAATCACTTATTTACAAAGCGAAGGCGATCTTTCTGCGTCAAATAGAAAAAAAAACTTTCAATTTTGTTGTTGTTGTTTTTTCACCTCGCATGGTTATAGTGGGCTTCGATTCATTTGTTTGCCGACTCTGTGCTCATAAATTAGAAAAATTTGTTTAAAAAAATTATACGTGAGATGTATTTCAGTTATGTATTAGTAGAGACCTGCAAATTTCGCGTATTCATTCGGGGATAGGCTAGAATTCAAACACATATACCTCTTAGATAATTTTGCTATTGGCTTACTGTTCACCTGGACGAATCTCAACCAGTTATAAACCCTCAACCAAAGAAGGATCGAATCACAGACAAACCAGCTGAGACGACTTACAAGTCGGCAGCCAATGAACTTGCGTTATTTGCCCAAATGTACAGGGGTATGTGCAGTCTATCCTGAAGGCCATCGAAACCGCGAATTTTGCAGGTCTCTATGTATTAGATTAGATATGAAAATTATTTTTTTACATACTTGTAGGGAAGTTATAATCATCTAATTTGGTTGGAATATTCGCACATTCAACGTCCACAAGCGTGTAAATTTGGATTGTTAAAGCTGCAGTACAATTATGGAAATAAGTAAAATAATGTGAGTAATTTGATAATAGATGTAGTTGCTGGCACAATCTCAGGAAAAACCAATGGATATGGGGAGGAATTATTTTTTTTTTGCGAAAAAATCTAAAGCACATTAGGTTCCAGCAAGGAATACCTCAGATTTTTCTTCCTTGTAATTGGCGGCCATCTGCGAGATAAGTCGTTGCCTTATTTGACCGAGCCACTCAGGACTCGTTTGCTTCCGCACTGAATTTCTGTGATTGGTGTAACGACAGTAGACATGCACCTGGAAAAAAAACCCTCACCCAATGATGAAACACAGACGATGCTACAGTGTTATAACTTACAGCTGGTCTCGAAATCTCTTCGTGAAAATCAGCAGCTGATGCCGGAACATCAGTAGCGCGACGGTGCTATGCGAAGATGACGATGCAACAGAAGAATATCACATCTTTGTAAATATTACTCGCGCGACAAGCAAATATAAAATTTATATGTTTTCTGCAGTTACATACCTACGCACCAAACATACGACAACCATAAATGCTTGCAGGTTTTCGTAGTACGTATGTTTCAGAGGGGTAGCAGGCACTAGGACGACAGTCCTTTCACCAAAAGTTTGGAGAAAAGACTTAAGGTCTAGTGCCTTTCGGTTTAAAGCCTGTTCCGTCTAGTGCCTTTCGGCCTAGTGCCTGTTCGATCTAGTACATTTGGTTCAAACGCCTGTTTCCAGAGTCAAGACATATTCCCAGCGAGATGAATTTTCAAGTTTTCGGCCTAGAGCCTTTCGGCTAAATGACTTTCGGTGTAGTGCCTTTCGGTCTAATGACTTTCGGTGTAGTACCTTCAGGCTGAATACCCTTCGGTCGAGAAATTTTCGGCCTACTGACGCGTCCCCGCAGGGCCGCCACACGTCCGGGCAGCGACTTCCCTCGCGGAGCGGATGTGTTCCCGGCAGGCTGTGCGTCAACGCGCGAGTGATTCACGGTCGCCGGAGTAGGGGGAGGAGCTAACTTCTTACGTACTCCCCGCGGGGCGGTGTTGGGGACTCAGTCGATAGCGCGGCGCCGGGAGAGAGCGAGCACGAGCCATGAAGGACAAGATCACCTGCCCGTACGTACCATGGGCTGTGTTCGATCCCGCTCAGGAGTTCAGCTCACAGGGAGAGAACTCAGGGCATTTGTGTTGCTTTTAAGATTTCGTGTTTTTTTGTACAGGATTTTAAATAAGTTTATAATGAAAGAACCGATTTATGAATAACCGTTCGTATGTATGTTAAAAGACACTTTATTTTTGTTTTATAATTTATAAATCAATAAAAAAACTAGGGTTTGTTGATAGAAATAACAGTGCAAATACATTTTACAGTCCACTTTTTACATGTATATTTGTGGTAGATAAGTGTTTCGATAAGTATGTTTGTGTAGTAGTTATCTTGCAAGATGGATAAATGAGACAGGGAAAAAAAAAATATTTTTGTTGGATAGTGAAACCAGTGAAAATATCTTGGTTTGAAAAAAGAGGGGGGGGGGGAGGGGCAGGTTACTTACCTTTTCTTCCCGTCGTTTCTATTTGGCTTACGTGTCAAGTTGTCCTCAAATCAAATCTGCAGGGGTGCCCACAAGGGGGGGTAACGACGCAGACTGCGTCATTAAAATGTCAGGGGGGGGGGGTGCTTAAAAGACGATAAAAATGCAGGGGCGCAACAACAGGGGGGGGGGGCAAGGGTATATTGACGCCCCCCCCCCTCAGAAACCTTGAAGTGGGGGCAAACGGGGGCAAAGAAAGTGTTGTGTAATCAATTTTTAGATAATAAAACTGCTTAAATAGCACCATTTTCCACCTTGAAATACAAATTTTCCCAGGGGAGGACTCCCGGACCCCCCGCTTCAATAGGGGGGATCGAGGATTCTTTATAAAATGATATATTTCCCCCCCCCCCTTTTGGAAATTTAGTTGTTGCGCCCCTGGAAAAATGTATATATTATTTACATAATTATAGCTTCTAATGTGAAAATACGTTTCTGGTGCTTTGATAATTGAAAGAGATCTTGTAAATCAAATTGGCAACCCCCGCACTTTCCTCAACAAAAACAGTTTGGCATCTGTCGGTTCAGGATGGAAATATTACCTGATATGACCAAAATTATAATTAGAAAATCAGTTTTAATTAATGCAAAATGTGATAAAATATAATACTAAAAAAGTATAATATTATAAAATCATTGAGAAAATGGCATAAAAAATTTCGGGGGGGGGGGCCGCATCATTAGGTTAGGGGGGGGTGAGTCATAGTGTTTGGGGGGGGGGGGGGGTGGGCACCTCTGAAATCTGACAGTAATTCTCTAAATTAGTACCAACGATATATTCGTTAGTCTTCTGATACTGTTCATTCTGTTGCAATTGTGTTTGTAAACAACTTAATGTGTTTGTTTGCGTTCGTAAACGAACACCGTGTGTTGCTCTGCAATTGTCAGAGTGTAAATGGGTACACCTGGTATACTAACTTTGAGAAACTGTCAAATCTGAGACAAGCTGCACAGAAAAACAGTTACAAAACAAAACAAAACACGTTCATTATTTTAATTACTTTTTTTTAAATTTAATTTAAATTGGGCTTTGTGTCTGGTTAACACCTATATCGTGTGGACAGTAATAATCAACGACACATATTAGCAGTCAGTGGCTGACGCAAGGGAATGTTTATATGTAGGTATGTATGTATGTATGTATGTAGGTATGTATGTATGTATGTATGTATGTATGTATGTATATATATATGTGTGTGTGTGGGTGTGTGTGTGTGTGTGTGTATCCCGGGTCCAAAATGTTATTAATAAGTTCCAATATTCGGTGAAGGTTAAATCTTGTTTGAGTGATGAAAGGTGATTAGTTAATAACACCTGGAACCACAAACCTTACAATAAGTGTCACATTTTGAGAATGAATAGTGTAATAGTGTCGGAAACCCTTGTAGACATAATTTTTTTTAATATAATACACAAATTCTAATTGTATTTTTTATTTATATATTTCAAAAACTCCATTAAAAAATTCCTGCACCATCCACTTATAATGGTCTCACTTAGCCAGGGGTGTTTTTGTGTAAGTGAGGCTGAATGATAAGTGCGGCACTCTCTGATGCTCCTAGCGAATTGTCGCCTCTAAGCGCAAGGCTGTGGACTGGCACGCAGTCTTCTCGTGAATAGGGCCTAGTTGTATTGTATTTTTCTCTTTTCGTTTTAAATATTCACTACTTATATTCAGCGGGAATATGATTTTTTATTTATTAGTTTATTTTCTTAAAAGTTAATCCATGCTACATTTTTGTATTTTTATATGTTTGTTAATAAAGTATTTTTTTTACGACGTAAACGTTTGTGCGATGGCGTAAGTCCACAATTTTTCATTCCTACGTTATATTTTTTTAAAATACCCTTCAACTAAAACTAATTGCCATGGGCAAAGGCTTAAACATTACTTTTAAGAAGCCACGTGTTAATTTAGTCGTTATTGATTTTTACATGCTGTCGTCTTAAGTGGATGGTATTGCATCAGTTACGAGAGTAGGAGTTTTTCTCAAATCTCGAGTTAAGCAAAAAAAGCAGCAAATACACTGCTGGCTGCGAGAATCTTGTGCAATTGTTGTTTCATAAGCCAACGATGTTCGCCATCAAAACAGATTGCTTCACGACTGCGCAAAGGCCAGCTATTAATTACTGAGCTGTTTACATTGTTTGTTGATACGTCAGTTGGCAACATTGACTATATAAAAAAATATCATTATGACTTTGCGAAGTACTTAAGAGGTTTTTGTTTTTAATTGGCGTGTTCCAGAAAAAAAACGTTTTATTTAAATTAAACATTCATTCAAAAAAACTCACCGTGTGGAAACAGGTCTACATTTCAAAGATTTCACAGATAAATTTATTTAACAAAACTTCAAAAATAAAGCGTGAGCGAGTCTTAGTACTCGCCAGTGATGTGTAAACATTTAACTTCCGTAACGAGCACAATCGTATGTTCTCACGTGGTTCATGTTGGAAATAACTTACAATACGAAACTCGGACACGTATTTTAACGCATAATTCTGAAAAATAATGCCGAGCGTGATATATAAACGTAAATTGTGTTTTCAAGCTTTATTTTTTTAGTTTCCGAACCAGCCGCTAGAATTCGCTGCCGGAGTAGTTACGCTGACTAAATAGAATAATTCGATTTGCAGAACGAAATATTAAACTATATAATGTAACGGCTCCGATAAAAGCTAAACAAATAATAATACTGTAAAAAAAATACTAAACTCCAGCTTTGGGCAAGTTGGGCAAGTATGAACTTTGGTTCGCGCCATCCGCCACAGATGGCAGCATCGTGGTTACATATTTCCGTTCCATGCAAATTCCGTTTAATTCACGAAATTAGTCCTACCAGATGCCGTATATAAAAGCTGAGATGTTACACATACAAAATAAACAATAATTGTATTACCAGTGTACCTGTCTAACCACTTTTCGCAAAAAATTAATTTATACATTTATATATATAATTTATATATATATGATGCTTATTTCAATAATGTAACGCCTGTGACTTTCTAATCGTAAAGACTGTCGTGCCCGCTTTTTTTTACGCTAAGATCACAGTTGTTCCGAACGTGATTGGTTAGAAAAAGACAGTATGTCCATAAAATACTGTCCCATTTATAAATGATAAAGAGTATCAACTGTAAGTGTTGTAGAGTGTTGGTTCAAGGTCACAATTAAAGAGTAACTCAAACAGTTCTAGATAAGCGGATGTGCGAGTACTGCTTTGTTGTTTTCTCGCTTGAAACGCCACCTACACATATAGTAACTCCTAAGCATAATTAGTAAAGGGTGAACCTGTAAAGTTTATTTGGCAACAGGATAAAGCCACTCTCCATTGGAATCTCTTTTGTACGAGAGTGGTTGAACGTCGAAGTCCCTGACCGTTGAATTGGTCGTAATGGTCGAGACAACAGAGCTCTTTTTCGTTTGCATCCACGTTCTCCTGACATAAAGCCATGCAATTATTTTTTTTTCCTTTGGGGCTTTATAAAAGATCGTGTCTACGTTTCGCCGCTCGCTACCTAATGATTTGCCAGAGTTGAGACACAGAATTGAAGAGGCTATTGCTTCCATTACTCCATACATGTTAACCAAAGTATGGGAAGGATTGGACTTAAGGTTGGATATGTATCGCATAACTAATGGTGCACATATTGGAAATTTTTAAGAAAAACTATGTTAGTTTAACTTCAATTGGATGTACGATTTGTTGTAAATAGTCTGAATTAAACTGTTATAATATACCATTGAAACTGGGTCATTCTCTTGTGGACTCCGTGTACTTTAACCTCGTCGCGTCCATCGCTGTTGTCATTCCAGCATTCGGCTCTTCTTCCTCCAGTGCTGACGTGACAGTTTCCTATTATTGGGTCATTCTTGTGTTACGTTTTTGTAAACATGTTTTTTTTCTTCGTGATTATCTCTAACTAATTAAGATAAAAACAAAACCACTGCCAACATTCGTTATCTGCGGGATATTTCCATGACGGCTTTCGCCCGCATCACAAGGCGACAGTTGTTTTTTTTCCAGTTTGCATCACAGTTTCCAGTCAATTATGTGTCTGAAGCATGCAAATCGTGACTTAACAAAGTCTTGAACTATATTGGCGCATGAGGCTGTACTACATCAACTAGAATTTTTATCGTGCTAGTAATTTATAAGTGAACTGTTCTTCGTTGGACGATTTAATGCCTGAAAATAGGAATCTTTAAGACGGCGCATAGTTTCGTACTTGTTTTTTTGGGAAGGGGTGGGTGGAGGTTTGTCGTGCCTATTGAACAGTTGAGTCCTTGGAGAAACAACGCACATCAGGGATAGACCTCTCCAGGAATAAGTAGGACAAGGCATATAGTGAGGAACCAAACCAGCATTTTGGCTGGAGTGGCTCCAGGAAACAAAATCGTAGCAGGAAACTGAGGTCAAGTCGGCCGGCCTGGGATTCGAACGCGGCCTGTCACTAATGCGAGTTCAGTGACTAGCACCGGAATGTCCACATAGAGAATATAATTTGGGAAATGTAAAAATCTTGCCGCACGAAGAGCTGTCTTTGTTTTGACGTCGTAGCTCTCTCCCGGGAGGCCTGAAGCTCGCTCCCCTCTCCCCTCTCCCTTCATACTTCAACCAATGGCGCGCCTGCCTGCGGTCAGAAAAGCAACCCTACCAACCTTGAGAACAGTCGCGAGCCTGACTCACTTTCTTTCACACTTTGCATTTATTATTATTATTTAACCCTTTCACTCACACTTTGTCAGTTACTAAGATATACTTTGTTTTAATTTTTTTTACTGTAACTAATTTTTTTTGTGTGTGGTAGTAATCTTATGCTATAATTGTAACAATGTATATTAATTTTATTATAATTAATAAACAGTAAAATAAAATTTCTTTCTTTCATAGTCATAAAGTATGATGCTCACACATTCAAAGTTTGATAGACTCCATGTATCATTGATATATAAACTGTCCACTTCAGAGCTGAACTCGCATGATCCGTCTCAACCGTCCGTCAATCCTGTGACATTTGACCAACCAGATGAACCGAACCATCCGTCCGTCAAGCCTTAACTTTCGACGGACGGACGTATGAAATCATAACCACAAATACGTCTGAAAGGCATTGTCTTTATTTTTAAAAGTTTTTTTTTTTTTAGTTTGTTTATTGGCTAAGCTGCTTCCGTATTGTGTTTTTAACTTGTATATGGACACGTTTTAAGTTTTATATTTGAAACCAAAATTATCTGAGACACAAAAGTAATTTAAAATAAATTAAAATAAATATTTCAGACTTTGTTTAATCATTTATAAGTGCTTAGCGTACCTGATGGTTCAAACTGGCAAACCTTTACAGATAAATTTCCTCATAAATATAAGCTTAATATAGTTGTTGCCAGTTCATCTGGTTGGTCAAATGTCACAGGATTGACGGACGGTTGAGACGGATCATGCGAGTTCAGCTCTGAAGTGGACAGTTTATATATCAATGATACATGGAGTCTATCAAACTTTGAATGTGTCAGCATCATACTTTATGACTATGAAATAAATAAATTTTATTTTACTGTTTATTAATTATAATACAATTAATATGCATTGTTACAATATAGAATGAGATTACTACCACACACAAAAAAAATCAGAAAAAAAATTAGTTACAGTAAAAAAAATTAAAACAAAGTATATCTTTAGTAACTGACAAAGTGTGAGTGAAAGGGTTAAATAATAATAAATGCAAATATAATAAGTGCGGAACATTGTTAATCGCTCGGTTCGTTGTCGGACGGAAGGATGGCGAAAGGACGGGTGACGGATCATTGTGAGTCCAGCTTCAGCCCTGGAGCCTGTCGACCCACGAACACAGCATTCTGTCGAACTTGGATTTTTGTCTTGTTTTATTTCTTTATTGTCTTTTATTCTCTGTTTGTACCTGTCTGTGTCGTGCCCACCGCTAAAGCCCTAGGCTGTTAGCGGACAAGTTACAAACCAAAATAAATAATAAATAAATTATTATAGACTGCCATTTCTATGAAGTACGAAAAACTTGTAACGCCGTACCTCCTGTGGCAGTAATGCTGGTCCTCACCTCGTTAGCAGCAGCCCCCCGATGACGGAACGCACCCTCTCACCCAGCCATGCAAGTCAGATGTGAACCCCGTGCTACTATGCGAACTGCATATCTAGTGTTCTTTTTGTAACCATCCCATATAACTTTTCGACCAAACAATTTAGTATTCAGTTAACAAAATTAATTATCCCCAGTAATTGCCCACAAGGGAAAGTGCAACTGAGACATATGTATGTTGGCTTTGTGCTATGTGAACGCTCCTGATTCCCCTTACGCCCTTGGCCCTTAATTAATTCTTACCGTCATCTGAGTGTGTCAAGTAATTAAAAGAAACTAAAATATGAAAATAGGTAGTAATCACAGCATGAAGCAATCAGTCTCCAACTTGATTCATATTTTCTAATTATTTACGTTATAATTCGTTACAATATTTCTGGGCCTTTAGACACCTGTTTATGATACAGTTATTAATTTATGAGGGTATTGTACTAGGACATTCTTTAAATTTTCACGTAAAGTTATTTACAGTTTTTTTTGTGCGTTTTGTCGCGAGGTGACGCTCTACCCCTCCCCCGTACCTTCACTTTCCGGCAGTCTTCATCAGGCCGCGACCCAGGCTGAACACGTTTGTCCTGGGGGGGAATATTCAGCCCGTGTATCTGATCCATTAATTCTGGTAACTATTAACAACAACCCGAAACATTTTTCTTTAGTACTCCCACGCGTCCCTGGGTCATTTTGCGATGCAGGGCCTATCCCAACCGTCTTAAACTTCGCCTTGTCACGTGACCACGCCGCGAGGTTAATTAACTTAGGGGACTGGCCGACTCCAGACAGGCTCTTTAATGCACAAGTCGCGCATACGCTTGCCGCCATTAATGCATATTCACGGCTCTAGCAGCTGAGTGAACTCACGTATAAATATTCAACGTACGGGATTGGCCGTCTCCAATCAAAACCATCCCCTAGCAAGTCTGCAGCAAGGACATGACAGATCAAGCTAGGAGTGATTACCGTAACGTGTTTAAACGGGAATCAAAAGTTCTGCGATTTGGTTTTAAAAGCGTGTCTGTAAACATTAATTTGTTTCTCGGTTGTCTAAACAATAACTCGAATTTCTACAGACATTGTGTGGACACGGAAATCACTCGACTTTGTATGCAAGTAAGTACAATGCTTGAGAAGTAACAGTGCAACTTGTCGGGGCGAGCCACATCCGTGTAAAGTGTGAGCAACGTGTCATTAAAACTACGTGTTCCTAAAGCCGCCTACAATCATTTGCCAGTTTTTCTATTGAGCATAGTTAGGAATCAGCTTATTACGCTGGAGAAGGCCTGTGTAGCAGCTAGTATTCTACATTAGGTAACTTACAGCCTACGAGCCTAGTGAACCACGCTGAAGCTGACGACCCACGAACAACATAATTTTTGTTGGACGCACGAACTGGCGCTCTCCTGGAAAATTACTACTACTCCTACCCGGGCACACATACGGTGTGCAGAGCTTCAGGAAAAACGGCGCGATTTCAAAATTACTCAAGATATCCGCGTGGCTTACGAAAAGTTTAAAGAGTTCGCTGATGACCAAAAGTACTTTGATTTCGGATTAACTTTTTTAACTGTATTTTTAGATGAAAGAGTTGAAATTGCTAAAACGCATGTTTTCAGAGTAATTTTTAGGCGTAAAACAATCAGTACAGATTCTTGAAAGCACTTAAGGGACTTGCATTGCACATTTATCTTCATTTCTCACCGCTCAAATTTCACAGTTATCCTGTGATGACGAGACAGTTCAGAGCCTTGCGCTTAGAGGCTATACCGCGCTAGAAATACCAGCGAGCGAAGCGCTTATCATCCCGCCTCACTAACACACATACACCCCTGACGAGGCGGGCCCCTTAATGACTGCAAGTCTGAACAAAACATAACTGAATATATGTCAGCTGTTGGTATGTGGACCATTTTTTAGCTCACAGCGATAACATGATTATTTAAGTTCTGTCTACTCTTTCGCAGTTTCAATTGCGCAAGTTTATCGGATTGCATCACTATATAGTTAAAATGAACGTCTTACGAAATCTGAGGTTGAATTTAAATTAAGATAATGCAAGATTAATATACTTTCGCGACCACGATATTGATTGGAGGAATTTATCATTTTAAGAACACCGCTTTGTTTTCTGGCGAGCGGGAATAGAAGCAAAATATGAACGGAAAATTTTCAAAGTACTATGATAATAAAACTTTAGAATTATATGCTGAAAACACTTTAAATGAGTTACAACCATGGAAATTTACAGGAATTTACTGTCAAAAAACTACTTTAAACTTATCATTTTTTCATATACACTTATGCGGGTTTTTAACAGACTGACACGAATAAAGGTACTCGTAGCAAAAAACATTTTAAAATGGATTTGAAAGCCATGCTTGACAGTGGAATGTTGAGTAGTTTTCTATTATTGTCAATATATCCAAAGTTTTGGGTGCTTCACATGTAGGCTCTGAATATTGTATGTCAAAGAAAATGTTTTAAAAATATTAAAATACTTTACTTATTTATTAGGCGCTTGATCCTTGAAATAGAGCATTTTTCCATTGGATTAAGTATAGACATAGAGTGAGTTTAGGGTTCTGCACTCCATGCCCATATATATATATATATATATATATATATATATATATATATATATATATATATATCACAGTGTAGTGCATACACATAATAAACACATACCATTTCTGTGCTGCTACAGAATATGATTTCTATTCGTGTACACTTATGGTTTTTACTATTATGTGGCAATCTGTGAGCTGTTACGCTTGCTAAACACATATTACACTGCTTGTGAAGTACACTTACGTATGTGCAAGTAATATTCTTAATTACAGTGTGCTGGTTTACTCAATTCACTATGACCTAGATCTGAGATAACCTCTCTGAACAATACGTGGAGTTCAGATAAAATCTATACAAAATAAAAACGTTTGAAATTACTAAAAACAGAACTTAATAAATTATTTGCAAAATACGAATACAAATCGTTACACACTTTTCGTAAGGCGCAGCAAACATCAACATTATGGTATGACTGACAAACACTTAAAAAAATTGTTCTAACATTTAATAATACTATATAGTAATAATAAGGCATGGAAGATGTTTCATACTTAAAATTATTAATGGTCGGGCTTTAGGTTGGGTACATTTAAAGCAACAGTTTAAAAAGATATTTTGGTCACAAGGTACCAGTGCAAATTCAGTATTTAAATTAACGCACAACACAATCAAGTAGATAAATGATTTATACTTAATGTGTTCGGCTAGTTAGTTCAGCGTAAAGTATAAAGTCTTTCTCGTCAGGACCATTGGAGGGGGGCGCGGAAAAGTACCATACTGGAAAAGTACCATACTAGTATGGCACTTTTCCGTATGGCACAATTCCGCCTCTCTTCTTCGAAAAAGACGGAAAAGTACCATACTGGAAAAGTACCATACTTGAAAAAGGACGAGGCGGAATTGTGCCATTTTTTTTTAACACTCCATGGAATGACTGCAACGCCTCTGTTCTCAGAATAGTGTGGAGAATTCGCCTGTAGACAGCGCTGTCAACTCCAACAGTGTCTTCGGTTAACTCAAATGACGCCAGATAGCAGCACGTGTCCTTTTTAAAGTATGGCACTTTTCCGGTATGGTACTTTTCCGTCTGTTTCGAAGAGGCGAGGCGGAATTGTGCCATACGGAAAACTACCATATTTTACTACAAGATTCAAAAACATTTGTGGCAGCTATAAATTATATATTTAAGTATGGTACTTTTCCGTCTGTTTCGAAGAGGCGAGGCGGAATTGTGCCATACGGAAAACTACCATATTTTACTACCAGATTCAATAACATTCGGACCAGCGATAGATTGGCTATGATTTTTCATTATTTTTTTTTTAAGGTTTAAAATATATATACAAATATTTACTAGGTATAATCTATAATACAACATCACTACTGAATTCATACTAAAATTTAAATTTAATATATATTGCTTAAACTAAGAGAAAATTAATGAAATATCTACACCAGAATTTTTTTTTATTATACCTCTTCGGATATTATCTTATGACAATGAAAAATTCACTGAGGTGCAATTCATGTAAATAAATATCCACTTTTGTCAGATATTTTTATTTTATATTATTGTACTGAAAATTTGTGTAAAACTTCATGTTAGCTTTTATACTATATGTATCCATGGACTAGAAATTCTGTGATTATTCATAACCAGTATGTTTCAATCTTTAAAATTTGAGTAACTTTTATGATTGACTAACGTATTGAAAAATTTAGCTAGGAATATTGAATTAGCATGTTAAAAAAAAGACTGACAGCAAAACACGTATTTTTTTACTTGGTCTGCAAAATCACTTAATATTTCAATGTTATGTCAGATTTGTCTCGTAGAAATATATGTCAAGCTTCTAAAAATGTGCATGTCATCCCTGAATACGTATTTTACCATAATTTATAATATTTGAGAAATAATGCAACTATATGTCCAGCAAGGTTCAGTTATGCTTTGTAGCATCTTCTTGCAATTGCACTGGTGAACGATACTATTAAAATTATTATTATTGTTATTAGGTTGGTTGACTTTTTGTTCACATACATTAAAACTGAACCTGAGAAATAAATCAAACATTCATAACTCTTCTGTGGTAGTCAACTTAAAGTACAGTGGCATACTCTAGAAATTTAGAGATCTTGTGTGATACCAATCCAAACGTGTTAAAATAAATGTAACTGTTAAAGAAAGATATTCATGTCAAACTTACAGTGCTCAAACGACATATATTTACGTATATTACTACTGTTTTTAACAAAGAACATTTTTTATACGAGGTGTACATTAACATTAAATGAGAACTTTGATACGTACGTGGTATACTGTCTTGATTGGAACAACTTTACTTTAAAAAAAAATATTAAGTCACATTAAGTTGTAACTCCAGTTTATGATAATTATAAGGCAAAATGATACTTTTAGTTTAACATAATATGTTTAAAGTTCTTATGAATATTTTTACATCTAACTTTAAAAGAGGAAATATTCTGGATATATATTATCGGTTAAATTAAATTAAATAGTATTAAAATAATAAAGGCCGGGCTTCAGCCAAACTCATTGTGGTGGTGGGATAGTAATTTAAATGTAATACATTTACTCATGCGATTTACATAATTTTTGTGATCAAATTGTGAAACAAAAACTATATTATAGATTTTGAAGACCTTAATGGCGCTATGGTTTCAAACGTTTAAATATTTCCTTAAAGATGGTTATATGATGAGATATAATTTTCAAAGTACATATCATAAATTTCAGGCTATTCATTTAATCACTTAAAGGGCCCGACTGCACTTTTGACTGAGTTGAATTCTTTAAAAAAAGTCCGCGAGTATGATACTCTATCTGAAAACAAAGCGACAGCATCAGTGATGCCAACAAGGGGGAGGGCAGTACCCAGGGGCAGTTGCCCTCTCTGCGAGTTTGATAGGAAAATAGTTTCACATACAATTTGATGAAAAATTAACATTACATATTAACAACTTTAGTGCTGATTAATGAATATGTGAAGAATACTAATAAACAGACATATTTCCTTAAAAATTGTCTGAATAATTTTTAATTTCTATATTTAGAGTATAAAATTATGAAACAACTGACTTTGCCCCCCCCCCCTTTCCAGGGAAAAAATCCTGTGGGAGCCCCTGGACAGCATCACTTTTTGTAATGGAAACATTGAGGAAGCGAGCTGCCAGCACATGAGGGCGGTGGGGGGAAGCAGGGGGGAGCGGATGACGCGCGGGTTGGCGGAGATAGGCTGCTGTTGCCAGCTCCTTCCAGGAAGGTCACTCACACCCTCTCCCCGCCAACGCCACAGTGTGCTTGGGAGACGGAAATGAGCTTGTGCCAACCTCTCAGGCTAGGTGCGAGGCAGACTGTTCTTCATTTACAGTCTTCAGTTCGTTAAAGGATAGCATACTGGTCTGGTTTCTCTTGTTATTTTATGATTCTGTATTATGTATAATATTATTTGAGCAATGAACACTGTTATTTTTAATTTTTATATGAAATTGCCAAAAATTACATTTTAAAACCAACGTGTTTTATTTAGGTGTAATGTTCATTTAGCCACTTAAGAAGTTTTAACTCTGTAAAAATTATTTGTTACTGATGGAAACTAACTAATTCAGTAATACCCAGTTACTAGTTTTTCTACAAATATTTGTGTTAAATTTATGTACATTTTTCACAAAATCTATTTTATGTGCATAGCCATATCTTCAGACACTTCACAAAAGATTTACTCATATCGCTGTATCTTATAAGACACTTTTTAGACACGTGTCTTCGGAATCCATAAATTTTTAGCCAATATTTTATTACTAAGAAATTATGATAATCTGAAAGAATCATTACTTATTTTTCATATATTAGAAAGAAAGATAACTAAAGAAAATTATGGGTAATATATACCTATACAGTTTTGAAAATTAAGCAAATATATTTTTGTTTTACAAACACATACCCATAGTCTTAGAAAAGATTGAAAAACTCTCAGCTAACATATTAATGAACTGAAACTAATTAAAAGTATTTGAATTTGGACATTTAATTTTTGTGTAATACTTCAGCTGCGAAGATGTTTATGGATAATTTATTGTTTATTATGAGATTTTTCTCCAAGCAATAGAACATAAAACATGAACCAGTCTAATATGAGAAGCTCCTAAACTTAGTTGAAAAGGATAATAATAACAACAACCATTTAAAAACGTTAATGTGTGATTATTACTTTAACAAATTTCTTTGGCCGGAAAATACTTATCGTTACTAAAACAACCGTTACCAAAGTAAAGCAGTATTTCAGTGAGGTGCATAATCATTTTTTGATGCATTCAACACAGTCGCCCTATTTTTTAATATCTCTGATTGTATAAATATGTTATGCCGTAAATTGTTTCTTCATATGAACGCTTTATAATTATTTACTTGGAAATAGATAGCATATAAACCATAAATATTATATGCAAAAAATAAAAACCATATATGTTTTTATTTTTATTTTACCCATTGTTAGATGTTGCCATGGTCTGACTACTGGAAAATTATTATATAATGTTATGCTCCATTGTCCATAACCCCAAAACCGTATGTAACTGAAAAGTTTATATATTTATATAGCTATATAAATTCCATTTTATATGGACACGATAGCTATCGTAATTTTGAACAAATAACTTTCAAACCAATGTATAAAAAATGGCAATGATAAACATCGGTCAAATTAGTTAATTCCACCCAACGGGTATAAATGGGCAACGTTTTTTGAAAAACAGAAAAATGGTTATTTCTTACAACATATGACAAATATTGCTTCTATTTCAACGTAGGAGTAATACCAAAAACTGTGTTCTAAAATAATGTTTAATACAACCAACCCTTACTGAAAAGGAAGGAGGGGGGAGAAACAAGCTTTGAAGGACAAAATAAATTCATAACTCCCTTAGTAGGCATATCAACGAATCCGTTTGAATTGTTTGTAAATCTTAGATGTAATTTTTATCTAAGACTATTGTCAGAAAATTTTTTTATAAACCAATTTGCCGCTAGTGGATAAAAAACACGGAGAGAATAAAAAAATTGAAATGATAGTATCTGTACCATGTTAAAAACTTTCTTGTTACTGTAAAACCTCAAAATATTTTCTACAAATTACGCACTATGAACACGATTGAATACTTTCTTAATTTTTTTTCTACCTCATGTTTATATTGCCAACAATTTCTTCAAGGGGTGGAAATAACAAGGGTTGAAAGACAAAAAAAATGTAGTGGGAATACTCTCAAATCCAGAATAATCTATTAAAGAATCATAAACATGATCCAAAAACTTGAGCTAAAATATTCTTTATGTAAGGAACTATTATATTAAGAATGGGAAGTGATGGAACTAAAATATTTTAAGTTTTCTTGCTATTAATTGATTAAATGTATTTTAAACATTGTTAATATTATCCAAACCTAAATCCAAAGTAAAAATGTATAGAAAATTAACAACTAAGGTAGTATGCATAATACGTAAAATCGTTCTAAGTTCTTCAATGCTGGATGCATTAAATTAAAACCATTTGAATAATTTTCACTCTGTGAAAAATGAGAAAATATTAAATCTATCGGTTTGGAGTATTTAATAACATATTATATAATGTTACATAAAGTAATTTTTTAAACGTGCCATAAGTTTATAAAAGTTTCTGGAATATTACAGAATAATCAGGAACTTTGAAATGTACCTACGCCTTTATGCTGTAATTATTTTTTTTAAATTAGGATTGGATTGCCACTTTTAGATTATGTAGGAAATTAAGTGAAAACTAACCTTCGTGCGCATGTACTGACTTCACATTAGATACTTATATGAAGAGATCCAGAAATATTTCGGATTCATCTGGCGTCTGGGTGGAATTAACAGTCCGACATGTGCTAAAACGAGGTTTGCTTTTCAATTTATTAGCGAGAACAGATTTTTTTTATCTTGTTAATCGACACAACTTGATTCATTTACTTTCTCTACTAGCTTGGCATCATACAGACTGGTATTTGAGTCAAAAATTCAACTTTAATGATAAGCATTGGCCTTGGGCCCCGAAACACGAAGGTAAATATGACGTAATATATCAGATAATGATTTTTTATTTTTTATTTATAATTTTTTTAGGTTCTCTGGCTTCATTGATGTATACAAATCAAAAACAACTGCAAGCTATTATAAGATGAAGTGCAGACAGGTTCTTTGATGTAAAGCTCTAAGAATTATAAAAATATATACATTAGCTGAAATTATTAAGTGCCCTTCTAAGATATTATCGGATCTTACAACAAACATCATTAACAGTTTTAAGATTTTTCACAAGCTAAAATGGGCCTTGTGCAACAGTACAGAAAAAAGCTTCTTGAAAAAAAAAATTGAAAACTGGTTAAATGAAGAAATGGTTTACCTGCTGCCCCAGTCTCTTCATTGAAATGGCGACCGTATAAATAATTCGATGATTTGAGTGATCAATCAAAGCACCGGGAAAAAAATGGAGCTCAGAAAGAAAGTTCCTGTAGATGAATTAACTTACGCAGAGCAATTGGGTCATCGTGCCGCAGGCAATACAGATATGGCTAATAAGTATACTTCCAGACAAAGTCTCCAACCAGAACCACAAAGTTTCGGATGGCCGCTGCCATTGTAGGGCTAGATCTTGAATATATTCTCCGATTTTAAATAATATTGAAAGTGATATCTTTGGGTTTCGATATAAGTGTCGAAAATTTTGGTACGTACACCATAAATATTGCATAATATTATGTAGAATTGTGTGCCTAGCAACCTATGTCATCAATAGTCCACAGTATATTAACTCATGTTCCGAGGATCACATTGCATGCTTTATTTCCAAATAGTCAGTTGTCGGAATAAGTAGCCGAAGCGAGAAATAAACGTTTTATTCAGTACAGAGAAAGCTTCTCCAGAACATTTTTCAGGTTGGACTGTAATGAGGATATTTTAAATCGCTCGCGTTACCTTCGGACCCATTTTCACTGGCATGAAATCTAACTTAAATAGAAAAAGGCAGACAATATCAAAGAAAGTCTTAGAGTTTTTTTTTAAAAACAAGCTGGTTCTTTTGATGATAGTTAAAATGATGATGAAATGTTGTAAGTTATATCTTTTGTTAACGAGTGTATATTTATTTGTTAAATATGTACTTTCAAGTTATTTTACGACTTTTTTTTTGTTATATATCCAATCCAGTATGTAGGCAGTATAATATTGTTACGATCCTACCAAGTGTGTTCGAGAGGAATAGCCCAATTAAAAGATTAATTGTTTAAATACTGTTTTATTGTTCACTATTTACACTTTGCTCTCCGCACTATATACAAGTCTGTTCCGCTCTATCGAGTCTCGCAGTTCACTCACACACACTCCAGCTCTCGCCACCAGCCGCGCCGCCGGCCCAGTCCCCACTCGGCTTCAGCTGCACGCCGCTCCAAGTAGTCGCTGCTAGCTCCTGAAGTCGTCGCGCCGCCGCCGCAGCCCTCGCTCGACTCCGCACCACCGCTGTCGCACGCCTCTGACTATCGCACGATTGTCGCCAGTCGCCGGGTCGCACCAGCACTCAATATTCTGGTCTCGCCGAGACTCTCGCTCGCTGTCGCTGCGGCTCCTCTGAAGCTGGCCTTGCCAACCCGGCCCTCTGTGTAACTGGGTCTCCGCACTGCCGGGGACGTAGACAAGTGGCGAGGAGGGCGGACTAGACTGTTCTTAACATGTCAAACACGTCGGCAATTCAAGCCACCTGGCCGACCGCGGACCACAACGCAGTCGTTACTACATATATATGTGTTAAGCTTGAGTAAACAGCTACAGGTATGCATACGTATAACTTTCACGAGTTTGTTGAAAGTGATTGCTTTTATTTGATTAATTAACGCATCTCCATACGAAAAGCAAAACATATATATTTTTGGCCAGGTTTGTAACTCAAATACCAATCTATGCTACATTGGCTCACAATCGCAGAGGGACATGCCCAAATAACTGCCTTTCAATCGTTAACACTGTGAAAAAGTATAAATATTTGCATTCTAGCTTGCGACCAAATGAATGCGCAGAATTTCCGTTTGTCTTCGAGCCTATATACGGTCTGATGTAATTGGCTGTGATTGGATAAGCCCTTTTTTTAGTATTTCGTTTCTGGTTCAGGTAAAATAAGGTCAATAAATTTAAGGTTTGGAATCCAACTGGTTTTGTCTAATATGGCCATCTAGTCTGGCATAGGCTTATAGATTATAAAAAAATATTTATATAGTTTCCATGTTCGCATATTATATAACTGTGCAGAAATATTTTAAGGGTTTGAATGCCGTATATGTGAAATAATTATCAAAAAAATTTTAAGTCACAGGTAGTTTGTTTGGAGTTCGTTCAGTGTATGCTTACCTTGATTGTAATCTATATGAAACTTTAATTGGATTGTATACTGGAAAATTGAGGCATTCCACTTTATATTTTATTAAACTTCTTCAGGAGCGATGGAAGTATTATTTAAAGTCTGAATATTAATGCAGCGTTTTTGTGAAACATTGTTCTGAATTGATAATATTCTTGCTTCTTAACCTTTTCAAAGGAAGCGACAGTAGGAACCCGTCTTTTAAAAGTCAATTATCTGTCACCAAATATATTACTAAATCATACACCACATTTTAATTATCTATGACCCCACGAACGAGGAAATATGTTAAGTACAAATTAGAATAAATTATTTTTAAAAAAGTTTAAACAAAAGTAGTGTGTGACATACTTTTTTTACTTTGTAGCAGTATGTTTATAATGTAAGGTTGTAATATTAAATTAACGACTAATTTAATCTTAGTTTTGATATTAACTAAACAACTTATGGTCTGAGTATTTGAACTGTGACAGATATTTAAGTATATTTGTAAATGAGTCATAATATTTTAATTCATGTTTATTGTTCCTACTTTAATAAAATTTGAAATAAATGCCGAAATGTTAGAATTATTAAATACTTTAAAAATAAATGAAATTAAATAAAATGTGCACTGTGTTATTTAGTTGATATACTGTATAAATGATTTTGCCAAGTAGTAATAAGAAAACATTTGAAATGTGGTTAAGGATACAATTTATAGAAGATGTACATTTTAAAAGGCCTAGAAATTATAAATATAATTTTTAATGCTGTAGTTGGGGTCATGAAAATCTAAATATAACACTTAATTCTGTGATTATTTTAGATAATTATCTTCTATACTTATTAATCGAGGTTAGAATTGCCAAAAAAATTTCTTTTCTATCACGTGTAAGAGTGAGTTACACGCGATATTTTTCTAATGTAACTGAAATATTCATTTAAAATCACAGATATTTGTAAACTGGCACCTTATGGCAAGCCCACGTTACTGGCGAGGGGTACAGGTGAGGAGGGTGGCCCGACCCTCGAACAATGTCGCTCTCACAATAGCCATTCCAATTCTTGAAAACTAGCCTGCTCATTGATCCCCGTCGACACCCTTCGGCTCCCGGCGCAGCGCCAGCTGCGAATGGCCCACGACAATAATTCATCATTTATTTTAAAGTAGGTACTCTATTACGTTTTCCGTGGTATAAAAAATTATGCTTGTACAAAAGTCAGTCTAAACCAGTTAGCGCGACATTAAATATTCACTATTATTTCTAAAAATAAAAAATTACAATAATAATATGTTGTAGTACATATTTATAATAATCTTCTTGAAAATTTACAAAATATTTCTTGGCAACTGGCTTTAAAAGAAATCTTTCCTAGAAGTACGACATATATGAACAAACATTTATGAACGACATAGGTCACTCTAATTCTAATTAACTTGGGACTTTATATTGATTTATGTAATAATACGTTTATATAATTATTCTATTTTAATCTGTTTCACATTCCAGTTCATATTCAATGTCTTGCAATTTTCGGCATGTATAATGTTTTTTATATTTCTTTCCAAAAATACATATTAAAATATCTTTAATTAATAAGAATACTCTTGCATTTATCTAGTAATGTCATATTATTTAATATTACAATAAAAGTCAGGCCCTATAACTTCAATAAGTTAAAAAAAACATATATATTCTAATATAATTCATGCTTATAGTCTTTAAAGTGTGTTATTTATATGTGATTGTGTAAGATTCGAATGTGCTGTATTTTATAATTAAAAACGCACGTTAGTGCAATAAATGAAAAGGTAATATATTGTAAATATATCATGTCACGACTGGGAAGAACCCACCACAGATAGAGGACTTGTGTAGCAGGACGCGTAGCTCCACATCATCCTTCATTATGTATGCAGGTACTTACCGAGTGAAACACACGTAGGGAAGAGAACCAGTTTAATTAAGAATTGGTTCCAGAATTATTGCTTCACATATGTTAGGTCATTAGTGCCTTACTGTATCAATTGATGTAATAAACAATAATAAAATAAGAATACTGCTCTATTGGATGCAAAATGGATTCCGACCGTCCCGGGCTTCCAGTGCTGATACTCTGCTGGGTGACAATGAGCCTAATGGCTCTGTTAACAGTTGAAAGCCCTAGCTAGGCACGCGCCTGCTATCTTTAATGAATGAGACAGAGCTGGCAACACTGGATGACCACGTGGTCCCGTCGGTAAACCACCCCCCCCCCCTTCACCAAGAACAATACATGCTGTCTCTGTCTTATCTCTGTCCGCGATCTCTCGCTCTCGGCTTCTCCCAAGCGCTACCTGGCGACCATGATTCACAAACGTGTCCTTGAAGCTTGCCCTATTTATATAGGAAAATACAAACCAAACATAACAGTTGTAAATAGCGCAAATGTGGTAGTTCTTAGAGAATTATGACTACAATAATTAGTTATATGTATTAGTTCTGGTACAGATTTAAACAAAAGTGTGCCCCGAAAAAATGAAATTGCACATGCATCATGTTTTCAAAGACAAATTCTGTACTAGTTGACATTACACTGACCATTTGAGACATGCATTAAGTTCATCAGCTAGTTTAGAGCATGGTATAAGGGGGAGAGTTTGTCGAAAATCAGAATACAATAAAATGAGTACACCATCAAATAGCTGTTCATTTTCTCACCAAACTTTAAGTTTGCGATAAAGAGCTTGTAGATCTTTTTGTTTGTGAGGCATATGCATTCGTCCCATATAAAGAGCATATATGATTGTAGTACTTTACCAATTCCAGAATATTTGCTGAATTGGCATGTTGTTGCCACGATTCCAGATAACGAAATTTCCAGAAACATTTTTAGCGGCTCATATTTAAACACTCCCATTTAACCTTTGTCAGACCAGTCACCCCAATCTTTTCCTCTACTGGATCTGATTTTTGCCAATGCAATGCATGTCGTGCAGTGTACTCGTCTAACCCCGCTTCTAACGCACATTCACTGGCTGATATTCTCCTCCTCCTCCTCTCCGTGTCAAGGAGTGCTTTCCCCAGCAGACTATCAGATCAAGCAGTTCCTGAGAACCCTCCTTACGTGAGCGAGTTTCGGACACGAACACGAGTCGTCTTGCCCAAGACCTCGGCACGTCCCCAGGCTCGGTAGAGCCTCCTTTCCGACTGAGGTTGCGAGTTTTCACCCCCCCCCCCCTTTCATAAAAGGCTTCACAGGGAACATTGCCCAGAGCAATGACCTGGGCCAATAACCCCGACGACTCAAGGCTAAGACACAGCCTTCCTAACGTATGGCCGCGCTACACCACTGCCCCCTGGCGACTTCTGTTATAAGCTATGTCCGCTAGTCCTTTTGCCAGTCGCCAGAGATCAGTACCTGTCCCTCGATTAGCCCCACGTTGTAGCAGACAATTTGATTGAGTCGATATTTACTCGTTTCGGACACCTCTCAGTAGGTCGCGTGGACATCTGCCAGTGCTACCAACTTAGAGATATCGAAGTCAGAGTTTTGTTTATTTACCACTCGGAAAACTACGGACTGAATCATATCATCGGCGAGACGCCCCGCAAGACTCCTGTCCGGCCGTAACTAAAGATGTAGTCAGCTCGGCAAGGGATGCTGTCCCTACAAGTCATTTTAATTAGTTCTTATCCCATCTACATTCATCGTAGAAGTATTTATGCTTCAGTAGTTATATTTAACATATACATATTTTTTTTTAATTATGGAAACGTCCGTGACTTCCGTGATTTTGCGATCTTCGGATCCTGGCGAGCTACGCTTCGAACACTAGAAGCCACCTCCCTGTCTGACAGGGTCCAAGGGTCCAAGAGCCATATCCGGACATAGCAGTTCCTCCTTCGAGTCCTCCAGCAATCAGGACGACTAGGGCGCCCTGAAGACATAAATTCTGTTTCGGCCAGCGAGCACCAAACCTCCGGTGCTAAAGTTTTTTTTTTTTTTTTTTTTTTTTTTTTTTTAACTTCCCTAACCACTTTTGTATCACGACGTAGACAACATCAAAAACCAGAAATATTTATTTTGGGACATTATAGCACTTATTGATCACTCTGGGATTGTTTTTTTTTTATCGTTTTATTTCTTTATTTTTGTTTACCGACGCTAAATGAAACCTAATATTCCGTTTAGGGCCGGCCCATAATTTCAGATATTTTACAAGCCATATTTTTAATTATGTAATTTTAATGAGCTTTAATGTAAATTCAATAATTCAACGATTTAATAATTTAAAATAATTATAATATATATGTGAATCAATCAGAGGTTATCAATTTCATGTTATAAGCATTACCAGTCAAATAAACATATAGCTACTTATATCTAGACGAAATCACACCTTGTTTCTTTTTTTTTTACTTTTTTAAACTAAAAGAATCACCGTTACAGCAGTGTATGATAAAAGGTTAGCATTGATATGTAATTTAAACTTATTTTCCAACACTGCACAAACGTAACAAATGTCAGCCTCATCTACAGAGACCCTGCCTCAGGCGAGGAAACTGTATGCATAATAACATTTCTTACACCAGTACGTAAAAATAATTTTCTGGTATTTTTCACGGTACATGGCTGAAAACAGCCCCAACACGACCAAAACAGAACCACACCAGATTTCAGACCAAAAAAAACTGACTGTGAATCCCGACAACCCATCAGATACATAAAGAAGGTTAAATAAAGTAGTAATATATATTTTGTTTCGTAAAATGATCCGCTGAGTTTCAATTTATCGTTCTTTTTATGTAACTTAGTTTATTAACCAAAAACAAAACTTAATTGAACTGATACCTCAAGGATGACAATAGGTCGTGTCATTTTAAACATAATTTAAATCTTGCAATATTTAATTTATTTTTTATGTGTTGTCAGGGAGTTATGATTTTCGGTCACGTGACTAAGATCAATACAATGGATTGCATTTCAACTAGTGACCTGGAGTTAACATTTGAAATAAAATCGCAAGCATTTGATTGCTGCTTAGTTCTATAGGTTCTTCAGATACCAGCCATAATTTACCCATGTCTTTCGAGTATTCGAACTATGTGATAAGCATTTCATTACTTAAGACCATAGTAGCATTTTTATATTGAAATTCACACATTTATTTGAAAGTAATTGTTATCGTTTAACAGTTAATCAAATTTAAAGCAAAAAATAAATAAAATTTAATTCGATGTAGCAAGAAAATGATTATTACAATTATTGAACGAATTAACACCTTCTTTATTTGACATGTTTGAAAATGTATTTTTAATACATAAACAAATATTATTCAATGTTTTAAACTAAAACTGTCAGTATGATACGTGCTGATATCAGGTTTATGGACGAGAAGGACACAGTTTTGGCATAAAAGAAACAAATGATCTCACTACACATTCACCATCTCTCATCTCAAACAAATAACAGATATCTGTAGGCTTTTTTTTGTAAAGACAATATCAACATGAATCTTTAAAAAGTATGTTCAAAAAATCTAAGAACTTAAATTTAAAAGCTGCAACAGCTGATTTTCATGTCTTGGAAATTTCTGGAATTTGCGGTGCCAGTACAAACTTATTGCTTACTGGCTGACGTAATATAGATATTTAGTAAGTAACAACAAAATATTTCGGAGGAAAAAATCTAAAACAAACCTTTGTAGGTATGCTCGCATCCACGATTATTATTGTTTCGAGTTTCAATATATAAAACTCTTTAAGACCTTTGGATTTTTATTTGTATGTATCAATAAGCGTTACAAGAGTTCTGAAAGTATTTAAAATTCTTTCAGATAATTAATATTAACTACATTTATTTCATAAAGACTTTATTTAATAATATAAAATGAAGATTTACTCAGAATTTAACTCATGCCAATGGTAGGCTATGCTATATTTTATTTATTTAGTACAAAGTTATAAATAAGAACAATGATCCACAATACATTACCTAACTATTTTTTATAAAATACAATCATTATCAAATTGTGAATATCAACAAAAGCACTCTAAAACTTCTAACAATTATTTAATTCTTATATTAAATATTATTATATTAAAATAATTTAACTTTTATAGCATCTATCCTGAAGCATGTTTGCAAAAATATTTTGTTTATGAAATACATTAATTAATATTGGTTTATAATTTTTCATTAAAATAAATAACAGAATTTTGAAAAATAAGTGAAAATTATAGCCGATCCCTCGCGGGTTAATGCAAGTTTTCGATACACAATATTGTTGCCAATCACATAGGCCTATTCTAACAATCAGTCATCCCGTATAGAAAAATTGGATAGTGCGTTTTGTTAAGAAAGCATACATCAATCGCTGCTTGAGTTGTAAGATTGGCCTAATAAATTATTTGATTACAGTGAGTTATTTAAAATGGATTTTTTTTCGGGAGTAGTAATATTTTAAGAAGGTAGTAAGTATGTCTTAGGAGGTACCTATTGTATTTAAGGAACACTGAAACATTGCTTTTGTTAACTTTAGTTATTATTGGTTTATTGTATTTTTAAAAAAAGTTAATAGTTGCAATCATTTGAAAATATTGAAAAAACTTAAATCTCATTTATCGCTGGCACGAAAGTTATAAAATCTGGTATTAAAATCTGGTAGTTTTCCGTATGGCACAATTCCGCCTCGCCTCTTCGAAACAGGCGGAAAAGTACCATACCGGAAAGGTGCCATACTTTAAAATCTCATTTATCTATGGCACGAATGTTATTGAATCTAGTAGTAAAATATGGTAGTTTTCCGTATGGCACAATTCCGCCTCGCCTCTTCGAAACAGACGGAAAAGTACCATACTGGAAAAGTACCATACTTAAATATATAATTTATAGCTGCCACGAATGTTTTTGAATCTTGTAGTAAAATATGGTAGTTTTCCGTATGGCACAATTCCGCCTCGCCTCTTCGAAACAGACGGAAAAGTACCATACTTAAATATATAATTTATAGCTGCCACAAATGTTTTTGAATCTTGTAGTAAAATATGGTAGTTTTCCGTATTAAGAAACTGTTGGAGTTGACAGCGCTGTCTACAGACGAATTCTCCACACTATTCTGAGAAAAGAGGCGTTGCAGTCATTCCATGGAGTGTGTAAAAAAATATGGCACAATTCCGCCTCGTCCTTTTCCAAGTATGGTACTTTTCCAGTATGGTACTTTTCCGTCTTTTTCGAAGAAGAGAGGCGGAATTGTGCCATACGGAAAAGTACCATACCAGTATGGTACTTTTCCAGTATGGTACTTTTCCATCGCCCCCCATTGGAGTGCGAGTGTCAATTATAAAATTTACAATAAAATTATTTCATTCACCAAGAAACAAAATAATGTTTTACGCAGATAAGATTGTCTACGTAATAATAATAACAACAATAATAACAATTATAACAACAATAATAAAAATAAAAATAACGGAATAAGTTTCGTTAATTTCAGTAGGCTATCACATAAAGTTATCGAGTTACGGCCTCGTGTGCCCCGCGCGTATGATTACTATACTGGGTAGTGTATAGGTAATGGTAGGGATTTATGGTGGGCATTTCTTTGCGTAAAAAAAAGCCGTAGAGTGCTGCCCTATTCCGATAGTCTATTTAGACTTAGCACTTTGCCCTACACATCAATAAAATGATGGACACTAAGATGTAATAGCTAAAACCACAGATTTCCGTGCTGTTTCTTCTCACACATAATCATGGCCGCTAGTTATAGAATGTTTTACATTTAAAACGTTAAAAAAAGTTACTTAATTGTGAAATATGGGTGCTAATTGGTGCGCTGCTGCACTGACGTCACAGCGTCATCCGCAGCAGACACACAAGAATGATAGTAACAATAAAAACTATTGTTTCAGAAAATCATTATTTTTAAATTAAAAAAAAAGATAATACTTTTCCCTCGTATAAAAGTTAATTATTAAATACGTGACACTGTTAATTGCTCTTTAGAGGGGTTAGTATATTGCGTAAACGGCTGATTAGAAGGCATAGAGTACGTAGACACATAGTCACCTTATGTTCCAAAATAAAATATTGCCGTAAAAATATAGTGCTGTGTCAAGTGTTTGTAATCATGGTTAGCCCTGAGATTTCGTACCAGCGAAACCCTATCCGCGCTCTACGTAGAGGTGGGTCGCAAAGTATTGACCTGATACTTTGTTACTGATACGCGTCTGTATCTGGAATGGCAAACGAGTACACTATTCAAGTATCAAGTACTTTAGTATCAGTTCAGAATTCGCCTGGAACAAGAAGTATCAGAAACTTGTAACTAGTACATTACTGTATCAGTAACAGTATCAGGTTGGAACAGATACCGAAAATTGCTGTAACAACCCACCTCTAGCTCTACGTCTATATTCACAATATACGTTTTTTCTGCCAGTAAATAAGTAAATAAAAAAAAGGAGCGTAGTAGGAAGATAGACAAGATCTGGTAGGTAGTTATGTCCCCCCCCCCCCCCCCCTCCTCATTATAAAAAAAAATATATATGTAATCTAAGTTCTTTGCAATATTCAAACAATATTGAGGGTTTATTTGAATTTACTCATAATTTTCTTTGATCACGTACATTTTAAATGTACAGTTTCCTGTGTAACAGTGTATTATCTAAGTATTTAAAATGGCGTCATGTTTGTTTACAAAATCGCGCTTTTTTTGTTTTTTGCAGACGAAATGCATCAAATAAAAGAGGCCGGCTGACATAAGACTGCGCTAAACCTCAGTATGTATTTGTGTTTTGAGCAGCAATATAAATATATAGAAATGTTTGGCAACAGAGTTTGGCCGCACAGCAATCTCATCTTAAGCAGTTGAAATTAATAACGAAAAAAATGTTTAGGTACATCTTATGTCAGCCTCCCACTCTTTTATTTAAATAGGAGCCGTTACGGATGACTTTAAATGGTTAACCTCATATTTTTATTTTGATCATAGTAATGGTGTTTTGTTTGAAATGTTACTTTGACATCTAATTTTGCAAAAATCATATATAGTTCTTTATTTTAAAAAAAAATTGTTTTTCGAATGATTTTCCTGAGTAGGTGTACTTCTGATAAAATATAAATTCAATTCTGTTAATGGTATTTTAATTTCCTTAACTGCCATATATTTGAAATAGTTAACCATTAATTAACCATTTTGAACAATTGATTTGATTAGGTTAGTTACATTTAAAATATTGAAAATCATTCAAATTGTAGGTTGGGTTATGTTAGCTACATTAAAATACTGTAAAATATTGTGAATGTTCTTTCAGGTCAGGTTTTTTCTACATTTAAAATGCTGTAAATTGGTGAAAACAATTCACTAGTTTGGTGAAATTCGGGTAAAGTTCACTATACAATATAGTGCATTACAGAAGATTTTTTATTGTGTGGAAAGAAATTAGGAAAATTAAATGACACCATGGAAGTTGGCCAGTTATAAAAAAAACTATGATGGAGGAATGAATTAAAATATTGTAGGTAATATTTTAGCAGTGAAAGTGTGACTATCATTGTGAAAATAAATACGAGTGATAGTGTGAGTTTTAAAGAAACGTTGTAGTTGTAGAACGAGTAGGAGTGAAGTAATAAGTGCAATGGAAAATCTAGATATTAGGTATGTGATTAAATAAGTATACAATAAGTATTTAATATGTAGTAATAATTTATTGAATTTGTGGTAATGAGTGTAGTAGTCTTCTGAAATGAAAGGTCATGTTTCTTTATATTGAATAATTTAATGGTACAGTGTGGGGAATGAATGTGTGGTTGTGACTGTAATGTTAAGGGAAGTGTGTTTGTGTTTTATGATATTAAAAAAAATTATAGGTGAAATGGTTTAATTTTTGGGCATAAAATTATTGTATACAAAAGTAATATTGACTGTAAATGGTAATTACTATGGGTTTTATTTGAGTAATTTGTTGTGTTTAATGTAAAAAAATTTTCCTGTGTTAGGTAACAGTTGTGTTGTGTGTGTTTCATGTGGGATGTTAGGGGAAATAATGGTTTTATTTTGAGAGGTGAATGAAAAAATTTATTAGGTAATGTAAAAAGGTCTCTTGTAGTACCCCAAAAGATATAAACTGATTGTGATGGTAATATAGAATACAATACAGTAGGAAACTTAATAGACGTTGTGTATCATATTCTAGACTAGAATAAGTATGGCTGTAGTTCATAATACAATACCTGAAAGTTAGTTTAATTAAGAAACATATTTTATGCGAAACAAGCATGTGAATTTTCCCCGCCCTAAATCCAGGATTCCTATGCTTATCTCGTGAGAATGTATGGTTGTAAATGTTGTTGGTGACGTTAACAATATTGTTATGGTATTGGGATCCATATTATTCCTCGAAATTCAAAATACTTAACACAATTTTTTGGGATGAGATATATTCAATTTTTTTTTTAAAGTAGAAAATTACATACTATAGAAAATTACCGTAAATTTTGTGTGAGGCAGTAAGGGAGAGGTTTTATGACCTCCAAATTTATTTACCACTCTGATGGGTAATTTAAACATACGGTGATGAGTCACACAACGATAACAAAGAACCCATTGACTTCCAGATGAGGTGGAATAGAAAGAAAGCCCCGCTAAGCTAACATTTCAGTTGCGTAGTGCTCTCTTCTAACGTGTGGCTGTGTAGTGTGCATCCCAATTGAAACATTGGCAGTATCATTCCTGTCATTTCTCAAAGGCCAAAATGGAAATATGAGGGAAATATGTTGTGATGATGTTAGAGATGAACTCTAGGTATATATTGTGATGATGTTACAGATGAACTCTAGAAATTTTTGTGCAAATCATTTTCGTGTATGCTGCAGGTATGGAAAACATTGTGGGCAGTTAAATTATTAATTTTAATATGGAATTTTCAAAATTTGCCAAATTATCAGTAAATGAGTAGAATTGTAACTTTTCCATAAAAAATGTTGTAAAAGATTAATTTTCACCATTGCATATGTCCCCTGATTATCCCCAAAAAGAAGGGCATTTAGAAATTCCCATTGGATCATCAAAAACTCTGTACTTAATAAATTATCAGTTGGGGCTTGTGGGAAATAAGGTGAATTAAACTAAATTGAAAGGTTAATTAGGTTAGGTCAACCACATTAACACATCAAATCATTAAAAAAAAAAATATATGATTTTATGATTATTAATGTAGCTGACCTTACCTAACCAAACTTTCACTTCATTTCGAAGCCTCTGTTATGTGCAAGATCTTTCTACATACTAAATTAAAACACAATGCATCAAGTACCACAGGATCATGCCATCAGGATCAAGTTCACAGCAAATGTTTTAATACTTTTGTGTATTACAGTGAACAAATCATGCCAACTACATACAAAAAACATACAAAAAAACCATAAATAGTAAAACACTCATCTATTTGGGAGGCAGGTGAGAGCTTTTGCTCATGTAGATTTCAACATGGCACTTCTCATTTTATAACGTACATTCTCTAACTCAATCAATGGCAAATATTCATGTCCGTGTGCATTTTAATAGAAGGGGACGTTAATACAATTTAATTGTAATCCCTTGTTATAAATAGTTTGTAGAACAATAAATTATAGTAAAAAATACCATGTTCTGATTTTTTCTTTTCAAACGCATGAGTCTCGGTTTTGCAATATTACCTAGTTATAAAATACTGAGAACCACGATTACCGTTAATAACGTTATAAAATAATTTAAATTAAGAGATATATCACATTAAAATAAAAATGACACCTTCTTTAGAAAAGTAAATCTCATTTCTGTTCAAACAACTGAACTGTCAGTATTTTGTGCAAAAATTTATTTAAAATACAGAAATTTTTATTCATAAAATTCCTTGAATATTTTTTTACTGTCAGAATATTTAAACTTTGTATTTTGAGTATTAATTCCTTCTTCTGGTATATATTTTCTATTAATTTTTATGATTTTAAATATCTGATACTCATTATTGAACTATCAAGTTTAGAGAAACTACCAGCAAATGAAACATGGTATGTACATAGCAATAATAATATAGAAACAAACTTTTAATTCTTGCTGAATAATTTCTACCTACAATTTCAAGAATCCTTTCCTAACAGAATAACGATAGTAAACACCAGTAAATGGTCACTCAAAAACTTGCTTAAGTTGGCTATTAAAATTTTAAGCAGTAATATTTAGAAACTCCAACTAATCAGAAAACTGGATATCATATTTAATGAAACATTACAGTTATTGCATATCTAAAAGGTTTATTCAAGTGACAGAACCATAACAAAATGTTGAAAAAATCATGGAAGGAAAAAAAAAATGAATTAGAAGCTGTGTGGAGTGTTATTAAGGAAGAAAATAATCAAATAATTATGCGATTTCAGGAAATAAAGATTACAATCAATAAAGATGGCACTACAGTATCCAACCCAGTCTTAACAACACATATCATAATTATCATATATCCAAAAATATTCATATCTTTCAGGCAAACACAATATGTATCTCATCAAAAATATTTGTCACTCCATCAACAGTACTCAGGGGCGCAACAACAAGGGGGGGGGGAGGGTATTTTGCCCCCCCCCCCTTCTGAAACCTTGAAGTGGGGGCAAACGGGGGCAAAGAAAGTGCTGTGTAATCAATTTTTAGATAATAAAACTGCTTAAATAACACCATTTTCCACCTAGAAATACAAATTTTCCTGGGGGAGTATCCCCGAACGTGGCGAACGTTGCCATCTAGTCTGTCGTGACCGGTGGGCCCGCCCCTGTCGGCAGGATGGGCAGCTTCACGTCGGCGCCCCGGATCCCCAACGACGACACGCAGGACGCGGACGTGCGCCTGCCGGAGAGGATGAGCCGGGACGAGCTGCTGGAGCGGTGCCGGCGCGAGCTGCGCGGCCTGCCGGCGCTGGTGAAGCGCGCCTTCCACCGCGCCGGGCGCCAGTTCGCCGACGCCGCGCCGGGCGGCCTGCGCCTGCTGCACTGGAACGTCCTCTCCAAGGGTAGGCCTACTGTGCCGACGTAAATACTTCACAACTCAGTTCAAAGGCTGGTATTGGTTCGGCAACTGTTAAATATTTTTATTAAATAAAAATGTAAATTTTATTTAGTTCAAAATCTTAAATATCTTCAAGTTCTTCACTGATTGCTTTGAAATTTTGACGCAACATTGCATTCGAATATACGCTTGTTTTGCTATACCTGTGTACATAAATTAGTAAATATAATTATATGTTTGTGTGTTCACCTTTTGATTTGTAAAGATAAAGATATAAATAGGAAGATATAGAAATAAAGAGATAGATATAGATATATAGAGATATACATAGAGAGATTCTAATACAGATGGATCCATAAAGTAATGGTGCACTTTCGACCAGTCACAGGAAAGCAAAGAAACAAGAAAAATAAAATGTGAAATCTTCGCCAAAAAGTAATAATAAAAAAGAAAAAGTTTCAATCTTTTGTTTTGTTTCTGTTAGCAACAAAAAGTGTTCATAACTGCACTCTACTTTACGGACATTGTGTGTGTGTCTGGGTGTCTGTGTATGTCAGTCTCTCTCTCTCTCTCTCTCTCTCAAGAGAGAGAGAGAGAGAGAGAGAGATAGAAAGAAAGAACTATAGTGAGGTTTTTAGAGGGACATATAAGACAGATATAGGGAGAGATGCTTTGTATATGTATACCTACTTCAAACAAATTGCAAAAAAAAAAATTGAAAGAGTCATGCTGGGCATTAGGTAGCGCATTAATAAAATACAGAGTTAAATAATAATAGCATTGCAATGCTATGTAAAATGTAGTGTGTACATTATCAATGAAATTACGTAAGTTTTCTCATTGCAGCTGTTACAGAGAAGTGATGATGTTATTCTACGATTGTGCAGGATGTGATGAGGCTGTGTCCAGTCCAAACAACATTCGAGTTCTCCAGTGGAACCTTTTATCACAAGGTGAGAACGGCTGTCTTAAATACTTGTGCTGTGTTTGTACATTAATGCTACAATAATTGGACGGTTTACATATTGTAATGGGTGTACATATTCAGACTGAAAATGACAGTGATGGATGACAGTTAGGGTATGGGAAATCTTCTAATCTTTAACTTGGGACCTAACCTAATTAAATTTCAGCTTTGAATCAAAATTTGCCAGAATAAGTTAACTTTTAATAGCTGATTGGCCAAGCTTTTTTTATCTCAAACCTGTTGGCTATTCTAAATAATTTGAAACCAAATGCTTCCAAAAAAAAATTTATAAATGCAAATTCCCTTTTAATTTAGAAAAAAAGCTTTTTTATGATATATCTCAACCAAGCTAATGCCTTTTTCTTTCTTAATATATTTTAAGTCATTTACAATAACACCATTGGCTAGGTTTAGGAGTTTTCTGCACACCAAAGGCCAAAATTCTGCGATAGTGAATTTTAATTTACTTTCTGCGATAGAAAACAAGAAATTCTGCGATAACAAATGTAAAGTTCTGCAATTTATTAATAATAGTTTATCACGTTTGAAACATGTATATACAACCTAAAGAAGCCAGTTTTTCCGAGCTAACAAAAATAATTTTGAATAGCTGTTTTACTCCCGCTGGCTTCTTTAAAAACGTATTTACTCAAAGACATTTTCATTTACTTTAGTGGATCACAATATATCTATATATTTATATTTTTTAATATGCTGTGTGGCCTACATCTTGTGCCAACGGCCATAAGGTCATTATTTCGTATTCAAAGCCTTGTATTGATCGATTAGTCGATTGATGCGCACATATTTCCATCGACTGTGACTACAGTCGTTTCATAAATGCCGGTAGGATCGCTCGCTCAATGTGCTACTTTTCTTATAATCTTATCTTTGGATTCTCTGCAAACAAAATTTATTTCCCGTACGTGATATTTTGGTAATTCAAACTTGTATTTTTTAACGGCATTGCCGCATTAATTATATGAAAACGTATGTTTCATACAATGTTTGGAAATTATTCACTCTGCCCATAGTAATTAAGATATTATTTGGGAGAACATAACCCTTGCACGCATTATTACTGCACTCAAAATGGACAAAAAAGGTACAGCTAAATCGGTGATTCTGCGATGATTCTGCAATTATGCGGGACTCTTGTAATTCTGCGAAATATTCCGCGATCGCGGGATCGCGGAAAACTCCTAACCCTACCATTGGCTAACTACTGTGTGTATCCTGTAGACATAGATGAATTGTTCAAATCATGTACAAGATATTTTGAAATTCATTTAACTTATTACATACTATGCTTGTAGAGACCAAACAGATAAAATTTGGAATGTAAGCCCAATTTTGATGAGTCTGAAAATTTTATACAGGCTTAATTTCTCTATGCTTAGCTCACTTGCAATTAACTTTTTTTTTGGAAAAGGACATTAAATTGCCATCTAAATTTGCCAAATTAGAAATGCTTGCTAGGCATGATAAATATGTACTCGTCTAGTAATAATAATATGTGCATTAGTTTTAGCCAAAATGAATTATTTTTTAAGTTAGGCTTACTTGAATATATTACTAATATATTAACATAGGTACAATATTTTGTGAAACAGCCAGCAATTATCAGATTAGTTAGTGTTTCATATTTTAGGACTTGCTAGTGCATACATAGATCATAGATTTGGACACATTTTTGTAAATTACATTTAACATTAATTACATTTTTTCAGTCACCCACTGACATACCAATAAATTTTGAAAGTAAATTTAAACTATAAATCATAGCAAAAATGTTGGTGTGTAAGTATGTTGCTACAATAACAGGAATCAAATGCTCTTTTCTAAATGTTCGGGAAAAAAATAAGACCAACAACCATCTTCGTCCGAATATAATGTGATGATTTTTACAAAAAACGCTGAAACTAGAAGTGGGATTCGCAAACTTTTATCTTCCCGCTGGAAAAAGTGAATTAATGGTGATGGTAATAGCACAGTGCATCATAACTGCCTCCTGAACTTCTGCTTGGTTAAGAAACTACACGATCTTCCTGCATATCACAGCATTCTTTGCTTTCTAAATGATGGCTTTTGAACTACAGCCATAAAAATCTTTTTTTTTCTAATTGCTGTTTGTTTCATAAATGACTCTTCTGACGAAAGTGACACCAGAAAAGTTCTAGTTAATATTGTATGAATATACTACTAAAAGTTTTAATTTCTGTGTGTTTTAGTTGTGATTCACCCCATAAATTATTTTTTGTAACTTCGTAAGTTTGGGTGTCTCATATTCAATGTCACATTATTTTCAGGTAGAAAAGGTACCTTAAATTTCAGATTTTTGAAGTGAAACTTCTTTGTTACAATTTTCAAACGTTAAAGGGGAATAGGTGGAGGAGGAGATGGCAGGGGAGAGGTAGAAATGATGCAGCATACTTGTGCACTTGCATGCTTGCACACTTGCTAACTTGTATACTTTACACTTGCACACTTTTACAATAGCATAATTTAGTGCTCGCATACTTGCATATATTTTTTTGATGAGCGACCTCAACCATATGATATAGTAAGCAAGAAGTCTCACTTCTGTCGCGCGTGGACTCCAAGCACATTTTTTTTTTTAAATTATGTTATACATAAGAATGGATTAGGTAAATAGTTACATTTCAATCGTACAGACGTGAAATGAGGCGATGCTGTGGTTGGGCACAATATCGCTTCCAGGGGAGCCTGGTTTGAGTCCCAGTGTGGCCATCCTGGTTTTGATTTTCCTTGTTTCCCAGCAAATGCTGGAGTGGTTCCTCACTGTACAGACCATGGCAGATTTCTGCCACAGTTTCTCCTGCTGTGTGTTGGTGTCATTGTAACCTCGCTGTTGACGAGAAGTTAGCCCTGCAATAATCCACGGTCTCATGTTTTAGCTCTGGGCCAGATGAACGACAACTTCGTTTGCTGTCCAGACGAAGCGCTGGAGTGGAAAACCAGGAGGTTCCTCATCGTCGAAGAAATCATAGAGTACAGCCCTGACGTGATATGTTTGCAGGTAATTGTTTTCTCTCAAAGTGAAATTGCTGATTGTGTTCCCAACATGAAAATGCACAGTGCGTGTTTCTTGGTGTACCAATTCCAAGCTCCTGAGTATAATAAGTCGATGCTGCATCATGATCGTCTTTGGAAGATTTACTAAAAGGTTTTTTTTTATCATGGGACAAAGCTTGTACTTCAAAAACATTTTAAGATCTTTTGTGACCTAAAATGCTACAAAAATGTTGTTGAGCTTAACTGATGTAAAATGACAGAAAAAAATGTTCTCCTCAGGCAGGTGATTACACAGTATACCCTAAGCAGTAACACCAAGTGAAAAATATCTCTGGGGTTCTTTGCTTTCAATACAAATTTTGTGTTGCTGAAACAGTAACACTTAGGTACGGTATTTAATGTTGCTGAAACATTGTGTAGCTGAGAAAATACTAGAAAAATGTTCAAACTGTCATAGGTTTCTTACATTCATTTGGAGCTAGTGCAGTGAAAATAAATTGGTTCATCAATATGTCCACATGTCAAGAAAGTCCAGAAAGTCATGAAAAAGTAAGGAAATTGAAGGACTGGTCTCAAAACTTATTTTCAGTGACCTTTTGCTAACTTGCATTCTGTTTTTTGGTGCCTCACTCATGTTTGTTTGTAGACTCACGTTAAATATAAATAGTTGGAGAATGTCCGTTTAGATCTTATGGAAATTATCTGAGAAAGTCTTAGCTTTCTATCATAAAATTTGGTCTGTTCCTGCCAACTTTATTAAATTTTGTATTACATTTGCTCTTAATTAGTTTTAGTCATTTTTTTTTTGAATCAGCCTTAGATAAAAAGAATTTGTAAGAAAATGTTATTAAAAGGTCCTGACAAAGTCCTGAAATTTGTTTACCAGTATTTATAGATGCCTTGTTCACTGGGCACATACACATCCTAAAATCCTATTTTCATTCATTGAACAGTGATTTGGTGTCAAAAAAAATATATTTTTTTTGAAGGAAAAAAAAAAGTTTTTAAGGTACGTATCAGAAAATTTATGTGAATTGAATTGCTTGGTGTAGTTATGTTAAAACAATAAATTTTTTAAAAATTTTTGTATGAACAGTGTTAAGGTTAATGTGAAAGCAATTCAAAAATATTTAAGCCCTACAGGTACTTAAGTTGAAAATTAAATATGTGTATGTCATATGCATAACTGCCCCTGTTATTTTGCCAGCTTGAAACAACTGTAGCAAAACTGCTTTCGTATGTTTCAGGAAGTGGATCATTTCAGCTTCTTGAAGACTATTTTGGCGACGCAAGGCTACGAAGGAATGTTTTTCCCAAAACCGGATTCGCCCTGCCTGTACATAAAGGACAATAACGGCCCCGACGGATGCGCAATATTCTACCGCAAGGACAAGTTTGAGTTGCTCAAGGCGGAGACGAGGGTGCTCGAAGTGTGGAGGGTGCAGAGCAACCAGGTTGGTTATTGCTACTCGTCTTTTCTTATGTGCAGCCACGCTCACAATGGTAGCGCTGCAGGATTTCGGGAGTATGTTCTGTGATGGTCAGTGCTCTGTCTAGTCCGACAGTGACATTGATGAAATTAGAATCAAAACCATGTCTTACAACATTACATGCATGAATTTAGGAAGTCTATGACATCATGAATCGTGATCAATGAGCCTATCATTCTTGGTGGGTGTTTTCTCGGATGGATAGTACTTCATAATCAGGGTACATATCTGCAGGTCACAAAAGTCCGTAAAAGTCCTGAAATAAACAGTAACTGCACCGGAAGTCACAGACTTTAATTTCCAGTAGCCTTATGCTAACTTGCATTTAAATTCACTTCAGTTTATTCTCGCACATTCAATATAAATAGTTGGGGATCATCTGCTTTAATCATGTGGAAATTATCTGAAAATGTTTTAGATTTTTACACAAAAATGGCACGTTTCTGTAAATTAATCTGCATTTTAACGAAACCTAACCCAAATACAAAAATGCTAACTTTTATTATGTGAAATTCAAAGAATTTACTTAACATCATGTTTCTGCCAAAATGTATCAGCTAGGAAAAATTCGTTTTGATTAGATTATTTTTATAGTACTGACACTGGTATTTTTTTCTAGACATGCCTATTAAAAATCACATGCTGCTGATAAATTATTTTAGTGTCTGGTCAGACACTGTAGTTCACCATCAACAAATATATCATTAAAATTCATTGAAACTTTTTTTTTGTTGTGAAATTCCTGCCCCCGTCATGATCTTTAACAGTCCTGATTGTTGTGTTTGACTTGACTTACGTCCATGCACATTTATATTGGCATTAAAACACTTACTGAACATGAGATATTTTGTATTCACCATGATTAAAATTCACAATAGATTTAATAATAACAACGCAAACAGTGCATAGTGTACAAAATTGTGTTTCCACATGGGCACCAACATGATATGCTCAAACAATAAAATCTAGGCATTCCACTTGATGACTTCATATGCGCGTAATTCCAATTTTTAACTTGCCTCTTTTAAGTGGAAAAGATTTATGTAAAAAGTATCTAAAATATATTGAGAAATTAGCTTTTAGTGTATGAAAGACTAAAAAAAAATCTTAAGTTTATGAATAACATGTATTGCCACCCTGCTTTAAATTATTTTCTTCACGTCGTCATGATTGCTCGTCAAACATTGGAAGTGAAAGATGTCATGTTTACGAGTAGAGAGAAAAGTTACATGAATGTTGTATTTATGAAATGAAGTATCGAATAGTATTGAGGTTTTCACCGCAAGTGCAGGAATCCAACTGTGATGTAACGCAGGTGGCCATCGCGGCGCTGCTGAGGGTGCGCGAGACGGGCCGGGAGCTGTGCGTGGCCACGACGCACCTGAAGGCGCGGAGCGGCGCCCTGCTGGCCGCGCTGCGCCACGAGCAGGGCAAGGACCTGCTGGGCTTCGTGGCGGCGTGCTGCGGCGGCCGGCCCGCCGTGCTCTGCGGGGACTTCAACGCCGAGCCGTCGGAGCCCGTGTACCGCACGCTGCTGGGCGACCAGCGCCTGCGCCTGGCCAGCGCCTGCACGCTGCTGCGCGGCGACGGCCGGGAGCCGCCCTACACCACCTGGAAGGTGCGCGAGGAGGGCGAGGTGTGCCACACCATTGACTACGTGTTCTACGCCAGCGATGCCTTCGCGGTGGACGCCGTGCTGCGCTTCCCCACCGGCGACGACATCGGCGAGGGCCGCGTGCCGTCCTTCGCCTACCCGTCCGACCACTTCTCCCTCGTGTGCGACCTGAGGTTCGCCGACTCCCAGGCCACCTTGTCTTGAGAGCGTCCATTACCTGTTTGTGTGAGATTTAATTTATTTTTATTATCAATAAAATTAACATTTACTTTTATTTGTGAACATTTATTTTGTATTGAAGCCCAGCGTCAACTTGTACCTAGGACATGTATTTTGTGTTTGGTTCGCAATCCCAAAATTTACGAGGAAAAGTGGAAAGGTTCGCTTCAAAATTGCAGGTAAATGTAGCAGGGTTGGTTGATTTAAACCAAATGGTTGTTTAAATAGAATATTTAATTTTTTTAAATAAAGGTATAATTTCACTCTGATAGCATCTAAAGTTTGGTCATTTATGCTTGTTAATTACAGGAACAAAAAGAACACGATCTTATCATTTAAATTATCTGAATAAATTGTAAATCATACCCAGCAAATATTCCTCTAAAATTATAAGTAGTATTAAATTGAAAATTCCTATTCTTTGGGAAATCCATAGACTACTGTAAATCCCCATTCTGTGGAGAATCATCTTCCTGCGAGGGGAATACTCTTTTACTGTGGTTAAGTCCCAGTCAGATGTGTAGATTTGCTGGACTTCAGTTGTTTGATGTTATAACTTTTATGGTTCAACAAGAGTGGAAGAAAGTGGGATGTTTTATGGTTTTCATTTGAATATGTAGAGAACCTAAATAAGAAATAAAAAAAAACTTGTTTACCAACCCTGAAATTTACACACATATTTTCACGTCAGTTAACAATTTTTATGCAAAACATCTTACAAGAACTTACTCTCTATCAGAATGACATTGAACATAATATTTAACAAACATGCACAAAAAGTTAACATGTTAGGTTTATGATATTGTGAATCTGAAATACAATTTAAAACATTGCCATGATAAGTAGGCTAAATATTGGAGAATGATACCATGTACTATGCCCGGCAGTTATCTTGGCGTCTGAGCTCCCTAGTCCTGTCTTGTGGGGAGGGGAGGGCGAAGAGGAAGCGATACCCTATTGTCAAGGTCAGCGGCCAGGTTTGTACTAGCAGAAAAGAATACATACGGCGCGTTACTTCCTACACTACGTAAGTCTGTATCCACGTCCGTGAGGGCCCCAGGGTGGTAAGGCCTTTTGGCTAAGAGCGCTGAGTTACCAAACCAACAGTGAGAAATCCTATGAATTGTACTTGTATTACATAAGTGTAACATTGTGTAAATTGCAGTGGTTGTGCTCGAATATTTGTACTCATCTGTCAGGAAAAGTAACGAACTATTATCTAAACCTGTAAAGTTTTACTTTGTCCCATTAAATATACTTACGGTGTCTGCTAATCATTATGCTAACCAAAATTAATTGAAATGTTAACTCAGTAACTAGCGAAAACCAGACACGATTTATTTTGGAAAACTAGGTCACTTAGTATTTAAAATAAATTTAAAACTATGCTTCTCAATTCATTGTGTTCTCAAAGTTAATTAAAACAAAAGTCTTACAAGAAAAAGCAAACGACCAAAGCATTACGCAATTGTAGCTCTCCGCGCGAAAGCTATCTCACAGTTGATGACGCAGGAGCCAGTCTAGCCCTTATCGTTCTCCGGTTTCCATACCTAAAACGTTCCATTTAGCGCTGGATGTACATTTAAGTAAACATGGAGCTTGTTATGTTATATTTGCTGCTTTAACTTCATGTCAGTCGTTTAGGAAACACCTGACTACCAACGTTAATGGCATTTAAAAAATGCTTGTGCATGTGTGGCTTTATATTTTAATGAACCTATAATCGATTATTTATTATAAATGTAAATACAATTTGCATTGTACTTCCACTTTAGAATGCATATTATAACCTTCAAAACCTCATATATATTATATGATTTGTTTAATGTAAGTGTGAAGTTCTCTTTCCATGATAATGGATTGTATTAGGTGACGAAAAACAAAATTAAGTTAAAATTAATTACTAATATTACTATTCTTATTACTTTCTCTAGGTACTCCCGTTTTTTCCGTTCTGTCATTTCGTCAACGCTTCATACTCATCATTTCTCCACAATAGGCTATCAAGACCTTACTTGTTAATAGCCGCCCAACTCGCACACACCCTAACTGCCCAAATATTTTACTTCACTATACACTACGTAACAGTAACGTAGTAAATATATATTTACATTGTTCATTAAATACTTAAAATACCTTTTTTTTTTTCTGGCGTAGTCTGTGGGTCATGTGGTCGTTCTTTGCTGACTTTACGAATCCTGACTATGGACCGTTCACTCACACCCGTGTACTTCGCTGCTCTTGCCGTCTGTCTCTGTAAAGGCTCGAGCAGACATTTATTTTTCGCTTATTCATCAGTAAACTGCATCACGGTTTTTATTATTTCCCGCTCTCCGCTATGTATCACTTTACCGCGCCTCTGCGAGCTGCCACCTTCGCCTTCCATTTTCGGGTATACACTGAAGGCCGATATTTTCCTAACAGCTACTACACGGCTCTCGGCTACGTGTCGCCTGCTTACCCCCTCTCCTTTCTCCGGTCCCGCTGTCCCCGCACCACCGCGCTGAGACACGCCAAGATAACTGCCGGCCACAGTAATGTATATACAACCACTTACTGGGTTTACGTAGTTTGATTTTAATATCCTGGTTAAAACTAGGATACTCAGTACTGTGTTCGATTTAAAAATCTTGACATGTTCTTTTTTTGGGTATTTTTTAAACGAGAGAGATTCAAAACATTTTTAGGGATAAACACCATTGCTAGTTCACACAAAGTTTTATCTCTTTTCCAGTAGTTGCACTAAACTTCAATATGGTAATACTTTGCATTCTTACCATTGCAACATTTTATTGACGTGACGTCTAATAAATCGATGAACGCCGGCTGCATGCACGAAAGTGTCCTGTAACGCACATTGTCCCGTTACGCTCATTGTACGCTTGCACCACATCTAAAATGATTGCACTTTTATGAATAAAATTGAATCATTTCATCAATGTTTTATGACATCACGTTAAACTATTGTCCGTAAACCGACTTTACAGACAACCAATTTTTTTGGAAAATCGTTTTATTTACTGGATTTTTAACCCAATTTAGGTGTGCTACTGAACACACTACGTAGTGACATTTTACCTTGGTTGACATCATTTACATTACTGTGTACCTCTCCAATTTGTCTGTACAGACAGTGGGATATATTTTACTCATCCAATGATTTTTTTTCTTTTGATTTCTGTGGGATTAAAGCACTTGCTGGGTTTAGAAGAAATGAGGCACAACTGTTGCTATGTTTTTATTTATTTGTGTACACTCAAGAATACATTAATATTCTTCTGCCTGCTTCTTCACTGCATCACTTTCTCGGAATACAATGATACTCAAAAACACAGATTTCCTCCATGTAGCATAGGGAGGTTCATTCAAGCATACCTTCAAATATGGAGATAATATAAGCAGTGTATAATCTTTCATGATGCAGAAATCAAAATATTATTTTACAGGTAAAATAGTGTTAAACTACTGCAGTCAAAAGTCTAAATATGGAAATGCTATGATGATATACAGAAAATTCAAAAGCTAAGTACATAACCTATACTATGTACAATAGAACAGTAAACGTCAAGTCAATAACACTATTATTATTTTCCTGGGTAGTAGTAGTAATTTAGGGCTGGGCATTAATTTTTCTAGCTCTACACATTCTTCACACGAGGCCAAAAATAAAATGTATCACAATTGAGTTCATGCACTAGTGGCAAAGCACCCTTGATATCCAAGTATCAAATTTCTTGCCATTTTCTGCTTTCAGTTGTAAATACTTTACTATATACAATTATTTTGTAAAATATTAAAAAAAAAAAAAAAAACTTATCAGTCTGCAGAGATAAAAAAATGTTATTTGAAGTTTGGGTGCAAAACAAGTTTATTCAGGGATGAAACTTACGTACCTAGTAAATTTTTTACTTTCATATCAGATGAGAGGTTATACAAAATAATTATTTATACATACAGTATGTGTGGAAATTGCTGGGACTAAATTTAATAGGTGGCAGAAATGGGAAAACAAAAAATTTTAAGGATTGAATGTCTGGAAACACCACCCTGCAAAGTTATAGACGAAAACAGTAGCGTGCAAAATGCCGCTCTAGGATCTGAGAGTGCGCACGGTCGCATCACAGTGACGGTGTCCCAGCCGCCTCGACTGTGAACTTCCGTGTCCTAGGGGCACATACATGTGCAACAGAGACGCAAAAACAGGGGAGGAGGGGGCAAGGGTATTTTGCCCCCCCTCTGAAACCTTGAAGTGGGGGCAAACGGGGGCAAAGAAAGTGTTGTGTAATCAATTTTTAGATAATAAAACTGCTTAAATAGCACCATTTTCCACCTTGAAATACAAATTTTCCCAGGGGAGGACCCCCGTACCCACAGCTTCAATAGGGGGGGATTGATGATTCTTTATAATAAAGTATATTGCATGGCGCTTCTAAGATCTAACGTGAAGGTGTGACACATTTGACAGCGCTTTACGCCGAACAACCTACAACCCACCTACATCCCACTCTGTTGCGATCACGCGTCCTACATGGCACTGGAGTAGTGCCTGAATGCGTAAAAAAAAAAATTAAAATTTGTGCGCTGACGTTCACACTTTGCAGGGTTGCATTTCTCAACATATGTTCAATAAATAAATTAATTAATTAAAAAAAAAAAAAAAAAGCTGGTTCTCAAATTCCCCGACACCCATTAAACTTACACCTGGCAATTATTGAACATCTGGTATAATTATAAAGAAAAACACACACTTCCACTTGAAAATTCTCATCTTATACACCAGTAATTATTACGTATATGTATACATGTATATGTTGAAATATTACAGACCATTCTTTATATGAATTGAGTAATAAGTTTCTCTGTACTGGCAACAGCCTGCTTTTACTGAATACAACGTATTACAGATACTTGTTGCAAGTAAAATATTCCTTTCCTGGTTAGTGTGGGCATTGAACAAGCCACATACAAAACATTTTACAATACCTGTCGTATGGCACATCACATTCAAACTGAGAATTGTGGCTGCACTCTATTCACACAATACCCAAACTTTTCTTTTAACTCCAAGCCGAACATAAATACCTGTGTACTTCAATTTAAACCCAGCCCTTGAATAACTCTTCAACTGGAACTGCCAACAGAACACCAGGTTTATGGTCCAAACATTAGCCATCCACATAACATTATACATAGATACAAGAGTTAATGGTTTTAATTTTTTATGAAATCTGTTATATCAAAAAAGATAGCGTATTAATGAACAAATATGATACTTAAATGTTCGATTATACTAATTTCTCTACAACAGTGTCAATTATGACTCATACATGATGCACTTTTTCAAAATTATTACTTTTCAGAACAAATAAAATAAATATGTTAAGTATCTCCTGGGTTTAAAAAATGTTCTAGGGTCATAATGTAAAAATGATTAACTAATAACAGTTGCAAGATTTAAAAAAAGTAAACATTTTCTAATTTTTATTTTATTAAGTTGTGTTACAAACATCATGCTAAATAAATCACCTTTACTGAATATAATATTTAAAAGATAAGGTATTCATCATTCGAGTTAAGTTTTGATTGAAAATGCTAAATAGTTTAATAATTTTAATTGCATTTCACTGCTTTGTGGTGTAGTAACTTGAATTTCTGTGTTATAAGGTGCATTGACGTACTTTTAGGTGTTATTGTGGCTTTATCGCAATTCACCATATAATTTTGTCTCTAATTATACAGCAAAAAGTCTTTAATCTGGCATTCTATGGTTTTGCACATTCTATGATCTGGCTTCAAACTTTGAATATATATACTGTATAGAAGTCGCCAGCCCAGGTTAAAATTTCTAATACGGTTTGAGGTAGTTGGTTAATTCACCGCCGCAATCGCCACCATCTCTAAGGCATCGACTTGTGGTGGTCCCTAGCAGACAAGTGTCGAACTCTTCAAACACCCCTTCCCCACCCTCCCTCAAACATGCTTTGTCCTCCACCCACCCTCTACCCCACCTCTCATCCCTACAGTTTTGTGACGCACAAACTCCAGTTGAACGACCTTGAGCTGCAGTGAATGTTGGATGGGGGGTGCGGGGGAATTACAGCGGGCGACAGTGCTGCGCTCTAACGTGTAAATAACAACTAAGACGATACAGGGTGTTACAGCAGCGCCCTGCAGCGGTGAAGTTCCCAAGCTGCTCATCATACGCTCCTGAAAAACGTAGAGTAAATCCTATCCACTCGCGACTTCTATACAGTATATATATTCAAAGCTTCAACTAAGCCGCCGCTTGTGTTCAGATTTTTCCTTGGGATCCCGGATGCTGACCTTAGTTTTATCAGTGTTTATAGTAACTGTCAGTTTCCATTCCAGATGGGTTTTCTGTTTCCTAGCAGATTGCAATTCACATTACACTGGTACATTTTTATGATTTTTTAAGATCGATGCTCATATGTATTTTCCTTTCTAAAAAACAGATTATAAATTTTTTGAATACCATTTTACTGTATATTAATTTTTCTTTGATATTCCCGTTAAAATTTACAGTTGGATAATACGGCACAGCAGTGTTTATGAACGTGTCTGATTTAAGACCTTTCACTGATGTTAGCCACATTACAGCAATGGCATGATTGTATTTGCTTACAAGCAGTCTTTAGTGATTACTCTACACCAATGTAAAGTTCGTTGTTTACCAACCAGAGGCCATAACCATCATAGAAAGTCTTATCAAGTACAGTAAAAGTAAATTATGCAATGTACACTAGATATACAAAAATCTACATTAAAACCAACCGACATTCAATTGGCAAGACATTTTGGAAGCAAGCACAAACTACAGTACTGAGTTTTAGATAGAAAGAAAAACACCTTATAAAAAAATATGCACAGCATTTACAGTTTATACACTCTCCCCTTATGTACATTTTACCTCCACCTGAGTTTTAACAAAATGGAATACAAAAGCATTGCAAGAAATTATTTCAGGAATAGGTAATTAGTTTTTTCTTTTACTTTTATAGTTCATAGTTTATTGTGACAGCAGGAAAAAGTTCTAATTTTACCTCTGGGAAGACCAGGTATAAGAAAGGGGTTCAATAGTAGAGACCAAGATTTGAACTCACCTTCAACCTTTAAGTTGGCTTATTGCTAGAACCAAGATTTTAAACATGGCTTTCACTGTACCACGTTTTATCACGATCATCGTCGCAACACTATTGTAGGGCATCAAAATTTGGAGAAAAAAATTGTTTTTTCTTTGTGTTGGCAGTTTTCCCGAATAAAACAATGTATTTTAAAGTTGAAATATAATATTCATTTGGATATTACTGCTTACTTATTTAATTAACAGAAATACAAAGTTGACTAATGTGTAAATTCTCTTTTAAAGAAGTTTTCAATTGTTATAACCTTTATAAATTCATCACTGTCGCCGCTGCGTAGTGCTTATAGAAATGTAGCTAGCGCTAGTTAGCATCATTCATGTTTGGTTATGTTGATTCCCATGTAGAGTGCGCACACACAGTCGAATATCTAGATCTCACCGATGCATGCAACGCGCACGCTGTGTCTAGTTGCGAGTTAACTACATTTGATAACCCGCACTCTTTCACGTTAAGTATGCTCTACGACGATAGTTATGAGTTAGTTCCGGCTCACGGTTTTAGTTTTTCTAATTAAAGTTTAACAAAATGTTATTGTTTCAAGACTTATTAATTTTAATTATTTGACGTGTTTTTGTATACTCTACTTTTCATGAATAGGATTTGTTTTTATGAATAACTTCACCTAACAAAAAATTATTATTTTTTTTTATAAAAGTCACACCCCTACTTTTCGAACATGATTTCTACAAAAAATGTGCGGCGATTGTGCAATAAAACACAGTACATATTTTTTGTCTTCTCTAAATTTACGTAGCTGGATATAGCAGAAAATTAAACACACACCATGTAAATAATGCGGAAAAATACACAATTTCAAAACATATAAATATATTTCCCTTACCATTCCAAATTTGGGAATTCCACACAGCCCTACATATAACTTTCTGGCCTAATCTACTGTGATTCATCTCTTACACTCACCAGTCAGTCGCTAAGTGTACAGACCTTCAAACTTGCCTTCCAAAAGGGATAGCTGAAACTAATTTTTTGAAGTTAACTTACTATGCATTACCAACCTATGCAATTACACCACCATTCCTTACTGAGTGATGAACGGAAAACACTGATACTTGGTGTAACAAAATCATAAGTAATTGATCCACTTAACTATATATCACTACTGCAAGTAGTTAAATATGAAAGAAATTAATTTCATAATGCTTTTAAATATTCTACTAACACAGTATTTTTTACAGGCAAAAAACTTTTTTTTAAATTACAAAAAAAAAAAAATCAAATAAAAGTTGCACATCACTATAAATGTGTCAATATTTACATTGATAAGAATTTTTTCAGTAACTATGATGCATAATAATAATAAGTTACGATTGGTACACTTAGTTACAATCTCACATTTACATAACTGGAGAAAGTAAAGAACACTATACCTATACTGCTAAGAATTACCTAAACTACTTTACCAAATGACAGGTATAAAAAAATCTCATCACCAACATATGTACTACTAGCAAATTAAATAACAGCAGCACAGATTTCATCACTTTAACCTTAAACACTATTTAGTTACAAACGTTACACAAACAAAAGAGTATTTATTATTTTCACCAAAGTTCTTTGTCTCAACCCAGGAGACCCACACACGTTGACCAGCAAACATCACAATAATACCACAGATGATTCAATTTCCAAGTCAATTCAATTCACAAAGCAACAGAAAACTTCCTACTGCTTTAGTCTGTAGAGTCGTTTACACAAGTCATTAATGCGGACTGTCTGCTAGCATCCTGTCTTCCTGTGCAATGCAGCATGCAACAAGTTGACACTGATGTGCCATGCCCTTAGCTAATAAAGGTGTTGAATACTTTAAAACATTTCAGTCATTTTAAATAAGCTATGTATCAAATATATTCATGGTGAATACAAGTACAGTTTTTAAATATATCTGAAAAAAATTTCTTTAACAATTTATGCAATGTTAATTATTAGCTGTCTATAATTCCTTGAATTTAAGTTCTGTTTGAACCTTGCATTCAACTCTGGATACCAAGATTTTGTATTGTTTCAAAATTATGCAGAGAAAGAACATAAATCAAATGTTTATAACTGTAAAATTGTTATAATTGAAAGGGAAAAAAATCTTTCCTCTTATTTATAAAGCAGGCATGTTTTAGGCAGAAATTACAACCTGTGATATTTATAAACAGAATGCACAACGGAATGATGTTGAATGTGTTTTATTTATTCACAAATTAAAACATAAAACAATTTACTTTGTTTACGTGTATGAAATCCTAGAGATATTGTGATGCGTAGTAAACATGCTTACAGTTATAATAAAGTATTTATATTTTTGATAAAAAAAAAGAGCCATACTTGCACTTTCGAAACACGCTCTCTGCATACTCCCTGAATATTACGAGAGGTCTAAATTTACCAGTGTTTTTAAAACCAAAGTTTGACTGTAAAAGTGATATTAATTTATAAGGAATTTTTGAAAACCTTTCAGCTGCCATTACACACACACTTTGAAAACTGCACGGTGCAGTTAGAAAAAAAAAGTATTGCCGCTCCACCACTAAAGCTATTGTTCACAAAGCAAACGTATGACAGTGTCCACTCAAATCTGTAACAAACTTGCCCTAACTTTTTTTTTGACCAAAATTACATATTTCCCTGAAAATCTTTTTCTAAATAGTTTACAATTTTCTGGAAGAAATAAAATAAATGTAGCCTCCACCATCACCATAGCTAGCTAAATTCAAACAGAATATTTTAAACGCCATTTTACAGTGTATGACTATTACACTATGCACCAAAACACTGTCTAAAAAAAAAATGCTTTCAGAGTCTGTGTAACAGCAGACTGGAGGTTGGCATTTTACTTTCAAATCACTGGAAAATTTTCATGACTTTTCCAAGATTTAAAGTAAATTACTTGACTTTCCAGAATGTATACATCCTGTATAACGTGAAGAATGTGGCAATAGGTGAGGGTGTCACGGAGCATGGAAGGAGAGGATACGGGATGCCTTCGCTAACAGCCACAGGAAAGAAGTGGGAGGGACTAAACCAACTTCATTTGCTTTCACTCCCCTCATACCGTATTGTCATTGCAAAGAAACCTCTACTATCTAATCAAAAATTGTGTGAAGACCAAGTTCTTAGTGCAGTGCCGGTAAGTCAATGGCATCATGGTACTAAACACTGCCACCAGAAGCATGCCGGAAAGAGAAGGCCACCGAGACAAGGCCATAGTAATTTTGGGATCAAGTATTTTGTGAGTAACAAACATATTGCATTATAACTAGAGTCAAGATTTTGTGGTGTTATTTTAAGACAAATTTCGGTGTAAAGAAATAAAGATTTCGGTGTTATATGGTTTAATTTTTTTGCTCAAAATACCCACGGTAAAATTTTCTTGATTTTCTGTACGACATGCAAATCTATAAAAACAAATATTGATAAACACTAAAACCTCATGATCTAATCACAAATAAGTTCATTTGCAAATTCATAGATAATTAAGTTCATTTGCAAATTCATAAATTCAAACTTTTAAATACCTAATAAAAATTTCACGACTTAATTACAATCACATACACTACAAAATTACACAGTTAAGCACTTCCAAAGTTACTATTAAGACGGTTTTATTGAAATGCTATCATAGTTAAATTTTCCGCATTTTCTGGAGTGAGACGTTGTCTTCTGTCACTAACTACCAGTGAGTACCTGGAAAATGAACGTTCTGCATCAACATTTGATGTTGGGAACCAGATTGCCCTTAAACTGACTTGAGCAAATTCACTGTAGTCCCCTTTAAGGGAGCAAAGTACCTTTGCAACATCAATTTGGCTTGTTTATGGCAATGAAAGTTCATCCTCGATTATTTTTTTGAAAGCAACATATCCATGTATGAATGTATGAATGTATCAATGGGAAGATGGGAAACAGAATGAAAGTTATGCAGACTTCTGTAGGTTTGTATCTTCTATGCTAACCCTACTCACATTTCTTGGGTTGAACAGCAAATTAATGGCATTAAAGACTCTTAGACAAGGATGTCGTTTAACAGATGAGTATTGCCTCAAACACTTATGTTTCTCACTCCCGACATGTTTCACAAGCGTATCGCGTCTCTCGTAGTCTAGCCTGCAGTTACAGAATTTGCACATTAAAATTTTATCACTGAAATAAAATCCTTCGCTGGAAAATTCTTTCGATTGGTCACTGGCAAAAACCTTCGTTTTAGGCATTATCAAAAAATTTTAATCACATAGTAAGAATTTAACCTCTTAATAAGCAAAAACTTTCCGTGCTGAAAATATCAAAACAATGGAGAATAGATGCGAATACAAACGCATACCGAATACCAACATACGTACGTGAAAATGAATACTGACATAAACATGTACTATTTATTATTTACAATCGTTACGTTAAGCAGGGTTAATTTTATTTTCGTACCCTACGTACTTTATTTTAAATAAACAGTAAAAGCAATGCGCTTTATAGTGTAATATTTTAATGATTAAAAACGTAATCTTAGAAAAACATATTTTGGACGTTTGTTATTTTTGTATTTACAGAAAGTGAACGGCGGCCATTGTATCATTGTTATCAACATCTTAAATTATTATGGTACACAAGATTACAGTTTAAAGAAAATATTACGTTAATTCCGAGACTTAATTTTAAAATCTATAACGAATCACCGTCGCATATAATATATATGGCTGCTAGTTACTGTCAGAAATATTTGATTGTGCTGAAGATAGTGAATTGTCCTTACAGAATGGGGAAAAAATGTAAATAATCAGGATAGACGAAATTTTGGTGACATATCGCGGATTTCGCACAATTTCGTTTTATTTCGTGTTTTCAAGCGGTTTTCGGTGTTATTAAGTTTTATCGCGCATTAACATATAATCGTGCCTCTAATTATAACTAAGGATCCACTTCTTTTGTAGCATGTATAAGTCACACCCAAAAACACCTGCCTATTGTAGTGAACTACAGATATTACATTTCTTGATTTTTACATTTTTTATTTGTCTACATGGTACATTTAATATATTTTTTAGTGCTAGTTCTATGAAAAATTATGAACAGGGCCATGTATTTTTTTTGCGAAAAAATTTTGATGCTCATCAGACTGAAATAAGGTATATCCACATCAGAAATTTCTTCCCTAAAAATGGTGACCATCTGCAAAAGAAACAATTGCCTTATACGACTGAGCCACTCGGGACAAGTTTGCTTCCGCATCTGTTGACTGTGATTTGTCTACCAACAGTAAACATGAACCTGGAAGAAACACAGATGATGGACACTACAGTGTTCTCAATCTAGGGAAAATAAATGTCCCTATTTATGACTACAGTTTGCACTGTAACAATATTCGTACCCAGTAAAAGAGGATGATGTTCACAAAAAAACCTTCATTTTTTTAAATGTTAAATCTTAAAGGCGAGCAATGGACAGGATCGCTAGCAGTCAGCATAAAAGTTCATGGCACTATTTTAGCATCCCAGGTAGTTGCACAAACTTCATAATTTCAGAACACCAACATTTCAGTCACTCGTTCTAAACAAAACGCTAACAGCAAATTATAGGGAAATATTAATAATCTCACAAAGACTACATCGTACATAGGAAACTTGTTCAACCTTACACATACATGCTAGCTCTAAAACAACTACGTACGAGAGGAAGACAAAGAGAAGCTACTGAGGAGGGGGCTGGTAGCCCGGGAACCTGCCCTGGTCGTAGCCGCCGTACTGGCCCTGGGACGGGCGCGGGTACTGCGGGTAGCCCCCCTGGCCGGGCGGAGGCCCGTACCCCTGCTGGGGGTGGCCCGGGTAGGCGTGCTGGGTGCTGTAGTTCTGGGGCTGGCCCTGCGGGGGAGGGACGTAGGTCTGGGTGGTGGCCGGGTGCGACTGAGGGGGCAGACCGTAGCCGCCGGGCTGGGGGCCCTGCGGGGATGGCTGGGGCGGCTGGAAGCCCGTCTGCCCGGGCGCCGGCGATGGGCCCTGCTGCTGGGACGGCTGCGGCGGCTGCGACTGAGGCTGAGGGGAGTGCTGCGGGTGGCTCTGGTGGTTCTGTGTAGGCGGTTGTGGTTGAGACTGGGGCGGTGCCTGCGTCTGGGAGGAAGGAGGTGGTGCCTGTTGCGACTGTTGCTGCTGCTGCTGCTGCTGTTGTTGCTGCTGTTGGCTCGAGGCATACGTGGGCCCAGCCTGCGTGGATGGCGGGTAGCTCTGAGAAGGTGGGTTACCCCCCGGCCCTTGAGGGTACGTCTGTGTCGAGGCAGAAGGAGCCATGGTGATAGGGCCGGACGTCTGGGCGTACGAGCTCTGCGGTGCACCCTGCGAGGGAGCAGAGGGCGTCCCGTATCCGGCGGGCCCTGGGCTCGGCTGGCCGGCATACCCCCCTGTAGGCTGCTGGGAAGAGGGCTGGGGAGGTTGGGCCTGGCAGGTGGGGGGCACGTAGCCTCCTTGTTGTCCCGGTCCGCCCCCGTACCCGCCCGCCTGCTGGGGCTGGTAGCCACCTCCGTAGCCGCCGGGCTGGCCCGTCTGGGTGCCGCTCTGCACCACGGAACCGTAGCTCGTCTGGGAGCCCGCGCTGCCGTAGCCGGGCTGGCCCCCGTAGCCGCCCTGGGCGCTGGGCGGCGGGTAGCCGGACGACTGGGCCGGCGACTGTGGTCCGTAGCCCCCGGGCTGTTGCGCGGGACCCCCGGGGCCCCCACCACCGTACCCGGGTGACTGCTGTGCGGGGGAGGGACCTCCGTACACCGGGCCACTGCTGGTCGTGGGGGGAGGACCGTACCCGGCCTGTGACGGTGGCGGGCCACCGTACCCCTGGGGCTGGCTCGAAGGAGGCCCGCCGTAGTTCGAGGCCTGGTTTGTGCTCGGATAGCCTCCGGGCTGCTGAGACGCGTTTGACTGCTGGCTCTGGCCTTGCACAGGAGGAATGTAGGTCTGCAACATTATAGAGATACCAACTTAATTTTGAAATGCATACAGCGAATAAATCTGTAGATGGTTACACTCAGATAGATTATGTTTGAAAAGTAATTACAGGTTTTGTGTTCGTACCTTACATTTACACTAGCTGCAGTACCTGTCATTGCCATGGCTGAACACAGGGTGATATAATGTCCATGAGTTAAAGCAAAATGGATAGCGTTATATGACAGTGTGGTGGACATAAAGAAAACACACACAATTGCTGTTTGTATGTCTATGACTAGGGGTATGCAAAATTCACATTTGCGATAAAATGATTTTTTTACGCGAATTTTGACATTTTAAAGTGAATAATCACGAATTTGCAATATAAATTTTTTTACACAAATTTTAACAGTTTAAAACGAATAAACCCGATATCCACATTATAGGATACTATTTTTGCGCGAATCTTAACGTTTGAAAACAAATAAACCCGATATCCATAACTATTTGATTAAACTATGCTAAAAATACGTACTTCTGACGAAGTCCGTAACGTAGGCCTAACCTAGTGCAGAATTAGTAAATCAACACGGCCGCCATAATTCAACTAGAGTACGATGCACTGCTTCCTCTCACACGCGAACATGTGACGATGTTTTTAGTATTTATGGTAAGAAAAACGGTGTAAACATGTACAGAGGCGAAATTGAATGTTTTGAATAACTTGAACGATGTAAGCAAAGACCTGAATATATTTTGATACACTTGTACACAAAACATCAAACAAATACGCAGTAGCTACGCAACACGTTGTTACTCGCTGAGCTCACACAATGATGCAATCAGCAGCAGCAGTGCAGCTGGCGGGCAGCCGGTAGGCTGCGCGCGCAGTCACACTCATGCACACTAACACGAAGTCACAACAAAACAAAGCTGTTTACGGCCGTGCCCGCGCGTGGTTGAATACGACAAACTTGTAAACGGTATGAATTGTACTTGCGTGGCGTGGTAGTTGTGCTCTAATACTTACGTGGTGTAGCCCTACATACTTATCCGAAGTAATAAATATTTTTAACAAAAATGTGTTATTTTACCGTAATTACTTTTGTTGACAAAAATGCCGAAACCTGTAGTGACGGGCCGGAGAGTTTTCACAACACGATTTGTATGCAAGCGATGAAAAAACAATTTTCTGTCATTTTTGTAATGTGTCTGTGACATGGGACCGCAAAGACTCGTGTGCGAAGCATATTGGCAGTGAAAAACATAAGAAACGGGCAACAGAAAGTGTGAATAACTTAGTGAGCGTAGCCTACTTACTGTGTTGTTTTTAATTGATATTCATTTATTTTAAGTTAACTTTCATTTTAAATATTGTTTGCTGTGTTGATTAAGTGTTGTAATAATTTTGAAGCAGTAAGTTACAGTAAGCAGTTTGCCAATGGTTTGAAGTGAACTATTCAGTGAGTACAGTAAGTATTTAAATAAGAATTGAGAAATGACTTCATACTTCTCCAAATTCTGGACATTCAATTTTAATTATACCTCTTTAAATGTCATCTTTTTTAATATTAAGTAGTTAGTATTTGGTGTGTATTAAGTGTTAAAACAATTTTCACGACACTTGAGATATGAAATTGGTATTACTGTTATCCATTTTGGTAGTAAAAATAACCTTCCTTTCAGAGAAAAATAACACTGATTTTCCAGAAAAATAACCTTGAATTCTGTGAACAAATAAACACGAAAAGTGCATACCCCTATCTATGACCTATGATCTTCTGTTTACCCTGGTGATCGGTCAAACAGTGTAGGAGTTTATCGATGTCATACATACATACACCAACAACAAATTTTATGTATAGATTAGAATTATTTACTGGGTCAATAGCTATAATTACGTTAGAATCTTTAAAGCACAGAACATTATAATAACACAATTAAAATATATGAAAAATATGATCCCCTCATACCCCAAGAGTATATGAATTGATGCTAACAATTTTTAGCTTGCAAATCCGTAATACAAATGCATAGCCATATGGCCTACTTCACGAATGCTCACCTGTCCGGACGGCTGGTTCTGGTTGGCATACTGCCCCGGGTACCCTTGCTGTGACGGCTGAGGGGAGTAGTTCTGCGGCCCGCCTCTGTACTGCTGTGGCCCGCTGCTGTTCATGGGACCTGCAGACGCCAGGGACACAGCTGGTGACGAGCATTTCTTACACACGTTGAAGCGTAACAACAGCATTTAACAAGTACAATCCAAATCTGTCGTCTCCCCAAAACCCTACAAATGCTTATGTCCCACTCAGTGGAAAAAATCAAGAACTAAGCAAATATTCCACACCATATCACTAATCTACACAAGAGATTGTAGTTAAACTTACAACACAAATGAACTAAATATGAACATTAATGTAGCAAAACTTCAAAAATTATTTATCTTCTAATATGTATTACATACAGGATAAGCCTTTTGAAAGAGGCCCTGTGAAACATGTGTGAAAAGAATGGGTGGTAGAGTAATACAGCAGAACACGGCAGCCTACCTAGAGGGTGAGCAGGACATTACCAACAACTCTTCTAGGCAAGTTCTTGTCACACCAAGCTTATCTACTCAATCATTTATTCCTTTTAAAAGTATTTCACGGGACTCACTCTGCACTAATTTCAAATATACAGGCGATAAATTATGCTGAAATATTTCTGCAAGGTTTATAGTTTTCAGCAATAAGGTTAACATAAAAAGCATCTTACAAATAATACTTAAAATTAAATTAAAATTTATGTACTTCATGCTCAATCAACTTTTAAAACTATTTGCATGCCTAAAATGTTCCTACTCACGCTGTGGCATGCTCTGCTGCCCCGGCATCATCTGGCCCCTGTAGCCAGCCTGCTGCTGGCTGTAGCTGCCCACGGGACCCTGGGAGCTGGGGGGCATCTCGCCGCCCGGCGGCGGCCCGGACCCCGGCGGGCCCCCTTGCCCCGGCCCGGCGGGGATGTGCATTCCCGGGGGCTGGTCCCACAAAAAGCAAGCTGCCTCCACATTCACAACAAACAGGCAGCTTCTCCAGCCACAGGCCAGGTCAGAGAACAGTACCTCCACAACATTCCTCCCTCCTCTACTTTGTTACATTCTCCTCTCTTTTGCACTCCTTCAACTATCTACTTTTCCCACATCCTCCTTGGTTGCCCATTCTTTATATTCTGATTATATTTTCTTTATAATCAACAAATTTATATATGTACATTTAGTGTTTAGGGCATCTTTTCCTCTGATTTTCTGCCCAGCTACTAAACTACAGAGCCAATTAAAAAAACAAACATCAGATAACAATAAATAACAGGATGGATTATTGGAAAGAAAAAAAAAAAAGAACCGAACATCATTCAGGAAGTTTTGAAAAAAAATCTGAAATACTGATTTACAAGAAAATTTTATTTACTGTGCAGACTTGCTAAGCTAACTATTCAACACAAAATTATAGCTTCTTTCACGACAGCAATTTTCTGGAAAAATACTTTTCCCCTTTTTTCTGACAACTTACAAAATGGCACTTGGGTACCTCACAATAAACCATTCAATTGTTTATTTAATTTGTTGACTTTTATCTTTGTACCTTTGTATGCTGTTATGTACTGTCAGCTCGGTTGGTAAGGCTGAGAGTGTGGTGTTGTCTATGGTTCATCAGTCAACAGTAGCATCATGGCTGATAGCTCGTCAGATAACCTGTGTAACATGTAATGTAACCAATGTATCGTGTAATGCAGACACAGTGCGTGTAACGGGTACATAAAAGTGGCGACGAGGAATTCCGGATCGGTTCGTGCGCGTGAAGTGGTGTGCGGGCGATGATGGCGGCGATTGGGGTTATGGGAGAGTTTGTGCCGGGTCGGGACACGTGGAAGAGTTACCGCGAAAGGGTGCAGTTTTATTTTATAGCTAATAAAATTGAAAACGACGAAGCAAAACGCGCTGTATTTTTCACTGTCTGCGGGGCGGAACTCTACAACTTAATTTCATCATTGTTAGCTCCACAGGCTACCGATGAGATACCCATCGCCGAGGTATTCAGCAAGCTGTCCGCACATTTCGAACCGAAACCCAGCGAGATTGTTGAGACATACAAATTTTTGAAACGTGACCAGCTAGCGGATGAAACGATAGCAGTCTATCTGGCGGAACTCCGGCGATTGAGCACGCATTGTAACTTCCCCAATTTGGAGAGGATGTTGAGAGACAGACTGGTGTGTGGTGTGCGGGATAGATCGGTTCAGCACGCGTTGCTGTCTAAGGATCCACTGAGCTTCAAAGATGCAGTGGATATTGCTATGGCGGCTGAGGCAACAGGGAAGAACATATTGGACTTACGTGGAAAAGGTGACGAGATAAGTACAACGCGTGTTGACGAACATCCGGTGCATGCGGTGGCAGGCAGAAGCCATACCGGCAGACGTCCGGCTGGTATTCAGGCAAACATGGACACGGGAATACGTAAACAAATGATGGGCCCCCAGGAGAACAAACGGAAACAACAGTGTTGGCGATGTACAGGGAATCATGTTGCGGAAGAGTGTCGGCATGTGACAACTGTGTGCCGGTTTTGTTCCAAACAGGGCCACATAGAGAAAGCCTGTATTACAAAACAAAAACAAGGTAGGCCTGTTGGTGGGGCTCGACAGGGAAATGTGGGGAATAAGTCTAACTCTGGACTTACTCACATGTTGTCAGATACAGTAAGGGAGCAAGAGGGAGAACAAAATGAAGCAATGTACAGTTTGAATAACCTGCGTGCGTTGAAAAGTAAGGCACCCTTTGTCATGGATGTTGGGTTGGATGGCAACAAACACTGCATGGAAATAGATACAGGTGCAAGCTTTTCTGTTATTAGTGAGGAAACATACAAGGCCCTGTGGCCCGAACAGCCACCATTGGACATGTGTAACATCGCATTGCGTACGTGGTCCCAGGAACAGTTGCGAGTTAAGGGAGTTAAAACAGTCTTGGTAAAAACAAGGGGACGTGAGGCAGTACTGCTTCCGGTGTTAGTGGCGGCTGGGAAAGGGCCGAGTTTGATGGGGAGGAACTGGTTGGAGCCCCTTGGGATTTCTGTGGAGGGCGTTTTCATGGTAGAGAGTTGCAAGGAACCTAGTGTTGTGCAGAAGAGTCAATGGGTGGAGGAACTGGTAGCCAAGTATCCAAAGGTATTTGACAGCAGTTGTTTAGGACAGTACAAAGGTCCACCGGTATCCCTCGTGCTTAAAGAGGGAGCCACACCAGTATTTAGGAAATGCAGACCAGTGCCGTTTGCAATAAGGGACAAGGTAGGGGATGCAATCGACAAGCTGGTGATGCGAGGAGCTTACGAGGCAGTGCCGTATTCATCGTGGGCGACACCTGTTGTGCCTATTATGAAATCGGATGGGTCCATTCGCATATGTGCTGACTACAAGGGCACAATCAATCCAGCATGTAAGACAGAGTGTTATCCGTTGCCGACCATCAACGAAGCTCTGGCATCGCTGGCAGGGGGGAAATATTTCACGAAGCTGGACTTGGAGAATGCCTACATGCAGGTTGGAGTCGACGAGGGAACGGCAGATTTGTTGACTGTCAATACCATCAAGGGACTTTTCAAGGTCCGCCGATTACAGTTTGGAGTGAGCAGTGGCCCTGCCGTGTTCCAGAGGCTCATGGAAACACTCTTAGCAGGTATAGAAGGAGTGGTAGTGCTACTGGACGATGTGTTAATAGCGGGCCCAAATGAAGAAGAGCACTGGACACGTGTAGCGGAGGTAGTGGCAAGGATAGACAAGGCTGGGTTACGGTTGAAGAAGTCCAAGTGTGTTTTTGCATCCGCAGTGGTGAATTTTCTAGGTTATAGGATAGATGCGGAAGGGATACATCCCACACACGACAAAGTGGAAGCAATCCGTAGGGTACCAGTGCCCCAAAACAAGAAGGACCTGCAGTCTTTTTTGGGCTTGCTCAATTTCTATGAGCGGTTCTTGAAAGATAAAGCTAGTGTGTTGGAGCCTCTACACCGACTGCTTGATGGAAACGCTGCCTGGAAATAGGAGACACAGCATGCAGCTGCATTTACCAAGGCCAAGGAATTGCTACAAACAGACTGTGTGCTGGTCCATTATGACACCACAAGACCTCTGGTGCTAACATGCGACGCCTCAGAGTATGGTGTGGGTGCAGTGTTGGCACACGTCATGGACGATGGTGAAGAGAGACCGGTGGCGTTTGGGTCGCGGACACTGCAAAAATGTGAGCGGAACTATGCGCAGATCGACAAGGAAGCCCTTGCAGTGATATTTGGGGTGACTAAATTTCATCAATATTTGGCAGGCCGATCATTTACAGTGGTGACGGACCACAAGCCACTATTACGACTTTTGGATCCCAAGCGCCCAACCCCGGACATACTGTCACCTCGCATGTTACGGTGGAGTCTGTTGCTGGGCATGTATGACTACACCATCATGCATAAGCCAGGGGTTCGGATTGGACATGCAGACTCCTTGAGCAGGTTGCCACAGCCGACATCACCTAGGGAAGTTCCGGCAGTGGCAGATATCCTGATGTTTGAAGCAATGCCGGACGCCCCCTTGGACGCCCAGTCCATGGCACGATGCGTGAGCGAGGATCCAGTGTTGAAGAGGGTGAAGCATTTTGTGTTGCATGGATGGCCACAAGAACTACCAAGTGAGGAGATTCGACCCTATTGGAACCGCCGGTTATAACTGTCAGTCTACCGTGATTGTGTGCTGTGGGGAACTCGGGTGGTAGTTCCGCAGCAGCTGCGAAGTAGCCTCCTAGGAATGTTACATGCATCACATGATGGAATGGTGCGCTCAAAGGCCATAGCTCGAAGCTACATCTGGTGGCCAAAACTGGACGAAGACATTGAGGAGATTGTAAGCCATTGCCAGATATGTCAGGCTGAACGCAGGGCACCAGCAAAGACCCAGGTGCCATGGAGCACGCCCCAGAGACCATGGTCCCGTCTGCATGTTGATTTTGCGGGGCCCTTCCAAGGGAAAATATTTCTGGTTGTCATTGATGCCTTATCAAAATGACCAGAGGTACGGTTGGTGCCGTCAATGTCATCTGCTGTAGTGGTGCAGGAGCTGAGGAGTATGTTTAGTAACCATGGTATTCCGGACGTTGTGGTGTCTGATAATGGGACTGCCTTTGCTTCAAGTGAAATGAAGACCTTTCTAGAGAAGAATGGAGTCATCTACAAGTATACGCCCCCATACCACCCAGCCAGTAATGGACAAGCCGAGCGAACGGTGCAAACTGTCAAGGACAAGTTGAAGAGGTTGAAAGCAGGCGACTGGAATACGAGATTACACAGACTGCTCTTTTCGTTGCGCACAACTCCCAGTACGGTCACGCAGAAGACGCCTGCCGAACTCTTGATGGGTCGGAAGCTGCAGACGGTTTTCGACAAGCTGCACCCGCGGTCGCTGTCGGGTGCGGGAAAAGGGTTAGTGGAGGACGGGTGTGGTGGAAAAATTAGACAGTTTAGTGAAAAGGACCCAGTGTTAATACGCAACTATGGAGCTGGACCCAAGTGGGTCCCTGGAGTGGTGGCACGTAAGGAGGGTCCAGTTACATACCAAGTTCAGGCTGGAGGTCACATGGCACGGAGACATGTTGATCAGATGGTGCGACGCAATATCGCTACACGACTCCAGGGGAGCTCGAGGTTACCGGTGGGAGGAGCATCTGGGACGCAGCCCCGAGAGCAGGAAGAATCGCTCCAGCAAGCTGTCCATCGGGGGATAGCAGAGCTTCAGCAGCAACCACAAAGGCCTCCAAGCAGTACAGCGACACAACCAGGATCATCTGGTACGAGGATGAGTGGCAGCGAGATGCCCCTCCAGCGAGCGGCCGGTTCCCTAGTGTTGGGGGACTCCGAGCTACCATTTTTGGGGTTTCCTAGTGACTGCGGTTCGGCAGCTGCAGTCGATCATGTTCGTCCAGGGCAGCAAACATCTGAGGAGCTTGCTGGAACCTTGGAGTTCTCACTGCAGGAGACCCAGGGACAGCCCCAGGAGCTGAGTAACTTGCCAACGAGGGTGAGGGAGCGATCCACACGAGTCAAGAAAACACCAAGAAACTTGAGTGACTACGTTCTCCATTGTGTATAACAATATGTACAAGTGCTTAGGGTAAAAAATCACTTGGAGGGAAGGACTGTTATGTACTGTCAGCTCGGTTGGTAAGGCTGAGAGTGTGGTGTTGTCTATGGTTCGTCAGTCAACAGTAGCATCATGGCTGATAGCTCGTCAGATAACCTGTGTAACATGTAATGTAACCAATGTATCGTGTAATGCAGACACAGTGCGTGTAACGGGTACATAAAATATGCATAAATATTACTATTTGAATTGTCCTTTGTCAGGGGTGGCCACACTAAAATTTGTAATGAAATTTCCCTGACTTTGACATAAATTTAAAAATTTTCCTGACTAATTAAAAAAAAATTATACATATTGCAATTTTCTGAAAGAAATACCTAAAGAAAATTCAGGTTCCCCTATCCCCATAGCTGGTCTAATTCTCTCTCCCCCTTTTTTCTTTTTGTACTTAAGGACCTTAAAAATTCTATTTTATATTTCCCTGACCAATTACAACTTATCTGATGCTTCCCAGATTTCCCATGTCTTTCCAGAATGTGGACACCCTAAATATATTTGTGAAATTTCATTCACACTATAAAAAGAGTTAACTTAACCAAAAATTAACTTCCAGGTGCTGAATTACTACGAACTGGCCGTCACTTACCGGTAGCAACTGCTGGATGTTCTGATTTGCGTCTGCGATCGACGCAAGATAGACTAAGTTCCTGTGCAGCATTTGCTGGTACCTGAATAAAAAAAATAAATCAATCAATCAATAAATTTTGTTTAGCTAGTATTTACAGCAGAACTTCTTTCTTTGAAGTTACTGTATTTCACAAAATTTTCATGTGTTCCCCATGCAATGCTCTACGTAGTTTGATCTAGTTTGTTTCCTAAATGCAAAGAGTATGTACATTACAAGGAAAAAAATAATAAAAACTAATTATATCATACCAAAATAGCAGAGAAAAGCAAACATCTTTTATATATAAAAAAAAGGGTTAAAGTTTTTAAAAAAGAGGTTTGCATCACTGAATACATCTAGACTAAAGTGTCACTAACAATTCAACACGCAAAAATACTTACTGCATGCATTCTTGGACCTTTCCTTTATTTTGGTATTCTTGTATTGTTTGGATGAGATGGCAGTTTTCATCCAGCATCTGAAACAAATTAATCAATAATAAAAAAAAATTCAATTTTTATAATGTGCACAACATAGTCTTGCTTACAGCAAGTAATGCATGTAATCTGAAGTACTATGATGCTAATTTTATTTGTTCTGTTTTCATCTGACTGACCATACTGATACAATATTAATAATTAATTACAACTGCTGTATGTACAGAATACTAGGAATGGTTACAACTAATATTTAAGTAGACTGGTAGGCCCTAGGCTTCTGAAAATCCAGTTTTTTTTTTATTTGAATTGAATTTTGAACTGAATATCAAATTATTCACAAATATCAGATTTTAAAAAATCTAATTAATTTATAGAGAGAAACATTTTTTTTATATTTTACAGCAGTCCACAATTTATTTTTGGGGGAAACAAATACAGGCAACCATAATAAATGTGGTGTAAATGCAATAAAATAACAAAAAACTTGGCAATGCATTTTCCTAAAACAGTAAAATGTTTTGTTTGAAAATGAATTTTGTTGGTTATAAACATAAAAATAGATTTTTTTTAATCTAATCAAATTTTATTGGTACATATAAGAGGTAGTATAAATAACAATGCAGACACAAATATACATTTTTCAATCAATCTTATAAGCTTCATATCATACTTTTCATTAAGATTTTTGGTATATTTTTTATGTATCTACTGGTAACGAATAATTAAACAATATATTATGACATGACAAATTGAATATAAAATTATTCAGAAATCTATGTAAATAAGAATGTAAATGTTCGTTCTTTCAAAATCTTAAAATCTCTGAAAGTTCTTCACAAACATGCTTTAAAATTTTGACACAACATTGCATCAAAATATGCACATTTTTTTTGTATACGTATGTCACACCTGTGACACGTTAAAAGATAGATAGGTAAAAACATTTTCATTGCTATAGAGTAACATATATAGAGATACACATAGAGAGAGAGAGAGATAGCGAAATTCTTTGTATAAGTGTAACTTACTTGACTGAGGCACTGCAATGCATGCCCGGCATTAGCTAGGATTAAATTTTTGTATACTCGCAGACCTCTTTGTAGGCACTTACTAAAGTTTCTTATGCCAAGACTCATATTTTCATCACAACACCACGATGCAGGAGTTACCCATCTCTACAGGTCAGTGCGTCGTCCAACGTTAGACATGTCAAGGTTGGACCTTGTCTAGTACAAAATGTACATGAATTTGCTGTCATGTGTCCAGCTAATACTGAACACTGAAATTAACGTTTTACTCATCAAAGGGCGACACAAAAAACATGTATGTTATGCCAAGTATATTGAGCGCTGCTTATACATGACACTGAGACTTATTATATTACTGTGTAAGACTGTTAATCCTGCAATTTGGCACTGATCGAAATGCTCGCATTCAGATTTTTTTTTCTGGTGGTTTCTGGCTGTGGACCTTCACCGCCAGATCTTACTACTGTGCTGTCGGCATTTTTAGTTCACTCAGAGTTTATCGATACTGTTAGGGCTGTGTTTACTGTTTCATAGCGGGACACTTTTCATAGGTACATTACCATTATTCATTTTTTTTATTAAGAGATCTGATCACTTTCTACAAACAGTAACATTTACTAAAAATTTGCTTTCTATAGAGAAACTTATTAAAACTAGTTTTAAATACCATTCAATTAAAAATTTTTCTTTGGTATTCCTTCTAAACCTATATTAACGTTCGTTAATCCTGAAAAATAACTAATCCGACATGGCATAAAACTCTGCCTTGTATATTCTGGGCAATCTTTGCTTGGACATTTATTAATCAAATTCAGATCAGTCGCTAGCATTTATAACGTGAATGGAGTTGTGTCCGACATAGAAATAAGGAGCGGATAATAAGAGCTATTGAGTCATCTACACCATCCTAAAAATTAATTCATCCTTCCTAGACTTTCAAGTAAATAAAAAAAAGTTTGCGGATGAAAAGACTCGAAAGATTACTTAGGGCCACAAGAGTCACTTGGAAACCGAACAAGCCAGGTCCATAGAAATTGTAACACAGTTAAAATAAATTGTTAACAATTTAAAGCACCCATCATGAATCTACAGGCATGCATTTAAGAGCCGGACAACTGCTGTTTAATTTGTATTTTCAATTTACAAATTTTAAGCCTTACTCAGAAATTGGTGTTTAGGATGCAATTCTTATGCGTAAAAAAATTATTTAAGTTAAATGTTTTTTTTTATTAGGTTTCACTGCATTTTTACTTCTCAATTCTACCTGGCAAGTTGACAAAATCTTAAACATTGAATTTACAAGAAAAAGGACAAGGGTTCAAAACTTGGTCCAGGCATTAAGACTTCTCTTGGCCAATGTTGGGATGGTTTGGTTCTTTACAATAAGACATGGCCACTTCTTCCTGGATTTCCCTGCAGAACATTCCACATTGCTCTTGTCCACCCCTAATGACATCGCTGTAGACAAGACATCCTATGTTTTTTTTGTGAATTTGATTCAAATTCCAAAGTGAGATGATGTGATTTTATGAATCCTCAGGGTTGAACACATTCATTGATTTTATAATCTGTGTGTTATCGTTGGGTTGGGTTGATGTAGACGGCTGCAGCGCTCGAGGTGTGTACTTAGTCATGCGCCCCAAACAACTTTGGGCCGCCAGGGCTGATTCCGTCAATAATTAATTAATTAATTAATCTGGGCTTATTTCTTTCTTAATCGATAAGTCAACATCTTTCTGCATTGGAAAGTCTAGGTGACCCGTTACAAATGGGTTGTCACTTGTAGCTTCATCGATTTCTTCACTTATGGTTTGCGCATTATTCCTTGCGGCTTGCATAAAAAAAATATTGTGCACAAAATATTAAAATATATATTTTATAACAAATGTAATTTACACTCAAATGTAAAGAATAAAAGTTGCTTGGAGCAAATCAACCAAGTATTTTCGTTACTAGCTTGCTTGCGACTGAATGCTAGCATTTTAGTGTTCGCTGCCGCGCGGTTACGGTACACTGGGGTGACTCAGGGGGAGCGTTGGTGGCAGCATTTCCCGTTGGGCTTTATGATGATGTAATTATTATTAGTCCCAAAAGGATAGCTTGACTGTAGTGCGCGTTTCAAAGTATCCTATTTTCATGTTGCCAAGATTCTGTCATGACCCCCCTACAAAAGATAAGACGTTCATAGAATTCACTTCAACACTACCCACTTTTTGCACAGAGAAAATAGTTTGACCCAGAATGTTAAACTTACAAGATTAAAAACATTACTTTAAACTAGGAAATTAATTTCTTTGCAGTTTTATGATTCTAATTTGGACTAATGAGGTGCTGGAAACTGAATTATATATAGAAAAAATTATTTTCTTGTGTTCAATGTCCAATTTGTTTCTGAGCTCCTGCACAGTTTACAAACCTCAGGGCTACGCTAGTAAATGCACACAGCAATGTGAGAAGTGTACTAAATGTGATACATGCTGCTCAGCAGAGAATCCTAAGTAAACCTTGAGGTTATAAAGTTTAATATCAAGTTGATGTAAAAAGTTAATGTCAGCGAAGACCTATTGATAACGTACGATTGCTTACGCAGGTTTTAAATGACAAATTACGCTTCTGCCTGTGCTTCTTACCATGAGGGAAATTGCTCACTGTATTTGCTTCAGGCAAATCTCTGCTTCAAACCCCACCATATTTTAATTTCAGTTTATTTATTAGCATCCAGAAGTCAAAATAACTACTACGTACAAGCAGTAGCACTACCATTTGGACTGTAAATTAGTTGCATTTCAGTTTGTATACAGAAGATTACAAATTTGTGGTACCTATATATTTGGGTGAGTTAGAACAACTAGACAAGCACAAATCACCATTAAACGTATGCTCAGAACTCAACCGGTTAAGTGCTAGAGGGCACTTTCCAGCAAACGATAGAACCACACACTTCACAGCAACGACCTTAATTTGTACAATGTATCTCTAACAAGATGGATATGTACAGATATGCAAAGGAAGCAAAAAGATTTCACTGAGAACGTTTTCCAACAAGATGCATACCAAATGCATGAAACTTCTAAGATTACTTGGGGCTTGTTTACAAATTGCAGGCAGAAGTAGTGTGTCCTGTCATTTAGTCTCTTTCTGTCTAGTTTCTTATAATTTCATATAACAGTATTTAACTGTCTTGGTTGGGTTCTGAGCAGGTATATTAAAAGCAAGCGAAATAGATAGTTAAGTAAAATGTTTCGCCTACAAAATTCATAATGCAGTATGTATATAAGTAGACATAGGTAATTGGTATGATGTCTCTTTGTCAAAGAGGTCATTAAAGATGGATAAATACATTATGAATTGGGGAAATAAGGGAAGGAATTGACCATCTTCTGTTGAGAGGAACCATCCGAGTAGTTGGCTTGAATGATTTTGGAAATCATAGAAGGCTAAAAATGATATTCGTACCCATGTTCTCCTGAATAATTATAGTGTTGAAATTAGTATTGTAAAGTATTTTTCTATTGGCATAACTGACCTTTGAAAGCTGTGGTACAAATTTTCATTGAAGTTCAAACTCAGTACTATATGTGAACTGTGTATCGCTCATGCAGAAAATATCACATTTGCACGATCATACAAACTAAGCGTATTTATTGGCTTTAACCCTGTTTGTCAAACTATTTGTATCAGGAAGCGCACTGCGTTTATCTGTGCCATCATCATTGTGTTGTCCAGAATATTTGTTTAGTTTCATTGCTGAGTTTGCCTGTACGTCGTTTTGCTGTCCAAGATCAATTTTTGCCTGTATTTTCTGTTCTTGTTACAACTGTCTCGTCGTTGTCAGCCCACTGTTTGTTTGTGCTGTGATATTTTTCCTGTCTAATTCCTTCGAAGGAATTCTCTCTGTGCTAACTGTGTGTTAAACATTTGACATCGGCTGATTTCAGTTGATTTTCTGTGTGTTTCTGTATTCATATTTCATGTTCATTCTTGTGGTTTCTCTATGACATGCACATAAAACCACCAATGACATATGCCCACGAAAATCTTTTAAATAAATCCTTAGAACATGATGTTCGCATGTCGTTTGAAATATGAATGTAGTGAGTGGTTATAAGTCGTCTTGAAGGTAAGTTATTCATTAATTCTTCGTATTTTGTACTACTGGTAACTTTTTGATTACATGACTATGTTTCGGAGGTTATGTTTTTGAATTTTTTGCTGATTCTAGCAAAAAAGAAAGGTTTCTTGATTGAGTTAGAATAGTTAGAATAATTGATACATCATGAATAAAGGGCACAGTGTCTAGTGTTAAGAACCTTCATCTCCCACCAAGGCGATCGGGGTTTGATTCCCGGCAGGGTCGAGCCAGGATTTTTGCAAGTGCAAAACGTGGCGAATGTTGCAGAGACCTGTGGGTTTTCATGGGATCCTCCATTTTACCCCACCAATTCATTCCGTCACTGCTCCCTCCCTACCACATCTCATTTCACCTCAGCATTCTTCAGGCTGGCCAAAACAATAGGTCTGTCCCTCGAGAAGGTAGCCAGCTTCTGTGAGTGTCAGCCCCATTCCATCCATGTAGACCCTGCCTTAGGCAGGAAACATGTCCATTTTCATTTTCATTTAATACATCATAAATATGTAATACTTAAATAATGAAGCTCTAGCTCATTTAACCTAACAAACCATTAATATCAATTTAGAGTATTTTCAATGCATGTAACCTAACCAATCATTAAAACTGTCAAGTACTAATTGAAATAATATTGTAATGCTATTTTACAGAAAGAAAAACACACACACTCGGATACTAACTTTAATTAGGTTTTTTATCAGGTCATGTTTACAAAATGATCTCGGGTATTACAGACGTTTATTACATGGCGGGAAAACGCATGGGTTAAGCATGTTGTCATGAAAGTTGATGTAGTAAGAATGTTGTGTAAGTGGTTTCTTTCATTTAGCAATAAGCATTTTTGACTTGGTTTTCAACTTGCAAAACTGAAGTGTGGAGGAAGCGATGTGTGGAATAAATATAGGTAAGAGTAAGTGAAGTTAGTAAAATGAATAGACACCTAGAAAATATTTTGTAAATGATGCTTACTGTTTTAATTTGACGTGTCAAAAATCTTGTGCTATTGATCCTGTTGGCATAAGTTTGAATAAAAGAGTAATGTGACAGGTTAAGTGAAGAACTTAGTTTATTACAGTGCAAGCAAGTATTGGGACTAGTGCATTTTATGATTCTAAAACAATACCAATGAAACCACCAAGATGACGTCACTTACGTCATTATCACCCCTACATTGTAACGGGAAAAGCACAGGAATATGGGGGATTTGGGCAGGAAACTATAAACACACTATTTTTCACGTATTGCATTTTTTGAATATTATGTTTTATCGGTATCGTAAACTACACTATAATTCCCCCCCTCCCCACCCAGCACTAGTCTATTTTGTGATACCGAAATTTCATTATCAAAGAAACTATTTCTTTACATGACAAATTACATTGGTATCGTGAATTATTTGCAACATGCCCTATTTATTAGAGAACTTCACGATTCTGAAAAATAAAAAAGGTTGCAGGAGATGTGATTTATAAGAACTAAAACCGGTATTGCAAAATACACTAGAACAGGCAGGACTGCACTCTACTTCACAATACCGCAATCATTTTTTTCCTATTATTTATTAAGTTCAATAAATTATTTACAGGTATCACAAATTACAATAGAATCGACCATGCAGGACTGTAGTGTAGTTCAAGATACCGCAAATATTTTTCTAGTAATTATTACTATCAATAAATAATTTACAAGTATACAATATACCGCCTGGGAAAGTAATAATATTAAAAAAAAAATCACGGTATCATGAAGCAGATTGGAGTGTAATTTGCGATACCGGTATTTATTTTATTAAATACAAATAAGATGTTTTGAGGTAACATTTCATGGGTATCATTAAGTAACACAGTCCCATACAGTATAGTCTATTATGCAATACTAGTAATAAAATTGTTGAAAGAAATAATTTAAAAAAAAATTCTTTGTTATAAAGAATTAGAATGCAGTGTCACCTGGTCTATTTTATATGCTAAAACAGGGAAGAATAGTTTGAAAGTAAGAGTTTCATAGAGAAAAAAAATCATGGTATCGTGAAGTAGACTACAGTCCCGCCCGATAATTAATATACTGAAAGTAAGAATTTATAGAAAATACATTCGGGGTATTGTGAAGAACACTATAGTCCCGACCGGTCTACTGTATTTTGCGATACTGGTAAATTATTTGTTGGTAGTAATGATTAATAGAAAAAATATTCTCTGTATCATGAAGTACAACTACATTCCCACCCGGTCTATTGTATTTTTCAATAAGTCAGGGTTGGGTGAGTAAATTACCTGTAAGTATTTTACACATAATTTACATGTAAAATACGTAAGGTAAAAAAAACAATTTTCTTCATGGTGTAATTAACTAACATTAAAATTATTGGTTTGAGACAAAAAAAAAACATTAGGTACTTCAGTTATTATTTCTGTTAAGGTTTTACATACTAAACAACACATTTAGTGCAAATTGAATTCAGTCATTCATATACAAACACAACTTAGTCATACATGTACTGTAGGTACTCTTCAGACATATATTTCACTATCTACACATATTACATGATTGTTTAAATTATGTTAATCAGTTTTAAATGTGTTTATGAAAAGGTGTTTTTTTCCACCTTTAACTTTTACTTTTTGATCAGTGTTATGCTATGCTAAATCTCTTTCCTTGATATGATAATATGGAATTTCTCACTAAACCTCACTCTATGCAGGAAATAACAGTTGTTTTCTGAATAACTTCTGATGGTAAACTATTTTAACTTTTGTAAACACAACATAATAATGATAAGTAATAAGTTGCTTGAATTCAAAATAGCTTCTTTTATGGTAATAACAATATGTTTAAAATTCCAACATTCACTAATTATAAATTAATGAAGCGACCACTTCACTACATTGACTAAGGGTAGTCAATAATCATCACACGCCTGACCTTTCATTTTAAGAGAGTAATAAACCTGCACTAGTTTTTTTGATTTCTCAAATGAAAGGCGATTCCTGTTGGCATTATGGACAAACGACCAGTTGGAAAAAACTCTCTCCAATTGCGCAGATGATGCTGGAATGTTTAGTAATTTGTTAGCCAAATCTGCTAGTTGCTTATGGTGCCTCTTTGCAAAAAACCAAAATGTTTTTGGAGATTAAATGCCTTTGTTGATAAGGTCACCAAATATTCCAGCCTTTTCCCGATACTGTTGAAAACTTGAGAGACCTTCTGCATCCAAAGTTTTCAATATGAAGCCTTCCACTTGGTTGTGGTGTTCTTCATTGAGATTATGACCTTGATATTGTGGGTGAAGTACATTTGCTGACATGCTGTATATATTTAGAGATTGTTTTCTCTGCTTCTCAAGATTATGATGTTTGTCATTATGACCATCAGGTAACTGTAGTGACATTTCTACTGCATCAGCAACACTGCTGTCTTTTGACAAGAATTAATGAGCTGGCTTACAGGATCTAAGAACGCAATTGTATCATTTATTTGTGGAAAAAAATATTCATCAAATAAAAGACATTTCACTTGTGGTGAAATTTTGGCTAATACATCGCTAGCTGCCACTTTACGCATTGCTGTAATGTTGCTTTTCAGAGAAGCACAAGCATCTCGTTGAGAGCACCAGCGAGTGTCCACTGCAGGACAAACTCTAGAACCACTAAAAGACAAAAGTTGGCACTGCTGATCTGGATGTTTGAATGTTTTCAGAACGTAATTTACCTTTGAAGACACGTTTTTTGGTAGAAGGTCCTTAGCCAACAGATTTGCAGTGTGAGAGTTACAGGCAGAATGCCATAATTGATGGCATTTTCTCATTTTAAGCATATTGCTGGCATTATCAGACACAGTACAATATATATGTGTTATACAGTGTCTTTTAGCTTTTTCAGATGCCTCTTCTACAATTTCACATAGTTTGTTTCCTGTCTCTGACTCACCTGAAAGATCAAAAGCCTCCAAAAACAAACTTTTTGGTTTCCAGTACTTGCATTGACATTGTGTAGCATTGTAACAACATTTTTAGTATTATTGGATTCATTTTTTACCCATCAATGAGTAAAACAGAGTCAGGCTCAACATGTGAATGTTTAGATTCTTCCTTGTACACGTCATCAAGTAGTCTGTTAGAAATTACTTTTCGTCCAGGGGATTGGTAGGCAGGGCACAATTTCTGCAGCATGTCCTTAAAATGCATACTATCCACAACACTAAATGGAATGTTGCAACCAAAAACAAATTTAGCAACAGCTAAGTTAATTTCTTTTTTTTTTTGAAGCATTCATAGTGTTAATATAACTTGTTATTGTATCTCCAGATGTAGAGCTGAGGGAGCGTTTTGTAGGTTGGCTAGCAGAACCAGTAGACTCCTTATCCTAGTCAGTATGTGATGTTGAACTGCCACAACAGCTGGTTTGTAGGTCCTCCTGCTGCAAAGGATTGTCCACCATCTCTTCATCTTCGACTGACATCTCAGTGTAGAGCGGGGGCTGGAAACATTCTGCGAGTGTTGGCTCTTGTGGATTTTTTCTACAACAGATTCTTCTATGAGCTTTGAGATGCTCCTGTGCAGTGTTTTTTACTATCACTTCACAGAAGCAGCATTTAGCACAATTTTTATTTTAGACTTTTATATGAACAAAACTAAGTTCTCCATATATGTTATGAAGTGGTCTGCCACCACGATTCATTATTAGAAGTTATATAAGAAATCTCAGATTCTCACCACAGAAGGACTTGTCTTGCTAACATAACATCTGCTACATCACTGAATCTGTTTCTTGTTAGCCAAATTTGGTCTAGAAGAGGAAGTGTGTCTCACTGTCACTGTAATATGATATGGTTGGGAACTCTGGTGATATGTGAGTGTGACATCCATACTCGCCTCTTGCCTTCCACAATCATATAAATTGCATGCTGACGTCAAGCTTTGGCCACCACTTGTGTGGAAAGACTTATATTCTACATTAACAGGCTCCAGGCCACATTTAATAATATTATTAAAAATATAAAATGGCAACAAAGGTTTTTTTACGTATTTTAATTTTTTTACATTTATTACGTGTTTTTACGTGTATTTTATACCTATGTGGTGTAGAAAACCATTTTTTACACGTCAAGTCCCAACCCTGATAACAGTAAATAAATTATTGAAAGTAATTAATATAAAAAAATGATTGCAGTATCGTGAAATAGACTAAAGTTCCAGCCGGTCTCTTGTATTTTGCTATACCGTTTATAATTCTATATTGTTCACAGTTCCCACACATTTTAATTTTTAGCATCATGAAGTTTTCTCATAAATAGGGCATGATGTTATATTTCATGACACAAGAATAATTTATAAAATCTGCAAACATTGATCATTAGGTAATGAAATATTTTATAGGTATTGAGAAGTAGACTATAGTTCCACCCGTTCTAGTATATTCTGCGATACCAGGCTTAATTCTGTTTAAGTCAAGTCTCCCGCAACTTTTATTCTTCAGAATCACAATGTTTTCTAATAAATAGGGCTGTTGTTATGATTCTCATGATACCAATGTAATTTATATTATGTACAGAAATAGTTTCTTTGATAATGAAATTTCAACATCCCAAAAGGAGGGGGAGGGGGGGGGGAGATTATAGTGAAGTTTATTATACCAATAAAACATAATATTAAAAAAAATGCAATATCTGAGAACAAGTGTTTTTATAGTTCTCCAGACCAAAACCCCCCATATTACCACGCTTGTCACATCTCCAGGATAATTACCACAAAATATGCAAGATACAATCTCTCAAACCAGCCTACAGGTTGTATGATCGTGTATCATTTACAACCACTATGGACAATTTATTTAGCTGTCAACTAATTGTGTAATGATACCATAAAATTTTATATTTGTACTAGAGCATAAATAATGCTCATATTTGCTTATAGCTATTACCTACAGTAGGTAGGTATGGAAAGGCAGAATGGTTTCAATTTTTAATTCAGCCCCAATAACATTAAATCTCATTTTACAGTTCACATTTAAGATTTTTTTTATCAATATAACTTAGTGTGTAATATTTTATTTAAAAACGTTTTGCCATTTAAATCAAACCATGTATGCTGTCATTGCAAATATGACCAAATAGAACCTATTAAAAATAATTACCAGTTATCTAACATTTTTGAAAACTTAACACACGCTGTCAATCCTTTAACATTATATACACAAACAGTCTCGGCCTAGTTAGTGTTTCCGTGGTTCTTACATTTCTAAGCCGCTCATTATGGCTTCCGATGATCTGAAACCGGCGAACGATTGCAAGCTTCAGAAGAAAGTCATAATCTGTTTTTAAGTATTCAAACATAATCTGACTACACCAGGAGTTTCCAATACTACATGCAACTTGCAAATGAATTTATGCATCCCTATGTGGACACAGAATCTTCAACTGAAGACTGGGTTAAATAAATCAAAAACTACTTACTTTTTGAATCTGTGCAGGATTTGGAGGTGGCCTACCTCTCTGTACGAAAGCGACCGACATAACGGATTATCGCACAGTATCACAAATATTCTAGACAACACCACAATTTTCCTTTCCTGAACTTTTGTAACACTTGATAAAATGATATTTGGTCTGTACCGAAATATCCACAAATGCTGTAGAGAACCTTTGACACAAAATTACCAGAAGACAAGAAGACAGGAACAAGGAATGACAATGATGACAATTATTCCAACTTGAAAGCTTACAAAAATCCAGTGAATCTGAAATTATATTATAAAGAGTCTTCGAAAGTTGAAGAAAAAATATAGTTTCATTTTAAAAATATTAATATCATTATATTAAATAGCCTGCAGTAAAACCTTTTATTAGAAATTAAATATACAATAATATTTGGAAAACCATTGAAGCAAATTTTTTTAAATTTTTCTTTAAGTGTATTGGTAGTAAGTGTAAATACAAGCGCTGTAAAAAATTATGTATATTTCTTCGACCAATGAGAGTGCTGGATGACACAAACACTCTTACGTCACATGACATGCTTCAGCTGAGAGCAAATGGCGTCTGTAGAGGAAGGCGTTTGTGTGTGTGGCTCTGAAAATTATGACTGAAACGTTGATTTCTACTCATTAAAGGCATTATTTCGTAAAAATCACGTGAAGTAAGTATTAGTGATTCTTTTGTGATAAAATGTTGCGTTATTTTCATCCACAAAGGAGCCTGTAGACCTTTTTATTGCATTGCTTCTGGAAGTTTTGTTTACAAACCGAAATGTGACACTATCAATGTTTATATTTTTACAGCGTTTGTTTATTTTGACGAGTATATATTTTTGTTTGATATTTACCTAAATATTTCTTGATATAGTATGCAAGTGATACCTCAAAAGTATCATGAATAAATTGAAAATTATTATTAGAAATGCCTGTACACTATATGGGAACAATACATTATTAATTGTAGTGTTAAAATTAAAATCTTGCTGTCTATTATTTCAGTGCCTGCATAATTGTTCCGTACTCGTGACGAGGCAACTACAAGATGAATGAAGTCAGCGGGAAACAAGACCTTGCAAGCTCTTCAACTTGGGACAGTATAGTACAGGGTACACCCATTCAACATCAGCACCATGAGACTGTGCCAGTGTTGGTCCCGACACCTATTAAGATCACCCCACCGGTGGCACTGGACTCTTCACTGGCTCATCCTTTACCATCTCCTCAGATGCCGCAGACTCCACACGTAAGTTATTGTACTTGATTTTTATTTTATCATGTACTTTAGTTATGATATTTTATGACATTGACATAGTTAACACATATATTTAGGTTCACTTCTATGTTGTTTTACACACATATTGTGCAATAAAAGTGATTGAAATACTTAAACAAATGCAGTTACACTTGGCATAAAGTTTTTTAACATTCTTTCCATTATTTATATTATAATAATTTTTTGTGAATTCTCTGCACAATAATTTTGTAATTTCATCTGTCTCAGCTCATGTGTGTATTTTTAGATAATGTTGTACTTTATTTTATGTTTGCTTGTGTTCTATTAACACTGTCCGCCACTGTATTTATGTATTTATACATAATAACCTCACTGTATTAACATGTTTTGTGTACTTATTTATTTTAATATAGCTGCAATTGGGTACAAAGTGCCCGGTGGCAAGCATTCTCCCTACTTCCCCCTCACTCTCCTTCTGAAATGGTCCACACTCCCAGCCGCCACACACTCCTCCTCCAGCCTATTCCATTCCCCTACTGTCCTCACGACCATCACATTTTTTCCCCTTTCTGTTCTCCTCCTCTCTTAATATTAAGTGACTAATTTTCGCAAATCATTTCTTGTACATATTGGAAAATGGTATCCTAAAACATGGAACTCTCGTTTTAGTTGTTACTTAAACTGTACATTTCCTGTTTAAGAGAGTCAAGTTTGACACACTGGAGCATTCAGCAAATAAAAAACAAAATAAAAACTCAATGTCTTTTGGTCATATTCAGCCAAACATAGTGTTAATAAAGTTTCTGTCATGTAACTTCACTAAATTTTGATAGTTATGTAGTAGTTATGATAGTGCACAACTGTATCCTTCCATCACATCTGTTGTCAAAGAAATAAGCACATCCACACACATTGTTTGCGAACAAACTGCATGAGTGGTTTGTACATTTAATTTTTTTTCTTTTTTTTTTCTTAATTAATAGATACCCAAGGCTTTGACTGTACTGGAAATAAATCAAACACATGAAACTTGGTGAAAAATAATAATTTATTTAGCAGAGGCGTGTATGTCATCGCCATTTACATAGGCGGACTGCTCCAGAGGCTACTGAATTCGAGTGGTTAGATCTTTTGCTCCATGGTAAGGCGATCCGTATTCAGTTCCCCGTGGAATTCATACCGAATCCGTCACAAATGGGAAATGTGGCAGTTGTCGCAGTGAGCTAGTGGATTTTATCGCCCTACTCCCAGTTTCCCCCACTAGTACACCCCAGGGTCCATACGCCTCCTTAATATCCTTAAAAAGTGTTTAATTTAAAAAGTCTAGCGAGCTTCGCACCTATCATCGAGCCTCACAAACACATATACACCCCTGACTGGGCACAACTACCTTGTATGCCAAAATCTCTAAAACACCTGTATTTTTTTTATTATGAACTGCAAACATAAATATTAATAATGTTTTAATATGTTAAAAGCAATGGACTGATATGCCTCATGTTTAATGACCAATGTTTCTTTCATATCCACGAAATAGAGGAATATCTTGCACTATTATATTTTAGTGCTGATACATGCCTGATACTAGTGGTGTCCTGTGACAGGGGTTGTGGGAGCAATCACGTTCATCCTTTCTTAACCTATAAATAACTATAGAGTTAGCAAAAATTTGTCTACTCCAGCAAGCACGTGACATTTGATTTCGGTTAAAAAAAAAATTTATCAATGTAATTTTTTTTTAGTACTAACTGAACATATTGTAATTATTTTTTAATATTTAGTAGGTACTCTGATAAATCTCATAAAAACCATAGTTTTGGTAATGATTCTTCAATGCATTCAGATATTTGTTATGATAGCTGCGTATTTATTATTTCACAATTTCCTGCTTCCAGTTTACTCGTGAGGAATTCCACAAGCACCCTAAACCCTCCGCTCTTTCTTCCTCCTCCCCCTCTTCCAATTATAAGCTGGCTCCACCACTGCTTTATTTATATTACATGTAATAATGTGCCTTTTAATCATCTCATTTTGCTTCTTTTTATACAAGTACATGTGTGTGCGTTGACTAGTGATCCAATTTTAGATCAGGAGGATGAAAATTAAAAAAAAAAAAAAAAAAAAAAAAGCCCTTTTGGTCTGTAAAGAATGATGAACTTATTCGCTAACTCTGTGTTGCTATCATTGACGATACTTTCAAAATTGTGTAGTATTTTTTTTTTGTCTCTGTTGTATAGGGTGTTCCTGCCTCCGTGTACATGGAGCACGATTTGCCTCCAGAGCTGTTGCAGCAGGGCTGGAGGAAATTCTGGAGCAAGCGAGAGAACCGACCTTACTTCTGGAACAAGCTAACGGGGGAGTCTCTCTGGGAAATGCCTGTCTTGAAGCCTCAGGTAATCCAAGATCTTCACTGCTATCAGTAAACACAGCAATTATTATTGATGGGTCGGTTCATAATTTTCTTGGACCCCAGTCATGAAGGGTCATAAATAGGAGGTTGAAACTTTCAAATAGGTATTTGAATGTTGTTTTACTAATTAAGTTTCCTGAATCGGTGCATATTATATATTTAAAGGAATGATAAATGATAAGTACGAAAAAAAAATACAAAAATATCTAGTTAGTAATCCTTACAGTTGTCAACATTTTAAAATCTTTTTCCTCGCATTACGTACTAGAGATTCAGTGGGATTAGATTATTCAACTGGGTTATTCCTAGCAATTGTGATTTAGCATTAGAAATACGTGTTACGTTTAGGGATTTCTTCTTGCTATAAAATTAAAAACTTTACTCCATTTGCTGGACAGCCATGTCTCTGGAAACATAGAGTTTGCTGATTTTTTTTAGACATAATGGTCACATTACCCACTTTGTATTCAAGATTGTCTTCCCCCCCCCCCCCCCCCCCCCCCTTCGTAAATTCCTTTATTATTTATTTTCTCTCATGGAAATCAACATATTGTAAAATACAGAAGTAGGAATTTGCCATTCATAATGAAATACGTAGTATGTTATTGACTTATCTGAATCTCACCTACATATTAATTGTAGTTACCAAAAATAGTTATAAATTATAGTTTTTTTTTGTATGTAAAATTTGATTACAAATGTGTCCACCTGGAATTTGTCAACACCAATGGTTTTAATTAATTGAATGTACTGTACGTCAGTTGAATTTGAAGTATCAGTGATGTAGGAAGGTTGACTGTATCAATGGATGTGTGATGCAGGGTTTTGTGTTTCAGTTTGACCCAATAACAGACCCGCTGGGGATCTGCAACCCTCCGCCGCTGGGGATCTGCAACCCTCAGCCTGTCGTGAACGGACCGCCTGTGCCGGTGCCCCTGAAGAGGAGAGCTTCGGAGGAAGCGGCCGGCAGCCCCGTGCTCAAGAAGTTCATCTTGGCGTGAGTATCGGCACTGTCCGCGACGCACCGGTCATGGTTTCCAGCCCGTGCTCTGTTTTGTTGTGACGGGGCGTGCTGTGCGCAGGGGACCGTGGGACCTCGAGATACAGACCAACGTCATCCTTTACGAACGACCGCCGATGATGACGCCCCACCCTCACACGGAAATAGAGGCCTACAGGTGCACCCTGGCTTCGAAGCTCAGGCAGTGTTATCAAGAGCTTTGTCATTCTCGTGAAGGTATGCATGTTTTTTTAGAAAATGACAATATAAAAATAAAATAACTAACATCATTCTTCACGTAATATTTTTTATTTTTTTTTTCATGTTTTAATGTGAATTTAGTATGAAGGTAACAAACATTCAAAAACTTAGGTAAATGCTTATAATACTTATTATTTGCAGGACAAATTAATTGATTGATTTCACACCCTAAGGGCCAGTTTCACCATGCTGTCGTTAAATATTGTTTAACTAAGAATCGTTTAAAGTTACCTGACCTTTTTAAACAACTGTTAAACTTTTTCACTTTACCACACATATCTTGTGTTTCATTAACTTCTCGTAGTTAAGTAGAGTTTAACTTTATGAAAGTTTGTTTGAAATTCAATTACAAGTAGTGGCCGTTCTTTTTGGTTTGTTTTTGGGTCATCAAGTTAACATTGTAAACACAGTACATAAAGAATGAAAAATATTTTATTTAACATTGGTAATATTGTTTGCAATTATTTATATTCATAGAAACCTAAGTTATATATATATATATATATATATATATATATATATATATATATATATATATATATATATATATATATGCGTAATAATGATTTTATTGCAAATTCGCGATTATTCGCTTTAAAATGCCAAAATTCACGTAAAAAATTGTTTTATCGCAAATGTGAATTTTGCATACCCCTATATATATATATTTTACAAATTAACCTAAGTAACAAAGTTCAGAGCCTAGAATTATATTTTATATATTACTTATCAATTGCATTGCCTTGGCAGGCAGCCAACTTGAAAAACTTGGCGCTACTAGCAAGCAGCACGGGAAGTTCAAAATGCAAATGTTTCAAACACTATACACTAAATTACACACAATATTTACAAGTCCAAACAACACACATTTAAATTATTATCCTCACCATCATATTTAACTAATTTTTCTTTCTTATAAATTTGAGGTTTTTTAAGTGTCTGGTTTTCATGTTCAAATATCAGCTGACACTATTGTGTGGCCATTTCAGTTTGTGCTAAACAACTGTTAAGAAGTTAAACCACCAAAATAGGTCATTTAAGGCCAAGATCCATAGTTTTGCAGGCACGAGGGAAATTATTTATCCCATGAATAGCATTGTCAGTAAAAAAAAATGTCAATTACAGCATTATAAAATCAAGCTTTGATTTTTGAAACTGTGGTAGAAAAATGTTTATCAAAAATTTATTTGTTACTAAATTTTAATTAAGAAATTTTTAAAACTAAGTATTTCATATATATAAGAACTGTACACGGTCTTTATTTTACATACAAATCAAATTGAGTATCCTTTACAATTCCTGTAGGCCAGAACTGAAACATTACGTACAGAATATAAATAATTTTAGTTTAAAACTTGTTATTTAACGGACGCGTGTAGCTCTTGAAATGGACGAATGATGTGTTAGTTCAGTATTACACCGCTAGATGCCAGGCACGATGAGTTTAGAGTTTTCCCGCTAGATGTCCCAACTATCGCAGAGGAGTTGTGGCGGGAATAAAATTTATTTTAAACGTTAGACTTCAAAACTGGTTTCGGTGACAGTAAGTCATTGTATTTTGAAGGTACAAAGAAGCCAATTGACGAAAACTCTTCCATTTCCTTCGAACTATATTGAGCAATGAAACATTTATTTCCTAATATTTCACAGATATGATTTAACGATACTCTGTAGAATTTTAATTGTAAACATTTTATTATCTATCATGGCAAAATTTATTGTTTTTATAATAATAGTCATATTGCGTGAATCAAACGTGACCTATTATATAATATACATTCAAAATATATTATACATAATAAAACTAGGTATCTTTTCTGAAAGAAGTACTAGCAAAACTGTGTCATACCAACGTAGCAGTTGTGCGCTTACAAGCGTGCAGTGTTTGCTAACTCATTTTAATTATTTGGTTTCAAAACCGCATAAATGTATTTTCTTTATTTTACTTTTGACAGCAACACGCGTCCTCTTTCGCCCCATGGTCCGCTCTGTATCAGGTCACGCAATATTTTGAATGTTATTCTAATTTTGGCAATTTAAATTTGTGATTTTTATGTAGTAAAGTATTTTTTAATTTTTATAATTTAATTTTTTATAGTTGGTTGGTTTTCTAATGGTATATACCTTCCTTTATTTCCTATAATAAACTCATCTTTTACTACTGCAATCTTTCCATAATATCTTCAAATCGCAATAACTATTTCTCTGCATAAGAAAGGTAATAAATCAAATATATAAAATTATCGTCTGATAGCAGTTACGTCCAGTTTCGCAATAATATTTGAACAATGTGTTAAAATTATATGTATGAAAATGATAAAATACTATCAAATTTACAACAGCCAGAAGCACTGAAACAAATTTTGCTGATTTTTTTATATAAGATACCGATACAAGCAGGGGCGCAACAACAAGGGGGGGGGGGGGGGGGCAAGGGTATCCCCCCCCCTCTGAAACCTTGAAGTGGGGGCAAACGGAGGCAAAGAAAGTGCTGTGTAATCAATTTTTAGATAATAAAACTGCTTAAATAGCACCATTTTCCACCTTGAAATACAAATTTTCCCGGGGGAGGATCCCCGGACCACCCGCTTCAATAGGGGGATCGATGATTCTTTATAAAAAGGTATATTGCCCCCCCTTTGGAAATTTAGTTGTTGCGCCCCTGGATACAAGGCAATTGATGATGAATCAATAGGAATTTTTTGTAAAGCATCTAAAACGATTTGACACGATTAATCAAAATATAATGTTGAATAAAAACATTATTTTAACTCGGAATAGTTTAAAAACACACCAATTATTTCAGTTTTATCTTAATGACATGAAGCATATAGTACCCATTCTGCTCAGCCTGAATGATGTAGGTCCACATTGTCAATTCTGATATCCAAACAGCAAATATCGGGGTGCCCAAGGAAGCATTGTCCTGTCCTATTATTGAATAGAGTACGTGAATGTTGTGGAAGAATCAGTAAAAATGTGTATCTCATTAGCTTTGCGGATGACGCCAAGATAATTCCTTAAAAAAATATATATATATATATATTCTCAAATGTATGAAAGTTTGTTTCAGAGAAAGGTTTAGATACTATTTAGATTTTCGATCAATTGTATCATATTTGATAGTGAATTTAGTAAGGTAGTTAAGAAATGTTCTATTCTTTAGCCACTGTTTTTTTACAATCCCTTACAGTATTGGTTGGTTGTATAAAGTATTATTTCAGACGAAAGTTGTAGATACTATTTATTAAGTTTGCAGAAAATAAGAATGTATTTTATATTATATGTGGCAAGAATGTTATAATTTTTGTTTGTATTTCAATTCTAATCGTTTGAACTCCCTGCAACAATGTTTAGACTTATCAAAAATCGCTTTATAAACCTTTTTTAGAACACATCTAAAGTTTACAAACAATTTGAACTGATTTGATGGCGTGCCTGCTAAGGAAGTTAAGAATTTTTTTTGTCCTCTAACCCATTTTTATTTAACCTTGCAGTTATTTTGACAAAAGGTTTTTGGTATAAATTTATAGAGATATATAATAACTCATCATACGGATGCGGAGGTTATAGCAATTGACCTATTTAAAAAAAAAAAAAAAAACCTTCCCCATTTCTGCCCCATTGGGGCCATTAACAAACTTGACCAAGATTTCTCTCTTTTTTTTTTTTTTATTAATTTAAAAATGCTTTGTGCAAAATTGCGTAGTTATCGTATTCATAAAAATTTATGTTATATATATATATATATATATATATATATATATATATATATATATATATATATATATATATATATATATATATATATATATAAAATGTTTTGAGATGATGATTTTGGGGACATTGAACTATGTAAAGGAAAACTTTGTAGAATTTTTCCGGAAGTCGCACAGTGGTAACTGCTACAATAGGAAGTCTTTCTCCGAAATCTACCTAACTATAAAAAAAAATATTACTTTTATGTCAATGATTTAAATGCTAGCAAATTCATGCCAATACAATTGCATACGAACAGCATTTTTATAATCACTCTATTAATTGCGGCATTAATTTTTAGAGTTATAAACAAATTCAAATAAAAAAAATGAACAGTAAGTATTTAAATGAATAAACCACCTCAGTCACTACCGAAGAGTAGTTAAGAATCATCCTGTTCCTTGTATTTTTATCTTTGTATCCATTTTATATATCAAAACAACATGAAAAAAAAACTTCATTATCGATCCAGAAACAACCAAAAAATACACATGCAGAGAACCGCAAAAATAATCTGCTTAGCAAGTGTTTCTGCAGTAGTTTTAAACTTATAATAGCCTTTCGTGTTTCATAAAATAAATTTTAAACTCTATTAAATTTTAATTAATTCTTCTAGATAAATTGAAGATTGTAAGGCCGTGTCCGTATTCGCCTGAAGTATATAATACTATATGTACTTGTCCCTGGAAGTTACATCACAAGGGCTGCATAACTGGAAATGAAGTATATTCAAGTACGCAAATAAACAAATCTGTGTACTTCTCACGTAGTAGGCCTACTTCCAGTTGAAAACACGTCACCATTTTGAAAAAAATTTGTAGGTTATATTTGATTGAAAAAATTTAAGAACTCTTAAAAACATAAACAATTTTTATTATAAATTTAATTAAAACATTATTTATACACTCTTACAAAGAAGTTTAAACAAATACATGCACACACACAGCCTACCGTTGGTAACTACAAAACGTAGGTAAAATAATAAATTTAACTGCTGTAAATTCGCGGGACAGCAATTAAGTGTTATTAATGACTATTTTCGGCTAAAAAAAAATTTCTCAATAAAAATTGTGCGCAAAAATAAAATTTAAACATCCCTTTTGGCTAGATAGTACCGTGTGAAGAGGCCAAACATTGAACCTGTCCAGATTCGTGAAGGTCAAGTGAAGTACGTAAGGTTGCAAGCTCATAACTACATACTTGAATTCGGATCGGCCTAAATAAACATGTTAGTAGTATTATTATAGTTTGGTTGCTCCGAGCCCAGGCTTCAGACTGAAGATTGAGGATGGGGTCAATGACCTATTGTTCTGGCGTTACGGCGGCAATATTTGGTGTCAAAATTCCTAAAAAAATTCATATTTCGAGGGGAAAATTCCCGTTTTGAGGGAAAATTTCTCTTTTTAGTTATCAAAACTGTCAACGGCTTTAAAATTCCTAAAAGCAGCTTAAATTCCTTAGTGTCAAGCCGTTATAAGCCGTCGAGGTCATGACCTTGACAATTAGGATGACATCACAGCAATTTTGAATTATCTCGTAACTGTTGCAATTATCGTGTGTATAAAAATTAAACTAAATTGCGGTAGCGCACTCTAGCAAACGTAAACAAGATGACGAATGTGATGTCATAATCCAAGATGGTGGGCGTGACGTCATACTAGCTGGCGAGATATATATATATATATATATATACACACACACACACACACACACACACACACACACACCTTAGCATCAGTGGTGGGAAGTCATTCGACGGCGGCTTACATGGAGGAAGGATCGGTCGCCATTTTTTTTTTTTATTTTTTGCATTCACCGGGTTCGAACCGATGACTCCGAGCTTCATTTTGTAAGTGCGTTTTTAAATAATACTTTATTAAATTTTGATTAATTTTTTTATAAATTTTAAATCTTTTCTTATTAAAATCTGAAAATAAATACGGATTTTCAAGATGATGGTAGTGATCTCATAATCCAAGATGGCTAAGTGATATTATTTAAATTTTTATTTTTTATAAATTTTAAAAACAATGAATTTTTTGGACAATAATTACGGTTTTTCAAGATGGCGGTCGTAACAAAAATCGCAAATATCTATAATTCAAGATGGCGGGCGTAACGAAAAGTGCAACGATGGCGTTATACACATCCAATATGGCGGGCATAACTAAACATGCAACATTTCTAGAATCCAATATGGTGGCCGTAACGATATTTGCAACGGTGTGTTAAAATATTTTTTATTTAAATTTTGCTAGTTAAATTATTTTATAAATTTTTAAGTTTTTCCCGATTTTCTAGCACAAAAATTACGTATATTCAAAATGGTAGGCGTAGTGATAATTGCAACATTTACGACATAATTCAAAATTGCTGTGATGTCATCCTAATTGTCAAGGTCATGACCTCGACGGCTTATAACGGCTTGACGCTAAGGAATTTAAGCTGCTTTTAGGAATTTTAAAGCCGTTGACATTTTGAGGACTAAAACGGGAATTTTGAGTCATTTTTGAGGAATTTTGACACTAAAAATGGCCACCGTGAGTTCAGAGCAATCGGTCTCATACGTTTATGCTCGTATGTATTCTTGATTAAAAAGTGAGAATGTATAATTTACAGGGCCCATAGCATAATTATGTGTACCAGTTGCCGAAAATGTCATGTAATAATACTTGTATATCTAAGAAAAATTATAATATTTCTCATTAATTTGCAATGAATGTGTAATTATTTTTCTACAAAATTTGTCTAATACATTGCTATTTAATAAATAATTTGTCCTCCAATTGTTTTATTTTCATTTGTCCAAAGACATTTAATTTTATACTAAGCTTACTGATTTTTACTGTTTCTCAATTTTTCTTTATTATGCAATTTTAAAATGTAAATTTGGCATGCAGCAATTACAATTTCTGAAACGTGAGTATATGTTACTATAAAACTATGTCCATTACTTATATTTATTGTACTAGAATTCCTCGCTCCAAATCACTTTAGACTCTGGGTGATTTTCGTGTATTACATCAGTGGTCGTAATTTATGCACGCCTTTTCCCTAGATATGAAGCAGTGTTTTGCATGTGTTAACGTGTCGATTGTTTTTTTTTTTTTTTTTTTTTTTAGCGGTTTGGGAAGGGGGGAATTACTACTCTTCGCGTATCACTTTATTTAGCTACCTCTGAAATATTATTTTGTTACCTATGACGATTAGCCTACTCCATATGTTCATTCAGACACTTCTGACTGGGTAGCGAAGGCGGTTTGTGGTAAAGGTCTGTGACCCTTTCAGAGTTAAATTTTAATTTTAGAAAAATTACTATTAATTACAAAATATGTTATTTCATGCCTGTCCGACCTGCAGTACATAAATACCTACAAGGAGAACTACCGGTGATGGTTGACGTCACCCGTAGGGATAGCATGAAGGCGCACTCCATTTCGTCAGACGCGACAGACAATATTTACTACACGAGACCATATTTTGTAAATTTTAATTTCGTATTTTAAAAGAAAAAATTATGACGAAGGCCAGGGTCATTGAGCAACTAATGACATAGATTTCAAACATCATACATGATAAATAAAAATGAAGGGGTCATCGAAAGCCACAAGCTGCAGGTCGGCTAAAAACAAACCAAAAAATGCTTCAGCTCTATCCTCTTCTATACATACTTACATGCATAATACATTCAAACAACTAAAATTAGTGCAATAAGCTGCAATATTTTGTGGACATATATTCACCTACAAATATAAATTGATTGTATAAAAAGGTCATTTTTATATCGTCGTACAGAAAACTATAAATTTTAATCATATATCAAAAAATACCACTTTACAACAGAAAGTCACGTAATTAGATGTTCAATCATATATCTGTGGCAAAATGTGTAAAGCAAGAAAACCTGTAAAAGCGCAAACCCTTTTTCATACAGTATATAACAAGACTTTTTTTTTTACGGGAAGGAAAACTGCATTACTGGCCAACCTCACTGATTGTAGTGGTCAGCTGTGTTCAAGAGTTCTTGTGTCATCTCAAGGATTAGCCTATTTAGTATAAGCATGTCAAACTAGTTGAATATGTTATAATAAATAACTAAAAAATTGATCTTGCGTAATTTGCAGAAGAGACCAAATCTAACAGTTTTGCCACCAACTCGCCGCGGTAAAATGTACAATATGTTTATTGTATAAGTGAAGTGTTCTTTATATTTGTTTGCATATGTATGCACAAAATTAGTATTTATTATCATTCTGCTGGGTTGCATACGGTTACTTACGGGTTTAGAACTGAAATGTACTGCAAATAGTAATATTTATCCTCTTACGCGCTGAGGATCGAGCGGTCGAAGAAGTCTGGGGAGAATTGACAGAGAAAACCGAGCGGAAATCTTACCTCTCTCCGAGACAGGCAGTTGGCTGGCTTCCCCACCCCCCTTTCCAGCTCGTTGAAGAACATGACACCCCGCTGGGCGATAAGGAATTCTAAGAAAAGCGCGTTCTTTCCTCCTACTCCTCCACTACCACCCCCCTCACCCATCCATAGCTCATCCGTACAGCTACTGCTCTCTATCGAGAATTTTGGAACTTCGTGTGTTGTGTTCTTTCTTTGCGCGCTCGGGAGAAACTCAGGATCTTAGCCTTAAATTTAAGCAATGGTTATTAATTGTAAATGATGGTAAATATTTGGTGAAATACAATTAGTTACTAAACGACACTTCAGTGTTGTTAATCTTTGTTTTTTTGTGATATTGGTGAAATATTGATGAAATTGACCTAAGTGCTATTTTGTTCAACATGTGACATGTGGAGCCAACCTGTCACACTTCAGTTTGGCCCGTCTGAATAATTCAGAATGGTAATCATTCATAACACACTTGAATATTTGGTACTGTTTATATGCATTAAAATGTTTCACTGAAATTCTGAAATTGTTTATTAGTATTGGTTTTCTTCGAGTAAAGGTTTTTAAAGAAAATCAATTTTTTGCTCGTACTTTGAAATTTATTCTTGTTGCCAACACTTAAATACATTCCCTCATACAGTTAAAACAATTGCAGCACACGAGATAAAACCTTGTTCATTTTAATGTGAGGTTTCTTTCTGACCGTTTTTATGACGATGATGAATAATTTAACACTTGTTGGTCCGGGTTGATCGTAAATAAACCTCTTTCGGCAGTAAATGTAATTTAGAAAGTTATCGACCGTGAGCAATCGGCATTGATCCATGGCGACTGCAAATTTTTTTGCAGCAGTCACCACAGTGGCATTGTGCCCTGGTTTGTACCCGCTACAAATGTAGTTGGGCAATTTTATGGGACGTTTAATTGTTCATCATCTCAGAAAAATTTTCAGACTGTAACTCTCATAAAAATTAATTAATAGTAATCACATTTTGTTTTGAACTGTTTGAGGGAATGTATTTGTTCAAGTGTTGGCAACACGAATAAATTCAAAGTAAATGCAATAAATAACTTCTTTCAAAACGTCTCGACGAAAACACGTACTAATGAATAACTTCAGAATTTCAGTAAGACATTTTATTGCATGTCAACAGAACCAAATATTTACGTGTGTTATGAATTCTCACCATTCTGAATTGCTCAGCCGGGCCAATTTGGAATGTGACAGCAGGAAAAAATTATTTTCAACTTTTAACAAGTCATCATCAACTGCTTCCAGCCTGTGGCCGGGTCAGCCAAGTAGAATGCCTCCATCTTTCTTTGTCCTTCCACTGTTCCTCATACTTCACTTTATTCCAGTCTTCTCTTCTCTCCTGCACTTACTTTTACAAGTATATTCACTATTATATTTATGGTCAAAAAAAATCCAGCAGGTTTAAAACTTAACACTTCCAATTGCAAGAGTGTTTTTTTTTTTTTTTTTGTTGTATTTCAAGACATAATGAAAATAATTTTTGTTAGTTGAAATACTCACATGAATAGGATTTTTTTAATATGAATTTATTCATTCTTATCTTACAATTCTTTTTTTAAGAGTATCTAGCATAACAAACTGTGTATGAGTAATTTTATATGCTAAGACTCTGTTTTCAAAACTAAATCTTGATATTATGCATAGCAATAATTCAACATAACCTCTATATGTACACGACATTACTTTTCACAACTTCAAAATAATTTTAACAATTTTTGCACAGATTAAAACTCCAACATATTTTTTTTTAGTTAGACAGTTTAACATCCTAAAGCGTTATTTATGGGGATGGGCCAATAAAATTCTCAAATCTATAGTATTCAAAAGATTTGATATTTAAAGAAAAAGTTGGGAAGGAAAATATTTGAGGAAGGTTAAATTGTAGTTGACAAGGACTACATTATTTATCTCTACAGAAGTTATCAATGAAGTGTTTGTATCTGCCACCATCTAAAATGATCTAAGAATTTTTTTTAACGCACCAGGAAACATTTATGAGTATGACACAAAACAGATATTTTTATACTAGGCATGTTAATATGTGTTTTTTATTTTAAAAATAAATATTTTATGTGTTGCGTGGTTTTCAAAACTTAAATTTTATTATTTTTACTTTTTACTCCTAAATTATTTTATTTCTGACTCTTTAAGATTTATATTTAGATCTGAGGCACATTTTTTAAGAATAAAATTTGAGAATGTGTTTCTTACGTGTCAAGTTCATATCTTTTTATTTCAAAAAGTTAACATAATTTTTTTAGAACTAGTACTTATTGATATTTTTCTATTATTATAGTGAACGTGCAACTGAAGTGTGCACTTTTGATGCAGCAATCGACGCCCCCAAGGAGTCGTTCAACCGATGGCTGATGGAGAGGAAAGTGATCGACATGGGCAGCGACCCGTTACTCCCGAGCAACTGCTACCCCGAGATATCCATGTCCATGTACAGGGAGATCATGAACGACATCCCGATGAAGCTGGTGAGGCCCAAGTACGTCGGCGACGCGAGGAAGCAGCTCTCCAAGTATGCTGAGGCAGCCAAGAAGATGATCGAGTCTCGGTGAGAACTCTGCGCATGATTACCTTCAAAATGGGTACAGTTATTTTCTCATTGTGTTAAGGCCATTCTTGTGGCCATTGATGGTGGGATGTTAGATCAGTCTGGACGCAAGTTTGGATACGGTGTGGAGTACGTAGTCTCAGTTTTAAATCCGGGAAGTTTTTAGTTTGCCAACCAAAAGGTCTTACCACCAAGCCAATATTTGCAAATATATTTTTTAAAGTACATATATTTTTGAATAAAATGCGCACTAGAATGAATTTTTTTTCTATTGAAATTTTATTTGCTATTAAAATATATGTGCATTGTAAAATACTTTTTAGCCTCTTTTTTGTTATGTCGATACATATTTGGTAATTAAATGTTGATTTCATTTCTTCAGTAAGATGAGAATTATGTTCACATTGTAACACTTGATTCTGAGCTCCTCTTTGATTGGTATTTACCACATTACAAAAAGGCCTGGAAGCGAGTGCTGGCCTGACAAGGTAAAATAAATTTATTATCTAAATAACTCAGAGGCGGCACCCAGCTAGTGAGACTTAAATTTAGTTTAGACTCTACAAGCTACTGTTTTAGAGTTATTGTGAACCATAGATACCATGCCTGGTGATGACTAAATGAACCATAAATTAAAATTAGAAACAATATATGTTACAACCAGATAGTTCAAGTGATTGCCTGGTTGACTAGGTGCTTGAAAAGGTTTTCAATTGTGAGACGTAAATAAGTACACGAACACAGAAATATCAATTTGTCTGCAATTTGTTATGTGAATGATGCCCTTTGTAAGTTGAACAAAAAGATACATTACCTTAAAATTATTTTTGATAAATCCTGTGAAATTCATAAGGTAAAAAAAACTGAATATTCAAAAGGGACGGCTAGCCGGGGGAGGGGATGTTACTATCTTCCGTTAAATAAACTTTGATTAACAGATTTAAAAAAAAAACAAAGCAAATTGAGGTATTAAAATTAACTATAAAATGTCCTTAATAATAATTTAGCTTCTTGGAACAGTATGTCCACTCACACTAGAGTGAGCAATAGCAATTTATATCTTTAAGTAACATTCTTGTAGCAAACTTATCTTCTTTCCAGCTACGAGGAGAAGATCATGAAGCATAGTCAAAAAGATAGGAGGCGAGCCCAGGAGAATTTGCTAGCTGACCCAGCAGATGAGGTGGGCCAGAAGAGAAGATGAACCGCTATCTGGGGGTGGAGTTGGGCCCACACTACGCAGGGAAAACTATCATGTGTAGCGAGTGAAAAGAAAATAAGGCTCAAAAAGGGAAAAATAGTAACATAAAATAAAAGTCGAAAATGAAATAAAATCAAAGTTCACCATTTCCGGTGGGCATCACTGAATTTACTGCATTCTGGTGACTGGGAAACACCCGCGAACACGACAGACGAACTGGAGGATGCAACAAAAGCTAACTCATCACATATAGACAGGAAAAAAAAAGCAAAAGGCAGGTGGTAAAGCATTCTCCTTTGACACGACTGCATGCTTAGCCAGGTTTTCTCCCGAACTAGTCACGAAATGTAGTTCCAAACACAGAGTGCGCGCATGGGAGAAGACAACCACGGAGGCAGGATCACCATGCCTAATTTGAGTCCGAGAAAACAAAAAAGGAGGATGCCAAGGCCTAAAGAGGGGGGAGGAGTGGCTGTGACCTGGAAATGGGTGCTGACATTAGTGACTTCAAGAACTGGAAGTTGCTCGGACATGCAGTACTCGAAGGAGTCGGCAGATGGCGCCTCAAGAAGGGGCGTAGACGTAGGGTAGGAGAATTTGGTGTACGGTCCGAGAGGTGGCAGAAAAACATTAAGTACAAGAGAAAGAGTACAACTTTGGTTCATGCAGCACACAACAGGTGGCGTGGTGCTGCGGAGAGATGAGAGGGGCTCTACGAGCAAAGGCCAAGATGGCGGGCGACTCTAGGGCCCGGGGGAGGAGGAAAGGAAAACACCAAGCACAGCACCGGATACATTCAGGCACGGAGTGCGCTACGCTATGTCAGAGTCTAGGCAGGTGTGCCGAATCATACCGGAGGAAGGCACATTGGTGTGACTGAAAGCGTGGTGCCTGCACGGGGCACCTGAGGCTGTGCGTGAGGACAGGTGGAGGAAATATTACCTCCTGCTAACCCAGAGTGGGACTGTGTAGCATGTCTGGCCCCTGCGTAGCCAGGTACTACCGACCGGGTCAAGTTTAAATTGGAAGGTTCCCCACAAGAAACAATATAACATTTTTTTAAAATCTGAGCCACTTAATGCTTGTCAAACTCTTAAATAAATGAAAAGGCAAAAGGGTAAAACTGTGCTGATGAGTCACAACATAAGTTTGTAAAAATCTCTTCATTTTTTTTTCTGCAATTAAACAAGCAGAAACATCAGGTACTTTTCTTATGACAGGTCATTAATAAAAAAAATATATTATCTGTTTGAATAATATTATGCAGGAAGTGGATTATCTTAAGAGTTCTGTTTTTAGTATGAGGCTGGCTCTCTTTGTAACTCAGCACAAAAATTTTATTTCCGCTGCCTGAAGTGTACCCTCTTCCTTCCTGGAAGAAAGTGTAGCTGGTGGTGTATTGCAAGGGTGCATGCATAACAGTTTACGAACACACTAAATGTACCTGTATAATTTTTCAAGGGATATTATTATAGATAGTGATAGTCCGTCAGAGAATTATACTGTTTGTAGAGAGGTGAATGTGTTTTGAAAATTGAATGTTGTGGACGCAATTAATATTTTCACATGTAGACATATTTCCGTACGGTTCAACCTGTCAGTGCTGTAAGCATTAGTTGGTAGCTCAGCCAGTAAATATTGTTAGATACAGCTTATCATTTTCCTCAAATTAAAGACAGAATTCATCAACACTGTAATATTATTTGTTTGTCCTAAAAGCATTTATACTATATAAAAAAAAGAGAGAGAAAGAGAAATAACAACTTTAGTACAAACAACTTAAGAATAAATGACTTCATGACAAACTACTATTGTAAGTAAACAATATTGTGTTCTCTAGCCACAATTGTTTGGTTAGGTTATCATGCAAAATTTGGTTGTCATCTTATCTCCGAAAGTGTTCTGCCATTGTTTGTCCTAACTTCATTTATATTTGAGTCATTCATCCACATTAAATTTGTCCTGAAGTTTGTTAGAAATTTGTTTATCGCAATATTGACATGTCAATTTTATTTATGGAAATATTTGTTTATCCTAATATCCCATTTAGTTTAACATCATTTGTTCTCAAATCATTTGGCTTGATTTTAGGAGAAAAAATTTAAAAAAAAAATGTTTAAATGTTTAAGATGAATGACATGTAATATACAATACTAACCTAACTTTTTTTATTGATTGAACATTAACATTTTCAGCTGTTTTAAACATAACATAGTCAAATGAAATAGGATTTCACTGATGTCAAACAGTTATAAAGGAACTGCAGATGTGAACAGAGCTAGATTCTTTATTTTATATTATTTTTTCTCTCCTTTCAACCCCTTGTCCCATCTCTCACTTTCACTTATTCTCCTTGGTAATACTTTCCTGTTGTTATTTCAATCTTCCACTTGATCTTTTAATTATTTTTTTTTAATTTTATACTACAAAACGGATTCAATTATTGTAATGACTTTTTTGATTTGTCTGTCACAGAGTTTATTAACCTGTTAAGATAATGAATTGAAGTTTTCACATACGTATTTTGTTTTACTTCAACCAAAAATTTAATACTGTTTTAGTTAGTAAACATGGCTAGTTAATTTATGTTTCAACCTTTTTTGCTGCAACTGACAGACATAAAATACTAAGTGTAATACCATCCAACTAAATTAGTTTGTAATATTTTATACGTGGCCTGTATGTTACAGAATTTGTTGTTTAAATATCTTATCCTGCTGTGCACTCAGTGTTCGTGATAAATAGTTATTATTTCTCTCGACAGAAATGCGTCGCCAGAAAGTCGGAAGGTGGTGAAATGGAATGTGGAAGATACATTTCAGTGGCTGAGGAGGACGATGGGTAGTACCTACGATGACTTTCAGGATAGGCTGGCCCATCTGAAAGTAAGTTCAAACTTGAATTGTGAACAGTTCAAATTTCTTCATGGTTAATTTAATTACTAAAATTAACTGCAAATGAATTTTGTTTCATAGCGTCAATGCCAGCCCCATCTAATGGAAACTGTAAAGGCGTCTGTGGAAGGAATATGTTTGAAAATTTATCACTTGTCCGCTGACTATGCAAAAAAAGTGAAGGAAAAGCATTCTGAATTATTAAAAGAGCAAGGCGTAGCAGGTATGTTCATCGTTTGAGTTTTTATTATTTGTAGGCAAAATTACATTTCTATATACATACTAAAACATTTTTTGCTGCATGTTATCATTATCTAACTCATTGTTAGGTATGAAAATCTTAGTTCCAAATACCCATTTAATTTTATATGAAAATGAGACAGAATTATTTTTATGTGAATTAAAATTAATTTTGGTTTTCCTTGAGCTTTCTAAATTTTTGTGTTTGTTGGCAATCTGATAGGTATTTTACTATGAAAATGCAAATATTAAATACCAGGTAAATATTTTTGGATTAGTTAAGAAATAAATTTGTTTTCCTAATATAAAAGATTGAATGTTGATCTTAATATAGTACATTAGTATTAAACAAACCTTTAAGCACTGACCGGCAGGTTTTGCACGGGCTGTTTTTTTTTTTTTTGACATGTTAGATGCTCAAATTTTTTTTCTCAAACTAACAAGGGGCTTGCTTACACGATAGTTCACCTGTGGTTACCAGCACTTTATCTTATATATCTGTAAGAAACATCCCATTTTACAGAGCTCATTGTAAAAAAACGACGCATTTTAGAATCGAGAAAATAATTGTGAGACCCCCCTCAAACTCCGTTCAGAGCCAAAAGTCACGTCGAGGATTGTCGGTGGATGTCGGTCGCCTTTCATTTGCAAGAAATAAACCATTTCCAGAGCTTCAAAGGTTAGGTGTTAGAGTGGAGTCAGTGACGTGGGTCGGACGGCCTCCCGTGTAGCCAAGTGGTTGCGCCCGTGTGCAGACGTGCTCCTGCCGCAAGTGACCCACCAGCGCAAGGTGTGGTGCTACCCCGCACAGTTCGCCATGCCGGCCTGCCCCAGGCTGCTGCTGCCGGTGGAGTACCACGTGGAGCGCGACCAGTCCCTGCTGAGGTTCCACGGGGACACCATGTACATCAACACCACCCACCTGCAGAAACTGGTGCGTGCCTGGTGTTTCAATAACCACGCACTGCAGTATTTTTATTTTTTGTAAAAAAAACACAGTACTTCATATTTAAGGAACGCGTACTAAATCTTAAGGCAAGAAAGTAAGCTTTTCTTCAGCATTAAAATTATTATTTACTTCCGGTTAAAAATATCGTGCAGTTTTGAGGTGCTGCTAAGATAGGTCAGTCCATATTCAAGGTCGAATTGTTCTCGGTCTGACACAGGGAATCAAACCAAAATAACAAAAAAAAGTTAATCGCAAGTCGATTTGTAGTAAAAGAGTAAAAATCACAATGCGTTTTGGCCAGGAAATTGTTATTGTAGCTTTCTTTTTTTAAATTGTGTATAAATTTTTTTTTTTCCCCCCTCTAGCTTGGGGCTTTCTCCACTGTACTGGAAAAAAATAGAGAATACCGTATTTAATCGCATAATGTCCGCCATCGCATAATGTCCGCACCTTTCTTTTTAAATACTTGAAATGGAAAATGGAATTTTTTTTAAATCTGCATAAAGTCCGCACCAGACAAAGCAACCTTGGCCACCCCTGAAAGGCACAGTAACGGGATGGAAAATTACAGACGCTGTCAACAATGCTTTGACCTTGAGTTGTTAATTTACCGGAGCGGTCGCTGAGAGGGTTTTGTAGCGTGGTGAAACCGTCCGGATTCAGAAACTCGCACTCCACTGCGCAGCTGCCTGCGCCGTCACGTGAGTTGCAAGGGGATGGGCTATATATAGCACAAGCCAAGCCAGTACACGTCAACTCACACTACGTCACAAAGTAGGGGAGGTAGCGGAGAAGTGGTGGGGGTACATGCGCACGGTTTTTTTATACACACAGTGGGCAAGGGACAGGGAGGGAGGCTCGCCGGCGTCGGCTAATGCAGACAATAGACATCTGCCCCGTGCCGTCAGTGGCCATCTCAATGAAAGATTAAAAAAATATCATTTCACGCAAAGCGTTTATTTTGTGTAGGCTGGCTGCGGCTTCTGAACGTAGGAGCGCACACGTGAGTGAGAGAAGGAAAAAAAAAATGAGTGACGTCTTCCACTAATCGCCGGCACCCAATTATCTCGACACCTGTCACATTTCTCACATCCGCTGCGGAGGGTCGCCAGTCACCAGTGCTCTGCTAGTAAACGAATTATGAGAGAACAATTTCTTTACTCTACACAAAACGTACGTAAAATTTTGAGGAAAAATAATTTTTTTCTGACTTCACCTCATAATGTCAGCACCCCATTTTTTTTGTCAAAAATGTAGCCACATAACTGCGGACATTATGCGAGTAAATACGGTAAATAAAATCTACTTTTAATTACAGCTTAGCCAATCACCTATTTTGCCAATTACACCATTGCAAGGCATTGTTTGCGAATCCTTTGAGTTTCTTAGTGTTGTCCTATCCTCCTCCCCCAGACAGCCTTTGTATTGCTTCATGCTAACTTAATTCAACATCTGCTACAGACGTGATGCACATTATAACAGGGATTCCTGTTGTGACTGTAATTGCCAACGGGTTGCGGTCATATGGTGCAGGGACATATGTTAAATCCCAACACCTCGGTGTGACTGACAATTAAGAGCATCCAGTTGGTTTAGAGCTACTATCATCTTGTAGAACTCATAGCTTTAAGGGAATTGTGACCTTAATTATTTTACTTGTAAAATTTTTAGGCCTGTGTGAATGCTAGATTTTTGATTGTTGTTGGCAAAGCTTTATTACACTTATTTTATAAAATACATGATCAAAGTAAAAAAATTCACGTTTTTAATGTTTAAACTGATTAAGTGATTAACCAATATAAAAATTATTTTAAAAATGCATGATATTGAGAATTCATAAAAGCAAACAAAGTGCCACCTTTTGATTTTTTTAAATTATCAACTTTATTCAATAAAAAAATATACAGCACAGTTAAAACTAAATATTTTCATGAGTGAATCTTAGGCTTCCAATCATTTAAAACTTTGCAAAGAATGCAAATCTTTGCATCATAACCGATGCTTCAAATAAAATTAATAGCATATTTTCTGGTAAAGTAAAATCTAATGTTAAAAAGAGCTTTGATTTACTTAGTCAAAGCTTTGCACAGACCTAATAGTATCCTTAATTATTTTGCATCTACATTTTGTATTTTTTCAAAGTGAAATTAAATTAATAAATAACGTAATTACAGCTTAATTATTTAGTGTCTTACAATAGGAAAGATAAAAAAAAATGCAATAACCCAGATGGTGTGTGTGACAATAGCCTTAAACCTTTGTGCGTAGCGTCGTGCTGTTAAACTGTGCCAAGCTAACAGGATTGGTTACAAGCAAACGTGTGGTCGCTTCAGGAGCAGCTGTACAGGTACAGCTGCTTCGACGACAAGAAGTTTGAGTTCTTCCTGCATCGCGTGTGGTGCATGCTGAAGCGCTACAGCACCTTCTGCGGGGGCGGCGCCACGGAGGGGCAGGGCACCCAGGGCTCCCTGCCCGTGACGGTGTTCGAGTGCCTGAACCGCTCCTTCGGCGTCACCTTCGAGTGCTTCGCGTCGCCCCTCAACTGCTACTTCCGGCAGTACTGCTCCGCGTTCCCCGACACGGACTGCTACTTCGGTTCCCGGGGGTCAGTAGCCGCACTCTGTTATTCCTTGCTCAGATTTAAATAGAACAACGTTGCTTCTGGCATTGACGATTAGAAAACATACAAATAAACTAATTAAAATTATAAATCTTAAGAATTTCCCCAAGACCGTTCTTTTTGCCTCTAGTTAAATGCAAAACTATAGATTCACTCTTTGTCCGTAGCTTATTTATTTCAAAAATTAGTTGTGAATATTTTTTGACACTACTGGTGTCAGAATTCCTTAATTTAGTAGTTTTCAATTTCAGGCTATTCTTTGTAAACTTAACAATAACAACAATATTATATAAAGTACTAATGCTGCGGTTCTACTTTTTTCCCCTTTCTTGGTTCGGTTTCGGTTCTTAAAAATCAGTTCTTGGTTCTCTGTTTTAGGTTGACCTTCACACAATTTCAAGTGACATCAAAGATACAATATGCCCTGCACCTACTTGCTTTGTTTCTGCGCACTCATATCTATAATTATTATTTTTTTATTTAATCATCTTTGTACTCGCAAAACATTAAAACTGTAAGTTTTGACAAATTATATGCCTCATATTTTACCAGATCTTCAAATACTGATATGGTAATATCTGTGTCCCGTTGTTAATAGTTTCGTTATTAAGAGTTTACAGCTGAAATGTTCTTGTACAGGGGATGATGATGTGAACTAACCAAAAGCATATTTTAGGCAACGCTGTTATAACAAATTTATTTTGCTTCACAAAACCAAACATGAAACTGTGAATTGCTCATATTTTTCACTTGTTTGTTTACTGTTATTATTTTTTTAAGTTTTATAGGTATTTAGTGCAGGAACTCCGTTGACAAAGCAGCCGCCAAAAAGAAAATGTAAATCTGTTCCTCACTTTGCAGGCCGATACTGGAGTTCAAGCCCTTGAGCGGGTCTTTCGAAGCCAACCCTCCGTTTTGCGAGGAGCTGATGGAAACGATGGTGGACCACTTTGAGCGCCTGCTGTCCGACTCCTCCGAGCCCTTGTCGTTCATCGTGTTCATCCCCGAGTGGCGGGACCCGGCACCCAACGCGCTGCAGAAGCTGGAGGCGAGCCACTTCAAGAGGAAGCAGGTGGTGGTCACGGCGTTCGAGCACGAGTACCGCCACGGTTTCCAGCACGTTGTTTCCAAGTGAGTGCACTAACCTACCTGTTCAAACTACTACTAAAAAAAATCGGTTGTCTGTAAAATCGGTTTACGGACGATAGTTTATGTGACATCGTCATAACAAAACATTAATGAAATGATTGCATACGTTTATGAATAAAATTGAATCATTTTTATTGAATTATCACTATGTATTTTGTATGGATACAAAGAAGGAGTGAAATGAAATCTACAATTTAATTGATAAATTTAAATTTACTTTTATTTGCACTCAATAATTAAAATATGTATATTACTTTAACGAAGAGATTATTTTAACTATATAACTTTTATACATGTTTGCTATTAAACTTCTTCCAATCTGTGTTAAGGATAGGACGATGATGGGAAAAGTAGGAAACGAATGGGAGTGTTTCAAGGATGATGTGAAGGAAAATGGCTTACCCAACACCAAGATGCAGTCAAAAAATAATATATTGCGCCACGGACTCGGTCGCAATGCTAGGAGGTTCAGGTTAGCAAAGAGCAATATAAAATGAGTGTAACGGGATACAGCGAAATGGGACAATGTGCATAACGGGACACTTTTTCGTGCGTGCAGCCGGCGTTCATCAATTTATTAGACGTCACGTCAAAAAATGCTCAGATGTGACTTTTTTGATACACATTTTCTGGCGTTCATATTGTAAAATTTTTCTTCTAATTTCCCTATGTTGTCTGCCTCATGTTACTTCTCTCATTCTTTTTATGCTGACCTTATTCAATCCCCACGTTAATTATTTTTCATCGTGACTTTTATTTAAGGGCTATTTCTAAAATTTCAACTCGATAACTTCATTGCATTTATTGTTTCCAACAGATAGTCTCTTAGTGTAATATCATGGGTGTAAAAAAGCACGCACATGCTCTCTCTCGGGTGGTCGGGACACTATCTCGTATGTTGCGAAGTATGTGAGAATGTAACACTATGGGCCAAAGGGTAAATCTCAAACTGAAGGACTCCTGGTTGGTTGTAAGGCTCTGATTCAGTTCACATGCTGGGCTATTGCAGTTTCACATCCATGTATTATTGCAGTTTCTTAGAGTATTTAACTACCGTGTTTTATCACATAATCGTCGCACATTTTATACTAAAATCCAGTATGAAAATATAGTTTAAAAAACTAAAAAGACATGCTTTTAAAGAATATCAAACTAAAAAGTAAAAAATAATTTTAAAATTTAATTTATGACAATAGTATATAAGCAATACTAGTATAAATGGGAAAAAAGCTTGAGGCGCTTTGTGCCATATTTTTTGTATATTAAGCGCCCCATGCTTTTTTCCCATTTATACTAGTATTGCTTATATACTATTGTCATAAATTAAATTTTAAAATTATTTTTTACTTTTTAGTTTGATATTCTTTAAAAGCATGTCTTTTTAGTTTTTTAAACTATATTTATTTTTAACTTTTTAGTTTGATATTCTTTAAAAGCATGTTTTTTAGTTTTTTAAACTATATTTATGTATAATTATCATAGGGAAATGAGTTACCGACACTACCTATTACCATCTGAGATAACTATTTGGAGTTGCAACGTCACAAAGAAATGGTAAAGTCTCTCCGAATCATTTACAGTTAGATGTATGGATATAATCTTAGAATTTACCGGAAAAAAAAACTTTTTTTTTTTCGGCGTGGCTGGGAGTAGAACCCACGATCGCTGACTCCGAAAGCTGACGTCACAGCAGTCGCGCGCCTTAGACCGCTCGGCTAACGAACGTCATGAAATTGGTGGGACATTTTACAGTGATGAGCCACTCACTCTTAGTCGAAAGAGTTACAGACGGACAGACAAACATACAGGTGAAGCTAATATAAAGCATGTAAAAGTAGGGGGTGATGTTTATGCGGGAAAAAAAATTTTTTTAGGTAGTTATTCATCAAAACAAAACCCATTCATGGAAAAGACGTTTATTTAAAAAAAAAAATGGAGTATACAAGAGAACGCTAAACAATTTATATGAATAAGTCATACAACAAAAACCTTTCTGCAACTTTAAATAGAAAAACAAAATCTGTGACCCGAATGCGAGCCTGACCTAACGCGTAACTATCGTCGTAGTACACACTTACCACGAAAGAGTGTGGGCTATCAAATGTAATTAACTCAGCATTCGACAGAGAGCGCGTGTTGCATGCACTTGGCGAGATATCAGTATCGATATTCGATTATGTATGCGCGCTCTATACGGGAAGCAACATAACCAAACATGAATGATGCCAACTAGTGCTGGCTACATTTTTATAAGCTGTACGTAGCGGCGACACAGACGACAAGATAAAGGTTATAATGTTTAAAAAGTCTTTAAAAGAAAATTTACACATCAGACAACATTGTATTTCTGTTAATTAAATAAGTAAGTGGTAATGTCCGAATAAATATTACAGATCTACTTTAAAATACAATGTTTTATACGGAAAAGCTACCTACACAATGCGCTTGGAATCTAGCGGCACCAAAAACATCATGCGACGTTTACGCAAGAGTTTTTTTAAATCCAAATTTTGATGCCTTAAAATATGGGTGCGATATTTATGTGCATTCAACGATTATGCTATAAAGCAGGGTATTTAAGTGTATCATAATTTTTCTTGTTAGTTAATGCACCAGCCGGGCGAGCAAGGTTCTCTTTTTCGCCCGTCATAGGGATGACACGTCATCGGTATGACGCTTCGCTACTAAAAGCGAGCATGGATCTTTTTTCGCCTTCTGGAAGACGCCTTAGCTACGACATGCCCGTCATACGTAAGGCGCAATGGCTTGTCAGTCATAACCCCGTCATACAGCCGACTACGTGTGTAACTTTCATTTAATACTGGGAAATAATTCTTTCAAATGAGTTAAATAATATATTTTCGTGAAATTTAAGGTTTTGCCTTAATTATATTTACTCAGAAATTACGTATGTGAGTTATACGATGTATCTAAAAAAGGGTTATGTTTTTCTCTGTCTGAACAAACTTAGAAACAACTTGTTTCCGATAATAATCACGCTGCATAAATAAATACTAAGTTTCTATGTTTCGTGTGAATAAGACACATTGATTCTTTTTTCTCGTTATTTTTAACTGCACAATACTCAGTTAACCAAAATATATCATAATAAGAAAACTGCCAATCTGCCTACTTTTGTCATTTCACTTAATAAAAAAATAAAGGTCAGGACAAAATAACGTAATATTTCAACTAGATAGAAGATAACATCACATTAGTTAATTATCTTATATATAAAATTCTCGTGTCACAGTTTTCGTTGCCATACTCCTCCGAAACGGCTTGACCGATTTTGATGAAATTTTGTATGCATATTCAGTAGGTCTGAGAATCGGCTACTATGTATTTTTTATACCCCTAAGTGATAAGGGTTGTCCACCCCTAACATTTTTTTTTTATTTCCAGTTTTTGGTAGGAAATCACCATGGCAACGGCTGTTGCTTTGTTGATGCTTCATTCGTCTCTATGGCAACGGCTATTTCATTTTTGCATTGTTCATGCCTTCTGCGTCTCCATGGCAACGGGCATCGCGCGGCAGTGGCGTACCCACAACGAGGGGCATGTATTATGAGCGGCGCAAGAGTGATCTGCCTGTAGACTGCCGTAGCGAAGTACGGGTACATCAGTTTTATGTTGCGTGCACGAGTCGGGAAACCATCGGTACATTATACAGCATTGTAATAAATTTTCACTGAATTTTTTATTATTTACCATTACTGTAAATGGGAGATGTGGCATAATTCTTTTTCCATTAGTATAGCCGTGCGAAGCCGGGTCGGGCAGCTAGTTCTGTATAAAAGTTAAGTGTAAAACACCTATAAGCGTGTGGCTTATTAAACTTCTAAAAACAACTCATTTCCCCTTCAGCTTCCATACGTGTAATAAAAAAAAATCACTTCTAAAAATAAAATACATGCATTGATAAGGTTGAAAATACACAAGAATGCCGCTGATAAATACATAGTAGTCTGATAGTTATTTTAAACCTTCGTTTTATCGCATTTTAAACACAAAGCATTTCCTCCAAACATTTAGTGACTTTTAGGTTAGGCCTACTCCCCACCCTCGTTGGTGGCTAGGTTTGCTCCTGCTGTATCGCATATTGAAACGTATTTTATTCACCTAAGATTCGCTCAAATACTTTCAGTATGATAAAATGGTAACAATGTAGGAATAATAGTGTTTCACGTAGAGTTGAGAGGTTTCGTGTTTATAGTTCATACGAAAATTGTAATTTGTGAGAGGAGCGGCTCATGTGAAAAGAAAGTAATTAATTCCGTTAAAGGGTATTTTTAGTTCCTAAACTCTTCTGATAGTTATAAAATACAGACACAATATTGTCAACTACAGTTTACGTAATAAATTATATTCAGGCATTTAATTAACAACACCGACTTCGTGTTATATTGTTTCAAGCTTGCAAGATGCTAAATAAATATTATCAGCGTATTCACCCAATACATATGCTACGGTACAAAATAGTGTGAATAAAACTTGTAGTGCACTAGAAAATATGCTATAAACAAGTCTAAGGATAATGTAATTAAATATAACACTAGTATTTTTTGAACAGTGGGACGTATAGCACACCGAGTTGTTTCGGTACCTTCAAATCGGCAAATTAACTTTAACGGTGACGAAAATTACCAAATAATGATTAAATCAGTTCTAGTATTGTAATGTTTCACGTCGAGTCACAAAAGTGTTTAAAATTCTTTTTTCATCATATGATTTAAAGTAATAATAACTGACCATTGAAAACAAAATTAATAATAACGTGCAACACATTTCACAAGATCGCTAAATAATATTTTCATATTAAAAACTACAAACTTTCACAGTTTCTAATGCACTCCTTAACCTTCTTATATACTATTTAATAATTATAACCGACTTTGCTATGTAAAATGATTTTATTATATTTTGAGACTGAGACGTGACGGGTGTTTTACTAAGCAAAAAATAGTCTGTAAAACTTATATTTACGGAACGCCAACAGGCGTAGAATGAAAAATGATATAAATATTGAATATAGTTGTGGAAAATATATAATTCGATAGTCACATCATGCCTAAGTTTTACGAATGTCCACAATCTGGTTTTCGTGTAGGTAGTTTTCTATTGGCTGTAAATTGCTAGCAGATAAACCAACTGCCAAATAAAACACATCCTTTCTGTAAATTCACTGCCAACCTCTGCATATTCTCGATTGCCAAGCCGTCGTAGGTAAGGCGCCTTAGCGATGACGGGAGAGACATGACGATGGGATCCGTGCTCGCATTTTCACGCGGCCGTCATAACTCCGCCGTCATACGGGCGACGCGTCGTCTCTATGACGGTGGCGAGGAAAAGAACCGTGCTCAACCCACAGGTATCGCACACCAGTAAAATAGTGTCTTAACTCAAATGCTTCTATTTTTGACTTACTACTAGAAAAATATAAGTAAAGGGTTCTCTTCTAGAATTAAAATACGGTTGTATATCTGTTTGATGTAAAAAAAATAATAATAATATAATGCAAATACTTAGCTATTATATTACAGAAATTTGTATTTGAAACCCAGTACAACACTGTTTTATAAGCAGAGATTTACGACTTGTGTTCGACTGAGGGGTGCAAATTAATATTCACAAATCAACATTGTTGCCTGGCTGCAACGTGGTAACTCTATAGACTATTATTAAGGCTGGTTAATGCACTCAATTTAAGAGAATGAAGCTGGGCCTGGAAGGTGCTTGAAGGTGATGGCACTTGGCGTGTGAATGAAGCCGGGCCTGGAAGGTGCTTGAAGGTGATGGTACATGGCGTGTGAATGAAGCCGGGCCTGGAAGGTGCTTGAAGGTGATGGTACATGGCGTGTGAATGAAGCCGGGCCTGGAAGGTGCTTGAAGGTGATGGTACATGGCGTGTGAATGAAGCCGGGCCTGGAAGGTGCTTGAAGGTGATGGTACTTGGCGTGTGAATGAAGCCGGGCCTGGGAGGTGCTTGAAGGTGATGGTACATGGCGTGTGAATGAAGCTGGGCCTGGAAGGTGCTTGAAGATGATGGCACTTGGCGTGTGAATGAAGCCGGGCCTGGAAGGTGCTTGAAGGTGATGGTACATGGCGTGTGAATGAAGCCGGGCCTGGAAGGTGCTTGAAGGTGATGGTACATGGCGTGTGAATGAAGCCGGGCCTGGAAGGTGCTTGAAGGTGATGGTACTTGGCGTGTGAATGAAGCCGGGCCTGGGAGGTGCTTGAAGGTGATGGTACATGGCGTGTGAATGAAGCTGGGCCTGGAAGGTGCTTGAAGATGATGGCACTTGGCGTGTGAATGAAGCCGGGCCTGGAAGGTGCTTGAAGGTGATGGTACATGGCGTGTGAATGAAGCCGGGCCTGGAAGGTGCTTGAAGGTGATGGTACATGGCGTGTGAATGAAGCCGGGCCTGGAAGGTGCTTGAAGGTGATGGTACATGGCGTGTGAATGAAGCCGGGCCTGGAAGGTGCTTGAAGGTGATGGTACATGGCGTGTGAATGAAGCCGGGCCTTGAAGGTGATGGTACATGGCGTGTGAATGATGCCGGGCCTGGAAGGTGCTTGAAGGTGATGGTACATGGCGTGTGAATGAAGCCGGGCCTGGAAGGTGCTTGAAGGTGATGGTACATGGCGTGTGAATGAAGCCGGGCCTTGAAGGTGATGGTACATGGCGTGTGAATGAAGCCGGGCCTGGAAGGTGCTTGAAGGTGATGGTACATGGCGTGTGAATGAAGCCGGGCCTGGAAGGTGCTTGAAGGTGATGGTACATGGCGTGTGAATGAAGCCGGGCCTGGAAGGTGCTTGAAGGTGATGATACATGGCGTGTGAATGAAGCTGGGCCTGGAAGGTGCTTGAAGGTGATGGCACTTGGCGTGTGAATGAAGCCGGGCCTGGAAGGTGCTTGAAGGTGATGGTACATGGCGTGTGAATGAAGCCGGGCCTGGAAGGTGCTTGAAGGTGATGGTACATGGCGTGTGAATGAAGCTGGGCCTGGAAGGTGCTTGAAGGTGATGGCACTTGGCGTGTGAATGAAGCCGGGCCTGGAAGGTGCTTGAAGGTGATGGCACTTGGCGTGTGAATGAAGCCGGGCCTGGAAGGTGCTTGAAGGTGATGGTACTTGGCGTGTGAATGAAGCCAGGCCTGGAAGGTGATGGTATGTACTTGGCACAGGAGCGACCTGAACGTGCGCTCGGCCCACGGCACGCTGGTGGTGTGGCTGCAGAACAGCGCGGGCTACCAGCGCTGGGGCCCCAACGAGGAGCGTGTGGAGGCGCTGCTCGAGGCGTTCCGGCCGGGCCGCGAGCGCGAGCGCGACCGGCAGGAGCTGCTGTCGCCGCAGAGGAACAACCCGGGGGACGCCGGCGTCCCCGACCCCCAGACTCCCCCCGAGAAGGTACCCCTGGCGAGCGTCCCGGCGCCCGTCCCCGCCGGGCCCCCCGTGTGAGCCGCCAACCTGTACTCTACCCTGAACCAAACAAGCATTGATCTCGTGACGTTTTACCTCCGTGTTTGTATCGACGTAGCTCATGGTTTTATATTGTTTTAGATTTTTTTTTTACTGTAAATAGAATTTGTACTTTTTAAGCATTCATGTTTTGTACAAAGTGTAAGTCGAAATAGATTTTTAGAGGAGAAAAAAAATATTCATGTGACACATCAGCTGGAAATGATTCTAACGTCACATTGTACAGATAGAAAAAAATTTATAATGAAAACTTGCCATATGTTTGTCACACTGCAATGTGTGTGTTTTTGTATAATTTATGAAAGTTGTTTGCTTTCATCACGTCAATATTAATTTTTACTGTTACTCTCATAAGAGTAACATTGTGAGTTGCAGTTAATTTTTTTATACTTTTTCAACTCTTTTGTCAGGTCTTATAATTTAGCTAAGAAGTTTATGACTGATCATACAAGGCTAACTGTTGTTTAGCAGAAGAGTTGCATGTGGTAGCTAATAATTATCTCCAATTTATTTTTTTTAACGGTTTTCATTAGGATTACAACGTGTGTTCAGTTTCCATTCTGTTTTAATAAATGATTAGTGTGATTATATTATCCTTATAGTGCAGCATGTTCACTATGAGTTGATGGCTTATAATGTGTATAAAAAATATTTTTATGATATTTGTAATGTGTAAATGTTGATGAGGAAGAGACTATTTTGCTTATTTGAGCACATTAGAACTGTTACCTGTACCTGACATCTAAAAGATGAGTTTTGTATGTGTATTCAAAGTGCAAGGAATGTACATATTTTTTGCTGCAGCTGTAGAAATGTAAGTATATGTAGGTACTCTTGTAGTGTAATATTACCAGATTTTGAAACATGTACAGCTTTTTTTAAATGTTGTTGAGCTCTGTAGAGATTAAGCCTGTCTCAGTTAGGTTGGTCAATTTTAATAGTTTTTAATCATTAATATTTCTTAATAGTAATAAGAAAACAGCAGCCAACCATGGCATGGTGAAGTTGATTGGGTTGTCAGTTTACAGTCCTTGAAGTAGGTCCCAGGTTTTAATCGTGAGCAATGTGTGGTAGTAAGTCCCGTGAGCTCTGATTTGTCGGAACAAGTTCCACTTGAGTTCTCACGAATTATCTTCTAAAATTTTGAATTAATTATATTTTCACTGTAATATAACCATGTATAGATGCTGAAATATTGACTAGCACTGTTTCTACCCCACAAATGATATTAATATTAATACCTAAATTTTATCAACGTATTTTATGGATTCACATAACATAGCAATGTACAACTAGATTTTCAAACAAATTATTCACTGTATAAAACACTTTAAACAAATATTGTATGTTGGTTCGAAAACATGAAAATTTTTAATTTTGGTGGGTTTCAATGTTCAGTGTCTCAGTAATTAACTTAAAATAAAAATGTTTTTTGTGGTCGCTAAATCTTCAGATAGACATTGAGCACAAACGTACGCACATAAAATCTACTAATGGCCAATAACTTTGCAGGCAATGTCATTAATTGCTACAGAATCTGAAATTGTGTGTATGAACAAAATATAATTGTCACTATAACTGAGACAGGCAGGCCAGGGGTTAGGATCACTTTCTACAGCAATATACATATGTATGCAAAGTTACGGCTTTATAGGAATCCCAGCAGAGAATAGAGTACACACTGTTTATTTTTTTGTGTGTTTATCTAAAACTGTTACTACTTGCTGTGGAATAATTTATAGCTTGTCTTTTCTCAGTTGGAGCACTGTGGCTCCTTAAACAACACACTTTATGGAACACGATATTGGTCTTGGTGTTCGTAAAATACATAATTACAGTAATTGCAATGCCTATCATCCATCATGCCAATTACAGGATCAAACCCCGCATGTCTCATTAACTGCACACAATTTATCCAACTTTCTTTATTGAGTGTTGTGTGAAAGTCATCGTGAAACCACCCCTCTCAATTTTTTTCTCAATGTAGAGCTGTTGTGTATTTCTGAAAGACATTTTTTTTTTTCCCATAAATGATTTCTTCTTAGATCTTTTTTAATGAAGTTTATTTTTTGTGTGCATGTTTTTATTTAAATTTATATTGTGTTTGGACAGTAATCATGTGTTGTAGATATTGTTAGAAAATGTCCATAGAGTTTTCTGTGCATATTTTATACTGTACATAATACAGATACTTATAAACATGAGTTCTAATGTACAAAATTTTATATTTGATGGCGACAAAGTAAAATTTTACATTTTGAACTTGTTGATACATTGATTTTATTTTATGTAATTTTTAACATCTGTTCAAGAAATAATAATTGTATTTTATTTATAATTTTGAATAGTATTGTACTGCTAAACATATGATTTGGTCGTAATGTTAAAGTATTAGGTATTTCACTTTTTTTTTTAAAAAAATCAGTGAATTCTATTTAAAGGAGAAATTGCTATGTTAAGTTATTTTGGTTTCTTTATTTGTAAGGAAATGATCATGTAAATGCATTTTTTTTTTACCATTGCTAATCATATGAAATAGCAAAGTAGCCACTACATGTCTGTGGCCTGTTAATTTTTTAAGTCATGTGCAGCTTTTGAAGGTTGAAGCTTTTATTTAGCATTACTTTTCTGATAATGGTATTTAACTATTTATTAATACTTTGTTAGTTCAACTGTAATGTGTCAGTCACATTATGGTGAGTGCACCTGAGTTACGTAGGACACATAGCACCTGTAGATTGTTTTTAAGTAACAGAGAGGGAGAGAAACCCATTTTAGAAGTACATGCTTGTTTATCAAAGAAAGGAACATTAAAATCAAATATCCTCCCTACTTTCAAGCATATCCTCTTTATTGTTTCTACATTTTTACAATCCCATGTTGATTTATATCAATTTCTTGTTTATTTAGTTATATAATATGGATGGTGTGCAAGTGGAAATTCATAAAGTGCAAATAAATGTGAGTCCTTTCTGGTGATATGTATGCTAAAATGTGCTCTCAGCACGGCATTGAAAAATACCTTACAGGCTTAAGTGGTGGCAAGGGGAGAAAAATGAAAGGCGAGCGGAAGGCCCGCTGGACGCACAGGCATACAGAAAAATCTTCCCTCCTTTTTTCAGACCTTGTTTTAATTCACCAGACTACCCCAACTCTCCTGACAGAAATATTCTGTTGACATCCTCCCATTCAAAGTTCAAACACTCTTTCCACCCTCCTTCCACAAGGCCTGTGCAAGGTTGCAACCAAGCAAATGAAATCAAAGCTCTTTTTAGTATTTGATTAGTTCTATTTGAAGCTTTGAATGTGATGCGAAACTTGTTGTTTGTTGCAAAGCTCAGGTCTGGTTTTATGAATGGTTGAAATTAATTTTATGCATGGTTATTTTATATCATCGTTTCGGCCTGCCTGAAGAATGTGTAAGGGGAATAGAGCAGCGATGGGATGAGTTGGTGGGGAGAACAGGAGTACCCTGGGAAAACACACAGGCCACGGCCGCCACACTTCCCACATGTGAAAAATCTGGGTTTGGCCCAGTCAGGAATCTAATCCGGATCACCTTGGTGGGAGGTGAGTGTTCTGACCACTCAACCACCGCAAGCAAGTGCTGTTCTGTAACGGCTCGCTGAGTTACTGGCTGTTTAGATTTCAGTACACTTGACAAATAAAAAAAAATATATCCATTTGACTATTGGTATATCACATCTTGCGAACCCACAAAATTATATCAGTTTATCGTACCGGTGGCGCTCTTGCGCATAACGTCTGCACTAGCAATTTGACCCACTGTGAAGATACCTTCAACATAGGTAATTCTCGAATCAAGATGGCGATCCCTGAAGTAGTGTGTTTTTATTATTGACCTCAAAGATGACTTGTGGGGATCTCTCGGATGCACTTGACCAAAAAAAAAACCCACCAAAATCAACGCTTTTCCACCCTGAACAACTGTCCTGAGAGCCATTCAGCTTGCGACGTGGCAAACACCCTTGAACTTGGACCATCATATTGTATTGCTTCGGAAATGTAAAAAGAATGTTAACAATTTTTATGGGCTTTAGATCAACAGTAAAAACTCAAATGTATGTGATGTAACATGAACTTTTTAGGAATTTTAAATTATACTCAAATTAAACGTAAATGTACTACTAAATAAGCAGTTGAACAGAGGGGACAAGTGTGGGTATGTAAACTGTTCATGTTTATAACACATGAACTACTTGCACTAGAATTTTGTGTGGGATTCGGTTGGGGGGGGGGGGGGGGGGGGGGAAATAAGCCCAACCACTGACACATTAACCTTACCTATAACTTTGTTTCCTTTATGTCAATAAGCATGCTCCCATTTGAAAAATGGAACTTTATTTCAAGAAATGGACAATCTAATAACGATTAAAACCTGTGTATTTGCAACTATGCTTTCATGTCACAAATATTGCGGTCTGATGTAAAAAAAAAACTCATCAAAATGTAGTTATAACACCTAATTAAATGACAGTGTAAGGTCTTTAATACAGCATGAGCGATTTTGTCACAGTATCGAACGTCAATCTATTTTTAAAGGGAATGTGGATGAAAATGTGTTATGTAATATGCACTTTAAAAAAAAAAACCCAGGAAATGCTGTACTGAAATGAATACGGACAGTAATGATAAACTCTGAGCTACGAAGGTCTGAACTCACTCGGTTCAACTGATGCTGGATTACAGAATGCAAGATTAAAGACACTTCACGGTAACAGGATTATTATATTAAGTATGTATATCACCTGAAGAAAAGGCATTACTTGACATGTGAAAGAAAAAAAATTTTTTCTCAAAAACAGTGTTATTTTTTTTTACAAAATTTACAAGAAGGGGTTATTTTATTTTATTTGCACCTTTATTTTACAGTATTTAATTATAAAAAATTACACCAAAAAGTATAAACAGTAGTAAAAAAGGCATGAGGGGGGGGGGGATCATATGTATGAAAATGGGAGGAGGTGGCTGCCTTCACAGCAGTAATAGGAAGAGAAGGATCCTGCCACAGCTACATTAATGTTCCCCTCCCCCTGTACAAGGAAATTCCGAAGTGTTGTCTCGTGTCATCTGTCACCCAAGACCTTTCACAGGCAGTAAAAAAAACCAGCGGTCAAAACAGGACTAAGTAACACAGTTTAGAAGCAGAGTGTATAGTTTTGTCCAGCCCTCTGCCAACATTTTGAAAGCCGTAAAGAGAGACAACCGCTCTCAAACCAGGCATGAGTGTAGTTTAGATGCTTTTTAGTGTAGTTTTAGATGCTTTAGATGTTCAACTAAGCTGTTCGAGCCCTGAGCCTGGAATATGACCATACAGTGACAGTTCTCAGTGTTGGGGAGAAGAGGTACGAAACATTTGTTTATTTGTGCAGAAAAACATGGAAAAATTAGAAAATCGTGTTTTGATTTCAAAACATCACAGTTTGAGTTATTTTTTCGAATTTATTGTGATTGCGAATTTTTCAGGTCCCTAGGCATTACGTGTAAGTAGTGATGGGTCAAATCTCAATTTTTTTTTCTAATCCAAATCTCAAATAACACCTTGAATCCTAATGGTTTAAAACTAAAATAAAATACAATTTTTTTTTTTTTTTAATATTAACTATAGTGTCGAAACATTAAACTCTCTAAATATTTGTTTCACAAATTAAGTTTTCAGAATCAATATATATTGAAATGTTATTTATATATTACATGATAAAGTAGGTATGATATCTTGGGGAATGGTAAAAGGATATGAAGGGGAAAAAACTGACCTAATAAAACATGAGGTTATTTTTCTTTGAATCTTTTTCCTTGAATATTGAATACTAAGGATTGGATGGTTTCTAAGGATTTGATTGGCCCATCCCTACTTATACTAGAGGAAGCAGAAAAAGTTACTTTGAATAAGAATTCATTTAGTGATTTAATAAAATTTATTTACAGGAATATATTTATTAAAATAAAAGTGGCACTGAATAACAATTTGCGATATGTACATTACTGCTGCCTCAAAGTGAATGACACACAAAGTTTGACTTGTTTATAAACAAACACCAATAAGACAGCAAGAGAGATTTTACTGCTCATAGTAACTATGGCTAAGTCACAATATTTCAACAAAAACAAACCATACAACTTGATTGACGAACAGATATGTAAAACACACATCTAACTAAATGGCACACTGAAATACATGTATGAAACTCACACAGTGCACTATGCTATTGGCACTTCATAAACTTACAAGCTACAAAAATATCTACTTAGTTTTGCAACTACAAGCACTAACGATGATATTACCTACACCTAAACCTGTCATACAAAAATAGTTATCAAATGATTCTTCCCATGTGTTTTCTTAATAGAGATGGATGGGACAATTGTACTTTCCTATGTTTAGATTTGAGGAAAAAAACTTAAAATAGGGCTGTATATTATGATTATTTATGGTTCAAACTAAGTAGGTACTTTTTTCTCCTATCACTTAGGGGTAAGGAGAACTATAAAATCTGCACTCTAAAAAACAATGCCTTGTTTACACACGCACATGTAAGTACGAACACAACTCATGTCCACCATTAATCATGCACACTTTTTTAGTAGCTTTAAATTTCACTACATGTATATAAACTGCCAAATTTATATTTGCATTTTTTATGTTTGTTGGACGTACAGAGGTTACTCAAACAAATTGCAAGGCATTTTTACAGACTACTCGACATGGTTTTAATTAATTTTAGCAAAAAGATTTTTTATTTTACTTCTCTGTCAAAAACCTTATTTTTTATATATATTACAGATGCATAGGGAGTAAAAACAAAATAACATCACTGGAATCAACCCCACAAACAACGCATCAAGGAAGGACTGAACCACAGGGGATAAAAAAAAAAACCTCGGACACGTTTAGCATCATGATGAAAAAACTATACATTCAATCACAAAGTAAAGAAATCGAGAAATGACAGATTCAAAAGTCCCATCTCTATTTTTTTTTACATAGGTACACCCATACTTGTGTTAAGGACAACGAATCAGTCTGTTTTTGAGCAATTACATTGAAAATATTGAACTACCTAATCTAAACTATTGCAGCAGAGTATCATTCCACTTGTCTTTCAGAACACATACAAGCAAAAGATTTCGGCAGATAAAAATATTCAACTCTTCACATTTCACTAACGAAAATTTTATTTTGTACAGTTTCAACATGAGTTAAGAAAACAAGAATAATTTCTTTGCTTCACCAAAGTAAACACATAAATATTTAGTGAAAATTGTGGTCAAGAGCATAGAAAAAAATATATTCACACACAAAAGGTGGATGGTAACATTAAACAGGACAAACAAGATTCATTTTGTATCAAGCTGTCTGTATCACAGAATAATAAAATAATTCTCTAGCAATTAACCTAGGATATCTTGTGCGCTATTCCCATACAGAAGTCAAAAATTAAAATTTATTAAAACTGTTTCTGGCTACATAAAGGAGTTGTTAGTTTAGTCATACCATCACTCATCTGATTATGAAAACACCTTAATGACGTCATTAAGTGAGTCATCTTAGTTAATCAAAGCGAGGTGGTGTTAGTTTAGTAATTTGGGCACAGAGCTGAAAACTATGTTATGTTACAGAAATAATAATACATACTTGCCGCAACTAACACTAAACTTTTCTCAAAAATTAGGAACACCGTTCACACGTTAGCATAGCATGTCATGCCAACCATGATAGACAGCACCACCATTAATTCCTACATTAACTAAACTTCACACGAGATGATAAACAGGAAGGTTAATCATATAAGATCTAGATTACCTGAAGTGATGTGGCTGTCTAACACTTCAAGATGCACTTTTTTTTAAAAAAACTAAATTAGCATCCTAGATTTTGTGGACAGAATTATAAGCATAACATATTTGTAACAAAACTACAAATTTTACTCAAACTACTCATTAAATATTCAGTGTAACAATGCTCACATTTATCTTGGGGTAGTAATCAACGATCAAGTGGCTAAAAATAGAACAGATTATGCCAGCCGAAAATCAGTATTGTTGCTCAATAACTATAGTCACTGAACACATTCTCAGACTCCTGATAGTTGAATACTGGCCTGGTGGGGGAAAAAAAACTTACAACTTGGACACTAAAAAAATATTTTTGAGTGCTGAACTGATAGGTTGTCAATGAAAAGTTAACCACTTGGGTATGAAAGTGCTAACCAAGTCGTCTAAACTGTAACACTGATGTGCGTACCAAAGCCACTTTTCCTATTTACAGTCAAACCTCAATAATACAAACCTAAAGGGATAATTTTTTTTTACTTTAACAATTTTTTTAAACAATACTATTACAATATTTTATGAAATATTAATATAATTTCTAAATCAAAATCAAATAAATTTGGAAATAGTACTTTTTTTTTCCTAACTTAGACATGCATACCACACCTAAACAAATAGAATATGCTCCCAGGAAACTCGCACACAATTTGATACACACCAAATGTACTTTTTTTACAGACTGTAAAATTAAATGTTACAATGACTACACCTATGGCTGAAAAAAAAATTATCGTACTAGGTAGGTACTTTTTAAAAAATTGGAAGACAGAAGAATAAAGAAAAGGTTTAGAAAATACATACAAAAAAGACATACCATCACTTTGAAAAATTAAAAAATAGTTTCTAAGCTTTTTTCTCCAACCTACACTGAACCAAAGAATTGGCATTAACATTATTTTAGTTGAAACATCACACTTTCTTTACATTATTCCGGGATATCTGTAGTAACTACATGTAACTGATTACCCTTGGAACAAAATCAAATTTGTATTATGTAATAACCGTACTTTTATATTATTATATTGAAAAAAATTACGTAGCACTGTAACTCCTATGTAATTTCTAGGGACCGTGAAAACACGTATTAATGAGAGTTTTGAATTAACAGGGTTTTTATTAATGAGGTATGATTGTACTTCCTACTACCCACATACAATGCACAACAAAACACATACCCACTTCTACCATTTCTCTACGAGATAACAGTCTTGTAGTCTACAGCAACTGGACTAACTTGGGCACATACACATATACAACCCACAAAGACTAAACACATAGAAATTTATCACATTATAATTTATTATCACAGCTGAAATTGTAACCTAACAAAGGACACTTATTGAAGAAAGTTCAGCACTACACTTCCCAGTAGCTCATGCAAAAAGTTTTCTATAATGCAGACAATCAAGAACAACATAAAAAATGCTAACTCAAAAAAAAATTATTTCAAGGCGATTGTGCATTTCAATTCGAGAACTAACAACTCCCTTGATTAATTTTAAACGAGGTTAAAAGACAACTCTTTAAACAGAAATCAAAAATTTATTTTAAAAAGTTTATTGTTGACTTCTGAAGACACTATCTGCTTATTTTAAAATGCTTTCAAGTAAACTCTGTCCAAAAAAAAATGATAAAATCAACAAGAAAGTGAAGCCCCCTCCAAAAAACTTTGCCTAGCTAGATGCACCACTATGACTGAAAGGAAAAAGGAACCTACAACTTAATGCAAAGATAAGGCAAGATATTTGGCAAAACCTTTGTGACTGGACAGATTTAAGAGTTTTCCCTTTGGACTACTTCAAGAAAAGCATCTCAAGTACTCTGTCTCCAGTAGAGAAATACCCGATGCATCAACAAGAAATTGGAATTGGCCAACTATCATGTCATCGGGAACATAAAAAAATTTGAAAAATGTAAGAATTGTTCCAACTTTTATCATTGGCAAAGGCCTGCAATACAATTAGACTTGTTTATTATATTACAGCAATTGCTTGCCAACCGTGAAGAATTTTTTTTTTTTCAATTCTGAATTCACTTCTATAAATATATGTTCAACACAATACATACTAGCTTAAATAATAATGTGTCTACAAATAAATACCTGGTAAATCAGGATCTTTCATTAAGATTTGAAAACTTTTTCATATCATAGTCATATTTTATATATAGGTCAAATTAAAAATAATACAAAATGGTAGTTCTACTATTCACAGAAACGTACATTTTTTTTTTATATATCAGAAAGTTAACCCCTTTTCAGAGAAAATTTCCATGTAATCTAGAATAGACAGTCCAATTATTTAAATTTAACGTGAGACTATAAAATGAAGTGAGTTGTCGAAAAACAAAATGAAAGTTAGTAAAATGCCGCTGAAAATTTAAGTTCCATGACTTTCAACACAGATATTGATTGCTTAGGATTTTGGTTGTAATTTTCGAGACAAGTCCTTCAATTTTGTTATTTTCTCCCCTATTCGGGGGGGAGAAAGAATAATAATTCCAGAAAATTTTAGCTGTATTTAAATCTACTGGAGTGAGAAAAAATGGAAAACTTACTAATCTGCAGTTCAAATCTGAATAGGCTTTCAAGTGAACTGACAATTCCTTACACTTGAGTAGTGGTTTCTCCAGCATTATTCTAGTTAAAGTTACCTGATAAATTTCACTGTAATTATGTACTCTGTCATTTTGGCACTGAACTAAATCAATTAGTCTAAGTACCACTGCTTTCAAACAAAAACTTAACAAATATATGGTATTATAATATTCTTTTTATAACTAACATAATATATTAATGGCACCTAGAAAAAAAATGTTACTACTATCAAATCTAATAGCACCCTTCATCTCATTCATTCATTTATTTATTTAAATATAACATGCAGTGTTGAGCAAAACTTATATTGTAAATTCACTGGCAGAACAAAAACTCAGCCTTAATTTATAATATTATCAATTCGCAATTACGATGACAATGAATGACAATATTTTTTTTTTTTTTAATTTGAAAATGAAATGCTTAAACAGTTGACTTTCATATTGTTAAGACAGTATTCCAAGAGAGAGAAAAAAAAAAAAAGGGGGGGGGGGGGGGGGGCACTGTTGAATATGATACACCTGTACCCTAAACCGTATTCCTAGTGCACAATAGGACGGATTTTGGTGTCTTTTCCGTTGCCCATGTGTTGCCAAAATTCAGAGCATGCACAGAGTTCACTTCTTTGTTGATTTCATCCAGATGGTAGACCTGCAAGTGATGCCATTAACTCGTATATAGTATCTTTTGTGATTATCGGGGAACATACCAAGTGTGTTGGTGTGCCAAATGAAACTTCATGATAGCAAAACTATCCTGGAATACAGTTTGTACACTTTAATGGTCATAACAGAAATAATCACAATTTTAAAAGAACTTAAGAATATTAGAAAGGCTGTTATATTTTTGTGTGATGGTGCTGCTATCTCTAGAATTTTTGCTGAAACAATTGTAGCGATGGTTATGTTGAAACTGGTTCCTAGCCTCGCTCAGGGCACCGCTTATTAAAACAGTTCCCGATTTGTTTCCTTGCTGGGATTCTATTCGGACATGTTCTAGCATACATCTCGTGAGTTAGGTTAAGGTTGAATCCCAACAAGGCAGTGCTTATTCGCTATCTTATCCGAATGTCTTGGAATACTGCCCTTATTGATTATTACAGTGTGGATCGTAGTCTAACTACAGATGAAGAATAATTCTCATCATTTTATCACAATGTATACTGATTGTTCTAACATCACAGTGATATTTATACTTTGTGTAATTAACATAAAATTTTTGCTTAAGATATTTTTCAACAAATTATAGTCCTTCCAAAATTTAACACAATTACAGTAATTTCACTTTGACAACACAATACAACACTGATTTACATATGTCATGTCACATGCATGAATACTGCTGCTTAATACTCTACTGGATTAATATTGACATTAACACACAAGAAAGTTCCTGAAGAATTTAATACTGAGATCAAACTCTTATTAACAGACAAAATAAAAAAAAAATGACAACTGGGTTAATAAAACAGTAAATATATCAACTAATAATACTAGGTGCATATATATACATACATAGCATACATACATACAGAAAGTTTGGCTACAATTCAACAGGGCTTAATGCTAAGGGTGGAACGAAAAACGGAGTATATGGATAGAGGACAGTTTCCAAATACAGCCTGGGCCGGAATACCTGAGCTAATACACTTTCACTACAGTATTATTAGAATCGCTTCGTTAACAGCTGCAACTTTACTTGGGGAGTTCTTCCCCCTTTCAAAAATATAACTGATAAGCAATAATTCCTCTCTGTGATTATGAACCGGAGCCTGTTAATGTCAATGAATTATACCATAACAAGGTATAAAAGCTTGGAAAGGTATGATATATCTAGACTGTTAAGGCAAAAGAGTATAAGTCAAAAATAGGCAAAAATGAGAAGTCATTAGTATGATTTAAAAAAATTCAATCTTTCATTTGGTAAAAACAGTATAAGTCTAGTGTAGCAAATACTGTAGAATATGAGCATAAGTCAAAGTAGAATAAGTGAGCAGATGTTGGTGATGTTTAGAAAAAACAGTATAAGTCTAGTTATACTGTTTTGACTAAGCACATGAATGTTAATAACCCAGGCCAAAAGAGTATATGTCAAGTTATACTGTTTTGACTAGACACATCTTCCATTACAAAAGTGACTAGACAGTAGACACATCTTCCATTACAAAAGTGAAGTGTTCACTTATACTAAATGAACTTCATGGCAAGATTTCAATTATTAATGTTTGTGCCATAACATTGTTACAATAATTAGGTATATATTGTTACAATAATTAGGTATGGTAACAAACTTGTTTGTGCTGTATCTGTTAATATTAATGTGAACTAAATATTATCAATGTTGGTACACATGTAGAAAACAAAAGAATTATGTTTTTAATAAGTCATGTTGTTTGAGTATTTGTCCTGTAGTATGAGGTATCATGCTCTAAGTATGCGAATGGAGTTGAATTGATGAAGTGAAAATACTAGTGGTTGGGAATGACAGATGAGTAATGTGATTAATAACAAATACTGTAGAGAATGTAGAATGGCGTCTAGGAGCTTGAAGATAATAGAACTGGCGAAGCAAGGCTATAAACAAAACAGCAATTATGGTAAGTAAATAATCCTAACGTTCAAGGTTATGGACGTGCCATTTTCGCATTGTAATTTACTTATTTAAGTTTAATAAAGCAGTATCACCGTTTGCAATAAGTTTTTTAGCCGAGAATAAACACTTAAAATTTTAGTAAATGTGTTCGTAGATGAGGCAGGAATTATTACGAAAAGTTAGCAACCAATTAATATTTGACCTTTGTTTACATACAATATCGTCATAGGAATGCAAGTCTGTTAATGAATAATAATAATAATAATGCGAAAAATACATAACCTTACAGTTTTCAGTAAGTTGGGGTTAGGTTATTAATTTGTTTGTTTGGATATTAGATTTAGATAAACACAACTTTTTAAAAGTTATGACGTTTCCAAAATATAGGTTTAATTAGATAAGAGAAATGAAAAGTTACATTTGAAATTTTTGCTATTCACAGTAAGTCAAACGTCGGAAAAATACTTTTTATTAATATACCTATACTATTCATCTAATAATATATTTATTTATAAATATTCCTTAATGGCAAACATATAAAAACGCTTAAGCTGGATTTACATCCATGTAACTTATGTACATAAATAAGTAAAAACACTGTGTGTGGATGCATTCACATTCAACTTACCACAACCACACTGATTAGACCTGCGCTTTGCTTCTTACGCTCATACAGAATTGTATGTTGTGAATTCAGCTTTAACAGAAATAGCACACCTCAACATGAAAAATACCAAGGCGCCGAATTAATTTAGCTTGGTTCTGTTCTAGTATTTGAGTTTTTATTATCTCTTTGATGGTTACTTATTCCTGTTTCATTTTCTTTATTAGTATTGTGGCATTGTTGTTCAGGCTGTTCAAGAAGAGAAAGTATAATAATTTATTTTTGTATAAAATGCTGTTCGTTTTCTAGATGTAATAATGTTAGCTCAACTACATATCCCGATATACCATTTCAAAGTCACAATTTTCAATTATTATTTTTATAGACGACTCAACAATATGCACATAATGGTATGATTACTGACACAGAAACTACAGATCACTGGCTACTACTTGAAATAATCAAACCTGTTACTGTTTTCCAGTTTTAAAAAAATTGGGTTGGAATTTTTCAACCTCAAAATTTTGACTTTAGAATGGCATTGTGGAAAAACTGGTTAAGTTAGGTAAATTCTTTTTGTCAGAGAAAAACTCCCAAGTAATGTCTGCAAAATTAACATTTCATTAAAATTTCTTTAGTTATGTTTCCAATTTTGATATAGTAGATTTATTGCAGTCTTCTTATTTCAGGTCCTGTAGCAGGCCTACCACAAGAGCATGCATCAACATCTTTTAACGACAGTGACGATTACGTGGAACCTTCTACAGTGGCAGAGGGGAGTTTGCGAAATGCTGAAAATGCCTGCTTTGACTACGGTGATAGTGTACGTACTACAGGCTTGCAATCACCAGAGGTTACAAGTGAAAGTTCTGAAGCTTGTGTGAAACACGTTTCGGATGACAGTGAAACATCTACACTTGAAGAACTGTGCGATGACAGCGATATGGATAAAGATTATTTCCTTAAGGTCATCAGTCTAGTAGTGCTGACGAAAATTTTGATGAAATTAATGTGATTTCTAAAAAGCGTTCAAGTAATAGTAGTGAAAGTAAAGCCAGAAATAAGTACACACCAACTTCAGATAAGGATCAGCCAGTATCAGGTGCTGATGCAAATGGTGATAGGGATAAAATGGTAGTAGAAAAAATAAAACGTGTTAAAGGTAAGGGTATGTTTACTGTGAAGAAAAAACTTAAACGCAAACACAATCGCAACAGGGGTAAAGAGTATATCACTAGCAAAGGAAAAACAATTGCTGCTAGAACATCAAGGCCACTCACGAAATGTAGAATGAACTGTCGATCTATATTGGAAGAGAATGCTCTGGAAAATGATGCCATTAAGGACGTTTTATTTAAAGAGTATTGGGCCTTAGGTGACAGGAACAAAAGAGTGGCATATGTGTGTGGCTTAGTTGATTCCAACCCACCAAAGACGAGTAGAAAGAGAACTGAAGATCCACAGAAGCAACGCAATAGATCTACAACTCACTACTTTCATTTCAAGATAAATGGGGAAAGGAAACAAGTGTGCAGACAGTGTTTTATGAATACACTTGGTGAGACTAATATGTTTGTGACATTAGCATTAGACAACCGGAAAAGAAGTATGTCTGGAGTGCCACATGATGATTTGAGGGGAAGAAAACCACCGGCAAATAAGACAAGTGATACACAACTAGAAGAAGTGCGGAAGCATATACATTCATTTCCTTTGTACAACTCGCACTACACCCGTCGAAAAAGTAATAAACTGTACTTACCTTCTTACCTTGATTTACCAAAGATGTACCAACTGTACAAAGAGGCTGTAGCAGAACCTGTATCTAGATCAATATACGAGAGAGAATTCCGTAAGCTAAATATTTCCTTCAAGCTACCTAAAGTGGACACATGTCACAAGTGTGATTTGTTGCATACCAAGAAAAGATTCGCGAAAGATGAAACTGAACAGAATGGAATCGAAGAAGATATAAGTTTACATCATGAGGAAGCAGGTAATGCATACCTGTGTAAATCACAGGATAAATTACTTGCTGCTGAAGATAATTCATTGAGATGTTATTCATTTGATTTGCAACAGTGTCTCCCAACTCCCTACCTTAATACATCTGTTGCATTCTACAAACGTACACTATGGACATTTAACCTCACTATGCACGAGACAAGTAAAAGGGATGTAAAATGCTATATGTGGCATGAAGGGGAAGGAGGAAGAGGAGGAAACCAAATTGCTACTTGTATTTACCGGGAGTTGACTTCGCTTTCACCAGAGGTGAAACATGTAATACTGTACTCGGATACATGCGGAGGTCAAAACAAGAACTCGCATGTGGCTTCCATGTTTTTGACTGTTCTACAAGATAATGCTAACCTTGAAATAGTGGATCATAAGTTCATGGTCAGTGGTCATAGCCACATGGAGTGCGACGTTGACCACGCACTTATCGAGAAACAGAAAAAAAAACTTCAGCTCCCTATTTACCATCCACATGATTGGTATCAGCTAGTTCGCACAGCTGGAAAGAAGAAACATTTTGAAGTTGTAGAACTTATTCATAGTGACTTTTTGAACTTTGCAGGGTTGCTAAAGGGTCCTTTGTTATTCAGGAAGAAGGATGAGACTGGAGAACCCTTTAGCTGGTTAAATGCAAAATGGTTCAGATACACAAAGGAGTATGGAATTATCAAATTCAAAAATAGTCTAAAAGATGAAGAATTTAAAACTCTTAGCTTTATTAGAAGAGGGCAGCCTACAGCAGTTCTTCAGCCTCAGAGATGCTACACAGCTCCGCTGCAAGTAACGAAGGAGAAAAAGAAAGACATTCTCAATCTTCTACCTCTAGTTCCAGATGTATTCCATCAGTTCTACCAAATTCTGAAGACTGCGCCTGGATTGGCGGAAGTTTATCCAGATATAGAGGAACACGTGGACGATGATTAAATCACAGTCTACAGAAGATATCATTTCAAATGTATGACATTTACCTAACATTATCATTTACGATTACAAAACTTGAAAAATTCTCTGATTTTTATGGGACATGCTACCCTTGAGAAAAGTTAAACGTATTGTTACTGTTTCGATTGTTTCATTAGTTATTTGAGACAAGATAATTTGCCTTATTATAGGTTTTCAATAACATTTGTGCAAAAACAATCTGCAAAATGGTTCATATTTAGTGATACAAGTTTCATTTTCTTAATTTAATTACATTTAATTAGTATATGTAGCTTCTCATTTTATTTTTCAATTGTAAACATGATGTCATTGTTAAATTACAAAAACATTATATAAATAATTGTAGTCATATTAGTATAAGTCAATATCATGAAAGGGTCTAAATAGGATAAGTCACATATCTTTTATACTAATACGTAACAGAAAGTGTATCTGTATGACATAATGAAAAATGTAGTTTCAAATTGCACTGTGAAATTAACAATCATACCTGATTACAGTGCAATTTTATAAACAATAAAACATCCATTCTCGAAAATGCACTTTATCGACTTATACTCTTTTGCCTTAACAGTCTAGATATATACCTATCATACCATAAATTTGTTTAAATAACTCAAAAGGAAATCATAGCAAACATCCAAGTTGGAGGCCTAAGTTAATTTTTATTTAACGGTTCGTGTTGAATTCATTGGAGTAAAAAACTATATTTTTTCAAGTTTTTCCTGACAAAATACTTTTTGTAAACACTTGGCTATGTATAAACCTGATTACTTTCTATGATGTACTAATTCACTCATGGTGCACATTTATCTTTGAGGGAGGAAAAAAACTATCTAAACAAAACTGAAACACATGCAAAATGCACGCAACAATCTTATGTACTAGCATGGCAATGTGATATTCCTTACAGACTAGTCACAGACTATTCAGCAAACTAAATAACAAAACTATTATTAACCAACATTCCTTAACAGCAATTATTTAACTTTCTAAGAATATCTTAGAAAGAAAAAGACATTAAATTATTGAAGTTCATAAAATAGATAAAACATACAAAAATTTATGGTGTGGGAAAGAGGGTTTAAGATCCTTCCTAAGGTACTAATGTAATAAAATGTGAAAGTTTGTATAAACCTATTCCAAAGTTCACAAAGCACAAAACTGATGGCAAGAGAAAGCTGCACCTTAATGTGTCTGCAACTCATGATAGTAGAACACGCAACTAGTACTTCTTAAAACAAAATTATGGCAATTACACAAAAATTTTAATTTTTCAGAAAAGCAAGTTTTTGAATCATTTCAACTTTTTTCTCAGGTTTCTTCACTAGTATCAGGAAATGCTTTATGAAACTTTATTACACAAAAATACTACATAAGAGTCTCTATTAACCGAGCTTCGATTAACAGATGTTCCATATTATCCACGCTGGCCTTAAGCATCATTGCCAGAAAATACTGTTAAAACGTTTGCTTGAGGATCTAGAAAATGATCCAACTGTTGTGGGAAGCCCAAAGAAAAATATTCTCAGAGATGCAAATCACGGAGTGACATGAAAGAATCTACCCTCAGGAAATGATGGATGAACATCATTGGGCCAACTGAAAACGTGTTTCCAAGATTTTGCTTAGCCGAGGAGACTGCAGTCGAAATTAACTCTGTTAATAAAGAGACTATTGTATTTTCAAACTACATATTTTTATGTTTTAATAGTTTGATGGTTTAATTGTGCCAACTCTATTTCATAAAAAAAGTATAATGTCCTTTACTTCCGGGGTGCAGAAATGTGAAATTAGTTTTGACCTCTTTTTTTCTTGCACCAGACCCCAAGGAAGCAGCAGACAGGGAAGGGGAATCTTATCTTCCACCCTTCTCTACTGCTGCAGAGCCAGCACCATCGTCACATACTAATTCCACATGAAATTAGTTATGAATGAAGATCTGCTGAATTTCCCAACTATTTATTCTTAGAGCAGGGAGTCCAAAAATACATGGTGAACCAATTTCAACCTTTCTGTAAAAATTTCTTTGAAAAGTTTTTTTTTTTTTTTTATAAATATCACTGGGCCATTTTTATACAATAAGCAAACCTAAACATAATACGAAATCGATATAATATTCACGGAAAGTGCAAATTTTCATGTTAGGAAGCTAAAACCTTTTCAGAGATAATTTCCAATAAAAGTGGACAGTCTGCGACTATTTACATTTTTATGTGCAAATATAAACTTAAGTGAGGCATCAAAAAAAAATAAAAAATAAAATGGAAGTTAGCAAAGGGCTGGTGGGAATAAAGGTTTTGTGATTTCCAGCACCTATTATTTTTTATTTCAGGACTTATTCGTGACTTTTGTGAAGAGTACTTCAGCTTAATAGCTTTTGTGACATCATGCATAGTAGACTGCATGCATATAAAGAACAACACGTAGGCATGTGCGAAGGTCTCTTTTTAAATGCGAAGCGAAGTCAAAGCGAAGCTTATATTGTGCGAAGGAATGTCGAAGGAAAATCGAAGTCGAAGGATTTGAAATAACATAATTTTTAATATTAAAAAATTGTTACATAATTACGTTTCATCATGATTATATAGACTAAAGAAAATTCCATTGTACCAAACATCTTCAAAAAATGTATACTACATAAGTACTGTTAAATGTCTTAATCCACAGGAAAAATAAGTACTTTTCATTTATTTAAAATTTGTAAAATTCATTCATCTGGTTTTCATTAGTAAAGTTAAATTCCACCTGGCTTTGAAACGTGTGAGCCAGCCATTTGAGGCTTGAAAATTGTCAATTCCAAGCCTTAGTGCCTCCATTCGTGCTTTTTCTTGCAGTGCTGTGCCCAAGATGGGTATGTTATTAGAGCGTGCTTGCACAATCCAATCAAAAAGATTTTTGTCAAGGTCACTATTGATACATTTGCTATATCTTTTCCTCTTCTGGTGCAGTTTTGCAGCATTTTCTTCAATTTTTGCTCTGTCTTTTACTATTGTGGACAGAGTTGTAGGTGCAATATTAAAGCGTTTTGCAACATCACACTTTTTCTTGCAGTTGTCAACAGCTGTAAGAATCTCTAGTTTTTTGCAATGCTGATACCCACACGCTTTTGGGTACTCATAACTTCTACGGGTAGGCCTACCTATATATGCTGCCCTAATACACTTAATATTAAAAATATAAACAGGTTATCCACGTCGTCATGTCGCGTCGCCATTAAACATGCTTCACGAAACGTCACAAAATGTTTACTAGCGTCGGAAACTTGCCACTAGATCTGTTAAATAAATGTTGCACGTCATGTCGCGTCGCCATTAAACATGCTTCACGAAACGTCACAAAATGTTTACTAGCGTCGGAAACTTGCCACTAGATCTGTTAAATAAATGTTGCATACGTATTACATTTGTGTACGATTGCGAAAGATGTCAATCTGAAATGATGTTTACAAACAAATTATAGGTTAGGTCATCGTAACAGAAAACAAACGGTAACAAAAACGCGTTAGTAGTCGTTGGCCATCGTATAATCCACGTTTTATGTATCTAGCCAGATATGGCCGCCATCGGCCAATATCCATTGCTACACATTCAAACGCGAAAATACACATTTTGTAGGATAAATATTATAATCAAATCTTTTTTTCTTAATTGAAAAAGTTAAGCGTTTTTTATTTATAACTGTTGATTATTCCGCATAAATGTTATGTTGTTACACCAATCACACAAAAAACCGACTTTTTTTATACGAATTAATTTTCTATCCGCACGGTTACCAGCACTGCAACTGCCATTTTACTCAACCAAATAAAGAAAACGTCTGTAAACAATTTCCACAAGACCTGTCGTTAAACAAAGCTATAGAATTGTGAATGAAATGAGAAAATGTTTAATATTTTGTGTATTAATATCGGCAAAACGATACGTATTAACGAGAAATTACCGTCCAGGGCTTTGAAAAACGTACGTTATATATTTATTATGCCTATTAATTTGCATGGCGTTTCAAGAGACCGGCGGCTTTATACGTTATACTGGATTGTACGTTAACAAGAGGGACGTACTAGAGAGAATTTGCTGTATACATAGTCGGGAAATTACCCGCCGCAAATATATTTTGGCAGTATATACATATTGATCCAAATAGTGGGCCAAACGTTTCTGGCAAAAATCTTCGACTTTTCCACTCAAAGTTTATTTTTGTCGAAGCCAAAGTCGAAGGAAAAAAATATCTTCGATTCGACTTCGATTACTCGAAGCTTCGCACACCCCTAAACAACAGTTGGTCAGAATTAAGCACATTTCAATTCAACAGCAGAATGGACTTTCATTGTGGCCAGGCAACAAACAAAAGTGGCTGAAATATGCATTTAAATGCATAACCATTCCAAAACTTTTAATCATACTTAAAATTTCCATAAATGGTATAAGTAGCCAAAACTTAAACTTTCCTAATTAAGTCACGTGAGTTGCCTGCATTTTAATTATGTTATTGGAGGAGACTTTTTAGAAAATTTAATTTAATTTGGTTTAATTGTTTATGCTATTTTTATTTTGCATAAATTGGCAGTATCAGAACAGAAATTAAGAACCAGGAACTTTAAAAGCAAGAAGATTACAATTTATACAATTTGCAGCCAACGCTGAAAATCTATTTTCTGTTAGCTGTTAAGGCAGAACTGTATGGATTCATCAAGTTCGAAACAAAGATTGCCAACAAAGTAATGAGTTGCTCAATTCAATATTTTGATGAAGTCCAGAAAAAAGGTTCATGGCCAGTTATTGGACTTGCATACCTGTCAGTGCATTCATTATATAGCCTTTAATAATCTAATGAAACCTTCTTCTCACTAATCTATCATCTTTTTGTCAAGCATTCTGTTAATAAATAATTTTTGGACAATTTGTGCACCCCAGCGAGGTTAATGTTGGAGATAAATCACATTTAGGGAAGAAGACATCACACAGTTCCTAAAACTAACTACGTATTAATGTTGGAATTTTTATTTAGCCTTGAATTAAGTAGAGAGAACTCTGTTAAAGGTCTCGCAAATAAAATAAAAACACTGTTTTAAAAAATGTTTTGAAAAAACATACTATCTTGCACAGTCATAATTTAAACTACATGAAATCTAGTAACAATCTAATGCAATAACATTAGAATAAAAATAACACTTTAGTCAGTGACATAACTAAAATGACCCAACAAATATAGAAATACAGTAATATGGCAGAAAATATTAATATGTGGAAGAATAAAAACTATGATGAATTTTATGAGTTCTAACCATTCTAAACACAGACAAGAATATAAATCATCTACTGCATAATTTCCAGAGACTCAGAAAGAAAATTAAGCATGTTGTTCAATTTCAATTCTTGACTCAAATATAAATCCTGAAGGCAAAATGCCCCCTGCAAAGTAATACTTATAATACTTATAACGAACCTTAAAACATTATCAGTATGAACTCAAATAATATATAAAAAGCCAACCATTTAAATTCCGTACCCATAAAAAAAACCATAACAATGGCAAAAATCACTTAACTCGAGCCATAATGCCCGGTGAACAACGTGCTCACAACTATCTGGTGATTCAAGTACAACATCCACCTCGATTCTCCGTAGTTACGCAAGTAGCCTCTATCCAGGGTGTAGGTTTCCACACTTTCAGCCTCATCCGAATCTTCGCACGCAATTATTTCGTTAAGGTCGTAACCGGTGGTCACGGCCGAGACGCCCTCTGCACAACCCAAGGTCACGTGGGCCTGGCTTCCGCTTCCTGACGTGGGATGAAAAGAAGGTTCAAACTTCTTGAATGTCACAAGCGTCGCTCTGCAAGGTGGTTTGTGATGTCTTTTTTTCTTGACGATACCTTTCGGACTGGGCAGTGGCTCATAGTCTTGAGCCACCGATGTACTTCCAGGATTCGAAGGGTCGAATGGCAGAGACGTCCTCGCAGGACTTGGACCGGGCGACCCGGTCTTGCGTGGGCCTTCTTGGTCGTTTGCCCACAGCGCCAACGCCTCCTCGTCAAGTTTGACTCTGGCCCCGAATGTTCTCGGTGTCATTAAGAATCCCACGATACACAACTGATAAGAACGTCCACAGTTGGAAAAGACTTCTTCCTTGCGAGCGTAGTCTACCGAGCCCGGAACTTTCCCGCCGAGGCAGAATTTCGATGTGCAGTGCAACATTCCTTTTGGGCAAGTTGGTGGCAATGCATAGTACTGCAGCATATCTGCAAAACCCATTATGATCATGTAATATTACTTGAACTATCCCCGATGTAAATGCCATGGAATGGTTCAGTGTTTATGGTGTATGTTATGGGTGTTGTTATCGGCAACCCTTCTTATAAGTATGTTATGGGAGCTACCATGTGCTTGGTCACTTCTGATAGGAACAGCAAGTAAAACATGAACAGTTTTTTGTTTGCCAAGGGAAGAGAGGAACGAGCATTCATAGGTGGATCTTATGGGGAAAAAAAAAAAAAAAAAAAAACGTGGATACATGCATTATGATCTTGAGGCCATGACTTTGTACGGACTTCAAAACAATGGGTGATGGAATCTCGAGAAACACCAAATCTCATTTTCATCTGTTCCTTTCACACAATATTAAGATAATGTGCAGTTGAATATTAATTAGTTTACGACAATTGATTTTATTTTGGTTTGTTGTTGTACATTCATTGCTATTCACGCTGTCTGCCGCCTCTAGGCATAGGGCAAACTCTATTATCTGCATATTTTCACTGCACCTATCCTCCTTTTCACCGTTTCTATACACTTTACAGTTTTACTTTGTGCTATGATCTTTATTACTCTGTGCACACTCTCGTTTCAATTTGCTTGGTTTCCTCAGGAGTTTCCATTCAACTTGCGGCACATTCTCTCCATTTTACGAATCATCAAAATTTCAAACAGCTAAGTTTAAAAAAACCTTAGTTTGTTCATACTGCATTAATACCAATTATAAACACAAAGATTTAAAACCATTTTGCCTTTTGCTGGTACTTCCCTGTTTCATAATATATCAAAATAAGCCTGATTTGGTCAAGATTAAACTCGAGGCATGATTGAAGAATATAGTGAAGTGATATTATTTACAAAACAATAAGTTTTGATTACCATCACCACTTTTACCCTTTCATTACCCCTGCTTTAATACCTCTAGAGGGTTTCCCTAGGTAGGGAGTTTCTTTATGAGCTTACTGGGTCTTCCTTCTGGCTACTCAAAGATGGCAGGAAAGAAAAAGAAAATTTATCCTAAATACTGTTCCTTTATTAGTGAAAGCATTGTACATACATTTCACGTGAATCAGTTACAAAAACGTTTCGAAGTATTATTGTAATGACACAATACTTAGCACAAAGAACCGAACGGAAAAAGAAAATATTACAAAATAAATAATTAAAGTGCAACAAGATCAATATAACCATACATACCTGTAGGAATTCAATGTGTAAGGTGACTTCTTTATACGTTAGGTTCCAGTAATTACCGACTTCAACTGATAAGGATTAAAACCTCTTTCAATCTTTACTATTACACCATAAAAAAAATATGCAAAATTAACATTTTGGGAAACTGAGCATTGCATAAGTGTAAAAAAGATGACCCAGAAACAACCGTAACAACCCCATGATGCAGATGCAGGCAAAGTTACTACATATAACCATGCACCATCCAACTTATACAATACAACTTCATGAGTACCCACTCTTGCATTCTTTAAATGATTCTTGCAAGGAAGAAGGATTTAAAACAATATCATCGACACATGTCATTGCTGTTTTACACCGGATGTCATAGAGAAACCTCTATAATGAGCAAGAAATCAACATTCAGTCAGTTTGTGCCTGATGGGCGCACATGTCAGTTATTGAAACATCGCAATTGTTTTGTCACAGGAAGCCTACCGTATTCATTTGAGCTGTCGTCACGTTGCCTGGAACGTACAAAGTTTCATTGCCGGGTTCGTCTGTGTTGTCGTTAAGTTGTCCAGATTATCTTTTTACTGTCATCCACTTGTCACCGTGTTGTCCAAACTTGTTGTTTGCATTTACTGTTCTCGTTGTCAGCCCATTTTTTTGTCTGTACTGTAATTTTTATATATATATATATATATATATATATATATATATATATATATATATATATATATATAGACACACACACATACATATTTCTATTTCTGACTGTTCAGACATTTAATATTTGATATTAAACTGATTTTAGCTTGTCCTCCGTGTGTTTTTTTTATTCAGATTTGCTGTCCATTTTTAAGGTTTTACGATTACAAGTTTAAAAACAGCAATGGTGCATGTCTATGAAACTGTTTTAAATACTTTTTTTTTAATTCAAACACTAAAACTATTGCTGAACAGGCACTGGTTCTTTTCTGTATTAAGAGTGACTAGACGGTGGTAGATACTGGGAAACTACAGGTAAAGCAATGCCGAAAACTGGTACTGCGACCACAGCACTGTGATCAGGGATGGAGGGAAAAGGAGTGGGAGGGGGGGGGGGGGGGTTGTTCCGTTAAGCACACGCAAGATGGCTTCAGACTAACGCTGAAGTTCCGCTTAGTGACGAAACATGCTTAACGGAAAAGCGCCTTGCTTGACAGAAACTACAACGAAAGCCTGCGGTCATCGGCAACCATCTCTCGAAGCCAAGCACAGAATGCCACACCTGGCAAACGAATTACCAGCTTCATTGCACGCCTGCATTCTCTGTCACTCTGCTCCATGGGTAACCTTTAAAATAAATTCCAGCTTGCCAGGAATACGGTACTGCCAAGGATGACCTCAGCTAACAACCGTTGCACTATGGTAACTCTCCGTAAACCCAAAAAAAATTCTCTCTAGCCTGAAAATCATTGCAAGTGACATGAACTACCATTATGTAAAAAAAAAAATAAATTCCACTATATTAATTTATTGAAAGAAATTTTTCTTTTAAACTTAGAACTGCTCTGGAGAGTCCTACATACATTTTGTGTACAGTTAAAGGTCCTTAGATATTTTACTACACTAGAGTCCCGTTATAGCGAGGTGTCACGGTTCCGGGTTTGATCCTCGCTATAACCGTGTCCTCGCTATAACCGAATTGGACAAATTTTGGCCCCCAAAAAATAAAATTTTTCCGAAAATAGCAAAAAATTGTGTTTAAACCTGTATAATTGGAAAATAACAGGTTATATTAACGAAATATTAATTTCTGTGAGCAGATGTGTGAATTCTCTTTAAAACGATACCCCATAAGTACGGATGCGATCACCGATTGCGTCAAAATAACCAGAATACCCTACCACGGCACGTAAGTATAGCATCTCTCAGACCGCGGCCGACGCAGCATTGTCCTGCTATCTATTGTCGACGCGGGCTGTCTGCTGGCGGCCATGTTGGTTCGGGATGTTGATAACAGGTGGTGCTAGTGTAGCGCAACGATTTAATTCCTTACAAAAAAGCAGGAATGCGGCTGCAGCAACGCACGTAAGCCTCAAACGAAATAGTCGCTGGAAAACTATACTTTTTTCATTGAAAGAAACCTGTCAACTCTTTTAGAAAATAAATTTGGGATTAAACTCAAACCATCACCACCCCTTTCCCGGACAGATACCCCAACAACTGACCGAAACAAAAGTTACAAGAAAACTGTCCTAGCGATTCGGAAATAAATGCGGTAGTGCCTACTAGAGGTGTAAAAGTAACGAAAAAATGTGTACCCGAATGTATTCGTTACTATAACAATTAGTACTCATTACTATCGTTACGTTACTCGTTACTTCTGATACCGCATAACATGCTATATTATGTTGCAACAACGAATCCAGTCGTATTGCGTACGCGTACAGTATGACGTCGCGTAAATAATAATAAATAAAATATAAACAATTAACAATATTTGATAATTAAAAGTTTTTGTTAACCAAGAAAAAATTAAATCTCATTAGAGCGGCTTTTTAATATTATCTCTTAAGATAACAACCAAAAAAAACGTGAATATACGCGATTATAAAAACAAAAACATACATATTTCTAATTTGTAAAAAAATACTTTCTTACGTTGTTTCTGTTCCAATCTCAAACTTTGTCTACACATGGCACAGATAACTAACGGAAGTTTGATAAAAGAAAGAAAAAATGGGATTCTATTTTTAAAGCCACGCACTTAGGTGGCGACTGCAAGGCTGAAAAATGTGACAGGCGTCAACGGCAAGATGTCTAGTGGCGAGCGAGAGGGGTGGAGATAAAGCAGACAAATAACAAAAGCGCGCTTAAAGAGATCACGCCGTAAATTCCTCAAAAATACCTCGTTATAGCAGTGTTCTCGTTATTACCGTGCTCGCTATAACGAGATTCTACTGTATATTGTCTGACTCAGGTTTAAACATTAACTAATTTTTATAAAAGTATGGCACTAAATAAACTTGTCTGTAATGCACTATCTTACACCACCAAAATTAACATGTTCATTTTATAATGACAAAACTGTTCAAAAATTCCTTTAAAAATAATTTTATTACTTCTGATTAATTACCTAATATTGTATGCATGCTAGTGTAAAAGCGCAATTAGAAGTGGTTGTAAGCTATGGTATCAATGAAAAAAATTAAAAATCATAAAGTTACTTAATTTTAGTATGAGTTTTAAATTATCTATGAATTGTGGGCAAGCAGAAGCCCAAGTAATTAAATTTGACAAAATTTTCATCACTTGGTAATACAAGTTAAGTGCAGAAACCCTGTACAGGGCCATGTTTGCTGTTCACTCTGAGTTTCTCAATTCCACAGGGTTAGTTTGTGACAGTGAACGTAGCAGTGCATCAGGATGGTTGCTGTATATATCTACTCGAATCAGCATTTGACGTAAACGTGCCGCACATGTCTGTAATCGCGAAACCATCAGCCACTCTCTTACTAAATACGTGTGAGAGAGCCATGGCAGATGGCCAAGGTAGCTGTCATCACCTGGCCACTCTCTCGTCGCCAGTTGCCAGGGCGACCACTCCAGCATCTCCGGTCGCCTGGGGCAACCATGCCAAGCGCCGGCGAAGCTGGCCAAGTCTCTTCATCCGGCCTACCTCTTCCTCCCACCAGGCCAGCCAAGTGCAAACGGCAATACAGCCGGCTGGAGTTTCTGGAAGTGGTCGATTCCCGGAATCCCCTCCCTTATCTACGTCCCTCCCGGGCCCTTCAGGACTGGTATAAAAAGGCCAGTCCTTAGCACATGCCCGTTTGTATGGAGGAGAGAAAGAGGGCCTCGTAGTAGATTCAGTGATCATAATAGAGCAGACCACCGCCAAGTAGGAGGAACAAACCAGTTCTGGTACAGTGTAATAGGGACGCTGTCGTTTCTTGTGCAATTGTGATCAATACACAGAAATACAGCAAACCCGTGTGTGGGGTGACAGAACTACCCGGGAACCTCACCCAGCAGCCTCCAGTCCTGCGTGCACCACTCCAGGAAGAAGCACCACCGAGCCACCACCAGGAGAGCCAGTAAGTGACCAGCAGATGCCATTCTCCCATAGAGGCCACGACCTATCCTGGTAGAAGGAGACTCCCCTGATGAGGCTCCTTGGATCTATGCCAAAATCCAAGATCGCACAGCAAAGAGATTCACCTCGCCGGACCAGACTAACCACCCACACAACCATCGACAGCCATTTCCAAGACGTTCCTCGTTGGGGATTCCCCCCTCCCCCCCTCCGAGCTGATCCATCCATTCCCACTAACACCTCCTACGAACCCACACTGAGGACAGCACGAGCCAACCCAGCAGCAGAACCAAACAAAAGGAACAAGAACCTAGATTGATTGGACGTGTGAGGCGCCCACTTCAACACCTGAGAGCACAGTGTCACGCGACACATTTAAGAATAACTTAGTCTTTAGGTATTACATTTATAGCTGGATGTTTTCCACTTGATCTGTGCGAGTTCCTTTGAACAAAATTATTTTGAACGAAACTAACCACTTGGCCCCCACAGTGTTGTGCCCTGTTTACAGACTCGTATTAAGTTTTTATCGGTTTGCTAAGAGTACTAGAACTTTTTTTACTCTCTTCTCAGTGAAATTATGTAAGCAGATAATGCGGTTATATCTAATCTCTGACCAACCAAGTTAAATCTGCCGTTTTCTGTATTAGTGTTCTCTCAATTTACATTAGTGTATGTAGTGGAAAATAAAAACCCTCCACATGAATAACCCTAAAAAATCCCCAAAAATTTCGAGAATTTTTTTTCCTGCCAGATGGGAAATATAATCATTTTGATCCTAAAATTTCCTGAATTTTGGAATCCCAGACAGCCTAGTCCAAAAAAAAAAATCCACCAAATCAAAACATAAACTTTACTAAATCAGGAGTAATAAAATAGGTAGTAAGTAGTCAACAAACATTAATCAAATCCAAGAGATATGCAAAATTGTGCGATACAGGCTGTAATAAGAGAAGGAATCAGAGAGAGCAGCGTGCACACAAGCAAGCGATATCACAAAAGTTGGCTGCCGGGCGTCAGGCGGCCTACTAGCGGGAAGATGTGTCTGGTGTCACGGGACCATTATCCTTGCTGTAAAGAAGATCAACCAGGGGGAGGGACACTGCATCACGTGCAGTACAGTGCAGTGTTTCGCTAAGAGAACCACAACGCAATGCACTTCCAAATTTCTGGCAGATTTCCTTCAAACTTGCAATTAAAAAGTAATAATAATTTTCACGATTCTGCAAATAGAGAAGTGGTCCTAATAAACAGGTTTGTAGCAACGGGGCATTACTCTAGAGGGTGCAACAACTTCTAGGATATGCTCAAAATTCCTGTCACCTGTTCACTGGCTAGGGACTTGCAAAACATAATATCTAGGATTGAGATTTTTTAACTGGCTTAGAGTCTGTCGGATGAACTGTGGCAATTGCACAAAGACAAACTCAAATTGGAGCTCCGAAAGAAAATGAAAGGACTGGTTATTAGTGTCTCCTTGATAGAGTTGAGGGCTGGTGAGACGAGGATGGATTACTGAAGAAACAAAGGGATGGAAGGGGGGGGGGGGGGGAACGGGGCTACCCAGAGAAAAACCCACCAGCTCACGGCTACGACCTCCATGTTACCCACCTGTTATCTGTGGTTGATCCAGCTAGGAATCGAACCCGGATATGATTGGTGGGAGGCCAGTGATCTGACCACTCCACCAGCACTAATTTTGCCGTCTCCCGACGAAAGCATGCACGCGTACCTTGGACCTCCGACAGGCGGCTGAAGCTCTGGAAGTCGTCCGCGAACTGCGGCACCCGGAAGCACTCCTCCAGGTGGGCCCGCCCCACGAGGCCCAGCACCCGGGAGTCGGCAGCGTTGAGGAACCAGCCGAAGTAGAGCGGGACGACCGCATCCCACATCTCCACCCTGGCCAGCAGCACCTCCAGGGGGACCCTGTGTGTGTTCCTCCTGACGAGCTGCTCCGGGTCCCATTTCCAGGGCGTGCTGGGCTCCACCACCACCGCCACGTAGCTGTTCTCCACGGCCAGCTGCAGGTAGTACTCCAGCTCCCAGCGGCGCACGTTGGCGCTGTCCACGACCACGACGCTCGCGCCGTCCTCGCACGCCCGGCGCGCCTTCTGCTGGCACCACACCTGCGCCTCGTGCAGCTGGTCCCGGCTCGGCTCGCACCTGGACGTGCGTTCCTTCACTCAGCACTTGGTTCCGGTCTCGTCCCAGATCGCACCGACACATATCCATCTGACTCTCCACCCAACAGTTCCGTCTCTCATCAATCTACATGACAAAATGACAAAAAATAATACAATACTAATTACTATCAAACACATTTAGACATACATAAAAAATCTTCAACATTGAAATGTTTTTCTGCACAACAATAAAAACTACATAACCAGCATTGCCAAATAATTGTAAAAGGTAACGAAGAAAATGTTAGGTATTTCATCTAAATCTGAAATGGTCATTTACCGATTACTGATTTGTGATCAGGCCAATGACTCCGCTTCATAATAAATACACAGTTATTTGTATCTAATGTTTGATTACTTAACAATAGATGAGTTTATGATTAAAATACATTTTTTTAAGACATTAACAGGATGTCTACCTGATGTAGTAAATGAAATTCCCTTATTGTTCCAGGTTTTCCAGTTCTAAAAATAATTTTTTCCAGGTTTTCTTTAACAAAATTACGACATTCCACAAAACTGAAAAAACTGCATAACATTGACGGGTTTCAAAGTATTTCAACTCAATTAAATTAGTAAAAAATAACCTTCTTCCAGACATGGCCAAAGTGACTCAATTGATGGCAAATAAAACATGCTGCTACATATATTTTACACAATTACTTTTAAAAAACATTAGTAAAAGGAAACTCCCATCAATTTACAGTGACTCAACTTTTGCGTCTGTTGCACTTGCTTCAGAACGAGCCAAATCCAACACTCGAGCCTTCTTCAACTGCAATGCCTTTATCTCCTCTGCAACTCTTCTTTTTTCTGCCTTCTTCTTGTCTGTAGCTTCCTTTTATTTTTGTTTTGTTTGCAGAGCTTCCTTACTTACATACTGTAACATGGACTTGGTGATATCAACATGCTCTACACCTCCAGAATGTTGAACAAAGTTGTACACTTGTCTTTGTGCAATCAGTATTTATTCCTGCAAGTTTTCAGTTAGCAGATTAGAATTCACTGAAAATCCTCTTTCCAATTATGCATTTCCATGTGAAAGTACCAACAGCATCCTCAGAAACTTTAGAATGCCTGTTTTGGCAGCTACTATATGTGCCTTAAGAATTAGCATCCACAAGTGATCAAGGCGCCCGTCTTCTCGAGAAAAAGACGAGAACAGTGCTTCCGAATCTTGCGAGGAACATACCAACTCATATGATTGCTCAATGTTATCAGCTGCTTGTCCTGATAGCCACCTGTTTCGAAGACAACATTCTAAACTGTACTTCACAAGCTGTTTCCTCACACCCAAATTTAAAGCCATAGACGGACATAAGCAGGAAATTCCCTTGGTCTAAGTTTGTACTTCAAGGGACTTTTGTCTTGAAGTTTTTTTTACCATAACCTTTAGACAAGTCCTAACATCATTTTTCAGTAACAGGGCAGACTTTTCTGGTACTTTCTCTTTCTTGATGGCATGGCGTACTGCATAACCCAACTTATACTTGTTAGCAGTCAATAGATTTTCCTGGTTATCAACATCCAATCGAGATACATTGCGTTTCTCCCTGAAGCTCTTCAGTACCTCTGGTTTCACAAACTTTCCAGCCAAAGTTAATAAAATGTCTACCAGTGAATCATAGAGAAAAGGTGCCATGGGTGCTTCACTTTGCAACATTGTAAGAAACAATTCCAGCTCTGATGCCAAAGAGTGGAAGAATGTCAATTTTACTTCTAGAAGATTATCTTCAAGAGCACTTTTCACTACATTGAAAGCGAGATGAAATAGAAACTTCACTAACAAATTTATTTAGGTGGGGTAACGTTTTCATGGCACGCTCAGCAACTGCAGTATACTTAAAATTAAATGCACCTGACGGTATAATCCGAACATGGGAAGCACATGCTGCAGCACGTCACGTCAGCAGGATAACAGACCAGCTTGGACCAGTTTGTATCACGTGATTTGACGCCACTTCCGAATACGATGGTAAATAAAAGAAAATGGACCTGGGAACTGTTTGTTATTTGCCATTCAAAAATAAAAATGAGAGGGGATACACTTGATGCTAAGTCGATGCAAGATGATCAATAAACAAAACAACATATTGCCAACTACAACCTACCAAACAAAAATTCCCTGATTTTTAAAAAAATTCCCTGATTTTTCCAGGTTTTCCAGGGTTGGTAAACACCCTGATTAAGATACTCCATGGAATTAATAAATTACTGATAGGGTTTCATACTTCGAAATTGAAAAATTCCCTAATTTTTTTAAGTTTTAAAGACCCCTTTTCAATTGCCAGAGTTTTCAGTTTTTCAGATTTTCAATGCCCTCAGAACCCTGCATACTATACGGTCAAAGAGGATCACGAAATGACCGACCATGTGTCTATAAGGGCGCGGTTCAACAAAATGTTCAATTTGGCACCATTTATAACTGTAATTTCTGGCGTTAAAATATGGTTACTGGAAAAGGTATTCATGTATATAGATTAATAAAGGTTATTTTAAAACTATAATAGAAGTTCCAATGGTTAATATTTTTTTCAATGTGAAAAAATTGCCATAATATATAATGCAACATATGTGCTGTAATACATGAGAATTTTTAGGAAAACTTTTAAAATAACAAATGAAACTATAAACAAAAATTATATTATAAGAATAATCACTTTTTCGTACGGAATCAGCTCCTAAACTTTGTATGGAATAGTATATTAAAGTTTTAAAATAATTTATTTCTCTGTAGTAGCATTTAATCAACATTTGAAAACTACATTTTTTGATCGAAAAACATATTTTAAACACATGATACTTAACATCGTTGAAAGAGGAAATTCCATAGATTTTAAATTGGTACTTGCGGTTTACGTAGCCCGTATAGATTTTGAATGGTATGTCAAATACTTGTGCACCGCGCACGGCAACGTTCCGGTGTACTTCAGAACGCGCCGATAGAATGTGCCACTAGTAGTAAACGGCGAAGGCCACGCTCAGTGTTGCCAAGTCCAAAGTTTGTGTCTTCACAGAGAGAGAAGAACGAGAATTTTGAGGTCTGCTGCCGTATTGCTTTGCAGTAAATGTGATATTTAGCACAATTTTAATTCTGCAGTTATTATTATAACATATATATTTAAATAACGTATTTTGAATAGTTACCTTGTGAGGGAGACTACTTAAACAAACTTTGCAAATTTAGTCTCTTATTTAATTAATAATGTAAAAATTAGTTCATTTTCACGAGAATGGGCAAAGAGAAAAGCTCTTATCACCGGTTAAAGAAATCAAAGAAAGCTGTCGCAAGAGGATTGTACTTTCGGAATAAGAAAATTGAAAAATCAAATGACGAAAACACTCAAGATGTTGAGCAATCGCCGATTGCATCACTGTTATAAACAGTTTTGTTAGTTATGCTTATTGTTACGCTAACATAGAATTAGGTAACATAGTGTTTGTTCTATGTTTTTCACGTAAGTTAATTGCAGTTGCTCGAAATATTCCAAGTGGTTATTGTTTTCACGATGAACACATTTTCTTTAAAAAAAAAAAAAAAAAAAAAAAGTGAAGGATATAATTGAGAACTTCGTTTCTTGTTTGTAAATTTTATTTAATCCAGAATTCTAACTTTACCATACTAATAATAGTTGCAGAACTGTATAAATGTGAACACTTGAATGGCAGCGTGTGGGCTAGGCGCCGGCCTGCGGTGCACGAGGACCCGGGCTCGGATCCCGGCTCGGGCAGAGCTGTTGTGGTGTTTGTTCTTCACGCCATACTGCGGAAGGCAATAGCGAAACCATCGCAGAAACATGTCACGTAGAGAACCTTGGAGGGCAGTGGTTCTCTCCCTGACGCCTCTCGGGTCGATACCTGCCTTCGTGGCGGATCACGCTTTAAGTAATAGTATGGTAATATCATTTGCCGAAGGGGGAGGGGTCAAGGCCATGATAGGGAGTTAGTTTTAACTGGTGCAAAGTATTCAAATAATTCCTAACTGAACACTTTGAAAAAAAAATATATGTACTGCCCTACCATACACAAATTTATGTAAGCATTTTGCAAACTGATATATCTTTTGACTACAAAAGCTTATTCTACTTATTTTTTGCTTATTTGAGCACCTAAAAGTTGCAAAATACGAAGAAACTGCGATGAGTTACTGACTGTTTAAAAAATTTAGAGTGCAATATTATACTGTTACGGCCGCGACGAGCTGCAGTTGTGCGTGTTGCTGTGTCGTTTCGGCCCGCCACACCCTACAATTTGGCGGTGCGCACTATCTTATGTCTGCCTCGCGTGATATCTCACCCTTTGTTATACATAAGTATGATATATACATAATTCTATATTGTTTGGTTTGAATTTTATGAAACACTTCCGTGCTTCACCACATGTAGCACGTACATGGCATTTCGATTTCTCCCCTCACGATAAATGCAACAGTCAATCTTTTTATAATTGAGAGAGTGTGTGTGTATATATATACACACATAGTAATTTATTGATTGGAAGTCGGAAGGGACCAGCAGCTATATTAAAGATGTGTGATGAATGGGGCAAACATGGAATAGTTTAACGAAAGGGAGAAAAAAAATTGTGGTCCTTGCAAAAACCAGCCGACCAACAACTTTGTTAGGACAATTGAAAAAAAAATTGTTTGCCCGACCCGGAATCAAACCCGTATCATCTTCACAGCTATTATAATAGTAGCTACTATTTTTAATGATTCACGATTTTCGTTGAGGCAATTCTGCAGGAAATGTTGTGTTTAAAATACAAAAATTAGTAATAAAATGTTTTGAAGGTTACTGTAATTGAAACTAAGGTAATGTTTCCATGACTAAAAAGGAAAGTAATCACACTAATGTACTACTGGCTTCAGTTTCTAAAATTAGTCTTAAACTACTACTTGCTAAGCGTCCGATTTTCGGATGAAACATAATGTATCAGTGTCGGGGATGTAAACCTCTTTTTTGTTTAACATGAAATCCCCACTTTCACAAATGGCTCTCTGTCAGTTTTCCTGTAGAATTTACGATATTACACACTTGATTAGTAGCAGACTGGGCATGAATATTTTTGATCTCTGCTGATGTTTGTGAAATAGTTGTTATTTCAGTCGTAATAAATTTCCGTGATACCTTTGACAATGACTCACTACTATCAAGATAATGGGCATTTGTCCATTTTGAATATAACAGTGTTTAAAACATTTTTCATGCAGAACTTTTTCGTTTTACTTTTTATACAGATAATTAATGTTACTTTAGTGAATCACTGTTTTTATATTTTCGGAATTCAAAGTTAAAAATTACGGCCTATGAAGTGAAATGCACTATCTGCCTACAATAGAAAAAGTTACCAAAGTAATTAACCTTAATTGTTATTTGTTTCTGCAACACTGAAACGTTTTTTTTTGTAATTTATTTATTATTAGCCTTTATTTCAAGCAGTTAAAATAAATTCATTTCTTAAAACATACAAAAAACAGAACTGCATGAGCGTATGTCGCTAGTATTCATACAACAAAGGTTGTCGCACTGTATCGCAGTAGCCTAACATGTGTCCCATTCGTGTTTTATGCAGAATACATGAGCGGATGTACCACTTCGGACATAGTATCCCTCAATAATTTATAACTGCAATACACATAGTGAGGTCATAGTAGCCGAGGACTGTGACCCTCCGAGCCAAGTCCAGTAAACACGCAAGGCATCTAGACTGTTAGTTCAACGAGAACGTTTGGAACCATAATGTTGGTCCGCAAACATAACCAGTGACAATTACTATGTATTTGGAGGGTCAGTAGCGCCAGCTGTAGCATGATCTTATTCAGGAGAATATCCGACTTATGTATCTTCCATGTAAGATTGTAACACCGTCTCCATGTTACTGGCTGGCCCATGCCTACTAAGACATTGCATCCTACAAATGTTGGTCCGCTGCAAAACATGATTTGCTTGTTACAATAATTTGAAGTGCTGTGTATACATTTTTCCTATGTCTGTTCCGCATGCGTGCTATGGTACTTTTAAAGAAAAATTTTTTTTTTGTTGCAAATGTGAGTATTTTGATTTGGCTTGTTTTTGTAGATTAATTAATATGTTTCTAATGTTTTACATTTATTGTTCCGAAATTTATTGTAAATTATATAGGGTAACTTGGTAACCACTACTAATTTCATCTGGCCTATGATTTGCGTCTATGCCTGGACATTAATTACTGCCTTGTATTATTGCCACCTCCATTCTCATGTCGATTTTAGCTCATATTACTTATTGAATTCTTGCACAATATTCACACAACAAGGCACTTTGGATTTTAAATGGATTGAATGTTTAAATATTGCGGTATTGCATTGAAAGTTAATATGACCAACCAATTACATTAAACAGTGTGGGATTGGGATAATCAGGAAACTAAAACTAGATGTGTTATTACTCAAAATTTTATTTCTTGATATGTAATAAAATAAATGACAATCATCCTACTTATATCTTGCTTATCCATTGTAATTTCTCTATTCCTGTGAATACTATTAATGTGGTTTAAATATAAAATATACTATTTACGTACTGCCACTGAAGATAACAATGTGGGAAAAACGTTGTACGTAAATAAAATGTAAATAAAAAAAAAGCTACTAAATGCAGAAAAATCTAAATATTTTACAGTTATCAAACAAACTCTATGTACTGTATTTCTTTAATTATTTTTGTACTGCTTAACTTTGTAATAAAATGCTTGTAACTTACATTCTTTTTACTAATAATTTTAATTTGAACTGCTGTTATTACTAGGGACACCTGTATTTCGCGAATACATTTCGTGTCAAGGTATTTCACAAGGGACCAATGAAAATGTGGTCACCGTACTGCTGCACCCTCATAATTTGCCACGTTTCTTAGAAAAAGATACAGTGTTTTGTGAAATACCTTGACATGAAATGAAATCGCGAAATACAGGTGTCCCTATGTAATACTAGTGTTTTATATTTTAGTATGTAGTCACAATCAAGTTTTTGTATAATTAATTAGTGATATGTCATGTACTGCGAAGAGTTTTGTCACACCACCAAAATGTTACTTTGCAAAAATTGCAACTTTGATATGTTTGAATTGGGTTGGCATAAAAGGAGTCATTTTTTAACAATGGTAACAGTTTCAATTTACATTCTTCTATAATACTAAGTATGTTTTATACAGTAATTTTATCCAATCAAAATCGCCATTCTTTTCACAGTGATCATTTCATGAATCATGTATGATAGTGTAAATATTATATATATATATATATATATTTGTTTTGTGTGTGTGTATGTATACATATTTTATATACATACTGTAAATTGGATCTTGACATGCTGTTCTTGTAAAATTCTCATATGTGGCATACTGCCTATTGAATGTGTACTTACACAAGACTCAAGAGGCATTCCAAGTTAAAACATGTCTAATAGAATATTTATGTAGCCCCTAACTAGATCAGAAGGTATGTTTATGAGGCTGTTTAATTCGCTTATTAGTTTCTACTCATTTTTATACTGTTTCATGACGTGACACTAAATATAATGTGCCGCCAAATATATGTAACATTTTTGTAGGATAATAAAGTAACTGTAACTTAACAAACTTCGTGAAGTTTATTTTTAAAGGTTATTTACTAACAGAATTACTAGCGCCAGTAAAATAATGTATGTCGCAACGAATATCTGGCTATGAAATAATGTCCACCGTCACTTGCAAATCAACATAAAAGGATAATGAGAATATAATCCTAGTGTAAGATAATGTGTGTTTCATATAGTGCTTTTGATATATTGTTTGTCCCGTCCACTCTCCTAACCTCGCTACACCATACGGACCGCGTTCAGCCGGCCGCCCGGACAGCCGCGCGACCCGGGGAGGGGAGGGAGCAAGCTGGCAACGCTGCGCGGAGGCGGTTGGCACACATGGGTGAGGGTAGAAGGGAGGTTTCCCAGAGCTCGCGTGCTCCGATTTCAAGGCCGAACAGAGAGGCGACACAACCTCCCCGCTCGACGACTCTCTCGCGACTGAACCGCGCTGGGACCGGCCCTAGCCTAAATACAAGCGCGCGGAGTAGTGGGGGACATCGCTTTGAGACCCCTAATGACATCACGACCGCAAAATAATGTTTCAGAACAGTGACGATTTTTTCGACTTGAACCGCGCTCATAATGAGGAATCATGATCGCGAAAGATCAAAATCAGAACAGATGGACCGGGATCAGAACCAGGGTCCTCCAGAGTATACGAGTTCAGCATTTTACAGTTGTGCCAACTTGCTCAGTGCATTTAAAGATAATGATAATGATGGGAAAAAAAATCAGGCATACTAATTTCAGGCTTGGTCTTAAAACTCCAAATTAAGACATTTTAATTTCTTGCTATTACTATTATTTGAGGGCTTACTGTAAATTAATTTTAATATAGCTAACTTGCATTTTATGTTTTGTTTCAATTTTTCTCAAAACATATTTACTAAATATTACCTAATATAGTTAAAAAGTTACAAAAGTGTTCATAATTATAACAAACTGCACAACGTTTTACAGTTCAAAGATAACATTAAGAAAATATCACGTGAGAAAATATTTGGCCTATATAAAAAAAAAAAGCACGAGGGCTATGGGACATTAATTTACAGTAAAATCACTTAACAGAAATGAGAAGAAAACAAAATAACAAAAATGGTATACGACACCAAGACTTAAAAGTGTCTGGCACGATACAAAAAACAACCAAACAGCTACTTTTCCAGACCTTTTCAAGTCCCTTATGCTTATGTGCAAACTAGCACAAACACAGCAAATGTCTACCAATTTTTAATGTAAGCCCTATTGGAAAAATTATTTGTTTTCCCCAATCCTATGTATTTTAATGTGTGGCGCATAGTTCAAAACTGTACACCCACCCAGTAATTTTTCTTCCAACATTCTAGAAAAATAGGACAATATCAAAATTTGGAATTATTTACATGATCAAAATAGCAATGGCATTTTCTTTGAATTTCTTTCTTTTTTCTTTTGGGAGTGGGTAATGAAACTAGGGCTGATCTACATTTTTAGCAGCCTAAACGGGAAATGGCTTACTACTATGTCATTTACTTACTACACATAAACAACCAGTCCAAAAGCAAATTAAGAAAATTAATTTTCTCTAGCAGAGAGACACATTCAGGCCCTCTCTGTCAGAGCACGCTAGCACCGCAACCTGCCTGAACACATAGCTATGACAAATTCATAACAAAACTGTGCTAAATGAAACAGTGATTCTCCTACGTACATACATACTTTATTTTTAATAAAAATTGCAACATAAGATTAACTACGAAAGAATTGCTAAGAGGGACATTAGTTTTTTGAGTAAGTAATGATGTACAGTGATGACACATGTGCTGTGATGATACAAACATTAAATCCACCAAACATCAAGTCTTACATACTCTAACAGCATTTACTCTGCTTAAAGCCAGCTATTTGTTCTGGATATCAATTACATATATTATTAATATTTTTAAAAAAACTTGCATGGTTATAAAATTTAACTAACTAGTAGAGTAATCAGAAAAATAACCACAATCACAAGGAAAGCAATTGGTTAAAGCTATAAGCAACACAACAAAACAAGACGTTTTATTTCTTGACTTCCACTTTTAAATGGGAACAAACTTAACTGATGTTTTCAATAGTCAGTTGGCTAACAACAGTTATAAATTATTTCCTCGTTTTCTGTAGCTATTAATTAATTTGTGAGCAAATTTTATTATTAGCCTGAAGGTGATTTAAATACTTCCATAGACAATGCACAACTTATTAAAAAATTAAACCAAAAGCACAAGGCAATTGCAGTTCAATTTTGTTCAGGTGTAGATTTGACACAAATAACAACCAGGAAGGATTGTAATCGGCTACACCCAGGATTTTACTGAAGTTTTGATTAGCATGACAACTGCAAGCATCATTAAAACTTAAGTACTTTACTTTCACAAATTTTTTTATGTTTTGGCAAATAATTCTTAATATACAACATTTTAAAAGTTAGTAACATCTATTATAAGGACTATCACACTGACCTGTTACTTTGCAAGAACAGATCATCGGCCGAGCACAAAACTGAACCGGGGTATGTGCCCTTTATGGCTCTCGCCACCGTGGACTTCCCACTGCCCGGCAGGCCCCTCAATATGAAAATGACCCTCGAGCCAAACACATACTCGACAGTACCCTTGTCATCGATGAAGGGATACTGCAGGTACTCGGGGTTCAACACTTTCACGTTCTGAGCATGGGAGTAGAACTTGGTGCTCGTGATGTTCACGGGAACCGGCTCCACTCTATCCAAGATGCTGGTCGCCTGCCCCATGACTGCTGTCTCGAGAAACTGGAAAGAAAAAAAAAAAAAAGTAAGCCACAAATTGAAAAGCCATGTTACCCAACCGTTACGTACAGTTTGCCAATTCCAAGCACTTTCCGACGTATCTGGGCCACTGCAGGAAAAGATAATCTACCCTGCCACCATAAAAAAAAACAACAATTGAAGACAGCACATTGCAAAACGAAGCAGTAAATATCTTGACACTGACGACACCCCCCGGTGGGCCGTATTTTTCCCCGACACAAACACAGATATCTATTGTCACAGGCGATACTTCGAACAAGATTGCTTATCTCTCACTACAGTACAAACAGCTCCAGGTTCTAACACAACCTGTCAGGTAAAGTGGTTTCGTCGAGAAAAAACTGTTACATACAAATTATTTATGGCATGGGTGGTTACTAGTGTGTTACACGTGCAATATGCAAATGAGTAACTCAATAACAGGCAGTTAAATGGGCAAAAAAAATTTTACTTTCTTTGTTCACACATTTTTAGACAAGCCAAAAGTGTTTAACACACACTTGAGTAAAAACTTATAAGCTCCTGATACTACCAAGTCAATTTGGAAAAATTAAATTATAAATCTTAATGCCAGTAAGATGTCTATATCAAGATCTGTCATTTGATCAAAGCAATAATGGCTGAATAACTATGTTATTTTAAAGGAGTACCTAAGAAATCCATATTAAGTGATTTTTTTCCCCTTCTTTTGACACTACCTACAGAAATATTTGGCAAGGTGACATTTATTGAGATAGGGTTTATGATACAGATGGTTAACACAGTGGCTTAGAAACAAGCACAACTTTCATTACAGCAAATACAAATGATTCTGCGAATAAATGATAGTTCACAGATACAAAAAAAAAAAGACTCAGAAAATAAAAATTGTGCATGCTCTTACAAGGTATTACCTTATATGAAATTTGCAAGTGAATAACAATGGTTAGTGTTTCAGTAAATTTCCAAATTCCCTACAAAAAGCAAATGAATATCATCATGTGCACAGTACGTGCATAAAAAGTATGCATTATTCTGTGGTCTTGAGCATAAGTGGACTCTTATTATTGTTTCAATTTAATCTTATCTAGGCTACCTATGTATGGGATATTGTTTTCCTCATAATCAAATGTATTTAACCCTTAGCCGGAGACGTGAAAAAATTTGACATATCTGGTGACGTGGTGCCCCTCAGACCCCAAAATGTTTTGTAGAAGTTAACTGATTAGAAATTATTTTTGTTCCATGTAAAATTATTTAATGCATTTTTTATACTTATTAATTAAATTAAAAAATAAATTAGTAAATAATTATTTACCAATTATAAAATACAATTTTTTCCATTGGTGCTTGCTCAAATAAATCTAAAAATGCCTATTTGTAATAATTGCTTTTTTAAAAAAAATAAGCAGATGGTAGCCTAAAAGTTTTATTTGCTATTCAATATAGATATAGTGACAAAACAAAATCTAGAAAACTTCTATGAATAATAAGACTTTTTCATAAAATCTACAACAGATAAATTTTCCCAAAAAAAGAAATTACTTTTTTCCCCTCCAAATATTTTCCTTGCATAACCAATGCTTAAACCACAACAATATATATAATCGAGCTAACTAGAAAGCACATGCATACTTATATATTTTGAAAATGCCATTTTTACATAAAATATATTAGCCGAACATTGTTTGAAAAAATTAAATTTGTACGAAAAGTCACATTTGTTTGCTCTGCAATCATCACACATTGCTTTTCCACACACACTTTGATAACTTAAGTCACTAAAAATATCTTTCAACCACTTAGAAATAGTTTCGTCATAATCTGGATCGCCCACACGTACACATGTTCGTTTAGAAGCCTTTTTATCACTTCTGAGATAGAAATATAACTGGTGACGTGGTGCCACTACGACCCCAAGTTATCTTTTCGACCTGATATCTAGCTCCAGACAGCGTAAACAAATCTGACACTACAGGAGGAGACTATGTGATATCCAAGCGAAAGGTAGATGGTACCACAAGCAAGTGCCTTTAACTGCACATAGATGGCAGCAAGTTAAAGTTTTGCTGGGGTCACGGAGACCCCACGTCTCCGGATAAGGGTTAAATGTGATAAAATATCTAAAAATTAGTTTAGTTAAATATTATCAAAAAAAAGTTGTGCTAGAATATTTTATATGTAAAATTTTGAAATTAAATTTTGCTGTGTTAGAAAAACCATTTTGCTGGTGGGATACCAAAATTTAACAGATTTAAAAAAATTAATTTAAAGATTTATCATGTTGACCTAAAAGTTTTATAAAAATGTATATATATTCCTAAAATTAGAAATTTTCTGGAAAATTTTGCTGGTAATTTCCTAGTAAGAATCCCAGTGTTAAACCAGATAAACCCAAACCTGACAAGAGATAATACCAGTATGTGTTTAGCGAATACTTTTGCTTAGTAAGCTAATTATTCTAAGAAAGGGGTCTTGTTTAACAACATATCATATAACAAATATACTAGTTTTCACGGGTGTGACAGTTTTTAAATAAGTACGGAGATTACTTTGATTCAAGCCTTTTCTGTCAGTTGTTTTAAGACTGCCTTACATGCCCTATCAGATATTTAATTTTCTTGTCATCGTACTACTATTTGCGGGCTTTTTCTGCATATTAATTATTTCAATTTATTATTATTTTTATTTAAATTTGAATTTGTATCATGAGAGCGAGTTTTCATTTTATTGTCTGGAATTTTCTCATAACACACTTAATAAATACTATCCAATAGCAGTAAAAGTTTATGTGAGTGTACACAATTATTATCACTTGCATAACCTGTCAGAGCATTTAAAAAAATAAATAAATAAAACAAAAAAAATCTGGTGAGAATATTTTGGGCCCAACTACAAATGCGAGAGAGCTATTAAAATGAATTCACATGAAAAAAAACCTTATACAACAATAACAAGAAAACAAAACAACCAACTCAGCATAAGCCCAAGCTTTAACACTTATAGTTCTGAAGATGGTACCAATACAATATTTTTCTTTTTCTTTTCAGATATGTAGTATAATTAAGTGATGATGTGCAACTGACATGCTCGGTTCTGCTGAGAAACAGGGGGGAGGTGGGAGAATTGGCGAAGGCTGCAAGGAAGAGGCAAAAAGGTTCCAATCATGGTCCGCATGTGAGGCGAGTGTCAATAAAGCTGAAGTTCAGAGAACAAAATATGACCACCAGTTAGGACCGGAATCTCCTATAAAAAAGTGTGGGAGGAGGGAAGTAAGTGAGATGCATACCTTGGATTTTCGGACATACGTAAAATATTTAGACAAATAATGAAAATTGTAAACAATCCATTTTTTTTCATAATATATAAATTGAGACAATTTTTTGTAGTATTTCTATAATGCTTTGATAAGTTTAAAAATATTTTCATCAGTAATACCAAAATCAATATATTATTTACATAATACACTAATTGTGGGCTAAAATCAGTCACTCCATTTATATGATGGAATTTGATCAGAAATATATGATCTTAACCCCAAAAACATTGAAAACTTTATTCAAACAAACAACAGGGCTACATGCTCCTTACTGTGTCTGTGTCCTTCACCTCCCTCCCACGCCTACCCATTCGACTGGGTTACATCACTCACCATGTCCAACATACACTAACGATGAGCAGGATAGCAAAACACACAGTGCAGTACCAAATCTGTGGCCCTAATGTCGAACTGCTTTTCCGTCAATAGAACTGATGAAACATAACAAGAATCATGAAGTCAGCACTTTGTTGAAGTGCAAAAACTGCAATGCACTTTGTGGTAAATATGTAGAGTCGCGGTATATGCGAAAAAAAATGCTAAAAATCCGAAAATACTTTTATTCTATGCTCTTTCACTTCCTCTTTTCAAATCAACCGGCGGAGATAAGAAATTCAAAATACTTTAGGGGATATCGAATTTTTTAATTTTCATCACAATACCTGCGTATTCATGCTGTGATTACCATTGTTTCTTGTTTACGAGTATCTATTATGTTTCTTATTGGACAATTTTATCACGTGAAAGTTCCGTGATTGGCCAGTATTCAAATGAACCAATACGTGATTATTTATTTATTTATTAATGTTCCGTCGGAGGTATCGCGACGTAGGTGAACGACTACATCATTTCCTTCTAATGGCAAAGGAAATGTACCCGCCTTCAACTTAGGTGGGCTTTTAACGTTTCTAATTTCAAAGTCTTATTTTTTATTTGGATATTGTTGTGCAAGTAATAGGTAAAAAAAAAATTTTACATGAGTTGTTAATGTTCATAATTTGTTCGGGTTTGTTAGGTCAGGTCAGTTACATTATAAATACTTTAAAACTAAAGAACCATTGAAATTAAATCATATTAACTTTAATGTACGCTTAGTTTGAAAGTATTCATAATGTAACTGACCTGACCTAATCGACCATTTTAGTTCCTACTGTTCATCCTTTGTCCCGGTTTGTTTGGTCAGGTCAGTTACATTATAAATATTTTAAAACTAAACAGCCATTAAAATTAATTCACATTATTTTTTATGTCAGCTTAGTTTGAAAGTATTAGTAATGTAACTGACCTGACCTAATCGACCATTATATTTATTACACATTCACGAACACACGGCAAAATAACAAAAATGGCGTCGTTCGAATGGTTGTACAGGTCTTGTATTGCTAAATTAAAAAATTCGATATCTCCTAAAGTATATGAAATTTCTTATCTCTGCCGGTTTTAATGAAAAGAGTAAGTGAAAGAGCATATAATAAAAGTAATTTCAGATTTTTAGAATTTTTTTTGCAAATACAGCTACTCTACATGTTCAAAATTTAAAAATTCGATATCTCTTAAAGTATTTGGAATTTCTTATCTCCGCTGGTTGATTTGAAAAGAGGAAGTGAAAGAGCATAGAATAAAAGTATGTTCGGATTTTTAGCATTTTTTTTTTCCGCATATACCGCTATTCTACATATTTACCCACTTTGTAGCCTTATGTAGGTACCAGTTTCATTGACTTAAATGTTCAGTATTTTTTTAATACATTAGCTAGGTCAGGTACTAGATAAAACTATATTTATATCTAATACTTTAAAGAAATGTATCTATCCCTTCAATTACCATTTCTAAACTAGCAAAACTGCTATCATTCACATCAGGTGATTTTGACTGTATATTATTAAGATTTTTACCAATGATGGGCCTATGTACAGGAAAAAAGAATCATCCTATATCATTACTAAGTCTTCTTACTAGCTCGTCTGCAACTTCACTCATGAACACACTCTCTGGGTTGAACTTTGGTCGAGCAAGTGAAGATGAAGACTGGTTTATTTACATGGCATTTCACTTACCAATGCTGTTTTTTGATGGCCACTGAGATCAATAAACATTATGCATAACCACACAATAAACAATATTTTTATGGTTTCATTAAATTGTTAATAAAATAATAGAATCAAATAAAATCTAGAGAAAAAAGAACATGACCTTAAGAGAAACCTCTTGGAATGTAAGCATATTTTATTTTCCCTGTGTAATCTACGCTCACCAATGCTTGTAGACTTATTTCTAGTAAACTGGCCCAATGTAACTGAAGCTTTAATCAGTGGTTGCCACCAGCATGCAAGTGTATCGTAAAACTGTATAAGTTGTAATAATGTCGTAAATACCCATACATTCTTATCACGGGTGGGACGAATGATGGTAGTATTTACCTTCCAAAGCAATAGAAGTCCGAAATTTTAAACAATGCCTCATTAAAGGCACATTTCTCACATCTTTAAAACTATTATTAAAAATATGAAGTAGATTATTTGTTGTTATTGTAACAGTTTTTTAGTTCCAGTGGGTTTGCAAAGGAGGGGGGGAAATTAGATCACCTCCATCACCCCTTCTGTAGGACCGCTACTTAAGGAAACCAGCAGCAAAATAGGGGTTTCACAAATATTAAGGACTAATGAACTAGGTTATATCAAAGGGCAAATGATTTTTCTAGTGCATTATAAACAATAATAGTGGTAAACTGAAGTATTGAGTATCGTAAATTACTCCTGACATCTACTTAACTTCTTTTCAGACTGTACATTATTGTTATTGTAAAGAACTATAGAATTCTTAACATTTTAGTGTATTTTGCGATATTCAAGTAGTGGTTTCCTTATTTCTTTTTTTGTAAATATACTATGCATCCAAGTTTATCCCTAGATCCTGATGGCTTGATTGTGTATATATTGATCATGTGGTACATGATGCTTGCTGTTTTAATTAAGTACCTGCGTTAAAAGATACTGGTCAAATAAAAACTTGAATATACCAACAATACATATTATGTCACATCTTGTGGACATTTTTTCCTTTCATAACTAATTATTACACTTCATTGATATAGCACAAGTTTTTGTAATGTACAGGATCTTTTAACATACTACTAAATTAACAAATCAGGCATCAGGTACCACAGTATCAAAATATACACGATCATGCAATCAGTATCAAGATATAAACGTGGATACATAAAATGGAACTATTAATCATATATTTTTAAGGTTCCCTTCCCCCCACCCAAAAACAGTTTTCATGTTTGTATAATAAGAAATCAGGGCTGGTAATGACCCATATTTTTTTTAAAATTACATTACCAATAATGCTACATAATTCTATTGTGTACTACTCCTACACAAATTTGTTAAATTTTGAATAAATTCTTTTTTTACAATATAAACAAATTTGGTAAAAAAAAATTACAAGGGTTTATCTTTTTCATTTCCATAGGCCTACAAGTGGTTTTCAGCTTCACACTTCCAAGCTCCAAAGCACTTGGGAATTAACTTGGTTACAATTGCCAATTTCGGGCTGATATTTTAACTATTCGACATTGGGGTCTTTACCTAAAAAAAAAAAAAAAACGCAACCTACTGCGTAGCGACTTTAGGAATCCACCCAAAACTTCTCAACTAATTTATGACATACTATTTAAACCCTGCCTAATATATTAAAATAAAACACTGCAGTAGTCAAAATTTTCAAATTAAAACCGAAACGCATGCAAAAATATCAACTTATCGATAAAATTATATCATACTACAGTTCATGCGAACAATCAAAAATTTTCCACTACCTATATAATCAAGCTAACATGGAATTTTCCATTACAACAATAACTAAAAACTTCTAACAACAAACTTACAAAATATGTAATTCAATATTTATATCCGCCGCAATTCCTCACAAGACTATTTGCTTTGATAAAATTACATAATATTGAATATCAAATATTCATATTAGCTTTAAATTCTCTTTCTTTTGATAATCACGCGGCAACCTTGAACAGAATCAACAGAATGACACCAAGCACAGTGGCATAGAGTACTGTGCATAAACATCGATCGATTAACGTGAATCTAGAAACGTCTACAAAAGAAGCGATCAAACATTGGAAAGATTTTTTAAACTACATGTCCAATGCCGACGATCAGTGTGGCGTTTTGCTGGTAAAACAAAAAAGAAATTTAAAAGAATTTTGACGAATTGATTATATGCTAAAATTTTAGATACAATATTTTTTTTCGTACACATTCTTTTCTTTAAAACTGGCTTTCAATATGTTCTATACTTGTAAAAAGTAAAGACATAAAACAAATTGAATAACTTTTAAAAAAATGCTTGCTTCCTTTGGAGAACCATTTATAAAAATTAACGTGACCATGTTTACATCTGCTAAATTTGACAATTTAAGTGGCAAATAGTAATGCGATGAAAAGTCTTATATGCAAGTGCAATTATTTTTAATATATTTATCTTAATTATATCGATACTGGCTAGTCCCTACTATATTACGGGCACTGCGCACTGATATGGGAAAAAGCGATATGTTGTGATAGTCCCGTAAAATTGTCGCGACTTTACCGCCTGTAGAAAATTTAAGTTAAAGTGAAAATGTAGTTATATTATATCAATTTCAAAAATTCATGATTTTAGAATGGATGTCATTGAATTAAATTGCAGTTCTTTTGAATTTACTAACGAGGATGACTTTGGTTATGAAGTTATTCATATACACAAAGCTCAAAGTTATGACAGTTTTTTTAGAAATATAATGTTTCTCAACAAACCATGTCTTCTGAAAGTTCCGGATCTCGTAAATAGTTGGAGAAGTAATATTTACTGGGTGAAAAATAATAAGCCTGACTTTCGTTACCTCAACGACAATTATGGTAAGTGTTGCTTTTTCTGAAATTAAGTAAAACTGGTAAAAGAAAATTCTAATTATTTTTCGGGGATTGTTTGGGTTCTATAGTTTATCCATTTGACTGTTCTAAGATTTTGCAGTATTAGTTTTACATTGTTTGAACGTCAATAAATCACCTTCCCCTCATAGTAACACTTCCTCTCAGACCCCACCTCACCTCTGTACTGCAAATCCTTTGAAGCTTCCACCCATAAACTCCCCTCTGCATCCTGCTCCTGCTCCTGCTCCTGCTCCTGCTCCTGCCTTTCTATCTGCCTCCTACCCTAACAATGTGCTCCACCCAAAGTCCGCTACCATCACGTACCCGTCACCATCTAAGAGCAGTAGATAACGTATACAGGTTTCTTTAAAAAAATTATGTTTGTCATGAAAATATAATAGGTATTTGTGAGAATTTTGAGACTTTAACTGATTTTATGTATTATTGATGTAACCTACTTTAAACTAACCAAAATTCAGTTTGCAAAACATTAAAAACAACCAACAGAAATGTAATAAAATGCCATAACAATCAGACAAATGCATACAAAATTGCATTGGACCTTAGATTTGATGAAATATGTTAACACCTTGGAATGGTTTTTTTTCTCTGTAGGCTCGGCCATAGTGCCCGTAGCAAATTGTAACGAGAAGTACTACAATGCCCAAAAGAAGTCTGAAATGAAGTTGTGCGAATTCTTGAAGTTTTGGGAAGCGTACTGTGATAAAGATTATCCATCAGACATGTCCTTGTTGTACTTGAAGGTAGGGCATGTTGTCAGTGTGTGTTGGAGGATGCTTATGAGGTGTATCAAAGTGGAGTTTGAGTTAGATGTGCTGTTAAACAGAACCAACCAGAAAAGCAGGTGTGTGTCTCGTAAGTCACCTTTTCATTTATGTCTACAAGTTTCACATCAGTGTATTGAGCAGGAAAATGTGTGCTCGGATGTGTGTGTAACTGTGCCAGTATGATTTCAATGTTGATTTGCCGAATCATGTAGGCTTATTTCTGGAAATACTTTTTTTTTTGTCAAAAATCTTAGGATTGACACTTCTGTGTTTTATCTTAGGTAAAAAAAAAATTTTAATTTTTTTTTTTTCCTTATTAGGATTGGCATTTCACCAAGGACTACCCTGAGGAGAATGTGTATAGAGTGCCACAATATTTTGCCTCCGACTGGTTGAACGAGTACCTTTGCAATCGCCCAGATCCTTCCGATGATTACAGATTTGTGTACATGGGACCGAAAGGATCATGGTGAGGTTCAAACTTGTTGGTTTCCGACTCGCATTTCAGCGTGCGTTTGCACACGCTAGTTGAAAGTGCGGTCAGATTGCCGTTGTGGTTTCAGGACGCCGTTCCACGCAGATGTGTTCACTTCGTTCAGCTGGTCCGTGAACGTCTGTGGACGGAAGAAGTGGTGGCTGTTCCCGCCAGGCGAGGAAGCTTGTCTCAGAGACAGACATGGGCAACTCGCATACGACGCCTCGGCACCTGAGCTCAAAGACAATGTGTCATTTCCCAACTACCACAAACTCGGAAAATATTACGAAGTTGAACAGAAGAGTGGGGAAGCGATTTTTGTACCATCAGGCTGGCATCATCAAGTTTGGAACTTGGTAAGCAATCTGAACTCATCCTGCATGATTAGGTGTAGAAGCTTAGGACTAAAATGAACTCAGTCCTGTCTCAAACATTACTGTAGTTTTAACTTAGGGTAAAAAAGTAATTGCACATAAGGATCATAGTACAATTTTAATAATTGTGGGCTGAATTACAATTTTTTAAACATTTTTTTTTTTCCCAGTTAATTATTTACTTTATTGTCTTAAAAATATTGTCATCCAGATTTATGTATTTTTAATTTATTAATTTACATTCTGTTGGGCATAAACTCATTACTACTACTTTTTTGTATTCTTTTAAACTTTTACAGCATGAATTCATATGGTACCTACATGGTATTTTATATAGTAGAACTTTGAGTTTGTCATATTGCTTTTAATATTTCTGGTGCTTTATTTTAAGTTTTTATTTTTATTTTATTAATTCGTAAAGATAAGATAAAAATAGTAGGTTGTTTATTTGCCCTGGGTGCCTTATCATTTCTAGGTGAGCGAGTGATCAAATCACTAAATTATGTTATACCATTTGAAATAATATACTATAGCAGCATGATTTTATTTAAACACATAATTAATGCAAAGATTTTAAACAGAAATATATTGAATCAAGTTAAAAGTATTATCACTGTAATAAATTTAAAAGAATTTATAGGCCTCTGAAAAATATTGTACACCTATCCCTCACTTAGCATGACTAATTTGTTCCTAAAAATGATCGTGTTATTTGAAATCGCGTATTCTGAAGCATTAGTTTCCATAAATAGCAAGGCTAATTTATTTAATGTGTTCCAAAATTGTGTAGGGAAATATACTTTACGTCATATAAATGCGTTGAATAACACTTAGCTATAAATATGTCACACCATTTAATATGCCTCCCATCGCACGTTGTATGACAAATACGACACTGCGTAACGGGAGATACATAGTTATGTACTTTATCGTCATTCGGCTGGCTGACTTGCCCGCCCGGGCGTGACCTTTAACTCACATCGCGTACCTTTCCAAACCATCATTTACTGACAGTGAAACCGATATTACTGTTCGGTTAGTTACATTTTAATTTTTCAAGAATTAAAGTACTTATTCGCGTATCGCCACCTGGTTCAGGCCAATGATTATTTTTTTCATTGCAACATTCATTTAACAACCCTTTCCACGTGAATCTGTTCATTTCTGCTCCGGTATCTAATGTCAAATATATTCCCGCTAGTACAACCAACAGCATCAGACTTATATCAAATTTGGTAAGAGTCCTTATTTCGTACGATTGTGCGCACAGTTGACTTGCTTAAAACTAAAGTGCGAACAACATACGCATGGCCTTTATGACAATCTGCGCACCGTAATACTTCTAGTTTTGTCTCAAATACTTGAACACAATGCATTATGAGTGATCAAGCACGTACAGTTACCGGCAGCTGAATGGGCAGACGTTGCTTTTGTTTGAGTGAATTCCCTGCCACTGGCTAGACTGAGTTCACGGCCCGGTTTGTGGCCAGGCGACAACGGTACGACATGGCGGCATACGCGCGGACGTAAAAACATTTGGTCCTTTACACTCCATAGCAGCAATTTAACTTGCCATAGCTGATGTTTGTACAACAGCCGATAGCGTAGACAGACCTGCGTGTGGATCTCTTCCCCCCCTTGTTTGGCTAACTGTATCCCACGGCACATCTGTTGTTTACAGAAGTTTAAATAAACTTCGTGAAGTCGTGCTCGATTTTTTTTTTGCCCACCGAGATTTTGTGCTAACTAAAATTTACAGACGTTCTATTCAAGACTGGGGCAGTAAATTTCACATCGCACTAAATGAATCTGTGCAATATGAAGACGTGCTAAGTGAGGGATAGGTGTATAGGAAACTGCCTGTTATAAAATAGTTGAAGATTACTAAAGCTTCAAAATTTTACATTCACAATCACTATAAAATATAAAATAATACTTTTAAAACAAATTGAATCCACAGATTATATGGGGACTGGAGAAGATTTTTTTAGTTCTAGGGGTTACGTAAAGGAAGAGTGAGAAGGGTGTTTTTTATTGTCAAAGCTGTATGAGCAAATATTTTTCTTCAAGAAATAAATATACATGATATTTGGATTTAAAAAAAATAATTCAGGTTTATTTTTTTCCAGGAAGATACAATATCAATCAACCACAACTGGGTGAATGGTTGCAACATAGATTCCATGTGGAAGTCGCTAAAGAACAACTTGGCCGCTGTTAAGAAAGAAGTCGAAGACTGCAAAGAAATGGATGGTTGGGAAGAACATTGTCAAGTTATGCTGAGGGCAACCTATGGTATAAACTACAGAGAATTTTTCAGTTTTCTACACTTCATAGCCAAGGAGAGACTACGGTTTATTGAGGAAGATAAACAAATTAGTTTGTTTGGAGATTGGTTGCTGGGAAAACATCATGCAGTTTTTGATCTCAAACAGTTGAAGAAAGTACTGGATATGTTGATTCGTGATTCAGATGCCAAAGCTCTTGCAAGTTTCGAAAAACAAATTTATGAAGCATTAAATTTAAGTAGTCAGATTGAGTTGGCTGTGTTGAAAATAAAATATAATAGGTAATCAAACTCTCATTTCATTTGTCTTACTATTGATATTTTAGTTCCTTATAACTTAAGTTTAATTTTATGTCTAAAAAGTGCTATTGTCACCTAGCGCTCCATGATGAAGTTCCACTTAACGTTTACAGTAAATGTTCTATCGTCCCTGATAAAGTAGGGAAACAAAGGTACAGCGAAAGGTCTTTACTCCTGTATTTTTGCATCATGGCTATGCCAGGATGGTGATTTTCCTGGATTATCGTACTGCAATATAGTTTTAACAGGAAAACGAAAGAAAAGTTAGTTTACTGTACAATAATTATGTTCAACCCCTTCAGTTGCACTTAAATTCCTAAGATATACCTATATTTTTTTATTATTGTAACTTAATTTTTTTGCAGATTATTTGTGTGGTAATAATCTTACTTTATAATATTCATTAATAATTATTTCATAATTAATAAAAAAATGTTTTTATTTCAAAACTATACATATTATGATGTCCACAGGGTTGGATAAACTCTATTTACAATTGAGATATAACTTGTCCACTTTAGTTGACAAATATATTGAAAGGGTTAAAAGAAGTTGTAATCAACTGCTCTGTAAAAAGAATAACTAGAGATGAGTAATGGTCTTTGAAGAGCCATTACAGAAATTTACCAGTGAAATTTAACCTGCTAGAAAACAGGAAACACTGTACTAGACAGTAACAACATACTCTTGAAAGAACAATAATTGCAGGTAGAGCAGTAATTTGATGTAAGGTAAATCGTCAAAATCCACTTTAAAAAAAAAGTGAATATAAACAGCTTGATTTTTCCAGATTACCGAATGTGTTGAACCATAGAATGCTGAATTAAAGACCTTTCACTGTATAGAATTAATATAGACTGTGCTAGATATGAGATAAAAAATATTTGTACAGTATAAAGCTCTCTAATCTGGCAGTTGTGTCGGATTTGTGATATTACCATTTTATTTATGGGTATACCAAAAAAAAGTAATGTATAGTACAATGTTATTTGAAACAAGTTGTAATAAGAAGCTCTACGGATGTACAGTTATATTTTTAAACTAATTTGCAACCCACTGGAAAAAATTGGACCGTGAGAATTAGCAGAGCCTAAGAATGCCGGATTTAAAGTGCACACTGTACATATATCCCTGAAATTTTTGACGTGACGTCTAATAAATCGAACGCCGGCTATCTCTCTTCCACTCGATTGTAACCACCATCAATTTGACTTTTCAATCATGTTTTCGTCGTTTGAATTATTAATATTATGTAATTTAACGATCGTCCACCGATTTTCAACACAATCTGTACAGTTATTTAAAAGTAATGTTGAATTTTCAAATACGTTTCTGAACGAACAATGGTGTTTTACAGTTACACATAATTCAAATTACACCCGGGATCTTTTGCACAATGTTTTAAAAAATATTGTTACACATTATAAATAAGTTTGGTGTATTTGGGATGCGTATTTGTTATAAAATCGTATCATTAAAACGAAATAATATTATTCCCCTACGGTTCTGCAATCTACGTTGACAGACTCGAACCGGACGCGAACCGAACGAATCGCGCAATCTACCCGCTTCCGCAGCAACCAGGCACTCGTTAATACATATTTCCCTTTGTTTATCGCGAGGGGCGTTATTAATGAATTATAAATAAAATTTTGTGCCCGGGGCCACATTTACATATCATTTTGAGCACTGGAAGACATAAAAACGTAAAATATTATCGACTAAGACCACAAGCGTCTGGGTTGGAGATTAAAGCCGAAATTCTTTCTTAAACTTACTAATACTTATTTTATTAACTGCAAGGGCAATTTTTATTAAATTCTACGTTTAATTTCACAACGAACAAACTTCTTCGTTAAATGTGTAATTGCGAAAAAGCGTAAAGCATTCTCGACGATCTTGAAGTTAAATAATAAATAGCAAACATGTACAAAAGTTAAATTTAAAATAATCTGTTCGTTAAAGTAATAAACATATTTGAATTAATGAGTGCAAATAAAAGTAAATTTATTAATTAAATTGTAGATTTCATTTCACTCCTTCTTTGTATCCATACAAAATAGTGATAATTCAATAAAAATGATTCAATTTTATTCATAAAAGTATGCAATCATTTCATCAATGTTTTGTTATGACGTCACATTAAACTATCGTCCGTAAACCGACTTTACAGACAACCAATTTTTTACCATGTAAGTGATTTTTGTTTCATCTGGTTTTTACTTTTTACCACAATCATAAAAATATAATTGACACATTAAGGTAATGCTAATTTTGTAAATCGTATATATAATCATTGCCAGAGAGAAAATCTTTTCTACTATTGTAAAAGAACCCTTACTGGGATGTCAAGAGAATAACATGCAAAATCTTTACCTGCCCTCTCTGTTGTAAACCAGAGATGACGATTCATGATATTCAACCGTTACTTCATAATTGCACGAGGATAAACCTTCCTGGCTACATAATATATAAATAATTTCGTTTGTTTTTTTTCCTCCAACTAGAGCAGTTTTGTTTGAAAACAATCAAATATGTCTACCAGAAGATAAAATATAAAAGTATATTCATAAAAAAATATATTATATTTCTGTAAATATCTCTCTACAAACAGTACCATACAAAAGTTATATTTGTACATAGTCATTAATGCTTCCTTAGTGAACCTAACTCACATACATAACATGATTTCACAGGCTGTCTACATTCTGGAAAGTCAGGAAAGTTATTTCAAATTATTTAAAAATCATAGTCCAGACTGCATTCATGCAAACTGACAGCATTTTTTTTTTATGTGGTATAAACATTAAAATGGTGTATGCAAAGTTCTGTTGGAAATAGGCCAGCTGTGGGGATTGTGGAGGCTGGGTTTTGTTTTATTACTTTCAGGAAATTGCCAAATAGATGGGTGATTTTCAAAAAAAAAAATATTGACAGAATTTTTTGTAATTTTGGTCATGGAAAATTATTCAGAGGGGTTTTGTTACAAATTTGTGTGGAAAGCCTGTTTTTTCCAGTACCGTAGCAATCCACGTTGTTCGTCAATATTTTGACAGTGGGGTTACGGTTTCGATAACACCTTCTTCCTCCAGTTGTGTAATCTCTGGGTCTGGGTAGCCGAGGGACCTCAGTATCTGGGCCGTGTGCTGGGCCTGGCGGGGGAGGGGGAGGGAGGCCAGCGATGCCGCCGGGCTGCGGCTGAGGCGCGGGGCGGCCGCAGGGGCCACGCTGCCATCCTCGCACTCGAGGAACGCCCGTCGGCCCGCGTTGTGGGGGTGCTCCGCCGCCTCGGGGAGCGCCAGGACCGGGGTGACGCACGCGTCCGTCCCATCGAACACGCGGCACCACTCCTCCTGCGTCTTCTCCAGGAACCTCCGGGCGAACGTCTCCTTCCCTCCCTCGAAGTCTGCCCAGTTGGGCGTGTTCTCGGGCAGGTCCAGGCCCTTCAGCAGGGCCGAGTAGAACTGGGGTTCGATGGCCCCCACGGCCATGTACTTCCCGTCTTTGGTCTCGTACGTATCGTAGAAGTGGGCTCCGGTATCAAGACTGAAATATTACAACGATGACTATCTTAGTCTTCACAAAAACTGAAATTTAAACCCCCAAAATTGTAACACACACACATACAAGAAAACATCAATCATATTGGCACTGTACTTTATCAACGCAAATACTATCTTCCTACTCTAAAGATTTTAACAATTAGTTTGGATCTGCTGTGCTTTAATGTGTCGGCAACCTTGGCAGGACAATGTGTAATCAAAGTTTAGTAATACAGCATCTCTTGTACATGCTGGTTTTCACCCGGGACAGTGTACCTGGATAAATGATGATTTTTTACCACCACTAGAAATGTTTTTTCACATCCGGTTGTCACGAAAGTTCTGAAATAACCAGTAAAGTTCCTGAAACTCTCAAATCTTACCTTCCATCATCCTTTTTCTGCGTGTTTTTTTTTTACACTTCACTCAGTTTATAGCCACACATTAAAAAATAATCATTTAGAGACTTTCACTTAAAGAATAAGAATATAGAAGTTATTTCTGAAAACAATTAACATTTCTAACAGTAAGATTGAAATTTTCTTGCAAATAGTAGATGTCATATGTTTATATTTGCTTATAATGTATAAAAACATTTTAAGCATAATTTATTAGAAGGTCCGAAATAAGTCCTGTTATTAGTCACCAAATGACCATTCCAGGCCCCGAGTGTAGACAGAAGATGAAACCAATTTCACCCAGGCCAAAAGCGAGAAGCAAGCACATTCGGGAACACACGACTATCCCCCTGGTTTTCCGTACCCTACGGCAAGACCTGGTAATGATCCCAGCAACCTGCCATGACTCAATTTATGAGCACTGAGTTGTACGCAAGTGATTTGGAGCCTATTGTAATATTGGAGGTTCCATCACCTTAAGCCTCTGTGCATAACGACAAAACCTCCACTCACAACCATATCTACCAGCGTAATCAACTTTGGCAAAAGTAAACCATGCCAGGTGACCTGCAGAGTAGTCAACTAACTCAAGTGCCATAATAGTTATATGGCACACAATATAATGAATGATGTATCTTATCTTAAGTCATTTAACAGTATCTTGTGTGTGAGGATCAGAAAACACGTAAGTACACTTCTACAGAATGGGTGAAATTAGGAACTCTGGTACAACTGCATTTAATCTGCTACATACTGGACATAAGCTCAATATTTGGCAAGGTTTTTTTCTTTTTTTTATATTTAAGATGTTCAGCAAAAAAATCTGTACGTAGCATATCAGTTTTCAGTGATCTGGTATGCCTGAATAACCTACAAATGTAGAGAGTACGAGACTATAACTAAAATTTAACTCACATGTTACTGCCCCTGGGCTGACCCCAAAATGGCAATTTTTGGGACCGGAAGAGCCAGCTGCCCAGGTACGCAGATCCTTCGACCATGTTGGCATCCACGACCTGGCCGCGTCCCGAGGACGTCCGCTCCAAGAGGGCGGCGACAATCCCGAACGCACACATCAGGCCCCCTCCTCCGAAGTCGGCTATCAAGTTGACCGGCGCGGTCGGCTTGCTGCCTTTGCGTCCGAGCAGCGACAGCAAACCTGCGCATCGACGAGTGAGTAGGGGCTTAACATCTCGTCAACATTGAGAACGCTAGGGGCGTGAGCGCAGACAAGATGTGAATGGGGTGGTGACGGAATGCACGGCACGGGTGGGGGAGCAAACCGCAGCGCCCCAAGAAAACCAAACCGCAAACCGGCTCAACACAACGTCCGCCATGTTACCCACTTGCAAAAAATTAGGTTACAAACTAGCGATGGGACACATCCTAATTTTTTCAAATCTGAATCTCAAATTTGAGTCCCAAAGGGTATATCGAATATACCCCTCAAATCAGGAGTCTATGTCTCAAGGGTCAAAAATAAAAAAATGCAAAAGAAATTAAAAATATTATAAAAGGTGTAACATTCAACCCTTTAAATGTTTGTTACACATACTAAGTTTCTAGAATCATTACATACTATAATTTTATTTATATATTTACATGTTAAAAGCACACTATCTTGGGGAATATTAACAGGATAGGTATGAAGAAAAAATTGACCTTGTAAAGTTCAGAGGTTATCTGTGTTAAATTTTTTATAATTTACTGTTATATTTTTCTTTGAATTTTTTTCCTAGAAGATTGAATCATTTGAATACTAAGTACTTGGTATTTGATTGGCCCATCCCTAGTAAAAACCCACCAAGGATTCAAACAATTAATGGGAGGCGTATGATCTAAACACTCAATGTTTCATGTAATAATAAATTTTGTGTGCCAGCACATCACTGCGAGTCATATTTCCCATTAGCATCACATAGATCACAAATGATTCACAGCAGGGCGAGATGCAAATACCATCATGCCTAGATGCGTATGTGAGAAGTACAGACCACAAGATTGTTTCAATGACTTCCAAAATTATGTAGGTATTTACTAGTACTTGCTATAAACAAATTAATCTGCTATCATACCACTTTTTGAGCTCTGTGACGTAATAGATATAAATCTTCACCTAAAAGATTATAAATACATAATTGAATTTTTCTTATATTTTCACCCTTGGTGCTACTTGTGATGTTTTTTAATAACTTTAAATAATAAAAAAGTTGCATCGACTATGGAATCATTTGATTAGCAGATTGGAATTTTAAACTATATAATGTGAAACAGCTCTGATAGAAGGGGAAAAGACTTGAAGAAATACTAAACCCCGGCCTTGGACCAGATTTTAGACAAGGAATCTTATCAAAATACTGCTTATCTTGTTAAAATTAATTTAAGTTTATACAGTAGAATCCCGCTAATCCGAACTAATTGGGACCGAACCCTGTTCGGATTAGGCGGAATTTTGTCATATAATGCCATATATTGTCTTTTTGAGGCGTATTTAGTGTCTGATATATCGAATATGTAAGGAAGGTCAGACGAAAAATACACCTTTATTATTTAGCGTACATATTTAGCGTCATAATATTTTTAATTACTCACATTGATAGATAGATAAATTATAAGTTTCTCATGTACATATTAATAAACGTACAACATTACTTGAAAAAACTTGTTTTTCTTTACTTTTCTTAGTTCTTAAATGATATAAAAATTTTTTTTATCCTAGCCCTGTTCGGATTAGCGGGGTTTGGATTAGTGGGGCTCGGTTTAGTGGGACTCTACTGTAGTATAAAGTTTCCCTTCGCCTTTGTGAACTTTGTTTGTGCCATCTGCTACAAATGGCAGCACCGTTGTTACACGTTTTTGTTCCTTGACTTCCGCTACAATCACCAAATTACTCCTACCTAATGCCATGTACAGAGAGCCAAGATGTTACAAATCTACAAATCAGGCTAACGGCAGAAGTTAATTATTTAACAGAGAGGGACACTACACAGGACATTTCAGATCACGAGTGACACATTCCGTAGAAAATCACACACTGAGAATATACTGTGTGTGTTTCGTGTTGTTATAAATTTCGTGCACTACATGATGTTAATGAAAGTACTGTATTTTTAAGAAACACCACACATTTTTAATATTCTAACAATTTCATATTCCCGGGTAAATGTTCTAAGAAATATATTTCAGGAAGGGGGAAATTCAGAAGTTCAAACGCTAGCAACTCACAGTTTGACAATAACATGATTTATTTCTACAGAAGCCATCTGGTAACATTCTTTAGGAATGTTTCTTTAGTATCTCAGGGGAACATTTTGAACAAACAAGAAAATTGTGTACATCCTAAACATGTAATAATATGTTTTTATTTAAAAAAATATATATATATATATGTTTTTTATTTAAAATATATATATGTTTTTTATTTAAAATATATATATATATATATATATATATATATATATATATATATATATATATATATATTGGGGTGAATGTTCCTTCAAAACTTATATTTCTGTATTCTTGCTGATGTATAAATTTTTCCCAGACACTTTGAGATCGAGATTTGGATTTGAAAAAAAATTGGATTTGACTCACCATTAATTATAAACTTTAATACTTGCCTGACACAGCAACATAGTTTATATCATGACCAGCGGCCCTAGAGTAGTAACCAGATTGCCCGAAACCAGTGAGACGAGAGTAAATCAGCCTCGGATTCTTTTCAAGTAGCGTGCTGGGGCCAAGGCCCAATTTTTCCATCACACCTGCAAAAGAAAATGCAGTATGGAAAAACTGCAATCTAAAAACTAATTGTGGGATGCAAAAATGTGGCAGTACTAATTTCTATGAGTACTGCATGGCTGTTTTGGTACATCAATAGCATGAGTGTGAAATAGGTATGGTATGAAATATTGGAACCAAGCAAAACCCAGTTTTCCCAAAACCCTGAAAAACTTTTGGTTTCTAGGATTTTGGGCAAACAATTTTTTTTTTAAATTATGAGTATTATCCTAAAAATGAAGAGTTTAATAACATTCTAAATCTGTTAATTCAAAACTGTATATTACTCCATTACTTGCTCTTAGTTTATGCCAAGGTTTAACTACAAACTGACCTTAAAGAGGTTTCAAAAAAAAAATTAAAACAACACTTTCAAATTGTTAAACCTTTCATTAACTCTTTATTATAGCTATAATTTCAATGTATTTCATTATAAAAAAAAATAGAAGCAAAATAACTTATGTCAACCCATAAAGAAACATTTTGAGTTGTGAAGTTTTGAGGAAGCACACTCACATCAAAAGTTTTACCTAAATGATACATAATTAATGTAAATGCTGTGGATAGTAATATCTACGTACCAGGTCTAAATGGCTCTATAAGCACATCCGAAACTTTGCTCAACTGGCACAGTACATCTTGTCCTTTCTGGGACTTCAAGTTAAGGGCCAGTATTTTCTTCCCATTTGCTAGCGAGTCCATTCCAAGCCTTTCACCAATCTGGTTTGAAAAAAAAAAAAATTATAACTTTTGTAACACACATTTTTCAATTTCTTGTATGTATGTACTTTCAAAGGATGTCCACTCATATCTGTAGAAAAAATTTCCTGGTTTTTCCATGACTTTTCATGACAAAATTACAAATTTCCCTTATAAATTTTTTAAAAATAAGTTACTCTTCTGCAAGTTTCTAAAATAAATTAAGACACTCCGCCTACAGCTGACTGGTTAAAACAGAACCTTTTATTTGCCATTTTACAGTGTGTATGACTTAGGCACTAAAACATGGCCGTAGCCAGGTTTGTAGAAGAGGGGTGAAGTTAGTTATAAGAATATATTTAGGCTAGACCGATTCTAGGGATTACAGCGGAAGGACGGGGAATTCTCCCTCGGAAATATTTCAAACAGATTATAGAGGTATTTGAGAAGCCCTCAATAGAAAGGAATTTTATGTTTATTATTTTTACTTCTTACCTCTATGACTTTGTCTTAGCCCTGTTATGAATTATATTTACAAGTATTGTCTCTCTATGGTCAGGTCAATTTGGTTTTACTCTTTAATATTTTCATGTTTTATCTTGTTTTATCTAAGTAATAATTTTATGAAATGTCTTTGCAAACATTTGTTAAACGGCGACGAATAGGAAATGAGCTTGCACATTTTAATATTGTTTTTGGGTCATGACTGAGGAAAGAGGATATGTGATTGGACTGCGCATATATTTTATTTAAACAATTTAGTAATTTCCAGTGAGATTTCGGAGTGTGTTCAATACAGAAAACTTTAACTGTTTAAAACAAATTGGAACTTTAGTTTCTGTTCTACTATCATGGGAGAATGATTAGAGAGAGAGAGAGCTCCGTGATTTAGTCATAAATGAATATAAGAATATCACGTAAAACATTGGAACGACGACTGAATAGCTAGAATATACGTGAAAATGATGATTTTGTAAGAAATGCCCGGAACTACGCAATGAAGAAGAGGTAGTTACCGATGTTCGGAGCTCTACTAAAGAATCGACGACGACGATAGGTTTTTGACTAATAGCCTAAATAGAACTAGATCAACGACTAATTAAGAAGAAAAAAAGGAAACGACTATCAATCTTCGAGATGGAAGGAGTTCGACGGCTGTAGACGGCATCGTAGACGGTGTACCGAAGGACATCAGCCTTCTAGACGACTCCAGGTGACCGACGCCAGTCCTGCGGGAGTACCAGCAGCACGAGAGGAGGTGCATCGAGACGGAGACCCAACCAGCGACATCGGAGGAGAGACTGAGATCTAACCAGCAACATCGGAGGAGAGACAGGGGTTCGGAGAGGTTTTCCACAGCCTCTTGGTCTTGTAACGACGCGACGAGGTTTGTCTGCCCTATCCCGAATTAACAAGAACAGCGAGAAGTTACCTGTCCTATTCTAATGTCAAGATATCTTAAACCATGATGTTTACGATCAAGACCTAATTTGAAACTTGCAAAACCAACTTAATACTACTTAACGACTTAAAGACTTGTAGCTTGTACATACTGGACCTGGTTAATTTACATTGAGCAGTAATATGTACTAGATCGAAGTTAAAGTCTGTTAAAGTCATTAATTGTCTTGAATGTTTAAAGAATAGCCCCAGGTCCAGAAGTCTTGAGATAGATTGATCTACCGAAAGAGACTGAGCTAGTAGTAACAAAAAAAAGACTAATTTGCCAGGTAAAATGTGTTTCAATAAAATTTAAAATATTGACTGATAACCAAACCATTATTCAGTGATTCAATTACGTAAAACGTAATTAATTCTGAAAGACATTTAAGTATAACTGATATTGAAATTTTGTTTAATGAAAAACCTATTTAAATATGAATAATTGTCCCAAAGGTGTTTGTATGTTGCTAGCTAATCATTGACTCTGTCACTTTTCATGTTACATTTGAATATGTTGCAAAAGAGTATTGTCACCCATACAACCATAATTTTGACCCTAGTAAAAAGTTAAATTTTCATTATATCTTTATTTTTCCGATTGATAACCATACTTGTATATCATGTGTATGTTAAACCAGAGAGAAAGAATTATTTAGCTTTGGCTGTCTTGAAAGAATAATTAATTTTTATTACACTGAGATCAGCAGCCATAGAGAAGTTAATGCTTTTAAACACACTACCAGTTAAAGAATATTGTTTTAGTCATTATATTTGTTGATTTTAAGGTCAGAATATTTACACCAAAGAGAAGGAGACATACTGCTAAGAAAATATACGACATTTTATTTTCTGATATTCACACAGAGTCAAACTACACCAGTACATACAACCTGAGAATAATTTACTTTCACTACCAGCGTAACAAGACATATTTTATTTAATATTCTGTAGAGGTTAGTAGTTATGCTACATACACAATCACAACACTAGTACTTTATAGAGTTTTCGAGGCGCCCAACTATAATACATTTTACATCAGAGATTTTGGCATTTTAGGAAATATACTCCATAGAGTAATTCTGGTCACCCAACGGTGGCGCACCCTTTTAGAAATTTTGGTCACTCATCCTTGGTGCTGTCTGAAAAGGAAAAAAAAAAAAAAAAAAAAAGGGAAATTCTGAAAACACTTCAAGATGATTCTTGAAAACTAGTTTTATATATATATATATATATTATATATATTATATATATATATATATTATATATATTATATATATATATATTATATATATTATATATATATATATATATATATATATATATCTATCTCTGAGGACCCTTTAGTGCTTCTTTGAAACCTGAAATTCTTAGATAAAAATATACACTTATGACAGGTAGATCTCTAGTCTATGTCCCACTGCTTATGGTTTTTTTTCAATCCTAATACATGTCTAATGACATGGCTACTCTCTCATTTTGCATATTCAATCACCAAAAATTGAGCCATAGTTGACTCATTTAAAACTGGTTAATGAGTTGCTTTGTTACTTAGAAACATTGTGGTCCCTGACTTCGCCCATCTGAAAAAAAAAGTGTTCAAAGTCTGGAGCATGGCATTTTCCCTCAAATTACTTCACTAAGAAATTTCCATGACTTTTCTAGATTATCAAGTAAGTTCCCTGGCTTTTCCCGACCAATTTAAACTTCCGTGACATTCCCCAGGCTTTCCAGAATGTGGACATCCTGTCTCGCCAATAGAAGCTGAGGTCACCGGTAGACAGCTATAGTGCGGGCCGAATGTCTCGCCAGCTGTCCGCGTGGAGGCAAGGAGCGCAAGGGGTAAGAGGACTTGAAGAGGTGGTAGGGGAAGGCAATGCATCGGATCTCCTTGGGTGCAGCATTTTTATTCGAGTGCTATACCCGTTCAATATATGCTGACTGTTGCAGATGGTATAATAAGATGTTAAGTTGGGCCAACCTGATAATAAACAGGTAGCATGTCGTGATGGCAGCCCAAGCTGCATTTAGTATTAACTTTATACTGTATTGTGTGTAAACAAGTGAAGCTTATACATAGTTATTAAAATATCTAAACAACTTGAACATTGACCGCTTAGAGATTAGCAAGCGGTACATTGACACACGCACCGGCATCATTGACATTATAACAGTTGTGTAACCAGGCAGTGCCAAGTCTACGCTATTTGGCTCTGGTGGTCCATTCCGAGCAACGCGTTCCCATCGAACGGAGCCCAGCTCGCAAAACTTTTCGTATGCATCTAGTTGAAGTTAGATTTTTTTTCTTCAAGTAAAAATCTATCTAAAAAATTGTGAGAGTTAATTCAATTAGAAAAGCATACTCACTGTTTTCTTCTTCTTCAGACCTAATCCAAACAGTTTCAAGGATTACAAATATATTTTCTTGCCGCCTACCCTACTTCTTTGAAAATACTGTATTATTACAACAGTTTTTTATAGATTCAATTTGTGTTTTACTGTCCTATATACTAAATTTCTGGTAAATTGATCAAGCTGAAAAATGTTTGTATATACAGTGTTATTAGCATGAAGTAAAATTACTAAACACTCAAGTGATATAAAAATACCATAAGAAATTTTTATAAAGTTTTAGAAGGCCTACACCATATGTCAATTTAAAATTTATAAAATTATTAACTGAAAATGGGGATAACTAAAGAAAAGGCTCTTTAATTCAGCACTCTCGGGACCACAGCACTGCTGGATTAGCAAATTCTGAGCAATTATTGAACGTCGTAGTTTAAATGGGTATTTTAAAGTGGTATTTAAAACAGTTTGTAAAACGTTGCTCTATGGCAAGATTAAATGCACATGAATGTTACTGCCCAAAATAATTCTCTGTTATCACGTCCCATCCACCAACTAATGCATGAATACGCCTGAAAAAATTCCAAATGCAAGCGACTCGATCAGTGTCGTTTTTACGGAGTGTACCAAACCTAAGGTTGCCAGATTAAAGACTGTATAACCTTTGTTACTCTTATGACTGTTGCTCCGAAGTCAGCTAGAATCATCCCGCAGAACGGTGCTGGAGCCAAGCCGCCAAGCTCGATAACCTGGATTCCTTTCAGAGCCATGAGGTCTGAAACAAAAGAAGAAAAAAACTACTAACCAAAACACAAAATAGTGTGTGTAGCTTATTTATGTTATCAAAATTTATAATATGAACTGTATCATCAGAGAAAGATTTTCCCTCATTTTGGCGATAGATGTACTACAAGCAATTCGACAAGATATATTGCAATTAATACTTTTTATTTTGACCTCAAAGACAGCGAGATAATTAAATGCAAATATAAACCCACACTAAATAATCAAGAATTGGTGAATTAGTCACTCCTGAAATTGCCTGAAAATGAACACCGAAATGATTATGGCTGGACCTGGATGCTTCACAAAACGAGATCATCATCTTACCACTGTGCCGTATTGCCTGCCACACTTTAAGGGTCACACCTACCTGGGCGCACAAACGGTGTGCAGAGCATCTGGCAAAAACCACGCCATTTTAAAACTAATCAATATATCCTAGTAGTTTCTATTTGCGAGAAGCATTTAAGAATGCACTGAGGGTGGATGAGTTTTGATTCCATATTTAGTTTTTAAATTATATATTTAAAAGAGTGAAAATTGCTAAAATATATGTTTTCTGAATATTTTTCAGCCATGAAACACCAGGTACAGGTTCTTGAAAGAGCACTCAAGGGATTTGCGTTAAACCTTTATCTTTATTTCTGTCCTGTGCACGATGAGGAGATCACGCCAGTCCACAGCCTTGTGCTTACAGGCGATACCGCACTAGAAGCACCAGCGAGCGTAACACTCATCATCCCGCCTCGCTAAACACAAAAAAAAATCTCTGACTAGGCGAGACACTTAACAATAATGTACATATTTATAATGTAACTGACCTGACCAAACAAACCCGGACAAAGGGTGAACAGTAAACTAAAATGGTCGATTAGGTCAGGTCAGTTACATTATAAATACTTTCAAACTAAGGTGATATTAAAAATAATGTGAATTAATTTTAATTATTCCTTAGTTTTAAATTATTTATAATGTAACTGACCTTACCTAACAAACCCGTAACAAAGGATGTACAGTAACAACTGACGTAAATTTTTTTGTTACTTATTACTTGCGCAACAATATCAAAATAACAAATAAGACTTTAAAATTAGAAACGTTAAAAACTCACCTAAGTTGGAGGCGGTAATTAAACACCGTTTTAAACAATAATTGAACTAAATAATCACGTATTAGTTAATTTGAATTCTGGCCTATCACGAACAATCACGTGACATCATTATCCAATAAAAAAAAATACTTGTACGTAAACAAGAAACAATGTTGCACGCACGCCACAAGAATGCGCTGGTTTTGTGCTGAAATTTAAAAATTCGATATCTCCTAAAGTATTTGGAATTTCTAATCTCCGCCGCTTTTAATGAAAAGAGGAAGTTGAAGAGCATTATATAAAGGTATTTTCGGATTTTTAACATTTTTTTTCGGAAATACCGCCCAAGTAAATATTTACCGTTTTTAAACATTATTTACCTACTTTGCCATCACAGGGTTACTACAAGCTTGGAATACCAAAATCCTCTGACTATTCCATCTTCTCCAGATCTGGACAAGTTTCCCTGATCTACCAGACAATAATAATCCAGCAACCCACTTGATGCTGCTTTCTGGTGGGGGGGGGGGGGGAGAGAGAGAGAGAGAGAGAGAGAGAGAGAGGTTGTACACACCATTCAAATCTCTCACATTAGCATTTTAGATATAAACATGCTTCTAATTCACTTAATGCTATTGAATGTATACAATTGAATTTGTACATAACATGCTAAAATGAGCTTTCCCCCCTAATGGCAATCGTACAATACCCCAGAGTTCATGAATGCAGTGATATTAAACGTTCTAGAATTTTTTTTTATAGGTGCCTGTCAGCGGAAGTGCATTTACATTTAATTTTGCTGTCACAAGAAAAAAATTCAAGAAATAGTACCTGGTGAACTAATTTCAAGACCTTTGCATGAGATTTTTTTATATCAGAATTATTTGCATATATAACCCAAATTAAACATAGTAGGTACCAAATATTTCAAACATTTTCAGACATAATCTTCACATGATTTTGACTGTACAGTAATAAACTATTTCTATTTAAGTGACTATAAACTGGAGATTAGCAAAAAGGAGTGGTGTAATATATAGAAAACAAGAAAAATTAGGGTTTTCTTTCTTGTGAGGACTGGGTGCTTGAGAGTGGGGAATTGAATGTGAGAGGGCCCAGGGAAATTAGGAGGAAGCTGTCAAGTTTGCGAGAATACAGTAAAAAACAACCACTAGTGCACATATCAATTTAAAACTAAGTCCTCCCGCGCTTTTACTTAAGTTGTTTTACAATTTGCTAAACAGTATGTACAACAGTAACAAATTATTACTATCGTATTTCCTTACGAAGCCTATTAGTGCAATCATCCCATTCCTACAACCGAAAAACACTTTGAACTTGAAGTACCATTCAATAAAAAATAGTCATTCTCATATTTCCTTTTTTTTTAATCGTCTGCTTTAAATATATTTGGCCAAAGGCTTTTACCCACAGCCAGCAACAGTATTGAAGTTAATGGAAATTAAACCGGATAATAAAAAAAATGTTTGACCTAATATCTATAGAAACCAATCAACAAAAGAAAAGAAATGGCTAGCATAGTTAAAGCTGACTGTTACACTGGGTGCATTGATTCCTACCTAAACCTGACACATAAATGCTTGAATTAATGTCTTTTCGAACACTTGTTTAGCTTTATTACACTATGAGCACTCATTCAGAAGTGGTACATGTGACATGTCAATGTGCTCTTAGAGTGCCATGACAAATATCTCTCAAACACTTGACGCCAACCGCCGGCGCTTCTCTATCACACAGGCCATTATGCCACATCGATGGCTGCCTCCTTAGTGTGAGCATACAGCAACGCACCGGTGATGTAAGTTAGTGCAATGAAGGAAACGACCCCGAGGTCGATGGGTTGATAGCTGCCTGTGTGGCTATCGATGAGTGTTACTGTGTTCATCTACCGCTTTAGTGTACCTATGTACTCGTCCACTGGACATACATCTCAAAAAATATTATTTTGACGTCGACCCAAGTGTCTCCCCGGCTCCTTCAGGCCGTTATGCCTCGTCAGAGCCCTCTCTTGCATTACTAGTGCAACCTAAGTGCAGTGTCTACGAACAGGGATGCACCCGCGTGCGCCCTGGAACTGACATTGTACGGTCGAAGGCCACCCCAAAGCCCGACCTGCACCCGCCAGTACTCGGCTCCGCTAACGGAAAGCACCCCTAGCCATGGCCCACCTGAGTCAAGTGAGCGGACCGCAGCCCAAGGTAGAGAATAGCGAACCATTTTAATTACACATGCAACGCACTCCCCATGCCTACAAAATTCCCCACACAATAATAAAGTAATCAGAAACAAACAAAAGCCCCTAACTAATAGAGTGCAACGTAGGAGTGCCCGGGTCATTCACGTGTAGCTTTCTACTAAAACAGCTGTGAGTACAACCCTTGCGGCCTTCAGCCTAAATTCAGTAGTGAAATGAGTGACGTAACGCAAACCGCCCCAAATTAGCATTATCATTCGCCACTGGAGTAGTTATCAAGAAACAGACAGTCTCCAGCTTGACTCTAATATTCAAACTTATTTTAGACAAACTTATTAAATGTCAATTCTAAAACATATATAGATATTAAGTTAATCATTAAGTTTTATTGTATGAATTTAGAGCCACTTCCTTTTTATTATTAATGTAATTTTTTACGAATAACGAACTTTAGAAACTCTGGCGCGACAGGGAGCTAACCCCTCCCCTCGCGCCAGGGCCAGACGCCAGTACAGCGCGACTCGCGGACCGGGACGGACGCACGTCCCACGGGGAGCCAGCATTTCTTTGTGTTCACCGAACGTCCATCTGGTAATTATAGTCATAACCGAAACCTTTTTTTAAATACTCCCCGTGTGCGCCCGGTCCTTTTCCGGTGTAGGGCCTAACCCAGCCGCGTCAATTTAACACGCCCCACACAAAGCATTACGTGGGGCCGTGCAGTATACGGTACGGGCCGTCTCCCGCCACCCTGGAACTTTAATTAATCGCCCAGTGCACAGGCACAGGCTACAGCCAATCGTAGATGTGTTTTTAATTTAGTAGCGAGCCGCGGTCCACACAGGTGGGCCCGCGCGTCGCAATTTACCAATTACAGGATTAGCCGATGCTAATCGAACGCTCTCCCTCAACTGCGACTGGCGTGAGGGCTTAATAAGTAAACACACGTAGAGGCACGCAGGTGTCCCGCTCAGATAACGTGTGGAGTGTAATCGTGTACGTAAGAGCACCACAGGGTGCCGTTTTGTCAAGTGTAATTGTAATAATAGTGTAACCAAAACTTCTACGTGTTCCGACGCCTCACTGGCAGTCATGTACTGCCGAGTAGACCTCGCGCCCAATGTAATGAACCAGTGTAAATCGTGAGCAATAAAACATCCACCCCGCACCTCCCGTGCGCGACGTGCGACCCGTAGAACAACCAGAACAGTGTATGTAAATTAACCTAAACAACCCAACCTAATCAGGAAACAAATTCCATCACCGCCGATGGTTCTAGCGGGCCACGCTGGAGCAACGAACCCACGACCATCACACGGTTAGACACCGAGATAGCCTGGCGCCCCCTCCCCCCCCCGGAACAGAAATCTCTAAGAAAGCCAGCCACCCCGCTAGGACTTGCGCCCGACCTCGAACACGAGACCGTGGCGGACGGCAGAACATCCAAAGGCGATCTTGTGTCTTGTAAATAACTAATAACATTCTATACTTATTGTCACTATGTTCCATTGTAAATATTCTCGAGTGTCTACGCTTTGTTTAATAATTTATAATGTCCTTTTCTTTTTAATAATTTGCATTTAGATATTTCTGTATATATTTTAAAGTGCTTATGCTGTGTCAGTAACATGTAGATCCGCAAGGCTGGCCCACTGCGCGAGTCGCACCTTCCCCTGCGCCAGCCCGCTTCCCCTCCTCCGCAGCCCACGCGTAGCGGCGCGCGGGCGGCGGAGAGTCAGTCGCCTACTGGCAGTCGTACGGAGCGGACCTGCTTCGCTCCGCTCCGCAAGAAGTAGCACGGAGTCCGGGTTGCAGCGTGGATGAAACGTCCGTCAACCGACGTGGTCGTCCAGGCTGTGACAGGATTTTCCAGTGATAAATCTCGTTAACAAGATCGCGTCTTTCGTCACTTCGCAATTCGCTCCGCTCGAGACGCATGCTGTGCATGTCTGAACCTTCTTACTTTCTTAATCAGTACGTATCGTTACAGAACCATTTCTGCATACGTCACAGGCCACATATGTGCCTCTCCGAACAGCCGAACTCTCTCAGTCAGTACGTATCGTTATAGGACTATCTCCGCTTATGTGACAGGTCGATAACGTGCTGTGTAGCACTTCTGAACTTTCGTAACCGGAACGATTCGCTACGGGACTGCATTCACTGTTATTCCGGTTCTCATTTTGTTGCCAAGAGTTTGTTTCCGGGAGTCCGGGTTGCGGCAGAGGAGGATGCTCGTTCCGCGACTTGCCGGCCAGGCTGCGACAGGATTCTTCACGGAATAAAGAAGCTCTTGAAAACGGACAGCATCATCTTCTCCTTGCTACCCTCTACCATTCCTTCCACCTACGTAAATTTCCCTCCTGGTCCCATATTTCCCGGTCCTGGCCACGTTGGTCTGAACTCCACTCTCTCTCCGACTAGAGCTACGCGGGCCAAACCAGAGCGAGTCTCAGGACAATTCACAACAGGGAATTAGGGACCATAGGCCGAGGGAAGTCAATTTATTCATTTAATCACTATTTGTTAATTGTTAATTAAGTAATTTTGACGTCGACCCAAGTGTATCCCCTGCTCATAAAGTCCGTTATGCTGCGCCAACCCCTAATCCTCCCCTGCCCCGTGCAGTGAATGTGTGTTGTGTGAAACATATTTTATATTCAAGAACGTGTCATTTTTATTATTTGTATATATTATAATTATTTTTCGTGAACTTTTGTTATTATAATTATATGTCTTTCCAAGTATTATTTGTAATTGTTGTCACCGGGCAACGAAGCCGAGGCCAACACCCGGAATCACTCCGAGCGCTGCACGTGTCACGAAGTGGGTGGGGGGGGGGAGGACGGGTGGAGAGGCAGAGACGCGGCAGGAGGGGGAGTAGTCATCTGGCGGCCGAGGAAGGCGGTCGCATGCGAGACGAGTGCGACAGCGAGACGTGAGCCAGAACTGGTGAGACTGGATCTGGGCGATCGAGACTTCCACGTTTACGGGCGTTACGCTATCGGTCGTCATTGAATCTAATTTAAATTGTAAATAAGTATTTTCTTGGTTTTGTTGAGGTGGGACATTTCGCGCATCGGCGGACACGTGCATGCCACCACGGGCCGGACTTCACGTCGCTGGCGACGGCATTCTAACTTAATTGGTTCTCGCTATCATAGGGAAGGGGCAGAGACCGTTCATCATTCGCATAAAGGACCAGGGGGTGCAGTCCGCACTTGGCGCCTGCCCAATCCGAAACACGTGCAGCCGAGCCTCACTCCACGGAGGGACGGGTGTTGTGCCGCGGATTGCCCATGTACCTAGCATACACAAAGGGCTCAATAAATACTTGTGGTCAAACTGTCGAAACATCATTGTAGCTCGGATAGTGTTAATTTTCCCCGCCACGAGGCCTGAGCCCTACCTGAGCATACTATGCAACCCGCATCACGGGGGTGATATCCAGGGCTACGACAATTTTATCACTTGTCTATGTTGTTCTATTAGACTAAGCCGCAAATCCCAGCCCGAGCCATTCCCATACTCTGCGTATTTCGTACAGGAAATGTGACCCTTGGTGGCTCAGAGCTGCTGAGGCCATTCCAGTCGCCGCTCGCTCGGGGTCGGATGCGTCTGTGAACCAAGGGGTCTACAAAATCTTGCGACAACTGAGTGTAACATCCATAATGTAAGTTTCCTAATGCTTTTGCAATGGCCCTGTGGCAGGCCTCGCTTTCAGTGCGGGTTGAAGGAACTCACAGCATAATGTAATTCTTCCGTTTTGAACAATGTGTTTTCGAGTTTTACATTGCCCACCTTTGTAGTTGACAGACCGCATTCTCGCATCTATCCTCAGGTATGAGGTATTATTCGTGAGCTTTCCAACATTGCCCACACTGGGCAGTCTATGGACTTCACCTGTCAACTTCCTTCATAACTTTCTAATTAGTTCACTAACCATGGAAATCTGTGGTAGGCCACATTCTTTCATGTAATTGCTTGCGGAGGTCCTCCGCCCATGCTTAAAGCCAGATACTATTCCTCTCTCTTACAAAACATCGTTGAAGTGGTCGGTGCGCTGTGATTGAACTTCGCGCCGCGCGGCGGACTTTGGCACTCCTTCCCTTCCTCCTTTCCCCCCCCCCTCCTTGCTTCCAGTGCTGTGCTTGACTTCCCCTCTTGAGGTGTCCGCGCATGTGCGTGGCGCCCTCTGTTTTACTTAAAACTGCGTGTATTGCCTTGAAGGCTCTTCTTGTTCGTTTGCTCTCATGTAGATAGACCGTGATAATCAGTCGGTGCTGTTTTCGCACTGAATTAAGCATGTAGGTCAGATAGTTGATTGTAGACAGAGTGTGACATCGGGGAGACTGCACGTAAGTGTTTGTAAGGTGGTGACCCTTACAGTCATGTAACTCGTAATTGCTAAACTCTAAATTGTTTATTCGGCCGTCACCTTCTAAATTCCATTTGGCATTTTTACCTTATTCGTTTTTTTGATTAATTGCTCTCTTTGCTACGTGTAGTTTGTCTGACGTTTCTCCCCGTCATGTCTTCACTCTTCATTAGGACTTGTCTTTCGCTTTTACGTAATGCATGTAATGTGTTAATTTGTTACATTTGGTGGGTTTTCTTTTGATGTCATGCTTTAAAGTAAGTTTCAAACCGCCTAGTGTAGGTTAGGCCGCGGTCGCCTGCATGTCCATTTACGAGTTTTGAATTGTCTAATGAGGCATTAGTCTGTGCTAACGACATTCTTGGTCGCTGTGTGTTAACGTTAATTTAACTATAAAGTATTCTTTATTATCCAATATTATGCAATACTATCTGTCTAAAGTAATTACTAAAGTATTTGTAATATAAAAATACGTACACATATTATGCCGTGACATTTGTACTAGTGCTTTTCTTGCTAATTAATCAGTATTATTTTATATGTGAAAGAATGGTGTAGTTGTATGAGGATTTACATGAGGCTTTTGCCCAGGATTAAACGAAATGAGTTAATTTTTAAGGATTGTGTTACACGCGGTTGAAGGTTCTTGTGAAAGTACTTCACCTGTTGACACTTTCCTATGAAGCTCATGGAAGCCTTCAACTGCGCAACTCTGCTGTTTTGCGCTGAGTGCTAAATTGTTTGTTTCTCTTTTGTCTTGCATGCACCATGGGGTCACCGGTCACGGGATGAGTGTATCGTCTGCGCCGTGACGAGCTGGTTCAAATCCTCTCAGAGGAGGGCGTTCCCTTCGAGGAGGGCGCTACCGTTGCTGTTCTGAGGAGCCTACTCGTCCAGCATGATCGTAACTCCTGGGAATCGGCGGAGGAGGTAGCGTCTCGGCAGTTCCCACCCGCTTCTGGCCCCGCCTTCAACTCAAAATTTAATTCAAAAATATTTTTTTCCAACCTCAAGCTCCTTCCTCGGCTTGATAGCTGCGAGCCACGAGCTGTTTTGGATTTTTTAAGTGCGGCTTCGCGTCTTGAAGGGATGAAATTAGTCAGTTAGGCAGAATTGTTAAAGGCCCTACTAAGTCTCTGTGGAGCCGCATTTTTGCAATTACTTACTGACACAATTACTCAGAATCTTTCTTTTGATCAGTTCAAGAGCTCAGTTTTGCAATTTGCCTGTCCTCCACGTGTGCTTGAGAGCTGTAAACGGGACTTAGTATATAGGTTTCAATTGCCTAACGAGCCCACTCTTCAGTTTATGAATTCCGTGGCCAATTATGCGGCTGTTCTTAATTTAAACCTCACGGAAACCGAGTTAGTATAAACTATATTAGGGAATGTCTCTCCGCTTGTGCTTCAACATAGCGCCATGCTTAGTCCTCCAACAACCTTGAATGCCTTACGCAAGTGGAGCTCTGAAGTGGAGAATCGCTTGCTCGCAGTTAGAAAATATAAGGAGAAATTCCCCATTTCATCTACATCGCGGTTTTCTAAGCCCAAAAACTTTGAATTTCAGCCTGCTGTGAATGTTTATTCTCAGTCCGCTCGTGCTACTCGCGCGCCGCAGCTCGTCGATTGTGTAGTTAGTGTAACCGAGCCCCTTGTCGGCGCCGGCCGCGCCACCGACAGGCGCCCCCCTCCTACTAATGCGCCCGGCCTCAAGGCCAGCCGGTCCAGGTGTGCCAACTGCGGAAAGTTCGGTCACGCGGTGTCTGAGTGCACGCAGCCCGCCGTGAGCCGCGATTTACGCAAATGCTTTAGGTGGAACTGCGCAGGGCACTATAGGGATCAGTGTCCGGGAAACGGGCCCCGATCGGGCGTATGAGCAGTCGCCGCGATCGTCGTCAGAGAAAAGCCGCCTTTCATAAATTTTACAACTTTGTTCATGTTAATTTATTTAATGACATTGTTCCGGCTTTAGTGGATTCTGGAGCCACTCGTTCCTTGCTGAGTGCTGATTTTTTTTATTCCTTATGTAATAAACATCCTGCATTGCAGAGCCGTGTCACTACGTGCCCTGACGTAATTATTTGTGTAGCTAACGGAGAAGTAGTACGTGCTAACATGACAGTTGAGCTTCACATTAAAATTGCCGGATTTTCCTGGAACTGGCATTTTTACGTTATTCCTGGTTTGTGTCATCCACTTATCCTTGGTCTGGATTTTCTGGGGAAAACTCGTTGCTTGATTGACGTGGCTAATCAGCATCTTGTTTTTGGTTTTCGCCCTTCATTAAAAATTAAATTAATCCCGCAGGATGCCGCCCCTGAAGTCATGTCTTGTCCCGACATGAATGACGTGGCCTTCAGAGACTCTCTGATTTCGGACGTCTTCAGTCATTATCCTGACATAATAAACAGTCGTATAGGTAGGTGTGATGTATTGCCCTACAAGTTTTATTTAAAGGATCGCACGCCTGTTAAGGCCAAAGGCCACAGAGTATCATCCCCTAAACTACAAAAAATGAAGATTATTGTTGATCGCCTCTTGGAAGCTAGGGTCATTGCCCCTTCCATTTCTGATTTTAGCTCGCCCACCTTTCTAGCTCCTAAAAAGGAGGCTGGAGAATTTCGCTTGGTTCACAACTTCAAATCTTTAAATGATAAGGTCATTCAGGACTCTTATGAATTACCGACGGTAGAGAGCGCTCTACAACACCTAGGAGAGGCAGCCATTTTTTCCGTCATCGATTTAAACGCCAGTTTCCATCAAATTCTCTTGCATCCTGATTGTCGTAAATACACCGCATTTTCTACCCCTTGGGGACAATTTCAGTTCAATAGGGTGCCCATGGGAGTTTCATTTGATAGTCAGGCCATGAGCCGCGTGCTGGACCATATTCTTTCTGATTTAAAGTATACATTTGTCTTTAACTATATTGATGATATTATTGTTTATAGCGCTAGCTTAGAAGAGCACAAACAACATCTAACCCAGGTGTTTGACCGTCTTCGAGCGGCTAGGTTAACCGTTAATCCTGACAAACTTCGTTTGGCCCAGGACCATGTTAAGTTCCTTGGTTACATTATTTCTAAGGGAAAGCTCATTATGGATCCTGACAAGGTTTTACCCATAGTTAATTTTCCGCCCCCTAAAAAGTCAAGGGAATTCAGAGATTCCTAGGCATGACAGGTTACTATGCACGCTTTATACCGGACTATGCTGCGGTCTGTGGTCCGTTGAATAAGCTGCATAAGAAAAACATAACCTTTGAATGGGGTGACGCACAACAGAAAGCCTTTGATAATCTTAAGGCCCTTGTCTCTTCTCCCCCCGTTTTGATCCTTCCGGATTTTCAGCGTAGGTTCGCACTTCAGGTCGATGCGTCTAGCATTGCTCTAGGGGCCGTCCTGGGTCATCTCGAAAATGAAATATTACGTCCCATAGCTTATGCTAGCCTATCGTTGACAGACGGAGAAAGGCGTCTCGGCGTGTATGAGAAGGAAGCGCTTGCATGCTTGTTCGGCGTTGAGAAGTTCGCCTCGTACCTGGACTGTCAGGAATTTGACCTGTACACAGACAATCAGGCGCTTAGCTGGTTATTTAACCACCCTAACCAGCTAGGAAAATTAGGGTGCTGGGTGTTACGGCTGTCCCGTATTAACTTTAAGCTACACCATCTTAAGGGTAGTGACAATGTGGTCGCGGACACGTTGTCACGGATGTTTACCCCTGAGGAGTTTGACACCAGTGCTTTTCCAGTATCCTGTTCTGAGCCAATTAGTGCCGCGGTGTGCAAGGTTTTCCCAGAGTCTTTCCTTAGTATCCGTGATTGTCAGAAGGATGACCCGCAGTGCGTTCACATACGCAGGGATTTGCATCATGGCACTGTTACGCCCTACGTAGAGGAACAAGGTGTAATTTATTACACAGGGAAGTCAGGCAAGCAGAGGAAGGCTGTGGTCCCTGCCTCCCTTCGTCCGATGGTTCTTAAGTATTTTCACGACTCCTTGTTGGGAGCTCACTTGGGTATAGAAAAAATGTTCCGCCGCATCAGCGCGCATCTGGCATGGCCCGAACTACGAGCAGACGTACGTCACCACGTGAGGTCGTGTGTTGACTGTCAGGTTTCTAAACCCCCGCAATGTGCCAAGGTTGGCCTGTATTGTGCGGATCCCCCGGTGGCTCCATGGCACGTTCTGCATATGGATATTTTTTGGGCCCCTTACACGCTCCAAAAAGGGAAATATTTGCATTCTAGTTGTTCTGAACATCTTTTCCAAATTTGTGTTGCTACTCCCCTTAAAAAATATGAAGGCGACTAGTATTGTTAAAGCCTTAAGAGAGCAAGTGTGGAAATTTTTTGGTGCTCCTGCTATGATAACCTGTGATAATGCCCGTTACTTCCGGTCTGTATTATTTAAGGATATGTGTTTTGAATGGGCGATTAAACCCATTTACAGTAGTCCCTATTGCCCCCAGGGCAATCAGTCTGAACGTGTAAACAAGGTGCTTAAAGCCACTCTTACTGCTTATTACAGGGATGATCAGTCATTGTGGGACAGTGACCTTGAATTCATCAACGTGGCGTTTAATTCTGCTGTCCATATGGCGACAGGGTTTCCCCCTTCCATCCCCTTTCTGGGCCGTGAGTTGACCCATCCCTTGCTTAACTCCTGGGGACTGCCGCATCTGGAACTCGCCTCTGACAGTGATTCACTGGAGGCCATGCTTGACGACGTGAGTTGCAATCTTAAGAGGGCCCGCGAGGCTGTAGCCGCCTCTTATAACGCTACGCGGAGACCACATGGTTTTGCTGTTAATGACTTGGTTCTCTTAAAGAATTTTAAATTGCCAAAACTGGCTGATAATGTTAATTCAAAATTAATTTCTGCTTTTGTTGGGCCGTTTGTCATTGATAAATTTTTGGGAGACAACACGGTCCTATTGCGTAACCCTTCTGGTACTAGAAAATATAAAAAGGCCCATTTGGGTCAATTAAAGAAATTTCACCAATAATTTTTTTTTCTCTCTCTTAGACAATAGTTTTTTGTTGTTGTTTGGGTGTTCGTGTTTCTTTCCCCCCCTTTTTTTTCCTTTCCTTTTCTCCCACCGATGCTCCTGCTACGCCCAGAAGAGGACTTCGCACCGCAGCGCACCCGACGCTCCTCGCCCTGCTCGAGATACCGTGACCGCAGCCGCCCGCCGGGTTCGTCGTGTCTGCGAGGTCACTTGCTTGCTGGGACGTTGGTCGCCGTCACGTCACCGATGAGGAGCGGTGGCATGCTGTCGCCGCCGTCTCCTGCCCGTGAGGGGCCGTGACGCTTGCGGAGACTGACTCTTCTGCAGCGGCCGCTTCGGATGGCCCTGCCTGCCAGGCGCCGAGCGTGGGCAGACGGTGGGGACGCCCGCCGTTCTCGCCCTAGTTTCGCGCTGGCTGAAGGCATGCTGTTCCTGCTACTCTGGGATGAAGGGGATGCTGCTCGAAATTGAACTTATTAGGGTTGTCCCGTAGTCTAAACTTTCTCTTCAGCGCTGAAGAGTCTTTATTTCAGTGGAAACACTGAAGACTCCATACTATGTGTCTTACACGGAAAATTATGCCAGTCATGAATTCGCTTCAAGAAATCGTCATTTAGAAACACTTTTTGTTATTGTATACACATAGAAATGTGTTGAGCTCGCTTCAAGAAATCGTCATTTAGAAACACTTTTTGTTATTGTATACACATAGAAATGTGTTGACTTGACATTTGAGATTCTTTACTTCAAGAGTGTTGTGACCGGACCTGCTGTGCCAGCTCGTGTCCTTGAGACTTGGTTGGCGAGGCTCGCGGTTGCGCTCCGTCAAGGGTGGGGGAGTTGAAGTGGTCGGTGCGCTGTGATTGAACTTCGCGCCGCGCGGCGGACTTTGGCACTCCTTCCCTTCATCCTTTCCCCCCCCCCCTGCATCCAGTGCTGTGCTTGACTTCCCCTCTTGAGGTGTCCGCGCATGCGCGTGGCGCCCTCTGTTTTACTTAAAACTGTGTGTATTGCCTTGAAGGCTCTTCTTGTTCGTTTGCTCTCATGTAGATAGATCGTGATAATCAGTCGGTGCTGGTTTCGCACTGAATTAAGCATGTAGGTCAGATAGTTGATTGTAGACAGAGTGTGACAGCGGGGAGACTGCACGTAAGTTTTTGTAAGGTGGTGACCCTTACAGTCATGTAACTCGTAATTGCTAAACTCTAAATTGTTTATTCGGCCGTCACCTTCTAAATTCCATTTGGCATTTTTACCTTATTCGTTTTTTTGATTAATTGCTCTCTTTGCTACGTGTAGTTTGTCTGACGTTTCTCCCCGTCATGTCTTCACTCTTCATTAGGACTTGTCTTTCGCTTTTACGTAATGCATGTAATGTGTTAATTTGTTACATTTGGTGGGTTTTCTTTTGATGTCATGCTTTAAAGTAAGTTTCAAACTGCCTAGTGTAGGTTAGGCCGCGGTCGCCTGCATGTCCATTTACGGGTTTTGAGTTGTCTAATGAGGCATTAGTCTGTGCTAACGACATTCTTGGTCCCTGTGTGTTAACGTTAATTTAACTATAAAGTATTCTTTATCATCCAATATTATGCAATACTATCTGTCTAAAGTAAATACTAAAGTATTTGTAATATAAAAATACGTTCACGTATTATGCAGTGACATTTGTACTAGTGCTTTTCTTGCTAATTAATCAGTATTATTTTATATGTGAAAGAATGGTGTAATTGTATGAGGATTTACATGAGGCTTTTGCCCAGGATTAAACGAAATGAGTTAATTTAAATACTTGCTAATTTAACCTTTGCATCTATCCTTGGCTATAATTAATTGGAATACCCCTTTGAACACTGTTTACTCAGCTCAAATTATTTTATTAATTTTTAAGGATTGTGTTACACGCGGTTGAAGGTTCTCGTGAAAGTACTTCACCTGTTGACACTTTCCTATGAAGCTCATGGAAGCCTTCATCGTCACCATTCTGACGTGTAACTCAATTACTGAACACAACTCCTCGCGATATGTATCAATCTGCCAACATCCGTGCCTAGCAGCGTCATGCATGTACTCTCTGCCAGCTGGATATGTAATATTAATGTTTTTTTTTTGTGTAATTTGTAATGTTCAGGACCCCTTCGTTCGTATGGTGTTTGCTGTGTCCTACAACACAAATGCGACATGTCAGTAAGACTGTATCTTCGCATCATAACTCACTGACCTGCATGCAACATAACCAATAGACACTCGTTCTCACTGCCGCGCCTCTGCCCTAGCCTATGCTTCCACATCATAAGTATGTAGACACCTGCTCCGACACCGACACGATGTGGGCTGAGTGCTGTCATAGCACCATGTAAAGTGTTACCTCTTTTCTAATAAGTAAGCATCTTCATGGAGTTACTTTCTTTCAACTAATCACTGCTGTCTCCAGCCATGTTGCCAGGAACTCCCCTTGAGAGCTCATCGGGGACAAACTACCAGTTACTACAACCATGAGACAGCACATACAACAGCACACTTATACCTAGTAGCAGTCTCTTTGTAGTTACTTATAACTGGTGACGTCGACCGCCGGTGCTCCTTCTGGTTCGCACAGGCCGTTATGTCACAACAACACTTACTCTTAAGTGCATCGAACACGCCCGAGCGTGATGTCCGCCGAGTGTGTAAAAGTGCACCACGACGAACACCAAGGCGACGACAGCACCCGGCCGGGTGTGGCAATGCGCCAAATTAAATATGTAATTATTCTTTCAAATCAAAAACAACTAAATTAATAACAATTAAAAGATAATTAATTCAAGGGAAATTATGTCAAATTGTTTTATAATAATATATTGTGAAATATGTCATTTAAGTCCAAAACTGGTCGGAGCTGTTTTCCCGCGCTGTTCGTGTCGAGGCGAGAGGCCGCAGGGCGGTCTCGCGCTCAGTTACCATCGGGAGCTCGCAGGGGTCGGGCGCTCCACGAACGCAGAGCCATCAACTTTCGCGCTACATCCAAGTCTTAGCAATAGTGTAAGTTCTTAAAATCCTTTTACCAGCTCTGTGCCGACCCCACTCAGTCGCACGATATTTCGTGCGACTCGTTAACTAATTAATTTTATCCCAACAGGTAGCTTTGCATTTATTACATAATTTCATGTCCAGAGATTAAGGTCAGCGTAATTGAGTTACACAGTTTCGGCTTCAAAGCCAATTAATTGTTATCGTCGAAGACTCTTAGCAACGTGTGTAGAGTTCTTACTCGTTAACTTACGCCTCTTAACTTTCATTGTCTGTAAATGTGTCATTTGGAACGTCCAATCTAACCGAGTAATTTCTAATTAGAAAGTGACTGTAACGTGTATGTTTCCAGCTTACCGGGTTTACGTACTTTTCGGGACTTTAATATTTCGCCACAGGTTAGATTGCAAATAACTTTGGAACATTCGTTTGTATGTGCCGTTCTCCATGTAAACGTAAATGTCTGCATAAGTTGTTGCAGCACAGTAGCTCCGCGACTATCCACCGCATCTTTCACATTGATAATCGGCCACTGTATAAGTCCATATATACCACTTTTCAACCTATCCTGGTCGCGCGTACCGTTTACGCATAGAGACACGCGTGTTGCAGCGGTCAGACAACAGAAGCGGCCAGTACCTGGACCAACAAGAGTATCGGTTCTGAATAAAGTGCAGTGTCGTGTCAATTCGTTTACCAGTTATTTATAAGGCGTCCTAGGTGGCCTGAACAGCCCGGGTAGGTTTCAAACCGCGACACGCTCCTGCCTGCAGCCACGAGGCCGAACCCCCGTTTTAATCCCTGAGATCACTTTCAACATTAATAATTACTTAAAAAACTTAGCCAGGCAGCGGGAGTGGCGTCACTGGAATGGGCCAGTCCCGAAAGATTAAATGTAACAAAGGGCTGGGCTTGGTTGACTGGAGCCATGACTATACAATGGTGGGTATAACTCTTTAATTCATTTTTAAGTGTTTAGAAGAGAAAGAACTGCCGATAAACAACAAGAGGAGTATGTTGGCAAAACAAACCCCGAGAAATGAACTCCACCATAGCTTAAGGCCTGACACACAGTCTACATGAATCAGCAACCCCCAGGCTGCTATTTCTTTGCAAGCCTAGCCCAAAAATGGGTGGAGCCATGGGGAGTAGTGAGGAGAATAGTCTTATACTTATTCAAATGAGGAAAAAAGGCAGGAAATGTGATCAAAATATACAGGGATGATTCAGACTTATGAGTGATAACAGAAAACTTTATGAAGATAACACGCTAATAGTTGCTGTCGTCCGGGCTCTCGTGTTCGAGACCGGGCGTGGTTCTTAGCAGGAAAACTGGCTCTTAATGAAAATGTGTCTGGGAGGGCGCCAGGCTGGCTCTGCGTCTAACCAAAAGTTGGGTCGTTGTGTGCGAATGCCCCTGCGTGGCCCTCTAGGACCATCGGCGGTGGTTGCGGTTGGAGGGATCCCTGGCTATTAACACATTACAGGCCCTGTGCAGCATAACACACTGATTCCTGGCTGGGTTAGGGAGACTCATACAATAACACACACATCGTACTGTCGGTAACACGTCGCGTACGGAGTGTGAGGAGTGGATGTTTAATTGGTTCGAACAGTTACAATTGCAGTTAACATTGTGCCGTTAATTAGTAATTTCGACACGATATATTTTAAATTTTTATTATGATTTTAAATTTTTTTTTGTGTGGAAATTTTATTTGCTCTACTATAGTGTGATTTTACTTTGTTAGTCTGGTGTACTCCTCTGAGTTAAACTTTGTCTCAGTGCTCTGAAGCCCCTTACCCATCGGCGTATCGGATATTTTGCTGGCCTAATCCCTGACTGGCAGACAGCTTACCATTTCCCCCGCCTTCAGTCACGCCTCAAGCCTGTAATATCATTTCTCTTCGTGACCCAAACTGCATAGACAAGCCTGTAGCTTGCAGGCGACCAGTTCTCAGAGACGAGCTGAGATTGGCCTTTTTCATCACGTATTAGTGTTAAGTTCGCTCCTCTGCAGGCACGACGGGACGTAGATTCCCAGCAGCGTTGCATTTTACCCTCACCCCCCCCCCTTCTCAGTTCCAAGTAAGACCAATGGCCGGTCGTAACCCCCTGGGCAACAGTGACCGTCCTCAAGGTCTCCTCGCAAAAAACGAGTGCGCCAAAACTGATCGCAAGCGCTACCTAGCGACCAAGTCGCGAACTTCTCCGCTAGCCTACCCTCTAGGGCGCCAGAGAGCAGCACCTGCTTTCCCTTGAGTTATATGGATGCCGTGGGCGAGTCGATTGTTTTCAACTCAGACCCCTCCGACAGAGTTCTCTACTGTCGCCTAGTGATGCCAACTTCAAAACTTCTGCCAGAGTTTTTTTTCCGCCCGCATTCGGGCAAGTTCGGAATCTTTCGGCGGCCCAGACCCCCCTCCACCTGTAAGAGCCGGCGCCCCTTTTTAATTACGAGACGCGGTTTGCCGCGACACAGATCGGCGCGCGTCACGTTTGCAGACAGATCTCCCGCGAGCTCAGAAGACTCTGGAAGACTTCATCCGACCGCTAGCGACTATGTAATCGTCCTAAATAAAGGATGCTATCCCTCAACTAAATTCAAGTAGATTAGTCTGTCTGCATAGTGTTAGTAATTTTTTTGTTTTGAAATTTTCCCTTTTAATTTTTTAACTATGAAGAAATCATCCGCGCCCAGCCGCGCAAATCGCGAGCTACGGACCATGGCTGACTCCGCGATGGCAGCTTGAAGGCAACTCCCCTGTTTTGGTGAGTGATAATTCGCGACCTCCCCTACCTCCCCTTAGATTTTTCCGGGCATTTCTTGCCCCATGTACTGTCTGTATTCAAGTCCTAATCAGTCTTGATTTGGCTTGTTACAGTCAGGGGTTCGACCTCCCAGCGATGCACATATTCAGCTAGATTCGAGATCCAGCAACTACTGGTGGACGAATTGTCCATCAGTATGTTTTTCGGCAGTCCGAGATCCACCCATTAGAAGAAGCAGCTTCCTTCCATTCTACAGTTCGGCATTTTTAACTCCACACCTGGAAGACTCGGGTGATATGGTTTCTATTTCTATTCCCCCCCTTTTTAAAGACAAACCAGCGATAAGTGACTATCCACTTAATCCACTGATATGGTAAACTAATCAGCGACAAATTTAATGTAGTAGAACATTGCAAGTTGTAATAATGTATCAGTACAATGTACTCTGTTTTAAATAATCGCGGGCCGGCCCCTTTTCGTTTTTCTTTTGTTTTTTTTTAAATCTTTGAAACTTGTTAAAACCTTTGGTATGTAAAGTAATGGAAACAAGATAATTCATCAGGGCAAATAAAACAGGGAAACTATGGATCAAGATAATCGTGTAGTTTTTATTTATTGATTTTAACGATCCACCAACTTCCTCCTTGCTTGTTACAGGAAGTTCCTAAATTTTGTTTGTTCCCCACCTCGTGCCGCCTCTGGTAAATCAATTTATTTAACTTATTTTTTTTATCCAGCAAGTTTCCAAGGCTCTTTTTACTTAATTCAAAATAATTCAATTTTGAGGCACGAGGGGTGTTACAACTTGGTAGCAGAGCATGGTTTCCGGTTTTATATGCATACCTGAATAAAATAGCAAAAAAAAAAAAAAAAAAAATTTAAATTAATTTTTTTTGATGATAGCAATTTTGTAATAATATTGTAAACTCATCGCTGGTACACCCGGTAGTTATATTGCTTTTCTATTTTAAAATTTATTTTGAGTTTTACGTCCCACTGTGATTGTGTTTGCGCGCGGTGAGACACCGCACGGCCACGTCCCGTCGGCGCTACGTCCGTGGAGGCAGCGTGCCTTATCAGGCACGCGTGTCAATTCCTCCTGTCATCCTCTTCACCCCTCCCCTTCACGCCTCACTAGGACCGTCGGCGGTGTTGCGTGGGTTTGAGGATTTCCCTACTCGGCGGGGGTTGGGAATAGCAGGCTTAAAGAAGCGTACGCTGAAGTGAGATAATAAATGACGTGCGTCATTTATTCAGTCGACAGTGGCTCTGGTGTAACGTTGCTAGTTACACGCCACGTCGTACAAGAGGTGACGTTACAAGATACAAATTACACAATTACACGCAACTGAGTCTGAGAGTTACTGAATTACCGTAGCACAAGTTTACAAAAGGAATGTTACACGAGGTTGCGTTATACAAGTTTACGAATGTTACGTGGAGAGGTGCGTCGAACAAGTTTACAAAAGAATTGTTACACGGGGTTGAGTTGCACAAGTTTACAAAAGAATTGTTACACGAGGTTGCGTTGCACAAGTTTACAAAAGAAAATGTTACATGAGGGTGTGTTGCACAAGGTTACAAAGAATGTTACAAAGTCACTAACTATTCCGTATTATCGTGTCCCTAGGCTTTTCTGAGCCTGGTTACTCAACGAGGGGTGAGGGTGATTGGAGGCGGCCAATCCCGTAAATCTGCGTATTGAGGCGGTGCTCGCGTCCACGGCAGTGGAGCGCGGACCGCAGCTAAATTCGCTCAAGAGTTCCCTTACGGGGAGTGTCAGCGCCGGAGCGACTGAGATTAACAAAAGTTCTGTCCTCGGGAGTCGGCCCGTACCGGATAATGCACCTACCCCGCGGACCAAGTGTGGTACAGGGGGGGGGGGTGTGATATTTATGCGGCCGGATTAGGTCCTGGACCGAAAAGCTGGACCGGGTACACACGGAGAGATTATTAAAAGTGTTTGAAGAATGACTATATTTACCAGAAGTGAACTCGGTGTGGACAAAGGATGATGTCTCTCCGTGGGACGTGCGTCCACCCCGGTCCACGAGTCGCGTTGAACTGGCGTCATGTCATGGCGTCCGGCCGAGGCTCGGTGGCTCTCGCGCCAGGGTTGACCTCATTACGTTAATTTCTGATCTGATAAGTTAATAAGAGAATTTAATGATGCTAAATTCTTATATTAATTATAAAGGCTGAATTAAGGTCATTTGTCCCTTCTATGAATTGAAAGTTATTATATTTAAGAATTTTTATGTTTGAATGTTTTACGTCACACCAGCGACTGTTCGTCTCTTGTCAGATTGCTCTGGTGGGGTTAATGACGCAACACAAGGTTTGAATAATTCTGTCATAAGGTCTGGTTGATTGATTCCGGCAGAAGGCCGCCAGGGAAACACTCATACGCGTATTGCTGTAGTTACACACGTGAGTGCCCGGGCACTCCTACGTCGCACTTCCGTCAACCGACTTTAATTACTACGTAATATAGTTTAATAATTAGTGTTTGTTTTTATAACGTGGTTGATTGAAGTCTGTTTATTTGGGGGAGGCCGGGTTCTACCTTAGTTGTTGGTGGCTCGCCTGACTCGGGTGGGCCATGGCTAGGGGCGCGTTCCGTTAGCGGGGTGAATACTGGCGGTTGCAGGTCGGGCTTTAGGGTGGCCTTCGGTCGGACGACGTCAAGCCTATGTGAGTTAATAAATGTAGGTATCCGGGACCGAGGTGTACTTCGCTTTTAAGCAAGTCATAAATTCATTTCATTCGTCTGATCCATCGTCAGATTGTGCAGAGCTATGACTCAATGCCTTCGACTTCTTATGGACAGCGAAACAATTATGTACAGGGGTTATATTCCCAAATTTAGTTTGTAAGTTACAGAGCTATCACGCTCATATACAGGGTTACCATACCCATTTACAGGGGTTACAATCCCCATTAGTCACTGAGTGCTCAAGGACGCATTTCCCTTGTTTCGGCCTCGGTGCTTTTCGGCCTCCCTCACAGCGCCCATTTTGTGTTCCTACACGATATCCAATATCTGAGATCAACGGGATGAATTTCATTTCATTAATATAACAATGGCATAAATAGTTGTAAGCTTACAGGTACTTTAAGGTTAAGCTTTAAATTTAATATTTTATTTATTAAATGATTTTAAGGATTTATTTTAAATAATTCAAACCAAGTTTAAATGGACTCTATTTAATTATTAATCTTGTCTTGGACTTATAAAGTGTTACAGTCAAAGGTCATTGAATTAATTCTGCTTTATTACAAGTAGTAGGGCAACAGGCATCCTTTTTTGCTTAATAATAATATAATCAATCATATTAAAATACGTATTCCCCAGAAATTAAGCAGCTACGAGGTGACTAGTCTCATTTTAATATTTAAGGTAATCACCGAGAAGGGTGAAATACTTTCAACCCCCAACGAGAGGCCCACTTAATTAATTTGGGTATGTTTGAGCATCCCGTTTCTAGGCTAGCACAAGCTAGGTAATTTAAGATATTTTAATTTTTAATTTTTACATACCTTATTTCAGAATTAACAAGCTACTTGACGTAAATAGTTTTAATGTTTTTTTTTACTCAGAAATACCTCTCTGATTATTTTTTGAATCTTCATGAATCTGGTTCCACGATTTCATATATTTAATTTCTGATTACGTTCCTTTTTTTTATAACCATAATTTGTAAAGTAAGCAAGAATAATGTTTGTAGTGTTTTTTGTTCTGATTTTGTGTTAATACTTGTACATGTTTATTTCTTTATTTTCCTTTGCACGTAAATGTGATGTACAGTGACGTACATAGAGTCTGAGCACTGAAGCTGTCACTTCTAGCCATTTTTCTTTTTTCTTTTGCATTCTACCCCAAAGTAGTATTTCTTTTACATCGTTATCGATGAGATTGTTTATTTAAATAAGAGCTACGTGACTTCCAGACGGCAAACTGGTTTCTTTTATGTGTTTTTCTAAAATAGGAGCTAGGTCAAGCTAGCCAACGAGCGGCGCAAAAGTTAGGGTCCTCTGAGCCAACGAGCCATGACCCAGGTCCTCTGAGTGAAAAATCTCATGACCATTTTCGAGTGTTCTTTGGGTTACATTCCCACCACTCATCTTTGGACGGCCTATGTTCAAACCCCCTCTTAGGCAGTGCGAAGTCTATCAGCAGTCATGGAAGATCTAACCGCTCCATTATAATTTATTCCCTTTTGATTTATAATTGTTGGTTTATTGCATTTTACATTTCTTTAAATAATTTAATTTGAGTGCGAAGAGTCGTTAATTTATCGTTTTGTTTCCAGAATACTTTAAAAAATAAATATTAGTTAATAATAATAAACATCAGAGTGGTATGCACTGAAATTTCTTAATTTGTCGAATATTTAATATTTTTAAATTCATTCTTTCCTACGGATGGTTGATCTGTTGGGGTTTTCATCCCCAATCATTTAAAATTCCGCCAAGGGAATACCACCCATAGGCCCTGTGTCACTCTGGAACTGAGGTTCTGTTTTGCCTTCGGGCAAGCAGCAAATTTGACTGTCTTCTCCATCGCCTGACTGTGCAGGGCGGAGTCCCAATGCCTTCGGCTTCTTATGGAAAGACTATTTTCAGGGGTACACAAATCCCCACCTTTCATAACTGGCACCCGACGGACCAAGTTCCGGTTCCGGCCCAGTGTTTTCGGCCCGCCTCACAGCGCACATGATTAGAGTTTTGTCACGTGACATCAGTCCCAACATCTGAGATCAATTTTCCTAATTACATAATTCACCATTAAGGGTAATATTATTAATTATAATACACCTTCGATTTGATCAACATATTTTTTTATAAGTAGTAGGATACAGGCGGACCTGGTACTAGTTCTACTGAGCAGTGTAATTGTGGTTTTTTTTTTCCCTATATGCTCCGCATTCAAGCGGGGGAGTATGTGCCATTAATTAGTAATTTCGACACGATATATTTTAAATTTTTATTATGATTTTAAATTTTTTTTTGTGTGGAAATTTTATTTGCTCTACTATAGTGTGATTTTACTTTGTTAGTCTGGTGTACTCCTCTGAGTTAAACTTTGTCTCAGTGCTCTGAAGCCCCTTTCCCATCGGCGTATCGGATATTTTGCTGGCCTAATCCCTGACTGGCAGACAGCTTACCATTTCCCCCGCCTTCAGTCACGCCTCAAGCCTGTAATATCATTTCTCTTCTTGACCCAAACTGCATAGACAAGCCTGTAGCTTGCAGGCGACCAGTTCTCAGAGACAAGCTGAGATTGGCCTTTTTCATCACGTATTAGTGTTAAGTTCGCTCCTCTGCAGGCACGACGGGACGTAGATTCCCAGCAGCGTTGCATTTTACCCTCACCCCCCCCCCCTTCTCAGTTCCAAGTAAGACCAATGACCGGTCGTAACCCCCTGGGCAACAGTGACCGTCCTCAAGGTCTCCTCGCATAAAACGAGTGCGCCAAAACTGATCGCAAGCGCTACCTAGCGACCAAGTCGCGAACTTCTCCGCTAGCCTACCCTCTAGGGCGCCAGAGAGCAGCACCTGCTTTCCCTTGAGTTATATGGACGCCGTGGGCGAGTCGATTGTTTTCAACTCAGACCCCTCCGACAGAGTTCTCTACTGTCGCCTAGTGATGCCAACTTCAAAACTCCTGCCAGAGTTTTTTTTCCGCCCGCATTCGGGCAAGTTCGGAATCTTTCGGCGGCCCAGACCCCCCTCCACCTGTAAGAGCCGGCGCCCCTTTTTAATTACGAGACGCGGTTTGCCGCGACACAGATCGGCGCGCGTCACGTTTGCAGACAGATCTCCGGCGAGCTCAGAAGACTCTGGAAGACTTCATCCGACCGCTAGCGACTATGTAATCGTCCTAAATAAGGGATGCTATCCCTCAACTAAATTCAAGTAGATTAGTCTGTCTGCATAGTGTTAGTAATTTTTTTGTTTTGAAATTTTCCCTTTTAATTTTTTAACTATGAAGAAATCATCCGCGCCTAGCCGCGCAAATCGCGAGCTACGGACCATGGCTGACTCCGCGATGGCAGCTTGAAGGCAACTTCCCTGTTTTGGTGAGTGATAATTCGCGACCTCCCCTACCTCCCCTTAGATTTTTCCGGGCATTTCTTGCCCCATGTACTGTCTGTATTCAAGTCCTAATCAGTCTTGATTTGGCTTGTTACAGTCAGGGGTTCTACCTCCCAGCGATGCACATATTCAGCTAGATTCGAGATCCAGCAACTACTGGTGGACGAATTGTCCATCAGTATGTTTTTCGGCAGTCCGAGATCCACCCATTAGAAGAAGCAGCTTCCTTCCATTCTACAGTTCGGCATTTTTAACTCCACACCTGGAAGACTCGGGTGATATGGTTTCTATTTCTATTCCCCCCCTTTTTAAAGACAAACCAGCGATAAGTGACTATCCACTTAATCCACTGATATGGTAAATTAATCAGCGACAAATTTAATGTAGTAGAACATTGCAAGTTGTAATAATGTATCAATACAATGTACTTTGTTTTAAATAATCGCGGGCCGGCCCCTTTTCGTTTTTCTTTTGTTTTTTTTTAAATCTTTGAAACTTGTTAAAACCTTTGGTATGTAAAGTAATGGAAACAAGATAATTCATCAGGGCAAATAAAACAGGGAAACTATGGATCAAGATAATCGTGTAGTTTTTATTTATTGATTTTAACGATCCACCAACTTCCTCCTTGCTTGTTACAGGAAGTTCCTAAATTTTGTTTGTTCCCCACCTCGTGCCGCCTCTGGTAAATCAATTTATTTAACTTATTTTTTTTTATCCAGCAAGTTTCCAAGGCTCTTTTTACTTAATTCAAAATAATTCAATTTTGAGGCACGAGGGGTGTTACAACATTTACACGATGTACATTCAATTACCCTACGAAATTACATTAAATTGACACTGGGCGCTCTGACGTGCCGTCACTAATCTTAAGCCCTCACGCCAGTCGAGGTTAAGGGGGAGGTCGATTGGAGGCGGCCAATCCCGAAAATTGCAAAAGCGGCGGTACCCGGGTCCACCTGTGTGGACCACGGCTCGCAGTTAAATTAGTTACAAGTCCTATGTGTCGTTGTTGCCGGTGCCTGTGCACTCGACGATTATCAAAAAGTCATTTGTGGCGGGAGTCGGCCCGTGCCGTATGCTGAAACTGCTCCGCGTAAAGTTTCGTGCGGGGAGTTTATACTTAAGCGGCTGGGTTAGGCCCTACACCATAAAAAGGACCGGGTACGCATGGGGAGTTTATGCAACGAAAAGGATTTGAGTTAATGACTATAGTTACCGGTAGTGAATTTCAGTGGAGACAAAGGATGATGACTCCCCGTGGAATGCACGTCCTCCCCTGTCCGCGAGTCGCTCGGTACTGGCTTTTGCCCTTGGTGCGAGGGGAGGCCTCAGCTTTCTCTCGCGCCAAAGTTTCTAAAGTCCTGTTATTCGGAATTTATTTAAATAACAAGAGATTGAAAGTGGCTCTAAATTCGTACATTAAATAATAAGGATTAACCTAATTTGCAGATACTCTCTAAGAATTAGATTTAACATGTTTACATAAATTAAGTGTGAATAATACGAGTCACATTAGAGACTGTTCGTCACATGTTGACTGCTCCAGTGGCGAGTTATACACAAGGTCATAATTACATTACACAATACTCTAATTAATTTAGGCTGAAGGCTGCAAGGGGAGCACCCACAAATGTATTAACTTAAATTCACATGTGAGTGACCCGGGCACTCCTACGTCGCACTTTCCTTGGACGGGGTTTTTAATAAAAAGTGGCGTTACTATTAAATTGTGTCTGATATCTAATGAACTGGGGTTGAGGTGGCTGATTAATTAAGACATGGCCCTGGGTTCTACCTGGTCATCAGAGACTCACCTGACTCGGGTGGGCCATAGCTAGGGGTTTGTTCCGTTAGCGGGATCGGATACTAGCAGTTGCAGGTCGGGCTTTGGGGTGGCCTTAGGTCGGACAATGTAAACCCCCCCTCGAGAAGCCCGACCTTGCACCGCTAGTGGCCCCGCCACGTGGGGGCACCCCCAGCTTCGGCAGCAGCTCCATCCAGGTGGTGCTCGCAGTGGCAGCAGCTGGTAGGCTCTGCGCTCTGGTCTCAGGTCGTCCCACATCGAACACCCGGGTGGTGGTCCGTTGGCATTTGGTACGGTGTGGATGGGTATGACCTCCTCTCCAGTTCCAGTATGCCGGGCGGGTTTGGAGTAGAGGCCTCCTCGTCCTCGTCGTCCAGTTCTGTCACCACAGAGGTTGTATCGGCATTGTCGTTCTGCGGTTGTGGCCTAAGGAACTCCCTGGACTCGTTCTTTGGGGGGTGCCAGTTGCTCCGAGTGCGGCTGCGGTGTCTCGCAGCCTGCAGCAGCGCGACGGTGGCCAGGGCGCCGGCCGGCAGGGGCGGCGGCGACCAAGGTCAGGTGGCTCACAACAGGCGGGCAGCAAGCACAGGCGGTGCTTGGTACGACCCGGCTCAGCCTCGCTGACATGCGGGCGCTTCGCGGCCCGTCGTGACAGACAGGTGACAGGTGTAAAGTCCGGGTGATGGTCACATTCGGTGGTGGGTCGGTCGGACATCCAGGTGTCGTGACGTCGACCTGCATTGCGCCAGGCGGATGCAGGGAGCTCAAGCGACCCAGTAGCCATGGTGACGTCATGGTGTGGCGTCCCAATGCTGCCAACTTGCGGCATGCGTGTGGCGTCTTGGGCGTTTTTGTTGTTGCATCAGATGAGCATGAAGTCGGCGTCGGCTTCGCACGCATCTGTCTCGTTTGGCACCTGGCTGTGCTTTGAAGCCAGGCTGGCACCCCGGAGCAAATCCTAGCGGCGGGGCCTCGCTCAGGCGTCTCGGTGTCAGGGTCCTGGACATTGCGTCGTACAGCGTCCTGTTTGTGACTGTGCACTCAGGTGGCGGTGACGAAGGCAGCATGACGTCGAAGCCAGGTGGTGGCGACAATGTGGTGCGACGTGTCGGCGCTGAGTCTGGCGGAGTCCGTGATGAGTTGTGTGACGGAGACGACGCGGGTTGCGTCGGAATGGACTTTCGCGGCATCGGGACGGCAGTCAGGTGCGGTGGTGAGGCCATTCCGCCGTCGGGAGGTGTCTCCGACACGAGGCGGGTTCGGGACGGTGTGGCAGACTGCGGGGGGATGGTGGGCGTCGTGTGTCACTCAGTTGGCTTCGGCGGGTAAAGCGTCATCACAGTCCGGATGAGTGGCGTCAGGTCGACGAAACGTGGTCTCGCTGGTGACGGTGTGTTCGGACTGGTGTCGGGAGGCGTCAGGTCTACGAGAGGTGCTGAGGCTGGTGATTCCGGGACAGGATGCGGCGGGAGTGGGATTGCTGGTGTCAGGATGACGGGCGTTGGTGTCGGGATAAGTGGCGTCGGGTCGACGAAACGTGGTCTTGCTGGATGGCTCAATTGGTGAATTTTTATTTTCTGCTTTGCACTGTCCCCAGCCATCAGGAACTGACAGAAACTTGCATTGTGACAATAGCGACTGAGCGCCCAGACCACCCTGTTCACGCGCTAGTGCCTCTGTGCTGGACTGAACTTGGCATTGATGTACCCTACTCTACGACTCTACATTCGCCAGTTTTAATTTATTGTGACAGCACTGCTCCCATGCCATCTCGATTGATTTAAGTCTACACATATATGGTACAGTCAGGCCACATTTGTGGTACCTGTACATGACAGTTTCTCAACTGTATTCTTTTCTTCTCAAACAGCACCTGTAACTGCTCGGTTCAGTGGTATTAGGTCTTTAAAGATGTATTTCATATGTAATTTTATTGATAGAGGAGTTGACGCCGACCGCCAATGCTCCTCTATGTCGCATAGACCGCTATGCCTCATCAACGTCTCCTAGAAGCGTGTGCACCGAACGCGCCCGTGCGCGCAGCTAAGTGTAGTGCGTGCGTCGAGGCGAACGCCATACAACGAGTGCTACACCGGCGCAAGGATCCGGCCGGGTGTGGCATATCCTTCCGCCGCACTACAACAAATTGTTATAATTATGTTTTTCCACAGGATTTTATTAAACATTATTTTTTATTAATTAATAATTAAGTCTTTGCAAAATCATGTTTAAATGTGCGATTTGTCCCGAACCTGGCCGGTTCAGTTTCCCGCGAAATTCACACGTTTCCGCGGGAGGGCTGGCGGGGGAGGGGGGTCGCGCGCGGCGACACCTGCAGTGTCCTTCCGGGAGCTCGAGGGGCCGGCAGCCTGCGCGCAACGCGGAACCTTCAACCTTTGCATTCACCGACATGTAGTTTTTCAATAGTGTAGTTTCTCTTAAACCTTTTACGTACAGTTCCGCGGTCGGCCTACATTTACCATGACGTACTTAACTTAATTCATCAGTGCTCCGAAATGAGTGTTCTACGTCATACGTAAGTACTGTGGGGAGATGATGTGGATTTACGTCGGCGCTTCACGCCCAACCTAGCCTACCGGCTACCTAGTTTTGGCCCGCACGGGGCAGCCAGCAGGCGACGCGTGCCATCAAACTTTATAACGAGTCAGTCCCTGGGACACACCTAGGCACCACGTAGAGTCGCCGGAGACACGGGCCTACGTGTTGCTAGCCCAGTTTAATTAGAGTTAGGTCATAGTGTAGTGTATTGTGCGTCAGAAATCATGTGCCATATCAGAGTGTATTTTTTGGTAACTATCGCATCACGTGTACAAGTCCGCCCCTCACGCGCATAACAATCGTGAGCCGCCACTGAGGAAGTGAGCTGCGCGTGTGACTAGTCGCGTCGGGCAAACAGTTACGGCCAGAACGGGCAGCACCATGTATTGGGCTGTGCTGTATTAAATTCACCAATTATCTTCAGAAGTTTTGTGTTATTATTCAGGCGTCCCGAGCGGCCATAACAGCTCGGGGGGCCCTACTGCGTTGACCCCTACCTCTAGCCACAAGGCCGAACCTTCCCTGAGATCTCGAACTGAACAAAAATCACGTCTAAATAATCGGAGGTAGTGGGGACGGCGTCAGAGTATGCTTATGTGTTATTTAAGTCTGTGAATTTACATATTATTTCCGGAATGTATTATGGTAACTAGTCGATCTATCTGTCCAAGTCTATCATTTGTGTCCCTTGTGTTTTAATGTAATGTTTTAGAAAGACCAGTTAATTGTTGTCTGCTTTGAAACCACATTGGCAATTAGGTTTCATAATGGTTGCCATCACTGTGAGCTCTTTTTAACGACCTGAAATTTAAGTTACTAACGTACATTTATAATATTTCAGTAATGACTTAAATACCAACTTATAAGTCGAATGGTGTATATATGTATACCAAGGCGATTTTGTATGTATACGATGTTATAATGTCAGTATTGGATGTAGGAAACCTATGTTTTATTTTTATATGATTATGTTAGCCTCTGTGCTATTAACAACAATAAATAAATAAAATAAAAATATCATATACTCTATCGTTTGACACAGGTATTAATGAATACCAGAATCAGTTTACAATATTGATTAATTATAAACAATATAATACAAAAAATTAAAAAAAACAATAATTTCTATGCTAATAAATGAGAGTTACTATCTTCCTCAAACGTTTATATACATTGTCATTGGGTTTTACTGAACCAATCAAGGCAAACCACATAGGGTTGTCTGCCAGGCTGGATGACATAATAACAATGGCAACTGTCAGCGCGTGGTGCTTGTCAGGATTAAAATTGCTATCTTTATTTTGTTTATGCAGTGTTTTAGCTGGGTAAGTAAAAATTTTGATTCCAGAGAAAATGGTGTCATAAAATCTGTACTAATTTTTATATACATATTTATTATCTTCAATATTTTGTCATATATGTTGCTTTGGTTAAGCTGTAAAATAAATATAATTATCAGGTTTGTAGAGTTTTAACTAATTTGGTATCGAGTCTCCCCGGTCAGTTATACTTTTCGACATTTGTTAGATAAACTATATCGTGAATGTGATAAAGACAGAGATAAAATAAATCCTGAAATAATTTTTAAAGCTTTACCTTTCAAAATGGGCCCAGTTAAACTTGTGGTAGGACATTCTACTGTTTTTCCTGATGATTACAGCAGCATTATCTATCAAATGTTACGGGTCAGCAAAGTAAAATGCCTTCATATTTCTCTATTACTTCACCATTCCTCATCCTTCACTTTATTCCAGTTTTCTTCTCTCTCCTCCACTCCTTTAACTATATGCTCTTCGTATCTCTCATTGGTCTTCCATGTGTACTTCAACTTCCATCATTTTCCTAGGCAGCCTCTCTTTTCCCATTCTCTGGACATGGCCATGTCATCTCATACTTGTGTTTCCCGTGATCTCAGTCAAGTCCTGTCCTGATCCTTGTAACTGCCGACATATTCCTCATAAACATAATTCCTATTGCTGTGGTCTTCTGAGCAGATCTCTCATCTACACTCCAAGTCCCTGTTCCATAAGTGACTATGGTCACTATGAGCACTAGCCATGTGTAAGTGCTTAATTTATTGTCTCTGAGACTTTATCATTTTAGCACTGAAGCATGTAAAAAGGTTGAGTTAGGCGATCCACGGTGAGCAAAATAATTTGATAGTTGTGCTGTTTTAGGGGTTATCTAATAATGTAAAGATAAAATTCTTAGAATGTTGTTTCTGCCAATATTTCTTAACCATGTAAAATAGGTATGTTAAAAAAATTACAAAAATTTAATTTTTCCTGTTTTTAATTTGAAATTTCTTGGAGTGTGAGCAGAACATGTACGAAGAGCAGAGTGGTGTAAGTTAGATATGTCATAGATGGAAAATGTGCTTTTATAAATAACCAAACCAAGATCAGGACCTCCAAAAATTCCCGCGTATAGAAGCGCTTCTGCGACTGTGGTTGGTGCATCAGATGGCTTGTAGCATTAACATTTGCATGCTAGTGTTGCATAAAGTAAATCTCTGCTGTGAAAACTAATACCGCATACTATATATAAACTGTTCTCTTTGTCTTTCAGGAGGGATTTCTACTCCATCTTGGGTGTATCTAAAAGTGCGAACACTAATCAGATCAAGAAAGCGTACCGCACGCTGGCCAAAGAGCTGCATCCGGACAAAAACAAAGACGATCCGGATGCGTCCCAGAAATTCCAAGACTTGAGTGCGGCTTACGAGGTCCTCTCCGACTCGGAAAAGCGGCGGACCTACGATCAATGTGGGGAGGAGTGTCTGAAGAAAGATGGCATGATGGATTCCGGAAATCCGTTTGCCAGTTTCTTTGGGGATTTTGGTTTCTTTGGGGGCGGAGGAGGCAACCAACATGAGACTCCAAAGGGTGCAACAATAACCATGGATCTTTATGTAACTTTGGAAGAGTTGTACAATGGTAATTTTGTAGAAGTAAGTATTGTTTTCTTAACGAAGTTTGCGTGATTTTTAGCCTTAAATAATTGTTTCTGCAGGTATTCATACAATTTTGTAGATAATGAACCATGGTCAGAACAACCTTTATTTATTATTATTGTTATTGTTATTAACTCTGATGTTTCACTTTTGATTTCCAAATTGTCCAGCGTTTCTGATGAGAAATATAGAAAGGGGAGGGATATGTACAAGGTAGGTACAGCATAGTTCCTTGTATGCTTGTATTTCAGTAGTGGTGTGATGAGATCTTTTAAAGGAAGGCATTTAACAATATTTAATTTTATTTTACAATAAAAGCAAGTTTTTGATTTTGAATTAAATAGAGGAAATCGGAGCTATATTTTTTTTAATACATGATAATATGAATCCTTTTTTGCATATAAAATTTTCGTAGCATCCTTTTCCCTTCATGCTTCAATATAGATTTTCCTTGAAATGACATTTCAGTCACCACAAAACTGTTAAAGTTAGTTGGCTCTTAATTAAAAGATATACGTAGTTCACTTGTAATTATTAGGTATCATGTAACTAATAGTTTCGTAACATAGAATGAAAGGTTGCTGAAGCATGTCGTGTTAACGGTGAATCATAAAGGGTTTTGTGTAGAAAAGATAAGCCTACCTTAAAAATATTTGAATTTTGAAATTTAATCCAGCCATCTACGAGCTGTCTCGCCAGGTTGTGAAAATCACCCAAAACTCTGCAAAATAAACAGTAACGACGCTGGAAGTTACGGAACCTTAATTTCCATTAAACTTTTGCTTTCATTTTGATTTTTGATGCCCCATTTCAGTGTAGTTAGAGACTGTCCACGTAAGTCACGCTTAAATTATCTTTGATATGAAATGTTTGGTTTTTCTAACATAAAAATCTGCATGATCCTGCGAACAGAGATATATGTTTTTGGATTATGTTTAGTTTTGCTTAATATTTATTTTTAAAAAAGTTGTAAGAAAACTTTATTACAGGGTCCTGAAAAAGTTATCAGTATGTTTGGTACTTATAGATGCTCTTCTCATGTGCTTATGGTGCTGGGAAAAAAAAAAGCACATGAGGGTAGAATATGTTTCCCAGAGCTTGAGTGACAATTCACAGCCTGGGGCAACGTAGGTCTACTGAGGGAGTAGATTCTTTTCGCAGCTGAACTACGGAATAAAGATTATTTTTAGATAGCAAGTCTTTGCTGTATAATGCTAGATTTTTTCAGGGAGATGCCGTAACATTGTTTGTATTGGCGAGAAAAATAGTTCGCAACGTGTCTGCATTCTTGTGCATTCAGTGACTGGGAACGTTGTTGCAAGCAAGTGTCGATTGTTATAGCTTAATAAGTGACAAATCAGGCAACAGTGTGGAAAGAAGTCTTCTGGCCAAGTATTTGTGCTTGGTGGGCAAGAGATTTCCTGTGGGAGTTAGTCAGGGGAAGTCGGGGAATTTGTTTGAAATCCTGCGTAAGGCACAGACAGGGGCGGCTTCAGGGCTAGGCAAATCTGACAACCACCAGCTCCCCCCGACTAGCAAGGCCCCACACTGGAGCATTAGATTTTTGTGTTTTCCTTGTTTGTCTAGTTTTCCGTTTAAAATGTGGTCTTTAATGGGGAAAGGAAAATTAAATTGTTATAGCATGTACCTAGTTCAAAGTGTTGACCAGTGCCCATTTCAGTTCATGATTTCGTAGCAGAAAAGCTTTAAAAATTTTATTTCCTGATATAAAGACGCAATTTCATTGTAAGAGTTTGTAAGACCAACTCTAGGATAACTTCTCAGGAAAGAAAATTAAAATTTATTACGATAAATTGGCAACACCATCGTTGAAATTTAGATTCCAGATTGGCTTGAAGAAAGATTGGTTTGAAAGAGTTTATTTTGAATATTTTCTGGTGGAAGGCCTGGGAGATATTGCATACACCCCATTCCTTCTGGCAAGGCATTGTGACCTCGTGGAAGTACATGGCAAAAGCCCAGCTAAGTCCAGGGCCGCCTCTGGGCATTGAAATTCCCCATGCCAGCAATGTGAAGGGAAAATGTCATGGTCGAGTTTGCCAGCACCCAGCCACTGAAGGAATTATTATTTTTTTAAATGGATGCTTTAATGCATTGTTAAACACTAATACTATAACATGGCATATACCTGGTTCTATTACATTCAAAAAGAAATATAGAAAGAGGTGAGAGAACTAGACCTGTTATGGGGATTGTGAGGGTTGGATTGTCTTTCTTTCTGTGAGAAAATGGCAAAATAAAAAGAAAATATCTAAAATAATTAGTCAAGAAATTCAGGGATAAGTCAGGTAAATTTTACTACAGATTCATGGAGGCACCTTGTTGAAGCTAAGAAAATATTAAAAATATTCATGAAATTTTTGATGTATAAACATCTTAGCTCTCAGTATATGGCATATGGTAGGAGTAATTTCGTGAAAATGGAACTGAAGTCAATGAATGAAAATGTGGGACAAAGATGGACCCATGTGCAGCAACATAAACATGTATATAGTCACTGTTGTGATAATTAAGGTACTATACCAAACATATTGGTGTGCCAAATAAAACTTTATGATAGTGAAGCTACCCTGATATATATTTGTTAAAACTAAAATGTTTAAAGTAAAAAGTAATCTCGAGTTTGAAAATACATTACAAGAATGGCATTACACTGCATTGATACATAGTCTGCTTCCTAAACTCAAATTGTCCCGGTAGCTTAGTGGTAGAATGTGTGCTAGTTAAACTAAAGGGACGTGGTTCAAAAATTAGTGGAAAATTTTTAAAAACATTTTTTTTAATAACGTTATAATACAATTATATTGTATTATAATAATTTTAATTCAGCTCAGTAAGGTTAAGGTTTGTAGGAAGTATTTACAGACTGATTTCAGTTGTTTAAGCATTAGATAACAAATGTACAGACATATACTTAGTGTTATATATGTTTTAAAATGTTTCATGTTAATATTTTAGTAATGTATAACTTCTAACGTATGGGGAAACTTTATAGTATTAACTGTTTGATGAATTTTTACCAGATGGGCAGTATTTTAAAAATTCCTGGTAAAAAATCAGATCTAGAGCCAGGGTTTAGTATTTGTTCAAGTCTTTTTTGGAGCTGTTTCATTGTATAGTTTAACCTTTCGCTCTGAAAATGAAATGGTTTAATAGTCGATGTAGCTGCTCCGGCACCCAACAAATTCTAGTAGCGGGTGCGGAACTACTTGTGATTTACGTCCAGAAATTTAGTTTAGAGCACATCACTGGCAAGTACTGAAGTACTCGCTCACGTTTTTCCCCTCTTATTCCACAAAAATACCTGGATTTTTTTGAAAGTGCTTATTCACTTGTGCGAGTATTCCTCATGCTGGTATCCTTGTCTTCTATGACAGTAGACAAGACAGGGTGATGTTAACTCTTGAACTAGAGCTCCTAGATTATGTGTTAAGTCACAGATTCAATCTCTGTCCTGTTAATGACTAAGATTCACGAGCACAGAGTTGGCATCTTGGTGATTGGGAGCCAACTATAATCATTACAATTTTATCTTCCCTTTTTCCCCTCCCTCATCCCTGCATATATCACTCAAGAAACAATGCAACATAAGTTCAATTATATTTTGGAAAATGTTTTCGGAAAAGGAAAAAAATTCCATAAAATATACATTACAAAAATATTGTTAATTGTATTTATGATGTATGACATTAAGAACAGTAACACTAGCTCTACTCTAAAGTTTAATTATTGACTACTTGAATAATTTAATATATGAATGTAAGAATTAATTCTTCTTTTATAATTCAGATGCTTTGGTATTTAATACCCTCAAATGCCATTTCGAGGATCACTATGCGTGTAATTAAAATGTCAAATGAGTCTTGTACCAAACTGTAGATAACTGTTATCACCCAGTGGTTTATGTAGATCCTGTCTGGCAAGCTTACGGTTGCACATGTTGGTCATTCCAGATAAGATAATGTATTTCTGACATTACCTCCAATTCTAAACTATTTTCATCATTATGTGTTTGAAGCAGATATTCATTGCTGTCGGTTAGTTTTATTCAGAGATCATGTTGTTTTTGGTCAACCTGAAATGTCACCCATCATTAAGGTTGGTTTAGAAAATTTCCCCTCCTTGAATTTTTCTGGTTACTCCCTTGAGCTCGGAATTAGTATTTGATGTGATGTTTTGTACAATAGCCCCTCTCCTGGAGTCTCCGCCTGCTCTCGTGGATGAGTGATGGGGATCGTGATTGTTTGCCTCCCGCCAGGTGACTCGGAATAAGCCCGTGATGAAGCCGGCGCACGGCACCAGGAAGTGCAACTGCCGGCAGGAGATGGTGACCAGGCAGCTGGGCCCCGGCCGGCTGCAGATGATGCAGCAGACTGTCTGCGACGAGTGCCCCAACGTGAAGTGAGTGCCTGCTCCGAGTGTCCTTCAAACTCCTCGAGCATGTGGATGGTCATGTAGCAGGGATGTCGGAACAGGGGGGGCAGCAGGGGCGAGTCGCCCCCCTCTTATTCCCGGAATAAATGTTTGGTTCTAGCAGAATTTTTCTCAACCAGTAGTTACAAACGTTGCATTGGTGATCACATTGATTAGAAAATCAAATTTATGATTGTCAATATACTGTAAAATGATTGCAAATTCCTAGATAGTATTTTATTTAAATTGTACCACATCTACTGTCAGAGTAGTATTTAATACATACTCCGTCATCAAATTCTTGGAATGGTATATTTAAAATTTTGGTTCGGAAACTCATTAAATAGCACAATTTTGCATCTAAAATTCCAAATTTTTCCGGGGGAGGGCCCCCCCCGACCCCCCGCTCTAGTACTGAGGTAAGTGTGATACATCTTTTCCCTCCCCCCCCCCCCCCCCCCCCCCCCTAATTCATGAAAACGTACCGACGTCCCTGTCATGTAGTCAACACTTATTGGGCTGATCAATATTATTTTACTTAAAAAAAAAAAATCTTAGAAAATAACGTAAATTACTAAAGCATCAAGCTTATTGGCCAAGGGCCACAGGTATTCTTGAATAATCTGATATTCAAGTCAAGATTTAAAATAAAATAATTTTTTGATTATTTGTTACCAATGGTCTAAGTAGATTAACATCTATGAAGCCAAGAAGACTTATTAAGAAATTGGGATTTGTTTATTGCTTCATAGTACATAGATGCATTTTTTTTATTACATGTAATAAATAGTGCAATTATGATTACAAATTACTAAAACATACTTTGTTTTTATATAGCTTATCAGTTTGATCAAAAACACTTTTCCAAATCAAAATTTTCCAAGGTTAAGAAAATGCATTGCCAATTTTTTTTTAATGGATTTTCACAACACTATTTTATTTTTCCATAAATAATTCTATATTTTTCATTTTACTGTATTTTGCATCAATTTTTTTTTTCTAGGACTCAAGTAAAGTTTGAAGAAAACAAATTTCATTGTGTTGTTACAAGTGGGGGGGGGGGGGGGGGGGAAATGGGTTCATAAGGATAGTCCAGTTAATTTTATGTAGTTTTATTTCCTGCTAATATTTAAATTACTAATTAAATAACTCCACTTAATGTCTGTTCACAAATCACTAAATATCTGTCCAGTCCAGTAACACAGTTCACACTCCTCGCTGGAGCTAGGCTCAACAGTGGTTTGCGCCTTACCACACACAGTCTCGTGGCACTAGAACACACTCGCACGGACCTGTCGCTCCACGTCGCGCCACTTTCAAGGAGCTCTTCGCCGAACTCGCACTTCACTCACCTCTCCTGTTGGAACTCTGCGGAGGCCGGTGTCACTGCTTTTGTACTCGTTGGTTGTTTTTTTCTGGAACTGACTGGAGTGGTTGTGACGTGTCGCGCCATCCCGGGCCAACCTGATGCTCGAAACATCCATGCAGCGGCCGCGGTAAGTCCGCGGAATTCTCAGGCCGCTAAGGGATATATGGCAGCGCCCAAGAGGCAGGGGGGTGGCGAGGCTAGGCTGCCCTAACCCCGAAGGTATGCGTGCGTGACATCAGTGGCTGTCCGGGAGCACTGGCTGGGCAGACTGTCAAGCAGGTACCTGGCTCGCACCGCAGCCTTGGTTCCAGCACGCTTTGTGACAGAATGTCTGAATTCGATTCAGAAAAGTTTTGATATTCATGAATAAATTTATACCAATTCAAAATTTAAATCAAATAAAAAACACATTCTTGTCATGTTCAGGCTGGTGTTGTTCTTACATGTTCAGGCTGGTGTTGTTCATGTTCAGGCTGGTTTATTACATGTTCAGGCTGGTGTTGTTCTTGCATGTTCAGGCTGGTGTTGTTCAGGCTGGTGTTGTTGTTGCCATGTTCAGGCGGGTGTTGTTGCCATGTTCAGGCTGGTGTTGTTCTTACATGTTCAGGCTGGAGTTGTTGTTGCCATGTTCAGGCGGGTGTTGTTGCCATGTTCAGGCTGGTGAACGAGGAGAGGCTGCTCGAGATAGAGATCGAGCAGGGCATGGTGGACGGCCAGGAGATCAAGTTCGTGGCGGAGGGGGAGCCGCACCTGGACGGCGACCCGGGCGACCTGGTGTTCAAGGTGAAGGCGGTGCCGCACCCCACGTTCGAGCGGCACGGCGACGACCTCCACACCAACGTGACGGTGTCGCTGCAGGACGCGCTGGTGGGCTTCACGGCCGACGTGCGGCACCTGGACGGCCGTGTGGTGCAGGTGGCGCGAGACAAGATCACCTGGCCGGGGGCGCGCATACGCAAGAAAGGGGAGGGCATGCCCAACTACGACAACAACAACCTCCATGGCAACCTCTACATCACCTTCGACGTTGAGTTCCCCAAGGCAGAGCTGTCCGACGAGGAGAAAGAAGGTAGCTATGTATTTTCAGTTCTATATTTTCTAATGCTAATGAGTTCTGGAAAACATTGGAAAGCTGGAAATGTCTGGGAAAACCTGAAAATGGTAGGGGAATCCTGGAAAATGACAGAGGAAACCTGTAAACACCAGGGGAAATATGGAATCACCAAGGGAAATCTGGAAATGATAGGTATAGCTTGGAAAGTTCAGGGAAATCAATTAAATCACTCTAGCTGTAAATTTAAATTGAGATACAGCGCCAGCTATTTTAAACAGCGACAGCTCATTGAAGTAATGAATATAATTTTTAGGAATGTTGCTTTTACAATCTAAAATTTACAGATTTTGGCCGGAGTAAGTGTGGGAAATAGGCTATGTACGTCTTTTGATCTCTACTTTTTCCTTTATTTAAATTAATTGCTGTGTTGAATTGTACTCTACAGCAAGCGTTTTCTGTAAATGTACACGGCGCACCAATGAGTTACATCCCATGATTATATGAATCAACGGGTATAGTATGTACCTATCAAACATGTTCTGTTAGACTTAAATTACATTTTCTAAATAAAATTACAAATTAGAGGTTAACGACTCGGCATTGGGGTTACGTTAAGACTTTGAAGGTGATGAGATGAAACTGGAGAATCAATGGATTGGATTAGCGGGGGAAAGGAAGTGCCCTGATAAAACCAACCGATTCATGGTAATGTTCATTGTGTTTCCTACTTGTGAAAAATCTGGGTTTGACCACATCGGAAAATGAACCCGCACAACCACAGTGGCCCTCAGAAAATATTTTGATAATACATTTTCATAATTTGATTTTTCCCAAATTCATTTGTTCATCCGGATTTGGTTATCCTGGAATATCTGCGTTACCAATTGATCAAACAAGATTCAATGAACATGGTTCATACCATTTAAAGATTATAACTTTTTGTTTGTTCGTATTTCATTATTTATTAAGTGAGGTAGGTTTTTTTTTGTGATCTGCAAGATAATATTTTACATTAAATTGTAAATAACATGTAAAACCTTTTTGTGAATGTATTTTTCCTGAAAATAGGAGGAAAAAATATTTTTGAATTACAGGATGTTCATAAAAGAATGTCCCATTTTTAATGATATGTATTTTATAACAGTTTAATTTGGAATATTTACTACAAATCATACATAAAATTGAAGGTAAACTAACAAAGTTTTTCTTACAATTGTTCAATATGTTCACCTTTAGTTACATGGCATACATCAAACCTAAAGTCCAATTATTCCCACACTTTGGTTAACATGTCTGGAGTAATAAAAGCAATATCCTCTTCAATTATGTATCTCAACTCTGGCAGATCATTAGGTAGCAGCAGAACGTAGACAAAATCTTTCATAAAGCCCCAAAGGAAAAAATCACATGGCGTTATGTCAGGTGAACGTGGAAGCCAGTGAAAAAAGAGCTCTGTCATATCGACCATTATGACCAATTCAATGGTCAGGGATTTTGATGATTAACCACTCTCGTACAAAAGATTTCAACAGGGAGGGGCCCCATATTGTTGCAGAATAAATTTTACAAGTTCATCCTATGCTAATTGGGGGAGTGAGCCGTTCTTTCGATCTGCAAGCGAGAAAACAACAAAGCAGTATTCATGCATGCGCTTATCTAAAACGGTTTGAGTTGCTCTTTAATTGTAACATTGAACCAACACACTATATACCTTACAGTTTATACTATTATAATTTATAATTGGGTAATTCTTTCATGGACATATTGATACTGAGCTTAGAAAATGGTTCCTTAAAATAACTACTGATATTTTTCTGCCTCTCATTTAGGGTTTGTTTGATTTTTGGTTTTACAAGACTATTAAACAAAGAAGTAGAGAAATTTTGGCTTCTCTTGGAATAGGTACTGAAACACTGCTAGCAAATTTTGCAAAAAAATAGTGGAAACGGTGCTTGACTCTGTTTCGTTTTCTTTTTGTAGCAATCAAGAAGATTCTCAAGCAAGGCTCCACAAAGAAAGTGTACAATGGACTACACACGTTTTAACGTCAGACCTCTAAGTGAATTCGGAGCTGCGTTTCGACTTGAAATTCCTCGCTGAGCTCTTCATCTGGCATGAAGTAGCAAGTACAAACATTTCTTACTGTTGATTCCAACTGTATGCAGTGAAGATATCCTCCCCCTTTGTCACTTGATTTTTTGCATCTTGTGACGTGCGTCTATGAACCGGGTTTGGAAGATGTGTTTCAAAATGTTGTGTGTGATTTGTAAATTGGGCATTGAAACTTTACTGTGAAAACTTTGTGTGCTTGTGCGTGTGTTTGTTTTATGTATTCAGTAAGGAACATGTAATGTGAATTTAATAGGACAGAAAAATTTTAGACCTTGTGACAGAGCTATCGAAGTACCACTTGTTAAGTTATTGTTATCGAAATTACGGAACTACATATTTGATTAGAGTTGCTCAACAAATTTTTAGTGTTCTCAGTGTGATTTTCTTGAAAGAGTGGCTTGTTTATCAGATGTTCTTTAAAAAGAAGTACATACATTGTTTTTTTGTTATTTTGATGTTTTAATGAAATATTTTAAGTTCCTGACCCTAGGTTTCCAGTTTTATTTAGTTAGCCAGAAAAAGTTTTCCTGAATGTTATGTACAAGAAGATACTTAATTTTTAGTGTGTTGAGATGACAATCTGTCTGGTTTCTTTGAACAATCAAATGGGGTCAGTGATTTGAGATGGTCCATTTTTCTATTTCACTCCACCTCTAATGGCCTCTGTGCCAATGAAATGGTAAAAACACCCCAATTTTTTCTTTTGAACAACAAAACTTTGAAATTATGTGCACCACATGATTAATTTGCTAAACAGGATTTATATACAGGGTTCCCGCATATAGAGAAAATATGGAAAATTGGGAAAATTCTGAGAACTGGAAAAATTGTCTTCAAAACCTGTTAAACACTAGATAAATAGAACAAATTTTGAAGTTAACAAGCTGTAATAGTAATTTTTAATACTAGTGTGTTCCTCAAATGTCTTTAAGCCAGTCTGTATTTTAATGAAAAATTGCGTTGGTGAAAAATCTGTTTTCATCATTAATTAAACTTAAGAGATGCAATCAATGAATGAACTGATTATGGATGTAATGATTTGAAGCACAATCAAATGCCAATAGACCTGGTTACAATCATTAATGTGTTTTAAATTTTGACCAAATATAGTGGTTTTATGTTACACATTGGCAGCTTGGATTGCATCTAAATGATAACATATTCTGCGGTAAAAGATTTTATGGTCACTTTGACAGGTGCATGGTTTGAATGTAATCCAGTGAGTATGTGCAATTTAATATAGTTGATTATCCTGCAAGATTTATGAGGCAAGGAAAATAAGGAAATTGTTTAGAGTAAGAGAGTGGGAACCTTGTATGTATAGTCCATCTCATGCTTAAAAAGCAGTGCAGAGCAATTGGCACCCACTGTTCCTATATTGATACAACCCAGCTTGCTATCATTAAAATTATTAATTTTCTATACCATTGATAATTATAAAAAGTTAATTTTTATTTTTTAAATTTTACTATTTGTTGATTTTTCTGAGACCATAACATAGTGTACTTTGACAGTATTAATACAGTTGTGTACATTCTAAAAAAAAAAATTACCAATTCTAAATATCAATTATTATTTCACAGGAAAAAAAAAACTATATCAGTTGGTCACTATCAATATAACAAGGCATTCCATTTATTATATGCTATGGGAAAACACAGACAAATTTTTAATACTTAATGGTATAAAATAAAAAGATGCCAAAATTTGTTGAAACAAAGATGGTGTCTTTCAGTACATTTCCTTAGAAGTAAGAATTGAATACTATCAGATGATGCTCTTCATGAAATACAACACTATTAGTTCCTATACATCACCACTTACAGAATTTTTTTTCTAATAAGGCACAAATTTGAAACCATTTTTATCTACCAAAAATCTGATAGTGCACTATCATTGGCAATTATTGAGATTGGATGTAAGTTCACAACCAGTGTTGCAGCATGGTATTTTGAGATGGGTGTGTTCAAGTATGTGGGCCTGTATATAATTAATGGGTCTGTAGTCTTTATTCACAAGGGAACATTTTTTTGAAAACCGTATGCTATAAATCTTACAAATGAAGTTAATGTTTCATGTTATTGCTGTGCTTGATGCTGCTTTGAATCCTTATGAATGATCACTGATAGCTTTGATAACGTTGCATCCTGGGTAAAACAAAATCAGTTCACAATAAACATGGGTGTACTGTAGTCATTCATCGACTGGAATTTTTTAACATTTCATTTTGAGATATTACAAAACTGAGTATCTGTAAATGTTAGTAAGTCTACTGTTAGTTGTGAATGAAATTAATGTGTAAATTATGTGTGAGTTTTGAGTAAAATGGCCTTAGGTTGTACTTAGATTAATACATTAAAAATTGTTATGTTAGAAACATTAGTTTTACAATGCTGGAAAAGTCTAGTTAGATGTAGAGTAAGCTCAACCATTCCTGTGGAAAAAAGGAGGAGCGGATAAACCCTCCCACATCTTTCACTGTAGACATGTACTTGAATAACGTAGTTTTAGAACACAAAAAAAAAAAAAAAAATTTGGACGGCAAATGAACTGAATTATTTTATTTAAAGATGTATACATGTATATCGACAAATATTTACTATCCAACTTGTGATGTATTAAAAATGAAAAGACTTCAAATCTCTTTTACTTACCACGTAAATTGAATCAAAAATGTTGGAAATAGTGGAATTAATATGTGGTGGTGATATGAGGTGTTGCCAGGAAAGGGTTTTTGGTTGGTTTGAAAAGAAAAGGGGGTTTGCCAAGATGAGTTCTTGCCCAGGGTAGTTACATCCCTGCGGCGTGCATTGTGGAAGCAGCAGGCACGATAGTGATAGTGAAATGTGCAATCGTGGAATGGGCCTTATTAAAATGACATGTTACGCAAATACAGCCTTCTTTGTATTAAGTCCCTCCTGTAAATACTTCCTGGAGCAGCCTTCGAAGTTTGGTACCCGCAGCTGAAACTCTAATGTGGTTTGAGCGGGAGGGCATGAGGCCTTTCACCCTTCCCGTCCTTCACATTCCCCCGTGCAACACTAGGTTAGCAGGCTGTCGGGGTGGCGTGACCTCGCCGCGGCTTTAGCGAAGGGGTGGGGAGGGGAGGAAGAAGCGTCGCGTCGGGTGAAACCACTGCGCATGCGCGCGGCCCGGGGAGAGGGATGAAGTAGGGGGGAAGAGGGGGTGCCCGGGCCATCAGTCGGAACGTTGCACTGGCAGGGCTTGGATGGGCCTTTCGTCCAGGGGTGGCTAGCAGCCACCCCCAGCAAGCCAGCCGCCGCCTGCACCGCCGCTGACCACAGTGAGTGCCTGCCGCCTCGAAGCGATGACAAGCACGCACTGTTTCTTGACAGGTTCTTCAGCGCTCATTCGGACTTTTAACATCTGAACCAACACAATAAATTAATTAGACCTAAGTATCTATCATTTTCGAAGTATTACATATTAAAAAAAATTTCCCGTTAGCAAATTGCAAATCGAGTACAGTAGCCCCAGGATTAATTAAGCTTTTATTTTACTGCGATAAACTTATATTAAAAATCGGTCTCCGTAAAGTATTCATAATTTCAATGGATGCAATATTTTAGATGTACTTTGTATGCCAATAAACGCATTGTTTGAACATATTTTCTATCGTATTTGACACACGGGTAGCTTAAATTTAACATTAGATTAAGTTTAAACTATTTGATCAATATTTGCCCATGTTTTCGATCGAAATAACCTTGGGCGAATTATTGTGTCCACACTAAAGAAGTCGTTGGCTCTTATAATTATTTATACATGGTATTTGTTCTGGGGCCACAATAATCTGTACCTAATTTTCTTATCACATCAACAATATTTACAGCCGTCAAATGTCCGAATGTTGACTGAAGTACGTATCAAAATAAAGTGGCACGTTGTGACACGTCCAGCACATATTATTAACATGAAAAATTGAACTAACCACGAAAGCATGAACATGGCATAGTGTTGCCGCTCTTACTTTAAGGACGAGTTTAAATACAACACAAGAAACGCAAGTTAAAAAAAAGTTTAATAAGTACGGTTTCAGATATCCCTATATAAATCACGCAAAACGCAAACATCGGCTTACGTTACCGCCTTACATACTCGAAATGTTTCGAAAAATTTTAAACATGTGCATAGAAGACTACTGTAAAATAAGAGCAATATAAACAGAGGGGTTAATAGAAATAGTCATCAATTCAAAGAATCATTAAATACAAAATTCAGTCATTAATATCACTAAATATAGTAAATAGAAAAATTAAAGACTTTTTATTCACCCTGTTTTACGGTACAATCTCGTTTTTATCACGCGGAACACATTTTCTCTTATTAGACTATTGAACTGAAGAAGCAAATTAAGCTTTTAAGTCAAATTATTAGGAATTTTACGCATTTTCATGTAGAAAAAAATTATCAAAAGAAGCCCGATGCAGAAAAACGTTTCTACGGCTTTAAATGTTCAAATTCTTATGAGTTAATGGTTAATTGAGTCCTTTATAAACTACCGTAGTTTTCTTGCGTTATTTATAGATTTTCAAAGTTTTCTTGCGTTATTTATAAAATATCGTAGTTTTCTTACGTTCTTTTTAAACTACTGTAGTTTTCTGGCTTTCTTTATAAAATACCGTATTTTTCTTTTGTTCTTTAAAGAACTTACATATTTTACTTGTGTTCTTTATAAACCATTGTAGTTTTCTTGTGTTTTTTTTTATAAATTACCGTAGTTTTCTTGCGTTATTTTTAGACTACCGTTGTTTTCTTGCGTTAAATATAAAATACCATTGTCTTCTTGCATTATTTATAAACTATAGTAGTTTTCTGGCTATCTTTTTAAATACCGCAGTTTTATTGCGTTCGCTAAAGAACTTGCATAGTTTTCTTGAGTTCTTTATGAAATATAGTTTTCTAGCGTTTTTTATAAAATACCGAATTTTTCTTGTGTTTTTTATAAACTACCGTTATTTTCTTGCGTTTTTTATAAACTACCGTAGTTTTATTATGTTTGTTGCGTGACTTGTCCTTGCGTTGTTACGTTTCTTACCTAAGATTGTGTTTCGCGCATGGGAAACTTCCGGAAATTTTGGGACAACATTATGGCACCATCTTAAATTCAAACCAAAATGAATATTAAACATATATCTAATAACTAACTAAACTACAAAATTAAGAATAAACGTTTTAGACACAATATCGTGGGATTTCAGAGAAATTGTAGCTCTATATTGCTGTCAAGAATGAGACAAAAGATTGAATTTGCCGAATTAACTTATGTCTGAACATCCCCTATGCTTCCACACTTTTTGCAGACACGGAAAAGTACTTATTTAATTAGCTATTAGAAAACACCATATAATAAACAACTATACCAAACAATTTTTTGAAATTAATCTACGCTATGTTATATTCTGTGGAGAAAAGGTATAAACTGATGAAATTATTGTTTTCAATATATTATACTATCCTATAACTAAGACTTTACTCTTAAAAGTAATTAGGTAAGTAATGAAGCCGTATATTAATAAGCTAAGACATGATAAATTTAATAAGCCTTTAAATTAAAACTTACATTTTGCAAAATGAATGAATTACTAGATTAGAGTTTAAAGTTTCGTCTACAGAATGGTCATTAACGCGAAAGCATGAGATTCATTGACTCCAATTAGACCCGAACATGTCCGAAGTACACCGGATTGAAAATTCTAGTTTGGAGTTAAAAATGAAACACCATTTTACGAGATTTCCCAATTTTAACAATTTTATAGTATTTTAAATGTCACTGACCTAAACCATCCAACCCTTAAATATCAGGTACGATCATATAAACGAGCGTAAACATATCCTTCCGGGAAAAGAAAACAAAGAATGGATCATTTGAATATTTTGAAACTGTTATCAACTTTTAAGCGTCTTCACGTTAATATTATTGATGCGACAGTACATGGTTATGATCTTCTAACGTCTGTCCCTCGCTTAGACCGAGGTACAAAACAAATGGCAGCTACTGTCGCCAAACTGACACTATCTGGCTTATTAACATTAATATTATTTTGTGTACTATCGAAAACTAAATTTTATTATTTGTTGATTTTTCTTAGACCATTTTATGTCTTCTTTTTATAGTATTATTACATTTGTATCAATTCAGAATGGGGAAAAATATATAAATTTTAAACACCAATTATTAATTCTCACAAGAAACTATGCATGGCATTTGGTCACTATCAATAACACGGCAATAATTAACCATGCTCTATGGTCAGAGAGTCAACCTTTTTGTGTTAAAAGATAAAAAAAAATGGTTGAAACCAAGAAGACGTTTTTAAGTTACGTTTCCTTAGAGTAAGAAATGAAAATTATAAATTATGCTATTGTTGAAATACAAGAATAAATTGGTTTTCCAAAATTCTCATTCCCAATTTTTCTTTAAAAAATAAAAAATTGTAAGAACCTACGTTAATTTTTTTTTTTTTTCATTTTATGAAGTTGTGTCTAAAAATTTTGTGCTCTTTGGATATATCTGGTAACAGAGCACAATGACAGTGCTAATACCCGATATCGTGCATTGGGAAGAGAGAGTAATTGAGGCACTGACATTGGTAAGGAGGTAAGTTCCATATTTCACCACATTGCCATTTCTCCAGGAATATAAAGATCTACTGAAGATGCGAAAGTGAACATGAACCGAAAGTACCACAAATGTTATCATAATACCACAAAATAAGTCAGTGGTAGTGTATTTATAGTCAATTGTTTTTTTTTTCCTGAAAAAAGCATTAATTGCTCTTAACCTCCTTTTCATTGTCAACGCCTCAATTGCCCATTCAAATGCACATTGCAATCTACGGGTAGTAGTTACGGATATTGACAACTGCCTGTCTAGGTATGTTTCCCCGCAATACTGCCACGAGTTACGGTGCTGCCTATGGAGCAAGACGGGGTAGTTATAAGTGCGTTGCAGATATCCGAATTTGAAAACAACTGGGCTTAGCTTCGTTAAATAACTATGCACTCTTGGAACCTGACTGGATGGACGCTAGAGCTCTGAAAGTGCGTGGGGTCTAAGGGCTACACTGGCTCGCGCATCACACGCATCTTGGCCTCTACGCATTAACTCGCTTGCAGTCTTTGCGTAGGTAATGATTCTCTATGATACTTTAGTCGATGACCCTGAGATTATGATGCACAAAATTGCCGAATTTTCCACATTTAAAAACGTCTGTGAAAACACTTTTTTTTTTAATGTTTAACATTTTAGCTCTCGGCATACGGCATTTGGTGGGAGTAATTTCGTGAATGGAACGGAAGTTGCACGGAACGAGAATGTGTGACCACGGTGCTGATATCTATGGGGGATGGCGCGAACCATTGTTCACAAAGACAAAGGGAAACTTAAAAATATTAAATGTTTCAAGAATTAAAAAAAAAAGATTGGCAGTATTTTAATGAAATTCCTTGTCGAAAATCAGGTACGAAGCAGGGGTTTCGCCTTTATCGGATCTATTTCATTATATAGCTTAAAATTTCGCTGTGCGAATCGAACGATTTCGATAGTCAACGTAGCTGCCTCGGCAACGAAATATAGTGGCAGGTGCGGAAACTTCGTGGGTGAGTACCGTCAAGAAACGCGGTTGAAAACACAATTTCCTATACATCTATCATGCTCGGTATTACTTTTAAAGATTTCTAGGTTAAACTTCATGTCCGAGTATTATTACTAGCGTATATTTGCAACATGGAAACATATGGATTTTCTCGTTGCCGAGGTTAGATGTTACACATCTCTGGCGAGTACTGAAAACGTTGCTCACATGTTTTTTTTTTGGGTTAGTAAAAGATGTGTGTAAAAAAAACAACTAAGTCGTGAAATGAAACTCGAGTAGGCTAGTGTGATGCTCTTAAATGCTGTTCGCAAATATATTTCTTTAATAAAACACGTTGAACGGTTTGCAAATGGCCGCACGAACAACTGTGCCACCGCACAGCCTGCGTCCTTCCGCGACCAAGTAGCGTGGACCTGCGAGGTTCAAGGTCGAGCTTGTTTCGAGCGCGGAACTCACAAATAAGTCTTCTGTGAACGGAACAATATTCAAATGTTGCTACCATGCCAATTTTAGAATTTTGTTTTCGCACAGAAAACCTTTTTGCCTGATCTGCGGTGGTTTTCAATTTCAAGTAGTTTTTTTTTTTTCATTTAAGAAACCATTGTCTGAATGAGGATGTTTTTAAAATTAATAATATATATTAAGAATATCTGCTATAAGACAAAAAAATAAATTATATTAATAATGCGAGATTTTTAATTGCGTATCTTTAATAAGTATTGAAAGGATTACAGGAATGAAACTACAGTATGCTCGTTACTCAAGAAGGTATTCAAAAACACTTTATTGGGTAGAACCCTAAATAATTTTGCTTTTGATAATTCTTCTTTTTACACCAGATTTTTAAAAATATTCATAATCTAACTATTTATACAAAACATTTCTTATTTAATGATTCTAATGAACTTAGATTCATTATATGGCAGTCATATCATGAATTGAAAGCATGATATCTTGTAATAACATTTTGTAAGCAGCCTTCGTCTTAAAACTTCCTTTTTAGTATATCATTCATGAAATCAATAAAAATTATATTTTTCTAAAACCCTGAAAAACTCAGGATTCTATGGTTTTGGGCGAACCTATTTTCATTGATTTAATAAATTAGATACTAAAAATGAAGATTTTCAGGACAAAGGCTACTCACGAACGGTTAATAAAAAACTGCACACCACGTGATCCCATGCTTTCGGTACATGTTGGGACTGGGATAAAATTGCCTTTAAATTCATAAAAAAACATGAAATAAAACTTTTTTGACATGAATTTCCGACAGGAATATGAATGTCTTTAAATCACGGGTTGGATTTCACTTCGGCTGAGGATTTGACACTCCTTAAAAATAGTTAACTATGAAAACTGCAGAGTAAATATTTTTTTGGTAGACCAGACTTTGTTCGTGGTCGTTACGTACGACTCACCCGGCTAACATTTGCAGTGATGACGTAATGAGCTTTGGTGGTGAGAGTCGAATTGAAGTCAGTAACTCCGAAAGTAACAGACCAATTTGCGTGATTTGAACTTTAATTTGCTCGTGAGTGAGCACTGAGTGGTGCTAGTTGAGTGGAATAACCATAAAGTCACTAACTTTGGTTTTGGAGCCATTAATCTCAAAATGCCTAAGCGAAAACGGGTAATGTTGGCGAAAAGAAAGAAAACAAGCGAAGTCGCCCAAGCGGAAGCAATTAAAAATGCAGAAAAGTTTCGTAGGTATCTAATGAGGCAAAATAAGCTGAGAGAAATGAGCCAGTGGGAGCAAAACGAGCCCCCGAATGAAGCGCGAAATTTGCGCTCGAGCCAGCTTCAGCCATCAACCTCGCGAGAAGCGAAGGGGAATGAAGGAAATTGTTTGCTAATGGTCGTGGATATGCTCTCTGATGATTCTGAGGTTGTACAGAGTCAGTTGAGCCAGTGGTTGTGAACGATGGGCCGAGTTTGTCACGGTTTGGTGTCGCAATTTTTGATTGTCTTAATCTTTCTGACCGGGCCACCTGACCGTCAAGTAAGACGTTCATCGAATTCCAGTCAAAACAAAGAAGCAACATAAATTTCGTTCAATTATTTTGTTTATATAATACACAACGTTCCTGTTCAGCGCGATGGAAATTCATGAACAAACCTCTGGCAGCTGTAGTCAAAAATACAGCCTATCCAGAATTTTTTTAGCAGAAGAAACCTTCTACAAACATTTAAATAAAGTTATATTATTAACTTAATTAAAATTATGTGTAAAAATGGGGGGGGGGGGGGGTTGCTGTGTCATGGACAATGCCGTGCGTTGTACGTGAATACGTGTACGCAACAGCTAATATTTTATATACAAAATATAAAATACGCTATTTTTTTATTTTAACACCATATATATTCACTGTAAGTATTTTACACTAATGTTTTATATATGAAATAGATAGATTTTGACGAGAGCTGACGATTGAAACTCAAACGAACGTCGTAGCTTCTCCGAGTCAAAAGTTATACTAAATGGAAATCTCGAAACGCAGAAAAATGACCTCAAAATGGCGGCGCTTCCCCCTCCACCGCGTGCGATGTGTTACAGTCCTCACTTAGCGTAACGAATTCTTTGATCCTTTAGCTATCAATTGGTGTAATTAAATTTTGGATGGAGATGATAGATATGTAGCTGCAACACCAAAATTTAACCCCCGGTTTTGTTATCATTCGTTTTTTTTTTTAATTTCCCTCCACCATGGAAGCAATTTTAAAGATGTATTTACGTCAAAAACACGAAATATCAGAAATGAAATCATTTATATCGCCGTCTCAGCTATAAGCTCACCGGAATGAAGCGATTCCTGCGCTAACGCCATGCGTCTCGAACTGTTGTGTGGGGTTCTGAATGTGGGTGGGAACGGACATGGGTCATGTCCTCCCACTCACCCCTTGTCCTAATGGAGCCGTCAATTTTCATCACGTTTTGCCAATACGTGCGCGACTGTCCGAATATCGCCATTGTTCTCCATTGCAGCTATAGTGTGATCACAGGGCGCGTATCCACCTCAAAACGGAATCCAATCTCTTTCATAGGGCAGGAGGGTTCATGGGGCCGTACAACAACGAACAATGATGCGTGTGTGTGGAGTCCACACGTGAGGCAGAAGTGAAACTTCTTGTTTATTATGTATGGATAGAGATAAATTATTAGCATTTTATTATTGAACAAGATATAATAATTGAGAATAGTAAGGATGCGAGTATGAACTAATATCAAATATTTTCAAGCATTATGTTAAATCATGATCTATAGCTGAATAAAATGAAAGAACAAAAAAAAAAAAGGAAAGAATAAACACTCCAATCGAACCTCGTTTAAGGGGCCCGCCTCGTCAGGGGTGTATGTGTGTTAGTGAGGCGGGATGATAAGCGCGACGCTCGCTGGTGCTTCCAGCGCGGTATAGCCTCTAAGCGCAAGTCTCTGAACTGGCGCGCATTCGTCTCGTCGTCACAGGATAACTGTGAAATTTGAGCGGTGACCGTAACATTATATGGCGGAGAAATGAAGATAAAGGTGTTATGCAAGCCCCTTAAGTGCTTTCAAGAATCTGTACTGATTGTTTTATGCCAAAAAATTACTCTGAAAACACGCGTTTTAGGCATTTTAACGCTTCTAAAAATACAGTTTAAAAACTTAATCCGAAATTAAAAGTACTTTTCGGTCCTCAGCGAACTCTTAAATGCTATTCGTAAATAGGCCCCACTCCGATATCTTGAGTAGTTTTGAAATCGCGTTGTTTTTCCTGAAGCTCTGCACACTGTGTGTGTGCCCAGGTAGGCGGGCCCCTTAAGCCTAAACTTTTTTTTTACATTTTCAATCACACTATTTACATAATGATACTTATAGTTAATTGCATAACCCATTAACTCTTTTCCACTCGAATAAATAAATTATAAATATTTTAAATTATATATATGGTGTCGCGTACCCGTCTCCGTAGAATGCGTGGAGACGTGGCGGACGTCGCTCGGCCGTTTTCTAGTGTTGCCCGGCGCCAGCTCTCTCGCGTAGAGCAGCCTCCTGCGGGGAGGCAGGGGTGGACCGTCCGGCCCGTGTAGCTGCCGAGGGACGTCTCGCGCGCTGGAGAAATGTGCGGTGCAGGCTAGTTGTGTTAGTCCACGTGTTTTGGCCCGCGGACACGCCAGATACAAAACAACACTCACGCACACGGTAAATAAAACGATAAAAAAGAGATTATACACACTATAGAACAGAATCCAAAAGCGATAATAGCGGCGAGTTTATGGAGCGTCTCGCGGCCGCGTCTAGCCTCGAAGGTGGCTCGCACGGGACTGGAGACCAGGACGCCGGCGCACTGCTCTCGCGCGCACGGAGCGGAAGTGACGTCATTCCCAAAGCCGCGGCGCGCTGCGGACAGGGCTGTGATCCGGGCTTTAACCCAGAGGCACGGAGGTACGACGTCAGATGCCCCCCCCTGGATAAGCCCGGGTCAATGCCGTCCGTGCTTCCACCCGAGACAGCAGGATCGGGACGCCCTCTCCCACGGCGGTCGTTGGAGTTAGGGCCGCCTTTCTCGCCCCGTACTCGCCGGGTAGTCGTACACAAACGCGTCCAGCTCCGAGCCTGTGACATAGTCTGCCAAGTAACGTGGGGCTCGCCGACGTCGCCGGTTGCGTCTCGGGGTCGTCTCAGCCGGCTCCTCGACTGTGACTCTGAACTCTGCATCGGCGAGGGAGGCACCATGTCCCCATCCACCTCGGGTGGGGGAGAGTGGCTCAGCTGCCTCCTCCTCGTCCGGTTCGGTCACCAGAGGTTGTTCGCCAGCCGCATCGGCGCCCGCCTCGGGCATCCCGGTGACGTCATCGATCTGTGTCCGCGTCGTGCGTCTCCGACGGCGTCGCCTCGGACTTGTGGCCGAGCTTCCTGCTGTTACCAGGGTCGCTGTTTCGGGGCTGGGGGTGGCATGGAACAGGCCCCGCATGCCTCGGGGTGTGATCGAGTCGTCGGAAGTAGGCGTTTCGTCCACTTCTACCAGGGTGACATCTTCAGAGACCAAATTTTCTCCTGGGACTGATGTTCTCCGTATGGTGTCTCGGTGCACTTTTCGCGCCCGCCGTCCATCAAGGCGGACTAGGTAGGTGCTCCTACTTAGCCGTTTAAGGATCGGGTGTGGTCCCGACCATCTGGGGCTCAACCCGGCACTGTAGTTCTTCGGCGCGCTGGACAGAGGCTGCGTGCGCACGTATACCAGTTCTCCAGGTTGGAGTTCCGGTGGCATTCGGGTCGTCTGCGGTGTTATCTGGCGAGTATAGGCCCTCTGGTGTTCGAGCGCTGTTGTCATTTCTGCCTCTCGCCGTTGACGGCGCTCCTCTGGATCTTCTTCTTCATCGGCTACCCCGTGGGCTGTCCATTCTCCTGGCAAGGGCAAATTGTGGCCTTGGACCATTTCCGCCGGGGTCATTCCTGTGGCTGCATTGGTTCTGCGACGGATACAAAACAGAGCCTCTGCAAGATGGTTGTCCCACTTAGTATGGTCGCTACCCAGCCTTATGCGCATCTGGACTTTCAACTCTTGGTTTCGCCTTTCTGTCGGGTTGGCTCGGGGGTGGTAGGCAGGTGTGGTCCGGTGTTCGACGTGCCACGAGTTGCACATCTCCCGCCACTGCCTCCCGACGAATTGGCTGGCATTGTCCGTCAGCAGGTCTCTCGGGTAGCCCCAACGTGGGAAGAATTCCGTTTGCAATATTGTCCCAATGGTGTTGGCCCGTACATTGCTGGTGGGTTAAGCTTCTACCCAACGGGTAAAGAGATCGGTCACTACCACCAGGAATCTCTTGCCCCGGGCTGTGCGGGGATATGGCCCCATGACATCCAGCGCGACGGACTGGAAAGGGGTAGTGGGAATGCGAGGCTGTTGTTGCTCCATCCCGTCGCTCCGCCGCGCTTTCCGCTCTTGGCACATCTCACAAGTCCTCACGTACTCCCGCACGTCCCGGGCCATGCCGGGCCAGTGGTAGTGCTGACCGACCGCCCGCCGTGTTTGGTCTGCCCCAGGGTGTCCGGCCAGGTCGTGATCATGCATAAAGCGCAGCACCGCTTCACGTGCCTCCGGTGGGACATATGTGCGCCACCCCTGATCGGGTCCCAGTCCTCGTATGTAGAGCACACCGTCCCTTGTAGTCCAGGTCTCACATGGTTCCGCTATTTGCTTCGCGCGTCTGCGCTCAGCATCCTGAGAGGTGCGTTGGGCATCGTGCACCCGACGTTTCAGCTCGACCATGTCCGCAGGAGGCGGGTCGTCGTCTACACCTAGAGCAAGCAGGCGGCAGGTTGGGTCCCTTGGGTGGTGGTGATCCGTCTCACGGCCAGGTGGCAGTATCTCGTCCCAAGATACCTCGTCCTTCAGGCACGATCCCTCCTCAGGGTCCCGTGACAGGGCATCCGGCAGCTCGTTTTCTACTCCTGGAACGTGCTCCATAACGAAGTCGAACGACTGTAGAAACAGCGCCCACCTCACGAGTTTGCTTTTCCGCCCCTGGAGGGGTCCGCAACCATGTGAGGCATTGGTTGTCCGTGCGCAATACAAATTGCCTACCCTCGAGGTGGGGACGGTATTTCTTCAGTGCCCATACCACAGCCAGGCACTCCTGTTCATTGCTGTGGTAATTCCGTTCCGCGCGGCCGAACTTGGCACTGGCGTAGTCGATTATGCACCTGTCCCCATTTTCGTCTCGTTGATATAGCACCGCGCCCACCCCCTCGGCGCTCGCATCCGTCTGCACGTACAGCGTCCTCTCGGGGTTTATCCGTGACAGAGTGTGGCATCGGAGAAAAGCCGCCTTCAAGCTGTCCAGCGCCTGCTGTGCAGCCGGTGTCCAGTGGTATCGCTGTCGTGGTGACAAAAGATCTGTCAGAGGGGCAGTGAGCGTGGAGAACTGCGGGATATAGTTCCGCAGCCAGTTGGCGAGGCCCAAGAGCTTCTGCAACTGCTTGCGGGTTCTAGGGGGTTCAGCTTCTGCAATTTTCGCCAGGTGCATCGGGTGCGGACGATTTCCCTCAGCATCCACCACATGCCCCAAAAACTCCACCTCTCTCCGTCCAATGTGACACTTCTGTGTGGCACAGGTCAAGTGGTGCATCTGGAGCCGCTCCAGGACCAGGGACAAGTGCTGCACATGGTCCTCCCAGGTCTTGGAGTACACAATCACGTCGTCGAGGTAGGCTGTCACGAACTGGCCAATGTACCCTTCCAGTACGCGGGCCATCATAGCTTGAAATGTGGCCGGCGCGCACTTGAGCCCGAAGGGCATGGCACAGAACTGAAATCGTCTACCATCGGGCACCGTGAACGCAGTCTTTTCTCTGTCACCTGGGTGTATTGGCACCTGCCAATACCCCGAACGTAAGTCAAGGGTCGTGAACACTCGTGCATTGCCCAGGCCTGCCAAGGCCTCGTCCACACTGATCTGCGGTGGTGGAGAACTAATGGTGACACTATTCAGGGGACGGAAGTCCACACAGAAGCGCATGGTCCCATCCTTCTTGGCAGCAAGGACGATGCGTGAGTTGTATGCGCTGTTGGAGGGTTCAATGACACCATCTCGCAACATTTCGTGCACTTGCTCACGTATCACCCGTTGCTCGCGGAAACCATATCCCCTGGGGGCCTCATACACTGGTTGGTCGTGCATAGTGGGGATTCGGTGTTCTGTCACCGTTGTGCGCCTAAGTGGGTCGGCAGTGGCGAAGATGCTCTGCCTTTCCCTTATGAGCCGCCTGAATGCATCCTGATACTCTGGGGGTACATCATTGTCCACATCTTCTAACTTCGTGGGCTCTCTCGGGGGAGGTGGTGCTCTACCTAGTGCATACACTGCCAGGCGCTCATGTTTGCCAACATTCACTAGCCCAGAGGCCGGCGCTATCACTGTGTCATGCTCTACCAACCAAGGCTGTCCCAGCACTAGGTCCTCCCTGAGTCCCTCTACTACAACTGCTGCCGTCTGGGTAACCAGCTCCCTCACACTCACCGTTATGATGGCATCCCCGATGGCTGTCCCGACTCCGGTGCTCGTGGCCAGACGCAGTGCACAGCGTCTCGGTGTGACGTCCGCTGGCGGCACCAAGTGTTGGGCCACGAACACGTGGCTCGCACCTGTATCTACGAGAGCAGCCGTCGGTCTCCCGTTCAGAGTGACGGGTACCCGCATCAGCCGGTCGTCAGGGGTGGTGAGCTGTCCCAGTGTTATGTGTGTCTCGGCTTTGGCTTCGGGAAGGATGTTAGGTGGTGTGGGGGGCAGAACTGTTGGTCCTACACCCCCTGCTGCCCGTTTCCCGCCACTTGTTGTTGTTGTTGTTGTTGTCTTGGGCAGTCCTGGTGCCAATGGAACGTGTCCTGCGGGCATCCAAGGCGACACTGGGGTGGTCGGCCTCCGTCCCGCCGATTCCCCGCGTTCCGCCACTCTGGTGCGGTGGTCTGTCGTCTGCCACTCGGTGGGCCTTCGATTGCCCGTGCTACCATCTGCCGTGGACGTTCGAGCTGCATGTCTCCCTCTGGGAGAGCGGGCGCTCTGTACTCGTGTCTGGGCTCTCGTCCGGGAGTGGTCATAGTTGTCCGTCGCCCCAGAAGGCGCTGCAGGTTGCCCTCCGTGGCTACGGCCTGTCGCACATATTCTTCAACAGACCCGTTGCAATACGGCCTGAGGAAGGGTTGTAATTCTTCCCGCACTAACGCGGTCACGTCCGGCAACGCTTGCTCCGGCGCTTCCCCTGGGGCTATGCGACGATATAGCTGCAACTTGCCCGCCAGGAATCTCTCCACCGATTCCGTGTCCCTCTGCGCCTCGCCGTAGAAACGGGCCTTGCAGCTCAAGACTGCCTGGCGGTCATCAAATCGCTGCATGAGACGCGTGGAGAACTCCCGCCACTGCATATCGTATCGCCCCCATAGAGTCCACCACTCACGAGCTCGACCACGCAACTGTTCGCTTGTGCGCTGAGTCCACTCCTCTACCGGCACACTGCACTGTAACATGCGCCTCTCACACCACCGCACAAACTCCCGTGGGTCTTCGTGCACGAGCCCGCTAAACTCTGGCAGCACTATACGCCCAGCCCCTGTGGCAACCCGCACAGCGTACGCGACTGGCGGCGCTGCCGAGTTCGTAGGTGTGTCCCAGTCAATTAGGTTCGGCGACGGTGGATTCTGGTTCGGTAACATCGACCCGACGCGGTTGCCTGAGCAGCCTCTACACTCGTCACATCCCCCTTTTTCCCAGTACACGGCACTCGCTGTGTTCGGGGCTACCCTATGCATCTGCTCTGATGATGTATCCCTGTCCCATAACAACACACCCTCAGCAGTTTCTGTCTTCACCTCACTGCGCCTCAGTGGCGCGCACGTACACGTGTTCCGACACTGCAACTCTTCTGTCACAAGGTCCATTCCTTTCGGTAGCTGACACGTCGCGCACGTAACTGTCAACCCGCGCGGCAGCATTGTTTACAAACACGGGGCCCACGTGGCCGCTCCGTCTGCGCAGCCTGCCCGCGCAGGCTATCACCGCGCCCGCCCGAACACCGCCGGCGCGCCCCGAAGATCACCGATGGCAGAACGGCGAAAGGGTGAAAAAGGAGGGGGTACCACGGTGCGTTATCCCGTTGGAGGGGGGTGGTGGTGAATCGACGGGAAATATAATCCGGTTGCGGGACGGGAGACGGCGATGCGTTATCAGCTGAACCGTGAAACTGATAGGTGTTGAAAACGTGGGAAAGGAATGGTTGCGTCCTCGCGTTGATGAGATCAGAAGTACTGTCTAGGTGAATAAGTGAATCCATCCATTGTCCCAGGTGGATTTTCACGCTGTCTGATCACTCACTGTACACTCTTTTCCCGCACTGCACGCGCTCTCCTGTGGACTTGCAGTTCGCCACACATACGGGCGCCAAATGTCGCGTACCCGTCTCCGTAGAATGCGTGGAGACGTGGCGGACGTCGCTCGGCCGTTTTCTAGTGTTGCCCGGCGCCAGCTCTCTCGCGTAGAGCAGCCTCCTGCGGGGAGGCAGGGGTGGACCGTCCGGCCCGTGTAGCTGCCGAGGGACGTCTCGCGCGCTGGAGAAATGTGCGGTGCAGGCTAGTTGTGTTAGTCCACGTGTTTTGGCCCGCGGACACGCCAGATACAAAACAACACTCACGCACACGGTAAATAAAACGATAAAAAAGAGATTATACACACTATAGAACAGAATCCAAAAGCGATAATAGCGGCGAGTTTATGGAGCGTCTCGCGGCCGCGTCTAGCCTCGAAGGTGGCTCGCACGGGACTGGAGACCAGGACGCCGGCGCACTGCTCTCGCGCGCACGGAGCGGAAGTGACGTCATTCCCAAAGCCGCGGCGCGCTGCGGACAGGGCTGTGATCCGGGCTTTAACCCAGAGGCACGGAGGTACGACGTCAATGGTAGTATAGATCGTTAAGTTACGAAAACTGAGGAGTGAACAAACCTAAGCAGCGTTACGAGAATTCCGTAGCATCACTGCTGCGTCATTTCTACCTCTCCCCTGCCGTCTCCCCTTCCGGCCGTTATAACTAGCATACAGCATGCTCCGCTACGTACATATTCCCCCCACCCATGAGACCGCTAGCGCATGCGTTGGAGTGGCGTCGCCGCTGACGCACTCTCCTGCTCTACCGGTTCCCCTACCACGTACCTAACTATTCCCCTCGTGCGATCGGAATTTTCGTAACGCTCGAAAATTGTAGCCGCTTCAGAAAAGAAGTTTCACTTTAAAAAGTAAATTTTTAAACAATGGTTTCTTTCAAAGTGTTGAAATACCAGCAAACAATTTCGTAAAACATTTTCAAGAAGTTTGTTTACACATTTGTTGCCACACAACAATATAAAAAACAAAAAAAAAAGACAAGCTAAAACTCGGAACTCGAGAGCAAAGCATGAGAGAAGTTCAGCTTAGCTTGACATTTTTCGCTCGGCTAGCTTGAAAGGTTTAAGTCAATGTTTGTGGAAGAGTTGTCGGATTATGTCTAAAGATAGACTAGAAAACGTAAAACCAGTACGGCAGCAAATTGGTGTCAGAAATAAAAAATAAATATTTATGTTTTTTTTATGTTCCTCTCTAGAGCAAACCTATATTAATTTTATTATTTATTTTCATATGTAATTAGTATTCTTGATTTTGCAAATCAAATTTTTGAATAAACAAAAATTTCATATTAAATTGACTTTTTATTCTAAGTAATAATCTTTGTGTTGAATAGGTATGTTGAATCAACGTATTTATAAAAATAAAAATAGAAAATCTACGGTCATTATTACTATTCAAACTTTACTTCATGACCCCGACGAACCTGCGTCTAATTCTATATGAAACCAAGCGTGGCTCCTGAAGGGGGGCGGTGGGGGCGATAGCCCCTCCCAAAACCAATTTTATTGATTAGTGTATATTTATGTTTACTTAAATATTTAATTTCATGTGTTAAACTTTTATCTCATCAAAAGTTGCATGTAGCTACTAAGGTTCTGTATTTGAAACCTGTAGTTCGTAAATAATATTCCAACTTTAATTTTTTGCAACTACGACCTTTCTTTGTGCGATAGGCCCTCCCAAAAAGTCATCCTGAAGCCGCCATTGTGTGAAACCTGCTTCGTGGATCGAAGTCACTAAAAGCAATGAAAGATTTAGAAAGCGATTACTTTCCATTACGAGCTTTTTCGATCTGCGAAAAAAAAAAAAAAAAGTGCTACGTTACCTGATTGCCAGACGATCGAACCTGCTACACGTCTTCATTTGAACTCCCAGCAACAGCAACGACAAGAAAAATTCTATAACAGCTACAGTAAAGGCCCAGGCCTGTTGTATGTACTAACCTAAATCAGTTATCTTAATAAATATTTAATTAAAAAAAAAAAAACATCGTGACAATACACGAAATTTTATTTCGAAAAAAATGGGAAGGGGTGGGGGAAGCGCATGAACTGCGCAGTTCAATTTTCTATGTGCCCGTCTTTTAAGGGCCCCGCCTCGTCAGGGGTGTATGTGTGTTAGTGAGGCGGGATGATAAGCGCGACGCTCGCTGGTGCTTCCAGCGCGGTATAGCCTCTGGACTGGCGCGCAGTCTTCTCGTCGTCACAGGATAACTGTGAAAGTTGAGCAGCGACCGCAACATTATATGGCCGATAAAAGAAGATAAAGGTGTAATGCAAGTCCCTTAAGTGCTTTTAATAATCTGTACTGGTTGTTTTACGCCTAAAAATTACTCTCAAAACATGCGTTTTAGCCATTTTACCTCTTCTAGAAATACAGTTTAAAAACATGATCCAAAATTAAAAGTACTTTTCGGGCCTCAGCGAACTCTTAAATGCTTTTCGTAGACATACCCCACTCGGATATCTTGAGTAGTTTTGAAATCGCGTTGTTTATCCTGAAGCTCTGCACACCGTCTGTGTGACCAGGTAGGCGGGCCCCTTAACAGCCAAATAATAGTGCTGTTAAAAAGCACGTTCCTTTGTGGACGCTGTTATCGCGTGGACGATGCAGTGAGGTCAATAATACACCTGGGCATCAAATGTTTGATATTTCATTAATAATGCAGTAAAATCGGTGCCATGTCGAATTAATACATGAAACTCAATCTCACAAACCACGCAGATTACTTTTGATGTGTAACATTTTAGCTCTTGGCATGCGGCATTTGGTAGAAGTAATTTCGTGAATGTAACGGAAGTCGCATGGAACGGAAATGTGTAACCACGGTTCTACCATTATTGATGGATGTCGCGAACCAAAGTTAAAAACGTCTACCTGGTAAATACTTTTTTTAAATATTAACTGTTAAATAACATTTAACAGGATGGGCATTACTTTTTATGAAATTCCCGGTTGAAATCAGGACCAAAGCCACGGTTTCGTATTTTTTCCAGTCTTCTTCGTTTCGCTTTTATCGGAGACGTTTCATTATATAGTTAGGAAATTCGCTCTGCTAATCAAATGATTCGATAGTCGGCATAGCTGCTCCGGCAGCGAATTCTAGCGGCGGATATAAAAAATTACGTGTGATTTGTGTCAATAAATGTAGCTGAAAACACAGTTTGCAATTTTTTTACCACGCTCGGCATTGTTTTAAAACTGATTTCGGTAGTTCGTAAACGTGGGATACAAGACTCGGTACATTTACCACGTCGATATTATTCCTTGGAGTGAGTGACCGACGTAAATGGTGAAATCGCGCTGTTTATCACTAATTATTGGAACAAGCCGTAGCTTCGTAAAGGCTTACAATAGAGGTTTTGTTCCAAAGCTCGGAAGGAATTAATGAGAGAGTATCGCAACTTCGTCACGTAATGCGTGGTCTTATACAAAAGAGATGACAAAGAATCAGCCAAGAATTAACGTTGATTAGCGACTATCTGGGCACACATTCGGTATGCAGATCTTCAGAAGAAACGTGATTTGAAAAACTGATAAATATATCCGAGTGGTGTCTGTTTACGGATGAGTAGTTCTGTTTCTGAATTACGTTTTTAAAACTGTGTATTTTGGAGAGTGAAAATGATTGAAACACGTGTTTTCAAAATAATATCAAAACATGAAACTCCCGATAGAGTTTCATAAAAGCACTCTAGGAACTTGCATTACACCTATATCTTCAATTCTCCGTGCCAGTTAAAAGGAGAAAACGGCGCTAGAAGCACCAGCGAGCGTAGCACTATCACCCCGCCCCACACACATACATGCATGACTAGCACAATTTTTTTGTTTTGCTATTCAGAGGGGGCGTGGTCGTTCTCATTTGAACTGTGATTACCAACACGGCGAGACGTCGCTCTGATGTCGCGGTTGCCCAAACCAAAATATGCGCAGAATGAAATAAAAAAAATATCTATGCAGGGCATCTGGAAAGAAAGACTCGTAACATGGTAGACCAACATTTAATTACCTTTGAGGCAAATTGATACACAAATAACATCACCAGCATGTATTGAACTTGGGCCACTAAAGCTAAAAATTACATAGTGCTACAGAACATATATACCATTAAAATTATTAAAAAAAAAAGTTTAGCTAGGTTGATTAAAGCCGTAAATTATATGATATAAAATTTTAAATTTACAATCAAGGCTAGAAGGCCCCAAAAAGGTAAATAGAAAAAAAATACGATAAAAGGCAAAGATAAACAAATGCAACGGAGGTCATTGGAGTTTACATTACACGTGCAACTGTCCTTTATTTTATAAATTTAACATACACATATTAGCAACAAGGCCTAAGATGACTAAAAAAAGAAAAAATTAAAAATGTTTTCTTCGGACCTGAAAGACTTGTGAACAACAAATACGTTCATAATGACGGGCGTCGATGATAATGATTAGAGTTTTAAGTACTTCTTAAGCCACAGGAAGGACTATATCTCGCACAAGTAAGTCAATAATCATTCACTTTTAGCGTGCATAAAAAAACAACCAACATTCATTTAGCACGCAGATATGTCCATTTGGAACACGAGCAAAGCCTCAACACTCGTGTAAAACTCTGTCGCAGAACACAACTATTGCGCGACCCAAACTTTTTTGCCAGTCCCAAAGTCAATTTCATGTTCCTATAATGTTCGCTGAGGCTAGGAATTAGCGAACGTAGCTACCTTAAGGCAAAATATATTAACTGATATAGCTTGCAAAACTTCAAAGAGTCCCAGTCACAGCTGCGGCCAAAACAAATACCAGCTGATGTGCAAAGAGATTAGTGTCCAACCATACTATGGCCAAGTGAAATTTTTAGAAAAGCCAAAATGGCGGTCGAAACGAAAAACAGTTCAAAAGTGGCCCTAGTAACAGTCAAAACGGCTCAATTCACAAAGTTAGACACCACCTACAGCATTACTTGCGCTGTAATTGCAATAGTTCCTTATAACGACAGGCTCAAATCACAGCTACATGAAACGGACTGGCGAACAAAACTTAACCACCACAGTCGACGCGTGTGATAATTTTAAGTTATTCCAACACACGCCAGTAGTATATAATAGTATGTCCGAGATCAGGCGCCAGGCGGTGGTGCGTGGTGCCGAGCCACATCTCTGACGTCACGTCCATCTCTGACGTCACGGCGGCCATCTTGGATAAGCGTAACGGGACACAGCGTAACGGGACACAATGTAACGGGACACAGCGTAACGGGACAAGTAGATCACGGCGGCCATTTTGGATCCGCCATCATGGATCCGCCCATTTTGGATGACGTCATTATGTTCTAGAAAATTCCAGCGATGTGTTTTCCGCCATATTGGATGATGACGTCACCGTTGCAATTTTTGTTACGGCCGCCATCTTGAAATTTGGACGCCATCTTGAAAATCTTTAATTATTATCCGATTTTAATGAAAAAAATTCCAAAATTCATCAAAAAATTAACTTATTCGAATTCTGATTGATTATATCGATCACCGTCCTCGGTTCAAACCCGGTGAGTCCAAAAAAACTAAAAATGGCGACAGGCTCCTTCCTCAATGGTGGATGCAGGCAGACTGACTCCTACCACTTTTTTTCAAAACATATATATCGTCAGCTGGTATGACGACATGTCCGCCATCTTGTCTTCATCCGCTGGAGACCACCATCTTGTTTTCGTCTGCTAGAGTGTGCCGATAACATGTAGTATAATTATCTGGTCACCATACTTTTGTCCTCAACTGTCGAAATTGAACATTGACCTTGACCTTTGTCCTTGACCTTGAACTATGACCTTGACCTTGAACTTTGACCTTAACCTTGAACTTTGACCTTGACCTTGACCTTTGACCTTGACCTTTGACCTTGACCTTGAAATTTGATCTTGACCTTGAACTTTGACCTTGACCTTGAAATTTGACCTTGACCTTGAAATTTGACCTTGACCTTGAAATTTGACCTTGAAATTTGACCTTGACCTTGACCTTGAAATTTGACCTTGACCTTGAAATTTGACCTTGACCTTGAACTTTGACCTCGACCTTGAACTTTGACTCTGACCTTGAAATTTGACCTTGACCTTGAAATTTGACTTTGTCCTTGTCGACCATCATGGATACGACATTTTATGTTCAGTACATGCTACCAGGAGCGACCACATGCTGGAGTACACCATCTTGTGCGTGTACTTGTATTATAGAGTACATTTCCATCTGGTTAATTTTATTCTAACCCGCTACAGTACAGTTATCATTTATTATGGAGGTGCCCCCCGCCATCTTGAAATTCGGCCGCCATCTTGAAATCATGTAATAATGTAGCTAGAAAAGCGGGAAAAAAAATCCAAAATCATCAAAAAAATCACTCATTAACTTACACATTGATTAGATTCGCTCCAGTCCTTGGTTCGATACTCGAACGATGCAATATTGTTTAATTTTATGAAAAAAAAAAATAATTTCAATAAACCATGTTCAACATTCTTAAAGAGACTTTAAATCCTCTACTACCATCATCCTATCCGACATAAAGACCATCATCTTGGAATTTTCGTAATAATTAAACTAAAAATTCAGGAAAAAGTTAAAAATTCATTAAATAAATTTGCAAACAATATACTGATTAATTAGGTCGTCTAAGGTCCTTGGCACGATCCTGGACGAAGCTAAAATAAATTTAATTTAAATACCAGGAAAGTGTAAGGTTCGAGAAATAAAACACCACAAAGTCGTTTACAAACATAATATTTATTACACAATTTCTATCCTACTACAGGATCACTTGCGAAAGCCAGCAATCGTATAAACATTTAGCCCTGCATAGACGTGCAACGACTACTTCCTAGCTCCAAATGGCTCCAAATGCTCCAAATGGCTCCAACAGCTCCAAATGCTCCAACTACCTTTTCTTTCAACAGCTCCAATGATATTGGGCCACAATGCTACGAGTCTAAGAGACTACGAGGCTACAAGGCTACAAGTCTAAAAGGATCTAGCTGGTTCCGAGTTATACATGGCTGAGAGACCGCATGACTAAAAGACCGCATGGCTACGAAACTACATGTCTATGAAGCTACATGGATACAAGTCTACTCGGCTCCAACACGCAACGTACACACAGTACACACAGGAAAACGTAATGTACACACAGGAAAACGGAATTTACACACAGGAAACGGAACGTACACACAGGAAAACGAAATGTACAAACAGGAAAACGAAATGTACACACAGGAAAACGAAATGTACAAACAGGAAAACGAAATGTACAAACAGGAAAACGAAATGTACAAACAGGAAAACGAAATGTACAAACAGGAAAACGAAATGTACAAACAGGAAAACGAAATGTACAAACAGGAAAACGAAATGTACACACAGGAAAACGGAACGTACACACAGGAAATCGGAACGTACACACAGTACACACAGGAAACGGAATGATCACACATACAGTAGCGGAAACACAGGCTTATTTGGAAATCAGGATACAAGAAATAAATCATACTTTTTTAAAATATAAGTAATTCATTTTATTTTTCATTAGTACACACATGTCAGTTAATCAAATGATTATTGTATGTAGCCAGCGTTCCGAAGTTCTTTAAGTATGGTCGATACTTCCACGATATGCGAGTAGTTCCCTCTACGAACAGATGCCACCATCAGTCTTAGCCGGTCAACCAATATGTTTGGATCTTTCCATGATGTGGAATCAATCTCTTCTGCCACCATCTTCATTGCTTGTTTATTATAAATACTATGATCTCTGGTGTCTTCCGTTTTAACACCAACCTCAGGGTTACTTTCATCATCTAGCCAACGATCATCACAAGCTTGATCAGATTTATTTATTATATCACGACGTTTCCATCGCTTCGGTCTCAGGACACCACCACATTCTTCGGTCTTGTCAGCTTTAGGTTCTGCATCACAGTCTTCGATCACGTCGCCAGCTTCAGAGTCACTGTAGCAATCACCGTAGAAGGCATCGTCTTCACCCAGATTACCGTATAAGAACTCGTAATCGTCGATGTCGAAGTGTCTGCATCACCTTCATGCTTCCTTTTTAGGAGTCCATTATTTTTACAAAGTATGGAGGATCTGATAAATATAGGCTTGAGTGTATTTTCACTTTTCAAGGTGTTGATACTCCCATTAGTTTCAGTCTTCCCGAAACCATCAGCATCCTTCAATATTTGTTTCTCGTCACGATCGGCGTGCTACGGCTTCCATCTTTTCTATATTAATAATATTATTTGTCTTAAAATCTCCACGTCCGTGTCACTATCACAGACGTAAAGTCATCAACACCATAGCTACCAGTTATAATACCAGGAGCTGCATCAATATCACTCATTTTATGATATCGTCTCCACATTTCAGTTGTCAGTGATTTACCACAATCTATGATCTTGTGAGCTTTACAATAGTCTCTATTGTTTTCTAGACATGGTTAGCTCCATTCTCATTTTCTGTAAAAGCCTATGAGTCCAGTTTTATTATTTAATCCTTCAACCCATCATCACAAACTCAATTAAATAATTGTAGTATATAGAAAAAAAAATCATCAAAGTTCCTTTCATTTAATCTTAGGAACCGCATCATCCTTTCCACCTATAGTTTAGTTTCTTGAGCCCAAGAGTCTTTCATTATATACCATGCAGTGTTCTTCAAGAGATGTGGTATACTGCCAGTTCTACATACAAATCCATCCTATCATTAATTTGTTTACACATTAGAAAAAAACCACGTTATTTTTACGTGTTTTATAAAATTACCACTTCGACTAAAATAATTACCACACCTTATAATTTCTACAAAGGACTCTTTACCCAAGACATTTTAACCATAATCTGTCTGAAAACAACCATGTCCCATCTATATCACAAAGTAAACGAGGGTTAGTGGAGATAGGTCAAACAAGTGCTAATCACCCATAGGACAATAGCCATGTGTTCGATACCTATCTCAGTCAATGTAGCAGCTATGTATTTTTTCCTACCTCATGTAGAAAAATATCTTCCAATGCATACGAGTTTAAACTTATTCACGTGCGACTAGTCAAAAGTACATAAATTCAAGCACGCCAATCGCAAAAAAAAATTCTCAAGGATAGAGGCAGAGACTTCTCGATCGAGACATGCCTACCATCACCCGCAAATGAACATTGACCCCTCGCGCGGGAATTGCAAGCTTGCAGAATGCTGCGACACTCATATGTTTTGTTCAAGACATGCATACATCACATCACTAGCCTTCCATCACATTACACGTAAAACTCCTGTGAAATCGTAATCAAGCTCATGTAAAGTACTTGCTGGAACCACTTCAAAGTATACATCACTGAACCAGAGCAGAAAATCAGCCTACGAATGTATATCTTGCTACCTACAAAAATAAATGTGTAGCACATATACGAGAGGAGTCGATTCCTACATACCATACTCAATACTCTGATAATCATAAGCAGCAAAATATTTCAAATCAAGACCTTAGCCAGTATACATTCATTTTCCCATGTTGTAAAAATTCATGTTAGTAATCAGCAACGAAGGAGTGAGTAACTTGGACGAAGAACCGCTTACCAAGTATCCGGAATCTTACTGATACAGCACATCCAGTGCACCAGAATACCCCGAAGTGTGGTCAATTGATAAACATTCTTTAATTTTTTAATATCACCTCCGTAGTGTACACCAATATATGACAGGTTACGATTTAAGACCAGAAATTTCCCACAAGTCTGTTAGTTTTATTTCGGGAAGTAATAAATTATTTCTCAGAAATAATAAATCAAGATCCTAGTCATATTTGCTCTAATGTTACGGTATTACCTGTACCAGCACTTTACCAAAACATCTCCCATAAAAAATCTTAAGAATGCAGATGACATACACAGTCAAAAATAATTTTAGCAAAAAAAAACTGTCTTCATCATTATTGGTAAAACAAAATAATACACACAAACAAGACAAAACGGACATTACAAACCCGACCTAAATTACGTGTCACATGTAGTTTATTACATTAAGATAAACGATGTAGGTTAGGGAAAAATAAATAAAAAATTCTTTAATTCTATAATTTATTTAAAATTGTACATTTATACACAATAAAATCTGACACTGTATATATTTTTTACATTTCTCAGTCCATACGACATTCAATATTATTAAAATAAATTATTATAGTTCGTATTAAGAGTGACAAAATACAAATAATTCATACAGATCACGATACATCAGTTCAGGAGTGTAACACCTTAGAGGGCCAGAAATTATGCTGGAGACCTTCCTTTACAAAATTTATAATGTCTTTTCAAGTAAAATTTTCGTGTAACCTGTATACCGCACTTCTCACACAGAAATTTTACACGGTCAAGATTTCTTCTGCAGCCATGCTTTTCATGGATGCGTGTACTTCGTAGTCGTTCAAATCGTTTACCACAGTAGCAGCACTGATACAGATACTCATCGCAAATACCATCGCTTCCCCGATGTACAACCTGCAAATGAACTTTGCTTTTACAATGCCTAATCAAATTACTTTTGTTTGTGAAATGTACACCACACGGGTCACACGGAAATGTCACACGATTAGCGTTTCTTCTACAGACATGATTTTCATGTCTTCTTGCATGTTGACGGTATTTAAAACTTTTGTCACAGTACGTACACAGATGTCTCGTCGTTAGACCTTGAGTCACCGACGGCTCGGAAAGTATTTTACTTTCAATGTGCACTGCTGTTGTAGGCGACGAAGTCCCGTATGTTGCATGAGCTGGAGATTTCCCAGTCGACAATGACAGATCATCTGTACTGGATGCCAAAGAATCTGATGTATACACGACTGATGCAGAAGCTGGGAATTGCTCACAAAATGTTTTATTTACCAAATGCGATGTAGTTGCAGGTATTGTAGTCTCCTCTGCGTTCGATAATGCACACATTGAAGTCTCTTGGAGTGAAGAGACAGTAGATACAGCCATCATCGGGATCTCTGGAGATGGTAGCCTCGTTACCATCGGAATCTCTGGAGCTGCCCTCATCGTTGTCATAGGGAACTGCTTCGTCATCATCACCTCCGTCGTCAGGGACCCCGGTGAAGACGTGAGACCCTCCGTCAAGATCTCTGCAGTCGGTGACCCCGTCACCATTGGGATTTGTACCGATGTCGACGTTGCTACCATTGAGTTCGGATACACATCAATATTCATGTATCGGACTTATATGCAGACGAGCAAATTCATCAGATCTGCACTGTACCACTACAAGAAGTGGACTGAGGGACCTGCTGTCTAAGACTCGCTTAAATAACAGTGTCCGCTTGTATAATACGCAAGTCAATACATCATCCATTGTTATTACTTAAAAAAATTAGGAATTTCAAGGAATGAGAATTTAAATTATATATACAATCAACTAATCACACATCCTACATACACGGTTAATTTAGACTTAATAGAGGAGCAAGAGTCTGTAATCAATGGAACTTTCACAACCCAAACAAAATTTAAAGTAGGTACCCAAATTTAAATATTATTATGTAGAGCTACACATAACATCCAACTGACTCCAAATGACTACAACACATGACTCAAATAATTTATACGATACCAGGCTAGGTCCAAAGTCAATTTTTTTTGTACCTCTCATCTACAGTTCAGAGGGCCTTCAGTGTTGATATAGCTACAGCCAAGACATGTCCAGTACCATACATTTTCAAAGCCTTCAAAGTCGATCCTTGTTAAGCCTTATGACAAAAGTCTCCGAAACAAGAGACCTACTCTACAAGATGACTAGACATTTTAAGCTTGTCATAGCACACATCGATAAAAATCTTCGTAAATAACCCTAAATATTATCAGACCAATAGCATTCGATTTATGCACATACAGTAGGTCACCAACATATTCGTCAACACATGACCATTCTACATTAAGCTCCTCACTTACTTATATCAGCCTACTCGACTACACCCAGCACACATAAACTAAAAGAAGTCAAATAACATCCTATTATTTATTTACATTCGAATATTTAACAGCATGCCGACTGCTAATTAAATAAGCCTGACAGTGAACATGTTAGCAAAGTTTACTTTTATATAGGACCAGGAATCCATTGAACCTTCAGAACCTAGCTACACATACACAGTGCTGGATGCAAGGAATTCTACACTCATTTGTCATCACTGACACTCACATTCCATAATCTAATCTCAATTCGGCACTCATTTTCCATCATTAACATTCACACAAATGCAAATTAACCACCATCGACACTCAGTTCAACACTCACTTTCCATAATCTAAACTCAATTCGGCACTCGTTTTCCATCATCGACACCCATTCAACACTCACTTTCCATAATCTAAACTCAATTCGGCACTCATTTTCCATAGTCGACACTCAATTAAACACTCATTTTCCATCATCGACACTCAATTCCTCACTCATTTTCCATCATCGACACTCAATTCGACACTCAATTTTCATCATCGACACTCAATTCGGCACTCATTTTCCATCGATGACACTCAATTCAACACTCATTTTCCATCATCGATACTTAATTCTACATACTCTTTCCTTCTTCGACACTCATTTTCCATCATCTACATACAGTAAAATGGAAACTTTCCATCATCCACACACACACACACACACACAGATACATATATAAATATATTCATACACAACTCAATTCTTTAAAGTAGCAAACACATGAACTTTATTAGGGCATGAATAACGACACATTTTAATAACAATTTTAAAATTATATTTATATCAAAAATACAAAAGTATAAAATTTCATCAGTCAATACACATTACTAACTTATTATATATACCCTGAAATTCTAAGTTCATCAAATATAGCCCACGTTTCTTTGATAACTGATAAAATTTCGTCATCTTGCGAAACAAGTAAAAGTCGCAACCTGTTCACCAACACGTTCGGGTCTTTCCACGATATATAATCAATTTAACTTGATGACACCATCTTCTTCGATTGTTTGCTGAACATATTCTGAAAATCGTTGTAATAATGATTATGATAATTTTTATCATCAATATCGCTGCTGTCCACATCTTTATCAAACACACTGACATCTTCATCTTGCATATCCCAGTATTTTGAATTTTTTGACATTGGAGTACCGTCATTGGCATCAAGCTTACTTGCTAATTTTCCAAAAAAATATTCCAAAGTCCGTAGAAGTCTACTATAAGACGTCTTGTCACTTTTTATGGAGATGTTACTTTCATTATCTTCTACCTTACTTATATCTCCAACACCATTTAAGCTATATCCTTTCTCAAGACCTGGAGAGATTTTAACACAATCGCTTTTAAGACTAGGTCGATCAATTTCATTGTAAGACATACTGTCCCCGAGCATATCGTCTCCATCTATGTACTTTATCTCCTGAACGAGCTTGGCTTTACAAGTTTTATAGTATCTTTTTAAATTCTCTCTTCGTGTCATCCGCCTACCACACTTGCCACAACTTAGTATTTGACGGAATGGACTTTTAACACAATCGTTCTTTTCATGTCTACGAGCATTATAGCTTTTATCAAAGTATTTGCTACAGTATGTACAATGTCCTTCAGATCGAGATCGATATTTGAGTATCGTACCTTCACTAGACTGTACTTACTCCATAATGGTTGAATAGCCACTAAAAGTATTATTTAGGTACTTCGTATTTTTATGTATGAACATTCATCAATTATTTACGAAAAAAGATTTTTTTCTCATTTTGACTAAAAAACTCATGTTCCACGTAGTTTTACGACCCACCTTCATATTTCCTCATATGTTATGTTGTAAAAGCAACCAAAGTTGGTTGTAGGTTACGGAATGCTCACTCACGATCTGTTGAAAAAGGTGTGCTTCCCTAGATCTCAAGAGGAAGAACATTGACCTTATTTAAAAATTTGCGAATAATATCATGGCCTAGCAAGAATCACAAGATAATCTATTCTCATATTAGCAACCATCATGTATCAGTTGTCTGTATATGCAGTGTCTGTTGTCTGTATAAGTAGACAATGTTTTGTGTGGGATGCGGGATGCTCCCTAACGATCGCAACAGAAGGAGGGCTTCGCTAGAACTCAAGGGGAAGGGAAATCTTCGTGTGTGATAGCGTTTCTCAGTTGTTTCATGACGTAGTAATCGTCTGATTAATGAACTTTTGTTTTTGCCTGATTTCCACCTGTTAAAATTCTTTTTTAAGTGTTGATTTGATAATATGACTTCGGAAATTTATACGAAACTCTGAATAAAATTACCTGTCTTAGACACCAAGGACAGTACAGTTTGTCTTTCATGTTAATGCTTTTTAGCTGTCTCAAAGCATATTATTTGTCTGAGTAAGGTTATTATTTTTTAAATCCACCTGATAACAATATTGTAAGTGCTGATTTATTGACAGAATTTCACTAATTAAATGTAACTCTGAATAGAAATGACACGACTCAGTAAGTAAATATCCTTCATGCAGAGATAGATCTCTCACAAATAATCAGGAGCACTCGGAGAAAACCATCAGATGTCTAGCCAGAAATAATCAGAAACACTTGGAGAAAGCCATCAATATAATAACAAGAATAATCAGAAGCACCCGGAGAAAACCTTCATAATATTGTCAAGAATAAACAGGAACACACGGAGAAAACCACCATAACATTGACAAGAATAATCAGGAGCACACGGAGAAAACCACCATAATATTAACAATAATAATCGGAAGCACACGGAGAAAACCACCATAATATTGACAAGAATAATCGGAAGCACACAGAGAAAACCACCACAAGTTTTCTTTGATATCATAAAAATACAGAAAAAAAATATTTAAAAATAAAAAAAAATTAATAAAAATTAAAAAAATACAAAAAATACATAAACAGATTCTGCTAGCTTGTGAACTTCTCATTGTTGAGCAAAGATATAGTTCTAGTACAAGCCAGAATTTTATGTAGTTTTTGTATTTTTTTAATTTTTATTAATTTTCGAACCAAGGACTGGAGCGAATCGAATCAATATGTAAGTTAATGAGTGATTTTTTTGATGAATTTTGGATTTTTTCCCGCTTTTCTAGCTACATTATTACATGATTTCAAGATGGCGGCCGAATTTCAAGATGGCGGGGGGCACCTCCATAATAAATGATAACTGTACTGTAGCGGGTTAGAATAAAATTAACCAGATGGAAATGTACTCTATAATACAAGTACACGCACAAGATGGTGTACTCCAGCATGTGGTCGCTCCTGGTAGCATGTACTGAACATAAAATGTCGTATCCATGATGGTCGACAAGGACAAAGTCAAATTACAAGGTCAAGGTCAAATTTCAAGGTCAAGGTCAAAGTTCAAGGTCGAGGTCAAAGTTCAAGGTCAAGGTCAAATTTCAAGGTCAAGGTCAAATTTCAAGGTCAAGGTTTAATTTCAAGGTCAAGGTCAAATTTCAAGGTCAATGTCAAAGTTCAAGGTCAATGTCAAAGTTCAAGGTCAAGGTCAAAGTTCAAGGTCAAGGTCAAAGTTCAAGGTCAAATTTCAAGGTCAAGGTCAAATTTCAAGGTCAAGGACAAATTGCAAGGTCAAGGTCAAAGTTCAAGGTCAAGGTCAAAGTTCAAGGTCAAGATCAAATTTAAAGGTCAAGGTCAAAGGTCAAGGTCAAATTTCAAGGTCAAGGTCAAAGTTCAAGGTTAAGGTCAAAGTTCAAGGTCAAGGACAAAGGTCAAGGTCAATGTTCAATTTCGACAGTTGAGGACAAAAGTATGGTGACCAGATAATTATACTACATGTTATCGGCACACTCTAGCAGACGAAAACAAGATGGTGGTCTCCAGCAGATGAAGACAAGATGGCGGACATGTCGTCATACCAGCTGACGATATATATGTTTTGAAAAAAAGTGGTAGGAGTCAGTCTGCCTGCATCCACTATTGAGGAAGGAGCCTGTCGCCATTTTTAGTTTTTTTTGGACTCACCGGGTTTGAACCGAGGACGGTGATCGATATAATCAATCAGAATTCGAATAAGTTAATTTTTTGATGAATTTTGGAATTTTTTTCATTAAAATCGGATAATAATTAAAGATTTTCAAGATGGCGTCCAAATTTCAAGATGGCGGCCGTAACAAAAATTGCAACGGTGACGTCATCATCCAATATGGCGGAAAACACATCGCTGGAATTTTCTAGAACATAATGACGTCATCCAAAATGGGCGGATCCATGATGGCGGATCCAAAATGGCCGCCGTGATCTACTTGTCCCGTTACGATGTGTCCCGTTACACTGTGTCCCGTTACGCTGTGTCCAGTTACGTTTATCCAAGATGGCCGCCGTGACGTCAGAGATGGACGTGACGTCAGAGATGTGGCTCGGCACCACGCACCACCGCCTGGCGCCTGATCTCGGACATACTATTATATACTACTCACGCCAAACACAGCCCGATGCCCGGCTGCAAGCACATGATATTGCTTGCTTGTTATAATGGAGTGACTGTGCAGTCCTCAAGTCGTGAGCGCGACCTCCGCTCATGATGCGAACAGCTCGGCCACAGCAGTGGAAGTCCACAGCCCGAGTCCCTCCGTGTGTCAAGCGCCGCTCTACGCGCCTAACGAACTACACACTACGGCCGATAGTTTCGGTACGCTAACAGCTGAGTGGCTGAAATTTATCGGTACACTCAGACAAAAAAAAAGACCCCTGCTCCAAATAAATAAATAAAACCAAAATAATTATAAATAATAAATATATGAAGGGTGACAAATAAGCTAAATACAACTTGACGAGAGCCACTGAGGCCAACTCCCCTAGCTTCTTGCATCCATGGCGCACGAGCACACCTACAGCTTTGTGGCAGCGAGTGTGACGTCACGACGGGAGAGCGGGTATCTGGTATCGATCCCCCCGGGTGTGGGGGGGGGGGGGGACCCTTTAGCCATCTTCCTCGCGACCCGCGAAACATCTCCTTCTCTTCTCTGCACCCATCCCTCCTCCTTCACGCTCGGTAGGCCTTCCTTCGTTCTCCGCTCGCCGGGCGCAACCCTTCCTCTCCCCGGGCGATCACGTGACCTCGAGAGGCCCTCCCCGTCGTGACGTCACGGGCGATCGATGGTGTTTACCGGCGGAGGTGGGCTATCTGCGGGCCGGGCTGTCAGAGGCGTGCCGGGAGGGGCGAGTCTGCATGCGACCGACGAACTACGGCTGCAGCTCCTGCAACACAACCTTCATACGACATTGTGGCTTAAAGCGCTTCCCGAGACTGGTATATGTCTTTGAATTTGGGGCTGAACAAAACTTTAAATGTAAATAATAGGGTAAGTATTTTAGATGGAACACTGGACGTTTGAATTTAATTTAATTTATTGATACTCTACAAACATCGCGAATTTTGTCGCTGTAGCAAAATTATTTCACATATGTACAGGGTAATTATAAAGTCCGTGAAACATTTCAAAAAATCGGTACAGTGAAATGGCTAAGAATTATGTAACAAATTATATACCACGTGAAAGAAAAACTCTAAAGTTTTTTTTTCACTAGTTATAATAATTCTATGTGTTCACGTTGCGTCACACGACACACATCTAATCGATAGTCCAATTCTGCCCATACCCGACCCAGAATATCAGGAGTGATGGTAAGAGCAGCTGCTACGATGCGGTGTCTCAATTCTCAATGAATTGCAACACAAAATAAGTTCAAAACCTTTATACGACTCGTGGCCTAAAGTTCTTCTTCTCGCCGGCTCTAAGTCCGGCTGAACTCGGTGTGTTAGTAGCGCTTATAGGCTGCAGAGGCCAAGTCCCGGCAGCGGCTAGAGCTGCTATCGGACAACACTACGACCTCCTTGCAGGCGGCAACGGGTCGTCGTAGTCACGGGAGACGGGTCTTCTTCACTGGTGACTGCTGGACTGTCGGTGGTAGACTGCTGCACCCCCCGATTTTTTTTCCCTAACCTACCTAAAAACTAAGTGTGTTGGGGAGGGTTCCAGGTTAGGGAGGGAGGCTAAGTGCGTCTCAGGCCGAAGACCATACGCTCTAATCATGCAGGGTGTTAGCCATGCAGGAGGGGTAGCATGCATCATGTGCTAGGAGGCGATTGGCGCCTTGACAAACTCCCCTCACTGACTATACTAGACTAGAACTAGATAAGTTGGGCCCAGGTAAAACCTGCATAGACACAGGAGGGAAACCCTGGGCTCTAACACGCGGGAAGCAAAAGATTTCATGCATTAATATCGAGCAGGATGCTTACGGGAAACAGAAGGATGGATATGGAAGAAGAGTTGGACAGATTAGAAAATAGTCTACCATGGGGGCTGGGACACTGCTGTCCGCATTGGTTTGGGTGACACTGGTTGTTTCGGGGGCGACCTGTTGTTGTTTCCCGCCAGGCTGACAGCCAGCCCATGCACCGCTCTAGCTTTCAGAAGGGTATATATATATATATATATATATATATATATATATATATATATATATATATATATATATAGTAGTAGTATAGTTTGGCCGGACCGAGGACAGGCCTCAGGCGGTGGTGCCGGTGCCGGTGTCCGCCATCTTGGATTTGTGACGTCACGGCGGCAAAAATTCCTCAAAATTCCTCAAAAATGACTCAAAATGACTCAAAATTTCCCGTTTTAAGAAAAAAATTTCCCGTTTTCGAGGGAAAAATTCCCGTTTCGAGGGAAAATTTCCCGTTTTAGTCCTTAAAAATCCCAGCGGCTAGAAATGTCCTGATAGAGGCTTAAGCATCCTTAACTCAAGCCTCAGTTAAGCCTCTATCAGGATGAGACCTTGACCTTTGACCTTGACCCCGACGGCCATCTTGGATCCACCATCTTGGATGATGTCATTTCGTTTTCTCGAACATTCCGGCATTGTGTTATCCGCCATTTCGAATTATGATGTCACCATTGCAATTTCCGTTACGGCCACCATCTTTAAATTTATTATCCGATTTTAATGAAAAAATTTTAAAATTATAAAAAAATTAAATAATAATATTTTTAATAAAAAATATTTAAAAAAAACATTTACGACACGGAGCTCGGAGTCCTCGGTTCGAACCCGACGAGTGCAAAAAAATTAAAAATGGTGACCGATCCTTCCCTCACAGTGGACGCAGGCATACTGACTCCCACCACTTTTTTTTCAAAGCATATATATCGTCAGGTAGTATGATGTCATGTCCGCCATCTTGTCTTCGATGCTGGAAGCCATCATCATTGTATCGTCGGCTAGAGTGCGCCGATGACATGTTATTTTAATTCGTATCCGCTAGAGTGCAGTTATAATTTATTACTGTGACACCCGCCATCTTGTCATTTGGCCGCCATCTTGAAAATCCGTAATTATTTAGCTAGAAATTCGGGAAAACTTTCAAAATTCATTAAATAAATCACTCATTAATTTACATATTGATTCGATCGATTCCCGTCCTCGGTTCGATCTTGGATGATGCAAAAAAAATTAAATATAACATCAATTTAACATAATAGTAACAGGTTCGAGGAATTAAACACTGCAAGTTCTTTTACAAACATAATATTTATTACATAATTTCTATTCTACTACAGGATCATTTGCGAAAGCCAGCAATCTTATAATCATTTAGTTCCGCAGCGGTGTGAAATGACTAATTCTTAGCTCCAATCGGTTTATACTAGACAGAGTCCAGCCAGAACCTTTACAGACATAGTCCACCTCTTCTTGACAGAGTTTCTGGATACCGTTTTTAACAGTTTGCTTCACATCGTTAGAACTGTAAATTACTGCAGCCGATGTCTTGAATGCACACTTCTTCACTTTGTCATCGAACGGATATGGCTCTCCATATATACAGTCCAACCACAAGTTATATTTCAAAGGTCCGTTTGTTGCTACATCATCAGTAAGCTGATTGATTATGTCCTCTCTGATATCATCAAGAAAATTACAAATGTCTTTCGACTCACCTAACGTATTTAAATAATAATAGTCCTTCAATGTTCCACGAAATGCAGACTGCGCCAAGTAGAAGCCATTATCGTTCACTTGTAATGCTCCGAACACAGTCTTAGGTTTATTTTCCTGTTCAGACGTCATACCAATCGGTTGCTGCACATCGGTTTTCTTGCTTGTACGCTCACGAACCTTCAACCTAAACCGAGGAGTCGAAATTTCTGCAGGTAGTTCAGCAGTAGGCACACGGACTTCACCTTTACAGTTTTTCGCATGTCGTCGCAAATTATCAATTCGAGTAAACCATTCATGACACTCATCACATCGAAACTTCATGCGAGATGGATTCTTCGTGCATTTGCTCCGCTCATGTCTTCGTGCATCATGGGAAAATGCGAACGACGTATCACAGTAGCTGCAAGGATACCGTGGTGATGAAGACGATCCTTTCAGACCCGATCCAGATACAGGCGTTACAACAGTAGTACCATTTCCAGGCATTCTCTTATGCACATCGATGCATCGTTGTTGCGACGAAACCTTTACTTTCTGCCGAACAGCAGGACCTTTGCATGCCTTCATGTGCGTTTTCATATTATCTTTTCTGGCAAACTGCTTATGACATTTCTCACAAACAAACATTTTACGATATAGGTTCTTGGCACATTCGCTCCTCTCGTGTCGCCGAGCATTGCTGCTGTTTGAGTAAATCTTGTCGCAATAACAGCACCGATGTTCGCTAGTTGTCAAATCAGCATCCATTGAAGTCTCCATAGAGGTCGTATCGTCGATCGTCGTGGTTTCCTGCACATCCAGCTCAGTAGTCATTAAGCTATCTTCTGCTGGTGGTATCACATCTGTTGAAATCTCCTACAGTGTTGACATCGACGTTGTCAACGGAATCTGCTCCTTCTCCGTCGTAGCTGTCGTCAAGGTTCCCGTAGACGATGGTACAACCTCCATCGAGTTCGTCGTTAAAGTCGGTAAAGATGCCATCGAGTTCGCAAGAACAGGTAATTACGTGATTAATGCACCAGAAGAAACAAACTAGGTGATCCTTACACCGACGACGTCAGTAACAAACTGAGCGTCCTGTTGTCTAGGACTCGCTTATATACATGCACCGTATGGAATAAAACGCTAGTCAAATCAAGAACCATTTACAATAATACTAGAGTCAAAACAACATTAAAATAGAAGGACCATCAACGAAAAGGCAGCACATTTGGAAGCACCGACAACGAAACGGCAGCACATTTGGAAGCACCGACAACGAAAAGACAGCACATTTGGAAGCACCGACAACGAAAAGGCAGCACATTTGGAAGCACCTAAAACGAAACGGCAGCACATTTGGAAGCACCGACAACGAAAAGGCAGCACATTTGGAAGCACCGACAACGAAAAGGCAGCACATTTGGAAGCACCGACAACGAAAAGGCAGCACATTTGGAAGCACCGACAACGAAATGGCAGCACATTTGGAAGCACCGACAACGAAAAGGCAGCACATTTGGAAGCACCGACAACGAAACGGCAGCACATTTGGAAGCACCGACAACGAAAAGGCAGCACATTTGGAAGCACCGACAACGAAAAGGCAGCACATTTGGAAGCACCGACAACGAAACGGCAGCACATTTGGAAGCACCGACAACGAAACGGCAGCACATTTGGAAGCACCGACAACGAAACGGCAGCACATTTGGAAGCACCGACAACGAAAAGGCAGCACATTTGGAAGCACCGACAACGAAACGGCAGCACATTTGGAAGCACCGACAACGAAAAGGCAGCACATTTGGAAGCACCGACAACGAAAAGGCAGCACATTTGGAAGCACCGACAACGAAAAGGCAGCACATTTGGAAGCACCGACAACGAAAAGGCAGCACATTTGGAAGCACCGACAACGAAACGGCAGCACATTTGGAAGCACCGGCAACGAAAAGGCAGCACATTTGGAAGCACCGACAACGAAAAGGCAGCGCATTTGGAAGCACCGACAACGAAAAGGCAGCACCATCATCAAAAAGGCCGCACATTTGTCATTGGCTCCAATATTCATTGGCTCCAATATTCATTGGCTCCATTATTCATTGATTCCATCAGTCTATTGATTCCATCAGTCTAGTGACTCCATCTGTCATTGGCTCCTACAGTCATTGGCTCCTAGTCATTGGCTCCAACAACTGTCTTTTGTCTCACCAACTCCAAATATATATTTGGCTAGAATTCTACGAGTCTAAGAGACTATGAGACCACATGGCTACGAGTCTAAAATGATCTAGCTGGTTACGAGTTATACATGGCTTGCGAGGCTACAGAGCTACGAAGTTTATAGTACACAGGTTTACATGACTGCGAGGAAACAGGACTACAAGTCTGCAAGAGTACTTGACTACGAAGGTACTCGTCTACATGACTCCAGTTACCGCATCTGTCTTCGACGGAATTTTCTCTTTTGCTCCAACTGCTCCATCAGCATTATGTTATAAGATTACAAGGCCTCTTGCTTACGTAGCTTCAAGTCTACAAGCCTCCAATGCATCATGACTGCGAGACTACGATCAATGAGGTTACGAGTCTACGCGATTGCGAGTCTTCTAGGTTACGTGATCGCGAGGCTATAGGACTACGAAGCTTCTAGAACGCATGGTTACGAGACTGCGAGGCTACAATTCTACGAGGTCCCAAGACATCCAGGCTACGCGACTACGAGCCATGAGGTTACGAGACTACGTGACTACGAATCTTCAAGTTTACGAGACTGCGAAGCTACAGAGCTACGAAGCCTCTAGTACACAGGTTTACGTGACTGCGAGGATACAGGACTACGCGACTTCGAGCCATAAGGTTACGAGATTACGTGACTACGAATCTTCATGTTTACGAGACTGCGAGGCTACAGAGCTACGAAGCCTCTAGAAAACGAGTTTACGTGACTGCGTGGATACAGGAATACAAGTCTGCATGAGTTCTTGACTACGAAGCTACTCGTCTACAAGGCTCCAATTGACACATCTGTCTTCGATGGAATTTTCTCTTTTGCTACATCTACACCATCAGCATTATGTTATAAGATTACAAAGCTACTTGATTACGTAGCTTCAAGTCTACGAGGCTCCAATACATCATGACTACGAGACTACGAGCCATGAGGTTACGAGACTATGCGATTGCAAGTCTTCAAGGTTACGTCTTCGCGAGGCTATAGGACTACGAAGCTTCCAGAACGCATGGTTACGAGAATGCATGACTAATTGGTCGCATGGTTACGAAACTTTATGTCTCTAACTGACTACAATAGCACTATTCAGTGGTGAGAGTTAATTTATTTCATGCAAAGGTACTTGCTGCAAGCAGTTCCACTTTTCAACATCAGATGACGTCACGTTTTGCTTGCAGGTAAAATAATATTTATTTATTTTATGCGGGATGCGGGTTGTTCACTATCGATCGCATAAGAAGAATGGCATCGATAGTCTTCAAGGAGAAGGAAGTTCGTCCTTCCTGCTAGTGCTTCTCAGATTTCTCACGGTCCACCATCTTGGATTGCGACGTCACGGCTGCCATCTTAGATGGGTGTGACTTTGACCTTTGACCGAAACCGCAGGAATGATCGCAAGCACACGGATTAACCATCAAAATATATATAAGAATTATCAGGAGCACACGGAGAAAACCATCATAATATTGGCAAGAATAATCAGGAGCACACGGAGAAAAACGACACATGTTTTCTTTGATATCATAAAATTACAGAAAAAAAATATTTAAAAATAAAAAAAATTAATAAAAAAATTTAAAATAAAAACAAAAAATACATAAAATTCTGGCTTGTACTAGAACTCTATCTTTGCTCAGCAATGATAAGTTTACAAGCTAGCAGAATCTATGTATGTATTTTTTGTTTTTATTTTAAATTTTTTTATTAATTTTTTTTATTTTTAAATATTTTTTTTCTGTAATTTTATGATATCAAATAAAACATGTGTCGTTTTTCTCCGTGTGCTCCTGATTATTCTTGCCAATATTATGATGGTTTTCTCCGTGTGCTCCTGATAATTCTTATATATATTTTGATGGTTAATCCGTGTGCTTGCGATCATTCCTGCGGTTTCGGTCAAAGGTCAAAGTCACACCCATCTAAGATGGCAGCCGTGACGTCGCAATCCAAGATGGTGGACCGTGAGAAATCTGAGAAGCACTAGCAGGAAGGACGAACTTCCTTCTCCTTGAAGACTATCGATGCCATTCTTCTTATGCGATCGATAGTGAACAACCCGCATCCCGCATAAAATAAATAAATATTATTTTACCTGCAAGCAAAACGTGACGTCATCTGATGTTGAAAAGTGGAACTGCTTGCAGCAAGTACCTTTGCATGAAATAAATTAACTCTCACCACTGAATAGTGCTATTGTAGTCAGTTATAGACATAAAGTTTCGTAGCCATGCGACCAATTAGTCATGCATTCTCGTAACCATGCGTTTTGAAAGCTTCGTAGTCCTATAGCCTCGCGATGACGTAACCTTGAAGACTTGCAATCGCATAGTCTCGTAACCTCATGGCTCGTAGTCTCGTAGTCATGATGTATTGGAGCCTCGTAGACTTGAAGCTACGTAAGCAAGTAGCTTTGTAATCTTATAACATAATGCTGATGGTGTAGATGTAGCAAAAGAGAAAATTCCATCGAAGACAGATGTGTCGATTGGAGCCTTGTAGACGAGTAGCTTCGTAGTCAAGAACTCATGCAGACTTGTATTCCTGTATCCACGCAGTCACGTAAACTCGTTTTCTAGAGGCTTCGTAGCTCTGTAGCCTCGCAGTCTCGTAAACATGAAGATTCGTAGTCACGTAATCTCGTAACCTTATGGCTCGAAGTCGCGTAGTCCTGTATCCTCGCAGTCACGTAAACCTGTGTACTAGAGGCTTCGTAGCTCTGTAGCCTCGCAGTCTCGTAAACTTGAAGATTCGTAGTCACGTAGTCTCGTAACCTCATGGCTCGTAGTCGCGTAGCCTGGATGTCTTGGGACCTCGTAGAATTGTAGCCTCGCAGTCTCCTAACCATGCGTTCTAGAAGCTTCGTAGTCCTATAGCCTCGCGATCACGTAACCTAGAAGACTCGCAATCGCGTAGACTCGTAACCTCATTGATCGTAGTCTCGCAGTCATGATGCATTGGAGGCTTGTAGACTTGAAGCTACGTAAGCAAGAGGCCTTGTAATCTTATAACATAATGCTGATGGAGCAGTTGGAGCAAAAGAGAAAATTCCGTCGAAGACAGATGCGGTAACTGGAGTCATGTAGACGAGTACCTTCGTAGTCAAGTACTCTTGCAGACTTGTAGTCCTGTTTCCTCGCAGTCATGTAAACCTGTGTACTAGAAACTTCGTAGCTCTGTAGCCTCGCAAGCCATGTATAACTCGTAACCAGCTAGATCATTTTAGACTCGTAGCCATGTGGTCTCATAGTCTCTTAGACTCGTAGAATTCTAGCCAAATATATATTTGGAGTTGGTGAGACAAAAGACAGTTGTTGGAGCCAATGACTAGGAGCCAATGACTGTAGGAGCCAATGACAGATGGAGTCACTAGACTGATGGAATCAATAGACTGATGGAATCAATGAATAATGGAGCCAATGAATATTGGAGCCAATGAATATTGGAGCCAATGACAAATGTGCGGCCTTTTTGATGATGGTGCTGCCTTTTCGTTGTCGGTGCTTCCAAATGCGCTGCCTTTTCGTTGTCGGTGCTTCCAAATGCGCTGCCTTTTCGTTGTCGGTGCTTCCAAATATGCTGCCTTTTCGTTGCCGGTGCTTCCAAATGTGCTGCCGTTTCGTTGTCGGTGCTTCCAAATGTGCTGCCTTTTCGTTGTCGGTGCTTCAAAATGTGCTGCCTTTTCGTTGTCGGTGCTTCCAAATGTGCTGCCTTTTCGTTGTCGGTGCTTCCAAATGTGCTGCCTTTTCGTTGTCGGTGCTTCCAAATGTGCTGCCGTTTCTTTGTCGGTGCTTCCAAATGTGCTGCCGTTTCGTTGTCGGTGCTTCCAAATGTGCTGCCGTTTCGTTGTCGGTGCTTCCAAATGTGCTGCCGTTTCGTTGTCGGTGCTTCCAAATGTGCTGCCGTTTCGTTGTCGGTGCTTCCAAATGTGCTGCCGTTTCGTTGTCGGTGCTTCCAAATGTGCTGCCGTTTCGTTGTCGGTGCTTCCAAATGTGCTGCCTTTTCGTTGTCGGTGCTTCCAAATGTGCTGCCATTTCGTTGTCGGTGCTTCCAAATGTGCTGCCTTTTCGTTGTCGGTGCTTCCAAATGTGCTGCCTTTTCGTTGTCGGTGCTTCCAAATGTGCTGCCGTTTCGTTTTCGGTGCTTCCAAATGTGCTGCCTTTTCGTTGTCGGTGCTTCCAAATGTGCTGTCTTTTCGTTGTCGGTGCTTCCAAATGTGCTGCCGTTTCGTTGTCGGTGCTTCCAAATGTGCTGCCTTTTCGTTGATGGTCCTTCTATTTTAATGTTGTTTTGACTCTAGTATTATTGTAAATGGTTCTTGATTTGATTAGCGTTTTATTCCATACGGTGCATGTATATAAGCGAGTCCTAGACAACAGGACGCTCAGTTTGTTACTGACGTCGTCGGTGTAAGGATCACCTAGTTTGTTTCTTCTGGTGCATTAATCACGTAATTACCTGTTCTTGCGAACTCGATGGCATCTTTACCGACTTTAACGACGAACTCGATGGAGGTTGTACCATCGTCTACGGGAACCTTGACGACAGCTACGACGGAGAAGGAGCAGATTCCGTTGACAACGTCGATGTCAACACTGTAGGAGATTTAAACAGATGTGATACCACCAGCAGAAGATAGCTTAATGACTACTGAGCTGGATGTGCAGGAAACCACGACGATCGACGATACGACCTCTATGGAGACTTCAATGGATGCTGATTTGACAACTAGCGAACATCGGTGCTGTTATTGCGACAAGATTTACTCAAACAGCAGCAATGCTCGGCGACACGAGAGGAGCGAATGTGCCAAGAACCTATATCGTAAAATGTTTGTTTGTGAGAAATGTCATAAGCAGTTTGCCAGAAAAGATAATATGAAAACGCACATGAAGGCATGCAAAGGTCCTGCTGTTCGGCAGAAAGTAAAGGTTTCGTCGCAACAACGATGCATCGATGTGCATAAGAGAATGCCTGGAAATGGTACTACTGTTGTAACGCCTGTATCTGGATCGGGTCTGAAAGGATCGTCTTCATCACCACGGTATCCTTGCAGCTACTGTGATACGTCGTTCGCATTTTCCCATGATGCACGAAGACATGAGCGGAGCAAATGCACGAAGAATCCATCTCGCATGAAGTTTCGATGTGATGAGTGTCATGAATGGTTTACTCGAATTGATAATTTGCGACGACATGCGAAAAACTGTAAAGGTGAAGTCCGTGTGCCTACTGCTGAACTACCTGCAGAAATTTCGACTCCTCGGTTTAGGTTGAAGGTTCGTGAGCGTACAAGCAAGAAAACCGATGTGCAGCAACCGATTGGTATGACGTCTGAACAGGAAAATAAACCTAAGACTGTGTTCGGAGCATTACAAGTGAACGATAATGGCTTCTACTTGGCGCAGTCTGCATTTCGTGGAACATTGAAGGACTATTATTATTTAAATACGTTAGGTGAGTCGAAAGACATTTGTAATTTTCTTGATGATATCAGAGAGGACATAATCAATCAGCTTACTGATGATGTAGCAACAAACGGACCTTTGAAATATAACTTGTGGTTGGACTGTATATATGGAGAGCCATATCCGTTCGATGACAAAGTGAAGAAGTGTGCATTCAAGACATCGGCTGCAGTAATTTACAGTTCTAACGATGTGAAGCAAACTGTTAAAAACGGTATCCAGAAACTCTGTCAAGAAGAGGTGGACTATGTCTGTAAAGGTTCTGGCTGGACTCTGTCTAGTATAAACCGATTGGAGCTAAGAATTAGTCATTTCACACCGCTGCGGAACTAAATGATTATAAGATTGCTGGCTTTCGCAAATGATCCTGTAGTAGAATAGAAATTATGTAATAAATATTATGTTTGTAAAAGAACTTGCAGTGTTTAATTCCTCGAACCTGTTACTATTATGTTAAATTGATGTTATATTTAATTTTTTTTGCATCATCCAAGATCGAACCGAGGACGGGAATCGATCGAATCAATATGTAAATTAATGAGTGATTTATTTAATGAATTTTGAAAGTTTTCCCGAATTTCTAGCTAAATAATTACGGATTTTCAAGATGGCGGCCAAATGACAAGATGGCGGGTGTCACAGTAATAAATTATAACTGCACTCTAGCGGATACGAATTAAAATAACATGTCATCGGCGCACTCTAGCCGACGATACAATGATGATGGCTTCCAGCATCGAAGACAAGATGGCGGACATGACATCATACTACCTGACGATATATATGCTTTGAAAAAAAAGTGGTGGGAGTCAGTATGCCTGCGTCCACTGTGAGGGAAGGATCGGTCACCATTTTTAATTTTTTTGCACTCGTCGGGTTCGAACCGAGGACTCCGAGCTCCGTGTCGTAAATGTTTTTTTTAAATATTTTTTATTAAAAATATTATTATTTAATTTTTTTATAATTTTAAAATTTTTTCATTAAAATCGGATAATAAATCTAAAGATGGTGGCCGTAACGGAAATTGCAATGGTGACATCATAATTCGAAATGGCGGATAACACAATGCCGGAATGTTCGAGAAAACGAAATGACATCATCCAAGATGGTGGATCCAAGATGGCCGTCGGGGTCAAGGTCAAAGGTCAAGGTCACATCCTGATAGAGGCTTAACTGAGGCTTGAGTTAAGGATGCTTAAGCCTCTATCAGGACATTTCTAGCCGCTGGGATTTTTAAGGACTAAAACGGGAAATTTTCCCTCGAAACGGGAATTTTTCCCTCGAAAACGGGAATTTTTTTTCTTAAAACGGGAAATTTTGAGTCATTTTGAGTCATTTTTGAGGAATTTTGAGGAATTTTTGCCGCCGTGACGTCACAAATCCAAGATGGCGGACACCGGCACCGGCACCACCGCCTGAGGCCTGTCCTCGGTCCGGCCAAACTATACTACTATATATATATATATATATATATATATATATATATATATATATATATATATATATATATATATATATATAGGTACTCGCCCGGGCCCGACGAACTTCAACTTCCAGAACAGGTGAGAACAATCTTCCGAAGCCTTGCAGTGAAGCCTAAACACTCAGGAGAGAGGTGAAGAACAAAGACAGAATATGCTATGTTCGGCGGTTAGCCAGCTTACAGGCGGCATACATGTACAAGTTCTGGAGGGAAGGACTATTGTTGCAGGCCACAAAAACCACCTGTAACAGCATGACTGACGTAAGAGTGAGGATATATATATAATTATACTAGCTGCCCGACCCGGCTTCGCACGGTTGTATTAATTGGGGGGGAGGGGGGAAATGAGACCAAATCTCTTATTTACAGTTATAATAAAAGAAATAAAAGGAAAATTAGTTAATTTTTACAATAACTTAATACAATGCTTTGTAATGTACCGAAGAAAAAACGAATAGCACCGATGGATTCCCAACTCTCGAGCACGTAACGTTGTCATGGAGACGAAGTACCCACTGTTTCCCGGGCTTAAACACCAATCAACATTGATAATCAGTTTATTATTAATTATAAATTATTAAGACCATTAATGGAAATAAAAACTATCCTATCTCTCAAGTTTGGAAAAAATTACACATAAATGCCAATTTTCATCGAAATCGGTTGACTTGGTGAAGAGTTCACTGGAAACAAACATCAGGACACTGGATTTATATATATAGCTGCAGTACCCGGCGTTGCCCGGGCTAAACACATGGAGCTTTATTGTCTGCGAGTTAAAGCAAACTGGATAGCGCTATTTGACAGTGTGTTGGACATAGAGAAATGTCACACAATTACTGTTTGTATGTCTATGACCTATGATTTTTTGTTTACCCATGGCGATCGGTTATTTATTATTTATTATTAATTATTAATTATTAAGACCATTAATCGAAATAAAAACTATCCTATCTCTCAAGTTGGATAGAACTGCACATGGTGTGCGAATTTTATTATAATCGGTTAAGTGGTTTAGGAGTCCATTGAGGACAAACATTGTGACACGAGATTTATATATATTAAGATAAGATATATATATATATATATATATATATATATATAAATGTGTTTCAAAAGTTTGAGGTTCGCTAATATCTGACATCTAATGTACCACTCGATTGCTAGGCAACTCGACTTTACGTTTTTAAGGCTAGGCTTCGCCTGCGTATTTTTTAAATTTGTATTTCTGCTAAGTAGTATGTATATGTATTTCCTGAAACAGGATTCAGGATGTGGAGCTGGGAGCCGGTCCACCATCTTGGATTGTGACCTCACGGCGGCCATTTTTGACTCAATATTCCTCAAAATTGATTCAAAATGACTCAAAATTTCCCGTTTTCGAGGGAAAATTTCCCGTTTTCCAGGGAAAAATTCCCGTTTCGAGGAAAAATTAGGATTTCGAAAAACCACAAATGTCTTTTGCCTTAGAAAGAACACAAATTCCTAAAATAGGCTTAAGCATCCATGTCTTCAGCCTCCGATAAGCCTCTTTACGATTATGACGTCACCGTTGCAGTTTCCGTTACGCCCGCCATCTTGAAAATCGGCAATTTTATGTTAGAAAATCGGAAATTTTTTTAAAAATCATTAAAAAAAATATTTAATCGAATAAATAATAAAAATGTTAAAAACCACTGTTTCAGTTATCGTTACGGTAGCCATATTGGATTATATAAATGTTGCATATTTCGTTACACCCGCCATCTTGGTTGAGTACCATGTCATTCATACACTTTACGTTACGACCGCCATATTGGATGCTATTAATGTTGCAATTATCGTTATGGTCGCCATCTTGCAATTTAGACACCATCTTGGAAATCCGTATTTTTTATGTTAGAAATGCGGGAAAAATACCAAAATTAACCAAAAAATTAACTTAATAGAATTCTGATTGATTATATCGATTCCCGTCCTTGGTTCGAAACCGGTGAGGGCAAAAAATACAAAATAAAAACGATCAGATCCTTCCCCCACTGAAGCCACCTACAGACTGACCTACTACCATAATCAAGGTTATATCGTCAGCTGGTATGACGTCATGTCCGCCATCTTGTTTCGTCCGCTGGAGACCGCCATCTTGTTTTCGTCTGCTAGAGTGTGCTAGCGACTTGTTAGTAAAAGTTTCTGTTCAACAAAACTTTAAACTCTACTGTTGGCATTGAACTTTGTCCTTGACCTTGAACGTTGACCTTGAACTTTGACCTTGACCTTTGACCTTGAACTTTGAACTTGACCTTGACATTTGACCTTGACCTTGAAATTTGTCCTTGACCTTGACATTTGCCCTTGTCCTTGAAATTTGACCTTGTCCTTGAAATTTGACTTTGTCCTTGAAATTTGACTTTGTCCTTGTCGACCATCATGGATCCGACATTTTATGTTTAGTACATGCTACCAGGAGCTACCACCTGCTGAAGTACTCCATCTTGTGTGTGTACTCGTATTATAGAGTACATTTCCATCTGGATAATTTTATTCTAACCCGCTACAGTGCAGTAATCATTTATTACCGAGGTGCCCCCGCCATCTTGAAATTCGGCCGCCATCTTGAAATCACGTAATAATGTGGCTAGAAAAGCGGGAAAAAATCCAAACTTCATCAAAAAATCACTCATTAACTTACATATTGATTCTATCCGTTCCAGTCCTTGGTTCGATACTCGATCGATGCAATAATGTTTAATTTTATGTAAAAAATGATAACTTCAATAAACCATGTTCAACGTTCTTAAAGAGACTTTAAATCATCTACTACATTCATCATATCAGACATCAAGACCAACATATTGGTAATTAATAATTTTAATGCTAGAGATTCGGGAAAAAGTTCAAAATTCATTAAATAAATTTGTAATCTATATACTGATTGATTAGTTTGACTAAGGTCCTTGGTTCGATCCCTGCCCGATCAAAACAACTTTAATTTTAAAAAAGTACCAGAAAAGTGTAAGGTTCTAGAAATAAAACACCACAAAGTCTATTACAAACATAATATTTATTACACAATTTCTATCCTACTACAGAATCACTTGCGAAAGCCAGCAATCTCATAAACATTTAGCCCTGCATAGATGTGCAACGACTACTTCTTAGCTCCAACAGCTTCAATTGCTCCAACAGCTCCAACAGCTCCAAATGCTCCAAACGGCCTCCAAATGCTTGACAGCTCCAAATGGCTCCAACAGCTCCAAATGACTCCAAATGCTCCAATCAGCCCCCAAATGCTTGACAGCTCCAAATGACTCCAACAGCTCCAAATGCTCCAAATGGCTACAACAGCTCCAAATGGCACCAACAGCTCCAAATGCTCCAAAGGCTCCAACAGCTCCAAATGCTACAAATGGCTCCAACAGTTCCAAATGGCTCCAAATGCTCCAATCGGCCTCCAAATGCTTGACAGCTCCAAATGACTCCAAATGACTCAAAATGCTCCAATCAGCCTCCAAATGCTTGACAGCTCAAAATGCTCCAAATGGCTCCAACAGCTATAATGCTCCAAAAGGTTCCAACAGCTCCAATTGCTCCAAATGGCTCCAACAGCTCCAAATGGCTCCAACAGCTCCAAATGGCTCCAAATGCTCCAAATGGATCCAAAAGCTCCAAATGCTCCAAATGGCTCCAACAGCTCCAAATGCTCCAAATGGCTCCAACAGCTCCAATTGCTCCAAATGGCTCCAACAGCTCCAAATGCTCCAAATGGCTCAATCAGCTCCAAATGGCTCCAAATGCTCCAATCGGCCTCCAAATGCTTGACAGCTCCAAATGACTCCAACAGCTCCAAATGTTCAATATTCATTGTCTCCAATATTCGTTGGCTACAATTTTCGTAGGCTCCAATATTCGTTGGCTCCAATATTCGTTGTCTCCAATATTCATTGGCTCCAATTTTCGTTGGCTCCAATATTCGTTGACTCCAATATTCGTTGGCTCCAATAATCATTGGCTGCAATATTCATTGGCTCCAATATTCATGGGCTCCAATATCAATTGGCTCCAATTGCTCCAAATGCTCCAACAGGCTCCAAAAGGCTCCATCAGTCTTTTGGCGCCAACAGTCTTTTGGCTCCAATATTCGTTGGCACCAATATTCATTGGCTCCATTATTCATTGACTCCAATATTCATTGACTCCAATATTCATTGACTCCTATATTCATTGGCTCCAATAGTCATTGGCTCCAATAGACATTGGCTCCAATAGACATTGACTCCAATTGTCATTGGCGCTAATATTTATTGGCTCCAACAGTATTCTTCTCATTGTTGAGCAAAGATATAGTTCTAGTACATGCCAGAATTTTATGTATTTTTTGTGTATTTTTGCCATTTTAAATTTTTTAATAATTTATTTGTTATTTATTATATATTCTTTCCTGTAATTTTATGATATCAAAGAAAACGTGTGTCGTTTTTCTCCGTGTGCTTCTGATTATTCTTGTCAATATTTTGGTGGTTTTCTCCGTGTGCTCCTGATTATTCTTGCCAATTTTATGAAGGTTTTCTCCGTTTGCTCCTGATTATTCTTATCAATATTTTGATGGATAATCCGTGTGCTTGCGATCAATCCTGCGGTTTCGGTCAAAGGTCAAGGTCACACCCATCCAAGATGTCCGCCGTGACGTTGCATTCCAAGATGGCGGACCGTGAGAAATCTGAGAAGCACTAGCAGGAAGGATGAACTTCCTTCTCCTTGGAGACTATCGAAGCCATCCTTCTTATGCGATCGATAGTGAGCATCCCGCATCCCGCATAAAGGAAATAAATATTATTTACCTGCAAGCAACACGTGACGTCATCTGATGTTGAAAAGCGGAACTACTTGCACCAAGTACCTTTGCATGAGATAAATTAACTCTCACCACTGAATATTGCTATTGTAGTCAGTTAGAGACATGACGTTTCGTAGGCACGCGGCCAATTAGTCATGCAGTCTCGTGACCATGCGTTCTGGAAGTTTCGTAGTCCTATAGCCTCGCGATCACGTAACCTTTAAGACTTGCAATCGCATAGTCTCGTAACCTCATGGCTCGTAGTCTCGTAGTAATGATGCAATGGAGCCTCGTAGACTTGAAGCTACGTAATCAAGTAGCCTTGTAATCTTATAACATAATGCTGTTGGAGCAGATGGAGCAAAAGAGAAAATTCCGTCGAAGACAGATGCGGCAATTGGAGCCTTGTAGATGAGTAGCTACGTAGTCAAGTACTCATGCAGACTTGTAGTCCTGTATCCTCGCAGTCATTTAAACTTGAGTTCTAGAAGCTTCGTAGCTCTGTAGCCTCGCAGGCATGGATAACTCGTAACCAGCTAGATCCTTTTAGACTTGTAGCCTTGCGGCTCATAGACTCATAGACTCGTAGCATTCTAGCCAAATATATTTGGCGCTGACGAGACAAAAAGCAGTTGGAGCCTATGACTTTAGAAGCCAATGACTTTTGGAGCCAAAATACTGTTGGAGCCAATGACTTTTGGAGCCAAGAGACTGTTGGAGCCAATGAATATTGGAGCCAATGACTATTGGAGTCAATGTATATTGGAGCGAATGTCTATTGGAGCCAATGACTATTGGAGCCAATGAATATTGGAGTCAATGAATATTGGAGTCAATGAATATTGGAGTCAATGAATATTGGAGTCAATGAATATTGGAGCCAATGAATATTGGAGTCAATGAATAATGGAGCCAATGAATATTGGTGCCAACGAATATTGGAGCCAAAAGACTGTTGGAGCCAAAAGACTGATGGAGCCTTTTGGAGCCTGTTGGAGCATTTGGAGCAATTGGAGCCAATTGATATTGGAGCCCATGAATATTGGAGCCCATGAATATTGGAGCCAATAAATATTGGAGACAATGATTATTGGAGCCAACGAATATTGGAGCCAACGAATATTGGAGTAAACGAATATTGGAGCCAACGAAAATTGGAGCCAATGAATATTGGAGACAACGAATATTGGAGCCAACGAATATTGGAGCCTACAAAAATTGTAGCCAACGAATATTGGAGACAATGAATATTGAACATTTGGAGCTGTTGGAGCAATTTGGAGCATTTGGAGCTGTTGGAGTCATTTGGAGCTGTCAAGCATTTGGAGGCCGATTGGAGCATTTGCAGCCATTTGGAGCTGATGGAGCCATTTGGAGCTGATGGAGCTATTTGGAGCATTTGGAGCTGTTGGATCCATTTGGAGCATTTGGAGCCATTTGGAGCTGTTGGAGCCATTTGGAGCTGTTGGAGCCATTTGGAGCAATTGGAGCTGTTGGAACCTTTTGGAGCATTATAGCTGTTGGAGCCATTTTGAGCATTTTGTGCTGTCAAGGATTTGGAGGCCGATTGGAGCATTTGGAGCTATTAAGAGCTGATGGAGCCATTTGGAGCATTTGGAGCTGTTGGAGCCATTTGGAGCAATTGGAGCTGTTGGAGCCTTTTGGAGCATTTGGAGCTGTTGGAGCCATTTGGAGCATTTGGAGCTGTTGGATCCATTTTGAGCATTTAAAACTGTTGGAGTCATTTGGAGCTGTCAAGCATTTGGAGGCCGATTGTAGCATTTGGTGCCATTTGGAGCTGTTGGAGCCATTTGGAGCATTTGGAGCTGTTGGAGCCATTTGGAGCAATTTGAGCCATTTGGAGCCTTTTGGAGCATTATAGCTGTTGGAGCCATTTGGAGCATTTGGAGATGTTGTAGCCATTTTGAGCATTTGGAGCATTTGGAGCTGTTGGTTTCATTTGGAGCTGTCAATCATTTGGAGGCTGATTGGAGCATTTGGAGTCATTTGAAGTTGTCAAGCATTTGGAGGCCGATTGGAGCATTTGGAGCCATTTGGAGCTGTTGGAGCCATTTGGAGCATTTGGAGCTGTTGGAGCCATTTGGAGCATTTGGAGCTGTTGTAGCCATTTGGAGTCATTTGGAGCTGTTGGAGCCATTTGGAGCATTTGGAGCTGTTGGAGCCATTTGGAGCTGTCAAGCATTTGGAGGCCGTTTGGAGCATTTGGAGCTGTTGGAGCTGTTGGAGCAATTGGAGCTGTTGGAGCTAAGAAGTAGTCGTTCACGTCTATGCAGGGCTACATGTTTATGAGATTGCTGGCTTTCGCAAGTGATTCTGTAGTAGGATAGAAATTGTGTAATAAATATTATGTTTGTTATAGACTTTGTGGTGTTTTATTTCTCGAACCTAACACTTTTCTGGTACTTTTTTTAAAATTAAAGTTGTTTTGTATCGGGCAGGGATCGAACCAAGGACCTTAGTCAATCTTATCAATCAGTATATAGATTACAAATTTATTTAATGAATTTTGAACTTTTTCCCGAATCTCTAGCATTAAAATTATTAATTACCAATATGTTGGTCTTGATGTCTGATAGGATGAATGTAGTAGAGGATTTAAAGTCTCTTTAATAACGTTGAACATGGTTTATTGAAGTTATCATTTTTTACATATAATTAAACATTATTGCATCGATCGAGTATCGAACCAAGGACCGGAGCGGATCGAATCAATATGTAAGTTAATAAGTGATTTTTTGATGAAATTGGATTTTTTTCCCGCTTTTCTAGCCACATTATTACATGATTTCAAGATGGCGGCTGAATTTCAAGATGGCGGGGGCACCTCGGTAATAAATGATTACTGCACTGTAGCGGGTTAGAATAAAATTATCCAGATGGAAATGTACTCTATAATACAAGTACACACAAGAAGGAGTACTTCAGCAGGTGGTAGCTCCTGGTAGCATGTACTAAACATAAAATGTCGGATCCATGATGGTCGACAAGGACAAAGTCAAATTTCAAGGACAAAGTCAAATTTCAAGGACAAGGTCAAATTTCAATGTCAAGTTCATAGTTCAGGTCAAAGTTCAAGGTCAAAGTTCAAGGTCAACATTCAAGGTCAAGGACAAAGTTCAATGCCAACAGTAGAGTTTAAAGTTATTTTGAACAGAAACTTTTACTAACATGTCGCTAGCACACTCTAGCAGACGAAAACAAGATGGCGGTCTCCAGCGGACGAAACAAGATGGCGGACATGACGTCATACCAGCTGACGATATAACCTTGATATTGGTGGTAGGTCAGTCTGTAGGTGGCTTTAGTGGAGGAAGGATCTGATCGTTTTTTTTTGTATTTTTTGCCCTCACTGGTTTCGAACCAAGGACGGGAATCGATATAATCAATCAGAATTCTATTAAGTTAATTTTTTGATTAATTTTGGTATTTTTCCCGCATTTCTAACATAAAAAATACGGATTTCCAAGATGGCGTCTAAATTGCAAGATGGCGACCATAACAATAATTGCAACATTAATAGGATCCAATATGGCGGTCGTAACGTTAAGTGTAAGAATGACATGGTACTCAATCAAGATGGCGTGTGTAACGAAATATGCAACATTTATATAATCCAATATGGCTACCGTAACGATAACTGAAACAGTGGTTTTTAACATTTTTATTATTTATTCGATTAAATATTTTTTTTACTGATTTTTAAAAAAATTTCCGATTTTCTAACATAAAAATTGCTTATTTTCAAAATGGCGGGCGTAACGGAAACTGCAACGGTGACGTCATAATCGTAAAGAGGCTTATCGGAGGCTGTAGACATGGATGCTTAAGCCTATTTTAGGAATTTGTGTTCTTTCTAAGGCAAAAGACATTTGTGGTTTTTCGAAATCCTAATTTTTCCTCGAAACGGGAATTTTTCCCTCGAAAACGGGAAATTTTTCCTCGAAAACGGGAAATTTTGAGTCATTTTGAGTCAATTTAGAGGAATTTTGAATCAATTTTGAGGAATTTTGTGTCAAAAATGGCCGCCGTGACGTCACAATCCAAGATGGTGGACCGGATCCCGGCTCCACATCCTGAATCCTGTTTCAGGAAATACATTTACATACTACTCTGCTAGTTTCAGACTTTAGTTTAAACAAAAGTTTCGAAAATGTTGATATAGGATTTAATTTTCAAGCATTAATGCAATAATTAAATTGGTCACGCAGAAGTTTTAACTATTAATATTTTCTTGTATTCCTTTTACAAATAGCAAATAAAATGTTAGAACATATCACACACCTGAAACAATACTGCCAACAGGAGCGCACGCAGAATTTCAACTCGGAGGGGAGGGGTTATAAGCACTTTGATTTCAAATTCTTTTCCAATTTTTTTTTTGGTAGAAAAATGTTCGAGGAATTTTGTGTAAGATTTCCCTGGAAATCCAAGATGGTGGTCGGTCTTCCTTGGTCCTCGATCTGGATCCTGTTCCTGACTTACCATACATGTACTACTGGCATATATATTAGATGACTGACTGAACAACAGACCATCGTTATACCTAAAAGCTAGCGCTTCAAACTCCTGAAAGGTCACAAGGACTGCGAGTGTCTTGTCCTTTCACGTGAGGCTGCTTCGGCTGCTTGCAACTTTTCGGAAGGTCCATAAAAAGTCTGTCATCCTTCATGACGTATTTTTCAAGCAAACATTACGCTAAATGGTCTTTTCAGGAGGTGTTAGGACTAGTCTCTGGCAGAGTTTTCGTTTGTAGCCTCTGACACGCGGTTACCTTAACGTCGAAGTAATAAAGTGTTATCTGAAATATTGCAAGGTGCCTACACGAAGCATTCGATAAATCCCACACCCGTTGGTGTTACCTGGGCGATTTGTTTTATCTCTACCAACAGGAAAAATTCCTAAAATATTATCTATATTTTGTTTACTCTCGGACTTGGAGGATTTCAGATAACGATGGCAATCTTCAACCGGAATGAACAGAACAAACATTAATAGTAGGGAGAGCGTGCCGACTCTGGAACATAGGCGAGGGGGGAGCGGGGTAATCCGGGGATTATCCCATTTTTATAGTTTTTTACGCATTTTTTATGGTTTTTTTATGTGCAAATCCAGTTATTTATGCGCTAATCCAGGGGCTAATCCGCTAATCCAGTGGCTAATCCGCAAATCCGCAAATCCGCTAATTCGCAAATCCGCAAATTCGCAAATCCGCAAATTCACAAATCCGCAAATTCGCAAATTCGCAAATCCGCAAATGCAAATTCGCAAATCCGCAAATCGCAAATTCGCAAATCCGCCATTTTGTATTTCTAGAAATTTCCACCAACTTCGAATCGTGACGTCATGATTCTGTGTCGTCTGCTGGAGGCCGCCATCTTGATTTTTCCTGGTCGCCATCTTGTTTCGTCTGCTGGAGGCCGCCATCTTGATTTTTCCTGGTCGCCATCTTGTTTCGTCTGCTGGAGGCCGCCATCTTGATTTTTCCTGGTCGCCATCTTGTTTCGGCTGCTGGAGGCCGCCATCTTGTGTGATGTCATATAGTTCTGTTGGTCGCCACCAGGTAGCAGCAGGTATTATTTTATTTTAACTAAAATATTTTCAGTGCCGAGGCTGGGATTCGATCCATGGGACGTGAAAACGTCCAGGATGTCGTGGTTACGAGGCGGACGCCTTGACCACTAGACCACGAGACCAATTGGAATATGGTGGAATAAATAATCTATATATGCTATGTACTGACGGCAAGTTTATGATAAATGGGGGGAGGGTGTTTTTGCCTTCCTTAATGCATACCTAAGGCGCCACATTTGAAATTAAAAATTATTATACAGCCGCCATCTTTAATTCCAGCACAGACTACCAGATGGCGCTAAATTCAAAAAATTAGTTGCCAGAGGCGCTGCCATCTTGGTTCTCAAGTTGGCTGGTAGATGTCGCTAGTATCGCGCGGCAAATTCAAAAATTAGTTGCCAGAGGCGCCGCCATCTTGATTCTCAAGTTGGCTACCAGAGTGTGCCACCGTCGCCATCTTTATTTCATATTTCAGCTGCCAGGGCGCAGCACCATTCGATAGGTCGAATGTTAATCGATATATTTACTTTTATTTCATATTTCAGCTGCCAGGGCGCAGCACCATTCGATAGCTCGAATGCTAATCGATATATTTACTTTTATTTCATATTTCAGCTGCCAGGGCGCAGCACCATTCGATAGGTCGAATGCTAATCGATATATTTACTTTTATTTCATATTTCAGCTGCCAGGGCGCAGCACCATTCAATAGGTCGAATGCTAATCGATATATTTAGTAACAAGTGTTGCTACCAGAGGGCGCGATATTTAAATTTAAAAAATATTACAACCTTTAAACAATTCTCCGCCATCTTGTATTCAACAGCCCCACCATCTTGGAAGCACATGATACACCCAAGGACTCGTTCCAATACATGCACAGAGTGCACCGAAAAGATTGTTCCCTTACATGCACAGAGTGCACCATATTGAATGATCATGATATGTGTTCCTTTATATGCATCAGAAGCAGGCATAATAAATTTTTTCTTATAGGCATACTTTAGTGTTAGCTTTCCTGTAATGCATTTAATAATAGTGTAAGCTCATTATTATTATTATTTAGTGATAGTGAATTTATAACTATGATGTGTAGTCTCATTCTCTTCATCTCGACGTGGCGGAAGATTCTCTGGAGTGTAAGCTGAAAATAAATAAATAAAAGCTTGTGTTTGAATTTATAGTGGTATGCTGCTTTCCACATCACCTTAGAGACTATGTCTCAGGAGGTACAGCATTAGATGCGTTAACTCCTATTTTTTATACATGGCGAGTTTCCCCGAGAGGCCTATTTTCCATGTTTAACAAGGGCGCAAGCATTATGCTTCACCGTCACTCTCTCCGAAGCCGCTGTCCACTCCATCATCTGGCTCCACTTGCTCTTGAGCCTCCATTACAGCTTCAAAGCATGCTATAATACCGTTGTAAAGGTATGTTAGAAACTCGTATTCCTCTGGAAATGCAGCGAACAAATTGATCGCGGAGACCTCTAGATGGTGTACTATCGCATCTATATTCATGCCGATGCAAGCATGAAGCGCATATTCAATGCAATCGCGCATTTCCTCAAAAGCAGCCATGTTCATTACGGAATTGTCAGAGACAGAATGAAGACTATAGTTGCCCGGGTCTTGACGGAAAGATGACAACAACCCCGATGTCGCGCTACACATTCCAATGAGGCGCCCAGCGCGGGCTGACGTCACAGCTTGTTGATCCCAAGCTGCAGAGTGCTGGGTCGTGTTCAGGAAGTAGTCCACACATTATAAATACATTGCAGGAATAGAATCTCAACAACAGCCCACACAAACGATTCCATAGAATATGCTTCGATTGAGAACAAGCAATAAGGTAAAATAAAATGTGTATATGTAATCTTAAACCCCCATATCGTTTCTCTTTACCCATGTCTTCACGGTATCGGGAAACCCCTTCCAAGACACCTGGAATCTTTCACCACACTTTCGATGAATTTTATTTACCAAGTATGTATCGGGGTATTTTGTAATTTGAATTTCTGAAGCATAAAAAACACCTTGTATTTCATTTCCATCCATATCACTCAAGTTATACACACGCGGAAAGTTGGACCTCATAGCTGTTACTTTAAACACTTCGTGAGACCAATTCGGTGTAAACCCCTTTTCAAAAACTTTCTTGTTTCGTGACACGCGTACATGATCCCCCACACGAGCCTTAGGTTTTCTAGGGTCAATTGTCTTTACATATTTGTAAACACTTTGTAGCAAAGAGTCATCCTTCACTTGATTCGGAGCCATGCCAATGGTGCGGTGGAATCTGTTATTGTAGACACGTAGAACTTGTGGTAAAATTTTAAGCCACTTATAATTTCCTTGAGCTGAAAACTCGCGAAAAAGCAGCGATTTTAGAGATCTATTAAACCGCTCTACCACACTTGCTTTAATCTCACTGTGAGTGGAATAATGATTAATATTTTTTCTTTTCATAAGAGCTCTGAAAGTTGAGTTATAAAATTCTGTTCCCGCATCACTTTGAATACTTTTAAAACTTCCTGCTTCTTTCAAAATACTTCTCATGGCAGCAGTAACCATCACACCTGTCTTTTGTTTAACTGGAACTGCATAAGCACGTTTGCTGTACACATCTATGGCAGTCAGGATGTACTTGTAACCACTGTTCACTTTACTGTATGGTATCATTTCTACCAAATCAATCTGTAGTAAATCATGGAGTCCATATGTTAAAACCCTTCTGCGAGGAAATATAATACGTTTGCCTCGGTGAAGCTCGTATGCAATCCCACGCTGTGCATCGCTCATTTTGCAATGTATCCTGATTCTTGTAACTCTTCAAGTATCGAAAGGATTTCGTTATTGTGTCCGGTGTGGCCAGAAGCCTGCGAGGCCATTAACAACCTGAGTCGATCTACTATCTCATTCGGATCATTCCAATAAATGAACTCTCGTTTACGACCTAAATCCAATGTTTTATGTAACAATCCACTTCCTCGTTGCTGCGAACCAATATGTGGAAACAGTTGCTTAATGATATCAAATTTCGCATGTGACGTGCTTTTATAGAGATTTGTTGCAGGATCATTCTTTTTAAAATAAGCATTTGTAAGCTCTAGTAGATTACCATATTGTTTAAGGGCCGATTCCGAGTACGTATGCGGCTCTCTGCGAAATAAAAGTTCAAATAAACCAGGAGCAGGTTGTATTAGTTCATCTTTAACGCGAATCATATTGTTATCGTGAAAAAATACTTCCGTGTCCCCTAAAAACCAGCGGTTATGTCGTTTAGATACACCATAGGTTCCATCACCAGAGCGAAGGTTGTAGCTCTGCAAATAAGACTGCACTCCACCTAAAGAATCATCATATGGAACACCGTGATGTTTTAAAGGAATAGCGTTCGAGTCATCACTGTCGCTTGATTCTAAATATTGTTTCACAGTAGCTTCTTCCGCAGAATCCTGCTTCACAGTATCGATAGACTGTGCGAGCGATGTAGTAGGTCCAAGTTTATCCAAACGCGAATTAACAGACTTGAATATTTCTTCATTAATTGCATCCCTCTCCAAACGAGCTCGTTTGGCAAGTAGATACTTTGCACGAACATTTTCTATGACGCGCTCCAACTTACTAGCCTCAAGAGACATGACTGCAGAGTTAGCGATAGCATATCACCCTTTTATATACAACTAGCATCAATACGTGAGTGATCTAGGCATGTCTAGAGCTTGATGGTTTTGGAGGTGCTGGTTTTGGAGGTGCTGGTTTTGGAGGTGTTGGTTTTGGAGGTGCTGGTTTTGAAGATGCTGTTTTTGCAGGTGCTGGTTTTGGAGGTGAAGGTTTCTTAGACAACACACCGCGAGAATATTCATCAGGAGTAATCGTCAAAACACCAACATTGCGATTCATTTGTGAAAGCTGTTGTACAATTCCAGCATTAATTTTCAATACCATCTCAACCATGTTAGCATTTAGTGCATCATTTAGTTCCTCTATAAATGTTTGTGCGAATAAATCTAACCTGCTCTCCAACGAGGTGCACATATCACCCAACTTTGTCGACACAGCTGAAAGACTTTCATTTAATTGAGCAATTAAATGCTGTTCTTTAGCCTCCATATTGCGCAAGAACTCCATAATCCCCACTTGCACATCTCTTGTTACAGTAAGTGATCTGTTGATATCTGTAACTTGTCGTGTCATACCATCAGTCATCGAATGCAAAGCATGTGTAAAAGCCCCGCTTACTGCGTCAACATACTTCTTATTAGCAGCATCACCATCTTGTTTAGGATCACCAACTCTCTTCAAATGTTTCCAGCTTAAGTCGCAGTCCCCTTCACGAGTAAACGTCATGCATGAGTCGTGCGATCGTTTAAGTCCACCACCACCGAACTTTGATATCATGATTCATGAACCTATCACAATAAACTGATCAAAACCACATCTGTAACGCCCTTTATGTAGAGGAAAATCTTTAGCTATCACAATGAAACCATGCTCATTAGGACTGTTCCAACAGTGACCGCAAAGAGTTTTAAATCTCTCAAAGCTCATATCTGTACCGACATGGTCGGAAAACACATGTTTTAGATTAAGATCGTCCATTTTAAACAAAATTATTAGATTACAATTATCTCGCACTAATTGCTTTCGGGTTTGGGTATAAGTTTGTACCAAGTAGAAACAGTCGATCTTGTGGTGTCGCCCCATAGAATAATACTTTTGAACAATGCTTTGTTTATCACAAGCAACATCATCGAAGATTAGCACAGAGTTGGGGAGGGCTTGACTGGGGTCTAAAACATTAGCATTTTCTCGAAATTTAAAAAATTTCACTCCCCCGACATTTTCCAGCACATGGGCTAAACGTTGATATTTTGGTTGTTCTAGGGACTTGCTATATAAATACACATTCTCAAAACGTATCCCATTGGGGTGTTCTAGAAGTGAAAGAATAAGACAAGTTTTGCCAGAATTCGAAGGACCTGACACTATACACCGTATGGTATTTGGTAACAGAGATCCATGACGTTCTTCAGTTTTACTAAACACATCATCATCAATTAGTGAAATTGGTAAAGCGAGCTGTTGTTGAACAACCTCCATTCTTAATACTAAACCTAAACACTATAAAACAGTCATCCTTATAGTGAAACCACTCAGTGTCTTGATATGTCTTGTATGAGACGGAAGAGAGGTTCAGGCTTAGTTAATTCTGTTATAAATAAGCTACCATTCGAGGCACATCTTCCGGGCTACAATTTCTGTGGACCTGGCACGAGACTAGCCGAGAGACTAGCAAGAGGTGATCGTGGTGTGAATGCACTAGACGAGGCGTGTCGTCTTCACGATATTGCGTATGCGAATAGTAATAACTTGTCTGAAAGACATAAAGCGGATAAAATATTAGCTGACACGGCCGAGAAGATTAGAAAGTCTCCCGAAACTAAATTTGGACAGAGAGTATCCGCGTGGACCGTTAACAAGATTATGAGAGTGAAACGTAAGCTTGGTGCAGGTTTAAGATTTTCATCATCCAAGAAGAGAAACCGTAAATCTGTCAGGAAAGCCCTGGGGAAGAAGGGTGGTCTATTACCATTTATATTTCCAGCACTCGCTGCATTAGGCAGCTTAATTGGTGGAGCTGCGGGTGTTGCTAAAACTGTTTCCGATGTCCGGAGTCAGGCACGTATGCAAGCGATAGCACGTGCAGCAAAAAACGGTTCAGGACTTTATCTACGCCCCTATCCACAGTCGGGTGGTGGGGGAAAGCGAAGAGGAAGAAGAAGAAAGAAAAATCGCGGGAGCAGGAAGCGATAATCAAAAACTTACCAAAGCGAGCTCTTACAAACCTCGAGTTAATGAAGGCGATAAAAGAATTGAAAATACCATACTTTAGACAAATATACATGCGCGATTCGCTACCTAAGAAACCATTGCGTAATGAAAGTGCTATTTTGAATCTAGACTCATCCAAAGGACCGGGAACGCATTGGACTGCTTATGTCAAGACCGGTCCTAACGTTGAATATTACGATAGCTTCGGAGACTTGCCTCCACCAGTGGAACTGATACGATATTTAAACAAGTGCAACATAACCTATAATTATGACAGGCAACAAAAGTTGCATTCATGGAATTGCGGTCACTTATGCTTAAGATTTTTAGTATCAATATATAAGAAGCATTAGTGTTATCATAAGCCACATATGCGACAGAGTGTTTATAGAGAGACCACACACAACGCGAGACGCAGTGTAAACTAGACAAAATGTCAATAACATTAATTTTAACTGGGAAGAGCTCGATTATGAGAACCTACTACTTCCCTCCCTTGCAATTGGATGGAGAGTGGACAATGGCATTGATCGATCTGACAACATATAACTCGATACCGAACATTGATGAAAATAATCAAGTTTTTCGATACATCGCAAACAATGAACATCATGAAATGAAATTACCAACAGGTGCATATGAAATAAGTGACATGGAAGCTTACATAAAACAGAACCTACCTGTAGATTCAACATTTCTATTACGAGGCAACCCCAACACCTTACAGTGCATAATGTTCAGCAACAATATACATGTGGATTTTAGTGGAAAAAATACATTAGGTGAAATGCTTGGATTTTCTTCTCAAGTATACAAAGCAGGTGAGCTGCATGAATCGACAAATCCTGTAAATATATTCCCCGTGAATGTTATACGAATTACAAGCAATGCTGTGGGACACACATACTTGAATGGTAAATTAAACAATACTATTCATGAATTTTCCCCCATAGTACCTCCGGGATATAAGATAAATGAACGACCTACCACGCTCATTTATGTCCCAGTTACCGTTCAATCGATATCGGAGCTCGACATTCAAATAGTCGATCAGGAAGGACGCTTAGTTAACCTAAGAAAGGAAGAAATAACTCTAAGACTGCATTTGAAAAAACAATGGGAGTGAAATATTTTTCTAAGCATAAATGGAGCGGTTCAGGTGTGTCCTTATCCAGTAGACGACGAGACATCAAGCGGCTAACATCTGTTAACGTGAGATTCCTTAAAAAACTTGGATTTAGAGTTTATCCTCATGGAGAACACCGTTCTTGAAGTCGAGCAAGCACCACAATTTGAGGATTCTATTTCAAAAACTGAACTGCATATTTACAAACCATACTTAAATGGACCCTATGCCCCCAACTCTGAAATCCGTATAGTGATTCAAAATCATGATGCATACACAAACATCTCAAAATCCTTTTTGCGTATACGTGGAAAACTCGTAAAGGCAGACGGACGGAAACCGGACCATGCAAAGATTATAAACAATGGTGTATTACATATGATCAATCGGATAGGATTTGAACTGAACGGCGTTCTTATAGATCAGACCAGATAACTAGGAGTGGTATCTACAGTGAAGAATTATCTTTCACGAACTCGTGATGAATACGCCATCAGCAAAATGGAGGGATGGTGTCTCGAGGAAAACTATAGCTTGCCTCTAACAGCCGATGGTGTTTTCGAAATCTGTGTTCCGCTAAGCCATCTCCTCGGCTTTGCTGAGGATTATCACCGTATACTTCTAAACTCCAAACAAGAGTTAATTATAGTTTTAGAAAATACGTACATTAACTCGATCGTAGATGCGAGTGCGCAGCCTCAAGCAGTTAATTTAACCATAAACTCTATCGATTGGGCCGTACCACACATCCAAGTGTCTCCAGCAGAACGCACGCGACTGCTTAAGCTTGTGGAGAAAGGAAAAAATATAGATATAGCATTTAGATCTTGGTCTGTTGAAACATATCCCAGCATGCCACAAGCACAAAATGTCAGCTGGTCAGTAAAGACAAGCTTCTCGATGGAAAAACCACGATACATAATAGTCGGCTTTCAATCGGCTAAACATAATGTAATGGCTGCCGATAAATCGAGGTTTGACCACTGCAACATAAAGAATATAAAACTATTCTTGAATTCAGAAAGTTATCCGTACACGGATTTGGACATAAACTTCGACAATGGATTTTACTTAATCGCATATGATATGTATTCAAATTTTCAAGAGTCTTACTATGGAAAGCAGAATGCACCTTTGCTTGACCCTCATCAGTTTAAGGAACTGGCTACGTTATTCATGTTTGATGTAAGCCGTCAAGCTGAGAAAATACCTTCGAATATCATAGATTGCAAGTTGGAGATCACAAGCTCAGACAACCTACCGATCTTAACTCAAGCATTTGCAATAATATTGCACGACAGACTTGTCTCCTATAATCCACGAGACAAAGCTGTTAAAATACTGAGTTAAGCATAGTAGAGGCTCAGTCGTGTCTCAGCCACCATGAAGTATGTTAATCTGCAAGGATTTTTCTCTCAGTATGGCTTTATTACCAAGGAACTTAGCATTGCTGACTCTGAGGGGAACATAATTACGCGAACATTCAAACCGCCGTTTGAGTGGAGAGACATTAGTCGTAAATACCGGAGAAGTAATGCGTGGCTCACTAAAAATTTCCATAGTTTAAAATGGGAACACGGATTGTTTCCCTACAACAGTCTTTCCACCATCTTGACAACTCACTTGAGTGGAACTGTAATAGTTGCTGGAAGCGAACAGAAAAGATGGTTGGGTAAACACTGTCTCAAACACATGCACATAGTGGATGCACAAGAGGAATATGGCTGCCCGGCTTTCAAAAAATTAGACATAATGTATGCTCAAAATCGTGACAGCATAAGACCTGTATCGTCTCGCCGTAACGTCGCATTGCTTAGGGCTTGGATGCTAGAACACAGCGATCCTGGAATGTTGGATGACGCGCTCGAAATGGAATCAACAACAAGCGAAGCAACGGTAAACATGTCTGGACTGGAGGCGCTATAAATTGAGGTCATCGTCCCGGGGTACGACAGTCAGCGTACAGTTCGCGGTCGTGCGGGCATAGACTCACTATATATTCAAGAAAAATGACGTTCGATCCATCGGCACGCTACGCAGACGTGTCACCCGGCTTTCGTCGTGTGGCATACCTTACCGGAGATGGAGAGTTCCACCTCATAGTCTGCAACTTCAATCATCACTGGAGCACCGATTGCGATCTGGAGGCTCCGGACTTTATTGAGACGCCCTGCAATCAGGTAGATTGTGTTGTGCACTACTTGAGACCCGACAGTAAATTTCCTACTACCTTAGAAGAACTTAAGGCAGCAGCCGCTACTGAAACTATAACCTCAGAACCAGATTATTCTGCAGTAAGGTGTGATTTGAGGCGCAGCACGAACCCAGAGACAGTTGTGCATTGGGAGGAGCAGTGTGATGGTTATGTTCACAACACAACTTATGAAAACAGTGTTTGCTACGAGACATGTAGTTTCCTTCAGTGTAAACTTTATCGATTCACCCCATTCGCTTAAGTTTGAGAGCTAAGACAATACCTATGTCAGTCATGTTATCACCGCGATTCCATGATATAACTCAAAGCCAAGAAGATGCCGTAATAGATGAATTGTGGGCACCGAGCATCTTAACATGGGATGAAGCGACAAGATATTTTAATTATCCTCCTGATCCACGATCTAAAGAAATGAAGCCTTCGACTTTGTTTGACAATACCGAAAATAGATATCTTTACAAACGTGCAAGTCTGAACTGTGTTGAATTTCATGTAGAGTTCTATGAATTTGATATTGGATTGAGTAGTCTTCGATACGTTTATTTCGAACTTTGTCGCGAAAATACTCATTTCCGACTGAGGTGGCACGCTGATAGACCATACAAGTCCGTGACTCTCTTGACTGTTTTCGACTGTCAGCATAAAGACTGTGTAATAAATCTTAGTCATCCAATGGCAAAGTTTCCCTGTACTATTTATGAGCTCAAGACATCCCGTGACAGAGACTATGAAAGTACTTTCTCCGAATGGTGTACCGGAATTAAACACTATCGCCATAATCCCGCTACATGCATGTGGAACCCACCTCACCACACGCCTTGCAGTAATCATTTGTGTTCCTTGTCGAGAGGTCGTTTATTACGAGAAAACAAATTCTCGGTGTCGACGCATCTAAGCAAGCAACTATGGGGATATAGATAATGGACTGTTCTACAAGATGCTCTACTCTATGGAATTTCGTAATCAATTTATTCATTCGGATGGGCAATATATTTTTAAATAGGATCGCCGCTTCCTGGGTCGACAGTCGAGCTGAAACTGTGTCGGTGTGAGGATCTGTGCCAAGCAAGATGTCTAACTTTCATTCAAGCAAGAAATACGTGAGTGTAAATCCTGGTCTAGGCAGTGTTGATTACAGCGAGTGGAGTCAAGACAATTTAAAACACATATCGGAAAGCTGTGACGGCATGTTTCACTCGAAACAAATACTCGACCCAGGACCTCAAGACATACCATTTGAATTAATTAACTGCTCGGGTTATGGACAATGTATTGTTAACATGCTTCGACACGATACAGTGCTGCCTGCCACGAGTGAAGACGTCTACGCACACGCATTCAACCAGACAGCTACCCAATCGGTTCAGGTTATCCCTGAATGCATTCAAATCAGCCCTGATTCGCCAACATCCATCATACCTGTAGCTGAGCCAATCACCGAGGCGACACCGAAGTCCACCAGACGACAGCGAAAGCCTGCTGCCTCTCGCAAGAGTCGAACCAGAGATCTCAGTCATTTAGGACCGGTGAGTCAAGATGTCGGAGTTCAAACAGAGTCTAGTGCTTCCATACAAAGAACTGACGAGATGGCCCGGGTAGCAGTGCGCTCATTACTTCTAGAATTATTAAGCAAAGTATAATTGAATTTTTGTCACTTTGTGTATGTAAATGTTTCAGCTGAATACGTAAATATAATATTCTTTGTGTGTAAGGAAATGTTCAAGTTAGCATTCAAATCTTTTTTTTATCGTCACTTTAATATTCTTTGTATGTAAATGTTCAGGTTTGTATGCAAACATTATGTGTGATTTTCTTGTAATATTTCAGTTTTGCATAAAGTTTTAAAATAAATTGTTAAAAGCATAATGCATATCTTATTACCGAAACTGTTTGTAACTTAAGTAAAGAACGTGAGGTTACTGTATTTTTTATTAATGCTCTTTTCAATTATATAATTTTCTGGTTTAGTATAATTAAAAAAAAAAATGTATTCAAATTATCCATCAGTCTCTGCGCCCGCACGTTCACGAAATGTATGTTGACTACAATAAAACTAATGTGTAACCTCTGATTTATTGTTATGATTTAAGTATTCCTCTGATATAAAATAAAAGCTAGCATTGAAACGTCCTGCCTTCCTGGGCCGACCAGCGGGTTGACGTGCGAGAGCCCGTGGATGAAGCTCTCTATTTTCAGAGAAAGGAATTTGTTTTTCCAGACAACTGTCGTCGCACCTAAGAGGTGTCTATATGCTGTCACAGACTTGGTTGACAGTTTCTGCAATCGTTGTAATGCATTACAACGATTGCAGAAATATGTTTTCAGTAAGCTATAATAAAAAAACATTAATTAAATTTTAATTCTGAAAAAAGTGAATGGTAGAAAATCTACTTTCTAAAACAAAAAACATATAGTTTAACTAGTTTTCCATGATCACCATATTATTAAATGATTTTAGCAAATATAATCTACTCAACTTTCTTAAATTAATAATTTTCAGTTTATAACTGTCATCTAAAGCCGACACACAGAGTAGGCGATTCCGCGAGAATTCAGGTCATCGCCCGACGCAGATTTATATATATATACACCTGCCACAGAGGTCGGAAACCTCATTTGATCGCAGCCAGCCCTCGTCAGCCCTCGATACCTCCTCCGCAGAGAGACGTTCTTCTCCAGATAAGGTATGTGTCCTGTCAGTTCTGACTGACAACACGAGATGGAGTACATTCGTTTCGTTAAAACACGTTCGCGCACTGTGTTTACAGTTCTTATTTAACAATATGTCCACTATTTTAAATAAATAAACACGTTAAAACGGTCGAATTAAGCAATAACTAAATCCATGTATTTATATTACTTAAATTGTGTATTATCACGGAAAAATTACTAAACTCTATTTTTTTTGTTGCGATTATATTACTTTGAATATTATTCCTGTTTTCGCTTATTTATTAATGATTGAGAATCAACTTGTTTTCATAATTATTTTTATTTCTTTAATACATCTTTCATTCTGTTACTGAACGCTATGCGCGGTTTATAAAAACAACAACCATTCAGAGCTCGTTCTTTGCTTGCAAACAGTTAAATAAATTTTGTCAAACTTTAAACAATATTAAGCGTGATATGAAGTTGATATACATTTGTTTTCAATACAGTATGTTCCATGTAAATAATAATTCTCTACATTCTCAGAATATACCGACATATAATTAATTTCTTGCACATTGTTTACATGTCTTAAACATTTTATATTTCTACATTATTTACAACTTGAAATACTTCACAAATAAATATTACAAGAAGTTTTCTCATGACATACAATTATTTCATATTTACACTTATTTTTTCAATACAAATTTTTACACATATTATGGAAAATAATAAGTGCTGATACAGCTGTTGGTTTCAGTATATTAGAGCAAGCATCTTTTATTTATTTTTCAGGTTCTAACTTGTTGAGCGTATCCTTCTTTATTTTTTTTAAATTCCTTTTATAATAATGTCTTCTCCATACTCTAATAAGCGTGCTAGATTTGAGGAAAGCGAGCCTTCGATGTCTGAGCTCGATGAATCATCTATTGATTCATTGATTTCATCTTCATCATCATTTGAGTCAGTGATTTTATCGTCGGCTGATGATTCATCCAACCTAGAGATCGAAGACACGCCACCTCCCTCTTTGCCTAGCCTGAAGCCCGTCACTTTAGATTCCGCATTCCAGGGTCGACTTGTTGATTCCAGAATCGCGAATGATATTCCCCAGCCCGACCCCAACATTAATAGATTTCTCTCCAGGTGCAGGGAACCCTTTCTGGACGTAGTGGGTGGCGTTCTCCGCCCATTCAAAATTTATCTTACATTGGCCGCGGTATTTATTAAGGAGGATCCTGTGCAGGGGCCCATCAGTGATAGCTTCCACTTCGCCTCCAAAAGTATCCCTGTTTTGTTAAGTGAGGACCTAGCAGAAATTTTCAGTTTCACATTAGTTTCTGTGCTTATGGAGCATGTAAGTGAGTTTGCTTTGCGCGGGTCTGGATGGATGTTGAGTCATGTAAAACATCTCGACATGCATGTCTCTGCATACCGACCATTCACGGTGGGGGCCGCGCATACAAAGTTGCCTGCATTTTTGTCTAACCGCAAAGCTTGTGTAAACATCGAGACTGACCGTGAGATGTGCTTTCTGTATGCCGTTATGGCAGGTGTGACGCCGGCGGCTGGGATGGTTACTCGTACTGGATCGTATCCTAATCCTCTCGAGGTTTTTGATACGACCGGTATGACGTTCCCCATGACACTGCATCAGGTTAAGATCTTTGAGAGTCTCAATAATATTTCCGTGAACATTTATTCTTGCGTGAGTGATCAGGGAACGATTATTGACGAGGATTTTAACAAACCTACTGATGCAAGTATCCAGCCGATTTGCATTACCTCTATGCGATGTGATCGCCATGTGAATATTTTGGCTATTCGTGCGTCTGGTGCTCCCGCTCATCTCCATTTCGTGACTATTAAGAATTTGTCCCGCTTGCTTTCTTCTCAACTCTCGCGTGATCAACATACAAAGTGGGTTTGCGAGCGCTGTCTTCAGTATTTCCATACTGTGGACAAGTTGAACTCCCACACTGATTTGTGCAGCCAACACACGGCCGTTCGGTCAGTATTCCCGACTGAGGAGACTAAATGGCATGAGTTCACAAATGTATCCAAGAAGGAACGTATGGGCTTTGTCGCTTATTGCGATACAGAGACCTACTTGAAACCGATGTCCACCTGTTTACCGGAGACCGATGCCTCCAGCACCACGACGGTGAACGAGCACGTGCCTTATGCTTGTAGCATTTTATTAGTTTGTTCGTACGATGCTTCGCTTACCAGATATGCGCACTTTGAAGGGGAGAATTGTGTTGCCGACATGGTCTCTACCTTGATTGATATGACTAAGTGGGTGTGCGCGATTTATGCTAAGACCGTTCCCATGAAAGCCCAGACTCCTGCTGTTGCTGCGCGGTTGGCGAGTCAGACACATTGCCATATATGTAATAAGACACTAGGTGACAAGTCAGTGTTGGACCATGACCACCTGACCGGTGAGATTCGTGGCTATGCGCATTCTAAGTGTAATATTGCATTTAGACTGCAGAAGAACCAACTGGTGGCTATTTTCCACAATCTTCAGAATTATGACGCCCACTTTTTGATGAGACCATTAGTCTCACGTCATATTGCACAACCTGACGGTTCCTCCATTTTGGAGAACCCCGGGGAGGTCAGGGTTATTTGCATGTCTCTTGAAAGTTACAAGAGCATAACAAAGTACATACCGATTACCGGTAATGATGCGAGAGGAGGTACTCGAACAGTGCGTTTAAGATTCATTGACTCCCTTAACTTCCTAACTTCATCTCTGGATACTCTGGCAGGTAATCTCTCGCCTGCTCAGCTGAGCCTCACTCGTGTCCAGTTTCCAGAAGACGCACAGTTTGATCTAGCTCGTAGGAAAGGGGTGTTCCCATACGATTTCGTCACTAGTATGGCAGAACTGCAGACGACCTCACTACCCCCTAGGGAAGCATTTCATAATGCTCTTAGTGGGACTGACGTGAGTGACGGGGACTATGCTCACGCTAGATCTGCGTGGAATGTTTTCCGCTGTAAGACTTTGAACGATTACGCGTTGCAGTATTTGAAGGTGGATACGTGTTTGTTGGCTGACGTGTTCGAGAATTTCCGTTCAGTTTGTTGCCAGTCCTATGGCTTAGATCCGGCGCACTACATTACGGCCCCATCACTTGCGTGGGACGGTTTGTTGAGCAAGTCTGAGGTGTGTCTGGAATTAGTCACCGATCCAGATATCTATCTTTTCTTGGAGAATGCTGTTCGGGGTGGGATCACCAACGTTAGTCGGCGCTATGCGAAGGCTAACAATGTTTACATGAGCGATTATGACTCCAGCCTGCCGTCTTCCTACATCTGTTATTTCGATGTAAATTCTCTCTATGGTCATACGATGCTTGGTAAGCTTCCGGTGGGCAACTTCCAGTGGGTGCAGGAACTCGAATATGCAAACTGGAACTTTAGCACCATGGACACAGATGGTGACTGCTCATGTTTTATAGAGGTGGATCTATCCTTTCCGCGTGAATGTCATGACCGGCTATCAGACCTGCCACTTGCACCCGTGAATGGCGTACCGGTGAACGGCAATATGTCAAAGCTCTTATTGACACTTGAACCGCGAAAGAACTATGTTTTACATGCAAAAACACTGCAGCACTACCTTACGTACGGGGCTGTTCTTGACAATGTTCATCGTGTTTTGCGCTTTGAACAAAAATCCTGGATGGCGTCGTACATACGGTATAATCTGAATTGCCGTGCTCAGGCAGCGAACCCCTTTGAGAAATCCTTCTATAAATTAATGAATAATTCTGTTTTTGGCAAATCTTTGCAGTCGCCGCGTAGGGAGCGTGACATACGTGTGGTTTCGCGGTACGATACCATATATGGTGCGGCAGAGTTGATAGGTCGTCCGTCATTTAAGGCAAGGCGGATCGTCGATGAGAATCTGGTCCTCATTGAGTTAGCCAAAGGTTCGGTAACCTTCAACAACCCCTTTACACTGGTGTGGCCATCTTAGATTTATCCAAATTGCATCTCTATGATTTCCACTATAACTATATGCAGGTTAAGTTTCCCTTTCCATCTCTGCACCTGCTTTACTCAGATACCGATTCTCTTCTGTACCACATCGAGTGTCGCGATGTGTATTCTTCGATTCTCCCCTATTTGGCTTCTCGATTCGACACTTCGAATTATGCTCCAGATAATGCTCAAAGGTTTCCATCAGTCAACCATGGCATGACTGGTGTCATGAAGGATGAAGCCGCTGGACGCATCATTACTGAGTATGTTGGTCTTCGCCCCAAACTTTATGCATACAAGATGGACGATGGTGCTTTTACGCTTAAAGCCAAGGGTGTGAAGGCCAGTGTACTCAGCTCGCTACTTTTTGAGCAATATCTGGATTGCTTGCAAACAAATTCACGGGTTTGGGGGACTCAATATCATTTTCGTTCACGAAATCACATTGTTTGTACTGAACGCGTGACTAAGGTGGCGTTGTCATCAGGTGACGACAAGCGGAGCATTTCCGATGATGGAATTAGCACGCTTCCATGGGGACATTACCGTCTAGATCCCTGAACCTGAGTTCCCCACATAATAAGAGATTCTAACTTTTTTTTTATTTTATAATTTTCCAGTTTATTTTTTTTTGTACTATCCTCATACCTTGGTACACTCAATAAGCATTGCTGCTCCGAGTCGAGTTGTAGGAAAACAACAGCACTCCAAACTCCTCCTCCGCTCGGAGTGGCCAACTGGGTAGATGGCAACCAACTTCGATTCATTGCCTCCCCCTTCAGCCATAAAACATTAAGAATGTTGGACAGAACTCATGCACTACTGTACTGCGCATGTGGAGATAAAACCATCGGTATGTTTAACATGTAGAGATTGCACTCATCTTATTTACATGGTTCAGATAGTGAATCTGATAGTTTTCTTTAAATGCTAGTCTGTTTAATAATTTAAAGTAAATTTGAGTCTATCCTGATTTTAAATGCTAATGTGGTTAAACTTTGTTGCATGTCATCTTTCCTTCAGGACCAGGTCAACTATAGTCTTCATTCTGTCTCTGACAATTCCATAATGAACATGGCTGCTTTTGAGGAAATGCGCGATTGCATTGAATATGCGCTTCATGCTTGCATCGGCATGAATATAGATGCGATAGTACACCATCTAGAGGTCTCCGCGATCAATTTGTTCGCTGCATTTCCAGAGGAATACGAGTTTCTAACATACCTTTACAACGGTATTATAGCATGCTTTGAAGCTGTAATGGAGGCTCAAGAGCAAGTGGAGCCAGATGATGTAGTGGACAGCGGCTTCGGAGAGAGTGACGGTGAAGCATAATGCTTGCGCCCTTGTTAAACATGGAAAATAGGCCTCTCGGGGAAACTCGCCATGTATAAAAAAAAGGAGTTAACGCATCTAATGCTGTACCTCCTGAGACATAGTCTCTAAGGTGATGTGGAAAGCAGCATACCACTATAAATTCAAACACAAGTTTTTATTTATTTTTTTTTTTTCAGCTTACACTCCAGAGAATCTTCCGCCACATCGAGATGAAGAGAATGAGACTACACATCATAGTTATAAATTCACTATCACTAAATAATAATAATGAGCTTACACTATTATTAAATGCATTACAGGAAAGCTAACACTAAAGTATGCCTATAAGAAAAAATTTCTTATGCCTGCTTCTGATGCATATAAAGGAACACATATCATGATCATTCAATATGGTGCACTCTGTGCATGTAAGGGAACAATCTTTTCGGTGCACTCTGTGCATGTATTGGAACGAGTCCTTTGGTGTATCATGTGCTTCCAAGATGGTGGGGCTGTTGAATCCAAAATGGCGGAGAATTGTTTAAAGGTTGTAATATTTTTTAAATTTAAATATCGCGCCCTCTGGTAGCAACACTTGTTACTAAATATATCGATTAGCATTCGACCTATCGAATGGTGCTGCGCCCTGGCAGCTGAAATATGAAATAAAGATGGCGACGGTGGCACACTCTGGTAGCCAACTTGAGAATCAAGATGGCGGCGCCTCTGGCAACTAATTTTTGAATTTGCCGCGCGATACTAGCGACATCTACCAGCCAACTTGAGAACCAAGATGGCGGCGCCTCTGGCAACTAATTTTTTGAATTGAGCGCCATCTGGTAGTCTGTGCTGGAATTAAAGATGGCGGCTGTATAATAATTTTAAATTTCAAATGTGGCGCCTTAGGTATGCATTAAGGAAGGCAAAAACACCCTTCCCCATTTATCATAAACTTGCCGTCAGTACGTAGCATATATAGATTATTTATTCCACCATATTCCAATTGGTCTCGTGGTCTAGTGGTCAAGGCGTCCGCCTCGTAACCACGACATCCTGGACGTTTTCACGTCCCATGGATCGAATCCCAGCCTCGGCACTGAAAATATTTTAGTTAAAATAAAATAATACCTGCTGCTACCTGGTGGCGACCAACAGAACTATATGACGTCACACAAGATGGCGGCCTCCAGCAGACGAAACAAGATGGCGACCAGGAAAAATCAAGATGGCGGCCTCCAGCAGACGAAACAAGATGGCGGCCAGAAGAAATCAAGATGGCGGCCTCCAGCAGACGACACAGAATCATGACGTCACGATTCGAAGTTGGTGGAAATTTCTAGAAATACAAAATGGCGTATTTGCGAATTTGCGATTTGCGGATTTGCGAATTTGCGTTTGCGGATTTGCGGATTTGCGAATTTGCGGATTTGCGGATTAGCGGATTAGCGGATTTGCGGATTTGCGGATCTGCGGATTAGCCACTGGATTAGCGGATTAGCCACTGGATTAGCGCATAAAAAACTGGATTTGCACATAAAAAACCATAAAAAATGCGTAAAAAACCATAAAAAATGGGATAATCCCCGGATTACCCCGCTCCCCCCTCGTCTATGTTCCAGAGTCGGCACGCTCTCCCTACTATTAATCTAGATATATCTCTCAGTAGACTCGACGTTGATTATATTTTGCAACTTTCTACTGACAGCTGACGTGTTAGTCAGTTTAAGCAATCAGATTTAAAATAAGTGGATATTAGCTTAAGGCGGCATAGCTACGGGAAAAAACATGCGGGTGACTCATTCCGGTAAAACAATTCCAAGAAAATATTTTTAACTGCCGAATTAATGCAGTAATCAGACTTATCCGTTCCGCCATTCATGTTTAAACCACTCCACATATATTACAAAGTCAAATGTTACAGTTTAAATGTCAATTGATCTGTGCATTCTGGTTATACGTAATGATAAAATTAATGCAATATCGAATTGAGCATCAAAAGTTTTCCAAAGTCGGCAGGCTTCTAAATTTTTTTCTGCTGTACAACTGGGTAAAATTTTTTGAAAGGAACAAAATTTACAGCAGTTATTTTTCTCAACGTTATTGTGATTTAAAGCCAAATAAAGTTTAATGTAGATTTTGCCAACTTTCACATTACCTTTTTTATTAGATTTGGTTTTATACATAACCTCAAATAAAATCAAAAGGTCCCAATGTTTTTCATATTAGGATTACGATTAAAATCTTCTTGAACACATAATTTTAGGTAAATTTCTATAAAAAAACTAACCTATTGTAATCGTTACAATTATGCGACATATGGTAAATGTTTACATAGTTTTTCGTTTCATGTTCCATTGCCCCAAAAACCATAATTATCTACAATTATTTATGTATATTTAAATGAAGAGAGATATATAACTTTTTATGAAATGCCAACTGCCGGAATTTTACACAAACCTCTGCAAACTGATACATAAAACATAAATGGGATATCTCGGTCAAGTTCGTTAATGGGCAAAATAAGACCAAATGGATAGAAATTAGGAAGGTTTTTAGTGGTAGAGAAATATTTCTATAACTCTCTTAATATGACAAAAATCACTCCCGTATGAAGTTATTATATCCCTTAGGAGTAATACCAAGATCTTTTTTCTAAGTCAGTTTTGATACGACCAACCATAACTCACAGTGGCGGAAGAAACAGGAGTCAAAGGACAAAAACATTAATAACTCTGTTAGTAGGCATAATATTAAATCGCTCATACTTTAGTGTAAACCTTAAAAATATCTTCTGAAACTTTTGCCTGAAACAATTTTCTACTAGATAAACCATTACTGCTAGGGGATTGAATACACAGTGGTTAAAATACAAGATATTTACATTACTCCCTTGGTTTATACAATATCACAGCCATTTAAATTGTTCATAAACATAAATTTTACATAAAAGTTTTGTCTAAAACAGTTTTAGGTCAAGCAACCGATGCTTCAAGGGGTGTGAATAACAGGGGCTAAAGGAAAAAAAAAATCATTACTTCCTTAGTACGTATGTACATTCCAAAAATATTACTGTAATTTTTTTGAGTATTATCTAAAAATTTTCCCTGAAACAATTTTGTGCTAAGGCAAACAGTTTCTGCAAGGAATTTAAAAATTCTTGGAGTTAAAAAATAATCTTTACTTCCTTTCTATGTGCACCATCAGTTCCGTTCAAACTTAGTGTATACCTTCTAAATATGATCTTAAAACCTCGTCTAAAACGAGTTTCTATACGACTATTTATTACTGCAGGGGTTATAATATAGTGGTAAAAACATATCTCCATTAGATGGCTTAATATGAAAATCTTTCTAAGTTATCTAAAAAAAATTATTCTAAAATTAGTTATTAATATGATGTATTTTTACTGCCGTGGGTAAAAAGGTTTGAAGGACAAACTGTACATACAGAACTTAATTAACAAAATATTTTGCCTGAAACCTTTTTGATAACTTTAAATTAGTATGTAATGGGGCAGCTGAAACCTGGGTGCTGGGTGCTGAGTGCGAGCTGTGAGCCAGACGCAATCCTGGATAGTGACGTCACGGCAGCCATCTTGTATTTTGGCGTCACGGCACAATTTTAGATGACACTGTCTTTGACCTCGGACGACCTTGACTCAGTCCACCATCTTGGAGTCTATAAAATTCCACCATTTTGAATTTAATATCCTTCAGCAATCTTGAATTCAATAACATTCCGCCACCTTGCCACCAACTTGGAAATATTAAAAATATCTAAAAAAAAATTGTAATTTTTTTTAAATTCTTAAAAAAATATTTTGATAAAATTGCAATAAAATATTAATATAACACTTATGCCGTCGAGTCCGAAGTCCTTAGTTCGAACTGTGGACTGTCGTTCCTCCAAAAGAAACGAAAAGCCACTTTCCCAACAATAGCTCTGTTGTCTTAAATTGCAAAGTATCTAAAACTTTCAAATTCAACTTTGTTTCCAAATGACCAAGTGCGACTGAAAATAAGTTGCATCAAAATTGTATTGGGCCAAAAACAAATATTAAATTAACAGCAGAGATCAAAAGGATTAAACAAAAAAGAACATCTCAAGTATATTTGTTGGTTAATCATAAAATAGCTATTTTATTTTTAATAAATTACAAAGAAATTCTATAAGCGCAATATTTTTTTCACAAACTATGATAGGACTTCTATCATTTAAATACGCACATTAAAATTATGGTGACTAGCACATTATGAAAAAACATGCGATCAATAAAAAAATTATAAAATAGGCCTACAGGCTGGCGATTGAAATAGCTAAGGCCAAAAGTATATATATATAAATAAATAAATATATATATGCATATATAAAAACTTAACACTATGAGTTATCTGTCCTCTAAAAGAGCACTTGGTTTTTTTTAAAAAGTTAAAATCATTGCGAGCCGCCCTTCAATATTAAACTATGCTATAGTTCAATACACACTTTAAATATAGACTTCATAAAGTGGCTCTCACGTCACACGTAGTAAATGTGCAAGTAGATACAAACTAACGAGCGCCGCACATCACTGTTTAAATTCGAATGAGGCAGTCTTTTTACCGAGCTGAATACGCGCGGCGCGCAACATTCGAATTTGCCAGAAAACAACTTTAAAAAAATCTGGGTGGGTAGTATCGCTACACTACCGTAATTTTTAGTGAACACGTCTCTCGTGGACCATCATGTATTATTTAATAGGAAAGAAGTGAAACTCACATTTTTATGAATTTATTTATTTACATTTTTTTCTGGTTGATCTTAAAATGATATTTTACATATAAGTGTAAATAAATGTTTACTTTGGTTTACATTTAATAGATTTGGTTTGCAAATCGGGTCTTCATAGTTCGAGTTGATTTCAGCCATCCTAGCCTCTGAACTGCTCTACGCAGTCGGTGGCCCTGCAACAGCGCTCTACGCTTCAAGTTTGCGGCGCTCACGAAGGCGCCTCACTCGCTCTGTTGGGCCATGTGTCGTTTTGCCTAAAGACGTTTTGCCTAATTTTAGGCAAAACGTCGTTTAGCAAAACGCCGTTAGCAAAACGCCGTTAAGAAAATCGCCGTTAGGCAAACCGCTGATAGGCAAAACGCCGATAGGCAAAACGCCGTTAGGTTAGGCAAAACGCCGTAAGGTTAGGTTAGGAAAAACGCCGTTAGGCAAATCGCCATTAGGCAAAACGCCGTTGGCCAAATCGTAGTTAGGCAAAACGCCGTTAAGCAATTCGCCATTAGACAAAACACTGTTACGCAAATCGCCGTTAGGCAATTCGCCATTAGGCAAAACGCCGTTATGCAAAACAAGGTTTTGCAATAGTAACATTTTAGGCAAAACGCCGTTAGGCAAATCGCCGCTAGGCAAAACGCCGTTTGGCAAATCGGAGTTAGGCAAAACGCCGTTGGCCAAATCGTAGTTAGGCAAAAAGCCGTTAGGCAATTCGCCATTAGGCAAAACGCCGTTAGGCAAATCGCCATTAGGCAAATAGCCGTTAGGCAATTCGACATTAGGCAAAACGCCTTTAGGCGAAATGACTTTAGGCAAATCGCCTGTTACTCGCTCTGTTGGTGAGTTCTGGCGCTCCTTTGGTTCAGTACCTAAGCGCTCAAGTCCTTTCCCGCCGCCTCTGGCGCTGAATGCTCATGTAATTCCGCGGCATTGCCTGAAAACAAGCAACTTGAGCACATTTTGGAAACTGTCGCCCCGTACAACGTTTCACTCGAAAACCCTTTATTTAAAAAAAAAAATATTTTAACTGACCTTTTAGAGCACCTCAATATCCACACCATGACGCACGAATAACTCGTGTAACCCCTTTCCGTTGCGGAGTTATGACTAATTCTTTGGTCATGCAGAGTGAATTTCGGGACTATTTTTTTCCCCTCCCCCTTTATTTTCTTAACAGGCAACGTACAGTGGTCTACTTTCAGAATAGACTTATACTACACGTGGCGATACAACCCTTGTCACGAGATAAATTAAATTTTTTTTGTGACAACAAACGCGTTTCATCGCTAACTCTGGCGTGACCATAGAATGGAAGTCTTCGAAAAAAAAAAAAAAGTTTTCACGTTAAAACGTTAACGGCTGGCAACTCTAAAAGCAAACTTTCATTCTGGAGCTCTCTATACGGATGAAACGTAAACTTGTCGTGCGTAAACCCCACAGCAAAACGCAAGTTCTGGCCATCAATGTAAATATAAAACCCTCGTAAAAGTCGTTATTTTATCTGCGCAAACCAAACTTTTGGGAACTTGTTTTGCGCTCGTAACAATTAACCACAAAGTTACGCGGGCACTTAGTATTCAAACGCTCCCGGGCTTAAGGTACGTCATCCACTTTGACGGTTACAGTTTTGCAAACATGACGTAGTTATCACAGTTACTACACGCGAGACAGAAGTGAACCTTTATGCTTATTAGATACAGTTAGACATATAGAATTATTAGAACATTTTTACTGAACATGAGAAAATAATTTATAACAGTAAATATGCGGGTATGATCTCAAAAAAAAAAGTGGTCTGTAAAGTCGGTTTACGGACGATAGTTTAACGTGACGTCAAAACAAAACATTGATGAAATGATTGCATATTTTTTTTGAATAAAATTAAATCATTTTATTTTTAATAATAAAATAATAAATACTTGAAATTATACTAGTAATCAGATTTTTAAAATGCAAGAATAAATAACCTTATTGCCGAAATTTTGTAATAAGCAATGAAAACCACATTAACTTTTACTTCACTTTATAAACAGTCGACGAAACAGTTCACGTGTAGATGACTTGTAATTAATTTTAAAAACTGGCGTTTAGCTATAAAGTTTAAATATAATTATGAACAAGTTTTCATATAAATAAAATGTAATCAAATATCTATCATCAATTATATGAATCACCATAATTTTTTAGTCAATTGTAACATAACATATTATTACTGAACTCGCCATCAGCGTAACGGAACACAGCGTAACGGAACAATTAGCGTAACGGGACACTGCGTAACGGAACAATGAGCGTAACGGGACACTTTTTCGTGCGTGCAGCCGGCGTTCATAGATTTATTAGACATTGTCACGTCAAAAATATAAAAGTCAAGGGAATTAACATGACCAAAAATTGGAGGCTTGCCCATGGGTAAAATTTATTGTACAATTTCCAATCCAATAAAACATGATCACAACAACTATGTGTATCTAAAATTGAAGGCTCAGTTAATGCTTGCCTCCCAGGTCTGTAAAAATAACAAAATACATTTTTAGCGAAAGCAATATTAAAAGAAATCATAAACCGACTCGGGCCTGAATATCAACGCAAGCAAGAGCCTTAACGGGGACGGTGTCTGACCACCCGAATGTCGTTCGCCCTGCTATGTCTCTACCAAGTAAACTACCAAGTAGACTAAACTACCGTGCTGTAAAAAGAACTTCTCAAGTGTATGGTTGCGTAGACAATTATTAATCATAAAAACCCAACTTAACGTATCTTGACTCTACAGCACGAGCCGTCATTCTACAAAGGTTATGCTGGAAGAAATTACGTTTGAGGTCGGCGGGCGTATGCACGACTTAGATGGAAGTTCTGTTCCCTGGAGTCGGCCAATGAAGTAAGCGATAAACCACGCGGCGGATGAAGTTATGCCCTGCTCCGTAAATGGAACGAGGACACGTGGGGAATAGAAAAAGGAAATGTTTTAGAACAATGAAGCATATTTGCCAGAATGACCAAACCAGTGATGCGACGGCGATGGCTCCCCGCGGGACGAAGAGTCCGCGCCGGACCGCGGCCTGATTAAGACTGTCATTTGTTTGGAGTGGGGGGAGGGAGACAGCGCTGCCTCATTACAAAACCAAAAAAGAGAAAAACGATTAATGTTTATACGTTAAACTTACGAACTAAACATATAAAAATTATTTTTATTAAATTCTTTGACTGTAAAACAACTGGTGGCTTAAAAGTGTGGGCTTCAAATTGTGGGCTTCAAATTTTAATGAAGATAATTTAAACAAAAAATTGTCAAAATGGAGACTGTCTGTTTCTTCTCATAACTAATCCATTTATATAAAACATTTAAAAAAAAATCAGTGGGCAGTATAAATAAGTTATGAAATTAAAAGGAGAATTAGAGGCAAGCAACACACGGCACGTATAGTTACGTGCATGTTGACACTCATTGTTGTGGACTCGTGCATGCTGGTTGGAGGGTGTTTTCCGCCAGCGGGGCTGGTACTGGAGGGTGGGGACTGGGCCTAACTGCCGCAGGCGTTCCGACGTCATTTCCTACCTCAAAGTGACTAGAAGCTAATCTTATGTTAGAATTGTGTTCCTTAAACGAGTGGAGTATCTTCACCTTTAATGGAATCACGTAAAATCATCGAATAACTTAACAGACATTCTTGTACAACCAAAATTTGGTTTACATATTTTCTTAAATCTTCGCAAACAATAATTACAAACCTACTCTTAGGCGGTCACAATTGAAGGATGGTTTGGACCCAAATACTTTTTTTTGGAAGACGTTTTAATCGGAGCAAACAATAAACTATTCCTGTTTGTACTAGCTTTATCGATACCACATGGTCTCCGACAGTATCGTGTGTGTGATTCAGGCCGTCACGACTTGGGCGCCTTGTGTGTGGTTTCCTGTAAGCATTCCCGAAAGAGTTTTTTTAAAAAAAAAAATTTATGTATTGAAACCATTAAGGTAAGAAGTAAGGGAGTTAGTCTGTACTACGTTTGCCATGTTACGATTTGAAGTCAAAACGAGAACAAACCCTATCTGCATAGCAAAACAATTTCGGTGAAATAGAAGTTTAATGCTAATTTCCTGCAGATTAGTTGTTATTGTTTGTTTAGCAATATTCACTACATTATGGCATTCTAGTGAGTTTTTTTTCCAAGCTATTAAACAAATTTATACGATTATTAGTCTTTATGCAGCTAAGGTTTGTTTTGTTATTCAATTGCTAACAAGTTGACATTAAATTCAGAACACACACCCACTCCATATACCAATACCTCCATGATTGAAACGGCCTTCTTAAAATGGCCTTTTTTGTGGCCAGGATAACGTGGCTGGATAGTGTGTGCGGGTGGAATATTTTTTTACTCTCTCTACTCAGGTGGAGTCATTGAAGTTCATTAGCTGCCAATAGGTAACGCATATAGTTTTTCTAATTAAAAATAATCATATGAAGTGTTTTGGAATAAATATCAGCAGCAGACGTCAACCCAGATTTATAAGCAGTGACAAATTATTATGATTTTAATGTAAGGACTAATAAATTTTCGTTTTTGGACAGTACAATACTTAAAATTCTAGGTTATTCCGGAGTTAATAGTTGTTACTTGTTTACATGTATAGAGTTACTCCATTTATCACTTAATCCACATTTTTTCAGCCTCAACAAGGCGCTTAAACTTCTAAATGAGATTAAAATCTACAGGTTCTAGAGGTGTGTTGTTACAGCAATTTTCGGTATCTGTTCCAACCTGATACTGATACAGCATTGTATCATGGTACAAGTCTCTGATACTTCTGTATCAGACGGTCCCAGGAGGCAACAAAGCTCCGCGTACGCAGACCGTGCGACCGGAAGGAGAATCTGATACATTATTTATCACGCCTGGTAATTCTCTACCTCTGATACTCTCATGCCCGCCTGATACAACCAGTATCAATCAGTTCAACATTCACTGCAGTTCGTCCTGGCCGTGTATCACCATGTTGCGGGCTGTCATGCTTTGTAGTTAGTATCTTTATAGTGAAATAAGGAATGGATAAGTGCACGAAAAAGACTTCATTTGTGTGGAATTTTTTCACGGAAAATAATGAGTTTGCTAATTGTAATTTGTGTAAACAAAAACTGAGTTATAAATCATCGACTAATCTGAAGAAACATTTGAAACGTAAACATTGATATAGTATGCTCACTAATGTACCTATCTGTTTTTTTTATTTTTTATTTTTGATAAAATCGTGAATTTTTAATGTATAAAAACACTAGTTACTAATTGTTTTCGAAAAAAGAAAGTCCATATGTTGATTACATCTGTTATTAGTGTCAACTGAGAATTTATTTGCATTTTCATAGCTGTTAGGTGCACAAATATAAATATTATATCTTGTATTAATGTACTTTTTAATATTAAAATTTCATTAGTTTTATTATTGAACGAGACGGTGCACGCACTGCGCACTGAGCGTACTTTGAAGTAGGACAATAAACAAAACGACTTGTAACCAGGGCTGCCACTCTGATATTCATGAAAAACCTAGATAACTTACAAAAAAACCCAGACACATGGGTAAATAACCCAGATGCGTCTAAAATGCTATCGTTGAAAATGTTTGCGTACTAATTCAAAAATATAAACATAACTGGTTTTAATATAAAACAATTAATTACCTTACAAGACTGAAAACGGTTAAATACAACCAATACAAGAAAATTACACTGCAGCAAAATGGCTGTATAAGTAATTCTTGGACAAGCACATATCATAAAAAAACCTACAAATATATACATGACAAAACAAACACCATCACTGCATTCTTTAAACCGGTAATTGTTTTTATAAATCTGCATCATGTACGTTAGTCTTTATTCAGAGTCTGATTCTACAAGATTGGTTTGAAGGTTAATTGTTGCATTGGTTTTGTGTTCTGCAAGCCTCTTTGAAGAATTTGTCTAATTTAATATTCGACTTAGCTTCTTGAAAACTAGTTTTGTGTTTATATGTATTTTTGTGTGTGAAACACATAGACTTGTTTGCATTTATCAAACAGATATTGCAACAGATACAGTAGCTACTACCTTTATTATTGTTTTAGGTATAAAAATAATTAAAATTATAAAAAACCTAGAATTGTTGGAATTCATTATTTAAAAACCCAGAAACCCAAACACCATTTGAAAAACCCAGATCTGGGTGGAAAAACCCATGAGTGGCAGCCCTGCTTGTAACAATATCGCTTTGCGCCTCTCCTTCAAGGCTTCAACGCCTTCCCCTGCGCTTCCTCCCCTACATTCTTTCCCTTCTTTATCCCTTATTCGTCGTTCCTGCTCCCTCCCCTTTCACAAGCTCCGACCAAGTGACCGTCATCTGCGATCGGGTACTGCGCTCATTGGCCGTGGTGTTGTTCCAGGTGAATTCTGAACTGATACTAAAGTCTCTGATACTTTTAAAGTGTACTCGTTTGCCGTTCCTGATACAGGCGCGTATCAGTGACAAAGTATCAGGTTAATACTTTTCGACCCACCTCTAACAGGTTCCGATCGATGAACTGGTTAATGCTCATTGATGCTGACTTTGATTAAGGGTTGTGCGTAATCGTCATCGTACTTTGTAGTAGAACCAAATCTTACTCTAATCGCGAAATGAATTAATTGAAACAGTGTATTCAAAATAAACAAAAATATACTGACTTGAAGATCATTAAAAAATGATGTAACTTAAAACATGAGGACAGAAACAGGTTCTACCGATATTAATTGTTATTTTAACTGTCATTACCATTATCATGGTGTCTATGAATATATTCGCCGACTGCTTGACTATTTTTTCAAGCAATGTGTCCTACAGACAGGTTTTAACCTGTCATGTTTATGTGAAAGTTGGTCACTGTTTGTAAAAAGTTAATGAGTACCTATTCAGTTTGAGTTTGGAAGCCTCAGCATACAGACGTTTAATCCTGTTAATCCGCACGTCAGTGTGAAATACGCTTTATCCCTGACAAGCTACTCTTATTGGAATGATTAATAAAGCTACACTGAGTCGTGCGATGGACTATTTAATTCTTTGATTTCCGATGACCTAACTGCAAACGAACCACAGAACAAGGAGGGAAATAAAGAAGTGCGACTCTTACAGTGGAAACTGAAACCATGTTTCACGCGACATGTGTTGCTATCTGTTGGGCGGGCCCATAACTACCAGCAAATAAAATATCGGAATAGAGGTTCCCATACAACGTTTTTTTAGTTTTTTTTAATGGGGGACTCCCCCAGGGGGTCCGCCCCGCCAAATAATTCACTAATTTTATTTACAATGAGAGGTACAAAAATATATATACATGGAGGAGAAAATTTGATTATATTAAACAAGAGAAAATATATTTACAGTATATTACATAACACGGCACAGGGCCATTTCCAACAATTGAGTCCTTGGAGGCTGGTGGTGATGTGTGGTGGTGGCTTTGTTTTCGTTGGTGGTGAAGGTAAAGATGCTTCGGCGGTGAGGGGAGGCCCTTGGCTAGGCCCCGCCTGGTGTTCGGCGGCCGGGTTTGAGGTCGTCGGCGGTACGGGTCAGGTTGGTGGGCGGGTGGTGATGTTAGGTCCGCAGTGCTACATGTAGATGTGCTGGACGCCGGTGTCATCCGTCAGCTCCCCCGGAATCGGCGCATCTACATCTTCGGCGTCACCCAGGAGGAGGTGGGCTGTGGTTAGTTTTTTTTTTTTTAAATGTGGGACCCCCTGCCAGGGGGGTCCTCCCCGCCAAAAAAAAGACTCTTTATTTTAAAAAGAGAATACAAATGGTTACATGAAGGGGAACATTTGGTACATTTACATCAAAAAGAATTACAATAAATTATAGATACATACATAAATTGTCCCTTCCAACATTCAAGTCCTTGGGGGCAGGTGATTTGTGTGAGGTGAAGTGTCTATTTACATTTGGTGGTGAGGGTGGTGATGATGTGATGGTGTGGCCAGGTCCGTTGGCTCGGGCCCGGTCCTTGCGGCCGGCGCACAGTGGGAGATTTGCCCGAAAACGTGGTCAAAATGCAAATTTCGAACTGAATATCCCAACCAAACTGGCGATGTGGTAGTAATGTTAGATCATCCCTGCATTGGAAACCGGATATGGCAATGAGAAATACCCACATCCTGAGGTTTCAGGGCAGTTGACAAGTGAGGGTCGAGTGCGTTGGGCGGACCTAACGATGTTGAAGATAATTCCATGCTGTACTAAAGTGAATGTCGCGGCCGTAAAAATTGATATTTTTGAGTTCTGAAAAATGGATGCAATTCCTGGAGGTATGGCGTCTATATCACTGCCTTATGTTGTTATATATAAAGCTGTAATGTTTTTTTGTTTTATTTTCTAAAGCGACTTTGTGAACGTAATGAAAATTTAGTTTTACCATATTACATCGAGGGTTTTAGTTGGGTATGCCACATTATGCACCTTTCTTTCGAAATAGGGCGTTTAGTTTATTGTTTTAGTAATACGAATATACAATAACTAGCTGCTAATAGGTGCTACCCTTTGTGTACGATATTTTTTCCTTCATTGCTGCACTGGCGGCGACTCCCTGAGGCTATGGCGGGTCTAAGCCGACCCATCATTGTCAACAATGTGCATAGCCCGTCTAATACCAGATGACTTTTTTCTTATTCGTTCATAAGCTTCACTAATTGTCAGTTCATTCTCGACATCGTCATCGATGTCTGTTAAAGTCTGGAGAAGTTTACTAGTGGTGGTCTAGCCTTTCAGAAATCTTTGATGAAAACCACATGTAGTGTTGGTATAGTAAGATTTTTTATTTATACGGAATTTTTTACTACTTGTAAGAAACAAATCTAAAGTCCTTCAAAGTTTTTCACTAAGAAGGACAATTGTTTTAGATTTTCCAGCTGTAAAATAACTATTATAAGTATATAATGGGTGGGTACACACAAACCCATAAGGAATTTATTAAGTTTATGTCTTGTATTGTTTTACAATTCAATGATTGTTATCTAATGAGATGAAGAAACTTCCTAAATTAGTTCAGGAGACTGTATGGAATGATGGGATGGAAGAAATGGCAACAATTGAGAAATTTGAGCGAAGTTTAACAGCCTAGGTCTTCGGTGCCAGTGACTGTGATTTGGGGTAGAATCGAAGCATGAATGGAATACAACAGTGAAATGGGAAGCACTCCGAGAAAACTAGTTCTTCTAGGGCCAAGTTAGATACATTTCCCCCCTTCATAAATTCCGGATCGACCATAACCAAGAATCAATCCCGCGAATAAGACATTATTCCTAAGGGTCTACTGTTGCGAACGCAAATGAGCACTGAACAAAGAACTTGTAAACGAATTCACCAAAAACAACCCAATGTAATGAACAATTTTTGACATCTTAATAATGGTAGAATTTTTTTTGACTATTTCTTTGGTATTTTCTTTTTTCACTTTAACAGAATGGGATAAAAATATCAATGCATTTTATTACATTATTGTAATTATATTCAACAAAATGGTATTAATAATTTGTGAATATTATGTTTTTAATATTTCAAATTGTTTTTAATCTATGTTTTCTATTCATACAGAAAATAATCCAATAAAGGACTCCATTACTGCAAACCAATTTCCCTCTTTCCCCGACCTGAACGTTTTTACCCGCCCAATGATCTTAATAAGTGCCATTGCATTGCAGTCATACAAAATTTTCATTTTAGAATCAGGAGAAGAAGAACTGGCATATACTAGGAGGAAGCTATTATTGATGCTGAAGGGCTTCTTAACTACAGATACAAGAACTAGTCTGGAAGACCTACAGAAAGTGTTGTCCGAGAAACGGGGTTGCATTATAACAATACCTGCGAGTGGAAGGCCTGCTTTGTCCACTTTTTTCCTAAGCTAAACACTAAATGGAAAAAATCTTCAAGAAACATTGACTATTTTCTGAATAAAAATTAGGCATGGCTCAGCAAGAACATTTGTATTCTGGTAAGTAATCCCAATTCTGGAGAGTCGGCAAAGAAACGTGGACGCCCTTCCGTGGAATTTTGTTCAAGTAGTGAACGAACGAAACGAAGGAGAACAGAGCAACTACGTACAAATGTGGACATGTCGATTGTTGTCTTATGCCACTCAGATGAGCCTTCGTTCGTCTGGTGATTTAGATGCTGCCAACATAGTAAAAGACATAACCACAACTACCCCAACAAGAGCTTCGAAATATCGGAAGCGTAATAGTATGCAAGTCGAGAAGACAATATTTGCAGATGAGGCTTTGTCTACAATGGTTGAAGCTAAATTGAGTGGGCGTCAATACAGTGTAATTAGATGAACAGCGCGAAAACACAACTGCAAATTGTATCCCAGTTATGAAGCAGCAAGGGAAGCGAAATCGAGGTGTTGTCCACTGCGTACGAGTATCACAGTTACTGAGTAAAGTGCAGAAGTGAAGTTACAAAGTCTGTGAGATCACACCTGTCAACGTATTTTACTAGTCCAAGAAGAAGTGATATAAAGTTTACATCCCGAAGATGTGCGTGCATTAAGTTTAATTTGTAAATGGGAATGTGATGGGAGCTCGGGACACAGTGAGTACAAGCAAAGATTCAACAACTATTCTGATTCGGATGCAAATGTGTTCTTGACGTCTTTTGTACCACTGCAACTTGTTTCTTCTGAACCGAAATCTCGGGACGAAATTGTTATATGGAAGAATCCGAGGCCTTCATCTCCCAGGTTTTGCAGTTTCTCCATGAAAACACTGAATGCATTGTATGATAAAAAAACTATATCGAGCAGCAAATTGAATCACTTGTTCCACTGACTGTAACAATAAATGGGAATGAGATATCTGTTACATACAATATGTTATTTACCATGATAGATGGTAAAGTGTGTAACGCAGTCATCAACGACAACTCCGTTGCGTTGCTATTTATGTGCAACAACGTCCAAGAATTTTAATGACATTAAACAGGTCGTTAAGAGGGAGATAAACGAAATCCACCTTTCATTTGGTATTTCAACATTGCATATGTGGATTCGTTTATTTGAATCTATATTGCACATGTCATACAAACTAACTATTGGAAAGTGGCAAGCACGTTCTGAAGCAGAAAAAAAAATTGTCAATGATCGAAAAAAATTGATTCAAGTTAAATTGAAGTCGGAGTTAGGTCTGGTTGTTGATCGTCCGAAACCTGGCTGCGGAAGCACAAATGATGGCATTACTGCTCGACGTTTTTTTTGAAAACTCGGATGTGAGTGCATCAGTTACGGGTGTAGACGTAACTTTAATAAAAAGATTCTACGTAATCTTGCAAGCAATTTCAAGTGGTCATGACATTAATGTCAATAGTTTTGAGGATTATTGTCTAAAAACAGCAACAACATACGTAGAAAAATATTCATGGTATCCCATGCCGACAGCTGTACATAAACTAATAATTCACGGACCCAAAATAATATTGTCCGCTTTGTTGCCAATCGGACAATTATCGGAAGATGCTCAAGAGGCTAGGCATAATGATATGAAGAGATATCGTGAAGGATTTTCTAGGAAATGTTCCAGAATAAAGACAATGGGAGATGTTTTCAGTTGGTATTTCATATCTTCAGATCCGATGATTTCTAGTGTACGAAAGCTCCCTCAGAAAAAAATGAAGCAACTCTCGCCAGTTGCCATACAACTACTGGACTGTCCCCACTCCCTTGAAGCATCAGGAACGCACGATGATTCTGACAGTACAGATTCTGATTGAAAATATTGTTTACACCGAAATGTTGCCACAATTTAATTTATATTGTTGTTGTTAAGTGGGCAAAATATTTATTGAGGGGATACTTAGGTGCTTATTTGTCTGCACAAAAGTTTGCATTAACAAAAAAATAATTTGACAAGTGTGGACTTCCTACAAACTTTGTATTTCAGTTTGTGGTAGCATTTTAATGTGTATTTGTGTATTTTTCAATTGTGTATATTTATTTTTCTATTCACTTACTAGTTTCTGTATTTCTTATCGTTTCTTGCTTCTTAACTATTTAAATACTGTAAATAGATTCTCCAGTGATTATGTCAAATATACTCAAATAATGCAATGTGTACAGTATTGAAAATATAAATATGCAAGTAAAAGTAATTTTTGCTGTTATCTTTTATCAAGCAACTTCTAAATGAGCAATTTTCAATAAAATTAAAAACATTTAATATGCATATTATAGACTACAAATTATATGTATTTTTGTTATTTTAGCCTCTATAAGATGAACGGCCATTGACTAATTGATTTTAACATTAAATTCGTAATCAGCGACCTCGAAAACCCCTATAATGAAGTTTGTATGACATAACATTGGTTTTTGTATTTTTGACCACGTTTTCGGGCAAATCTCCCACTGTGCGGCGTCGGGATCTGCGTTTCGGTGGGGTGGTCATGTAGAGAGTGGTGCAGTACCGTGGTGTGATTGGTCCCCAGGGTTAGCCACCGGCCCCTCCCGCTGGGTCGATGTCGTCCTCGTGGTTAGTTAATAGGTTTTTTTGGTTATATTAAGTTATCTCCTTGGCGGCGCAAAACTAATTTAATCGATGCGAAAATACTTACTGCTGTTTTGTAATAAACCGTAATGTAATAAATAAAGGAGTAGGAGGTGCAAAAACTCATTGTATTACACACCACAAAATTAGTGGCTATCTAAATAGAGTGAATTTTCACTGGTTTGTTTGCCTGATAATAGCTTATATGTACATTACTTCTCCTAATAAATTAATGTAGTTATGTCAGCAATATATTATGAAAACTACTATCTAGCGGACGGGCCCATAACTACTTCAAAAAACTAGGTCTCAGTCTCGGTAATTAGAGTTTCTCCCCCATGATACGAACATTGTCAAAATATTGCTACCTGTAAATTTACGGACAGTGTCGTGTTTATTATATAAGGGAGGAAACAGTACTACCAAGTTCTATCGATCAAGTAGTTGAGATGGGCAGTATTTTAATGAAATTCCTTGTCAAAAATAAAATCCAAAGCCGGGGTTTAGTAATTTTTTTCAAGCCGTTTTTGCTTTTATCGCAGCCGTTTCGATATATAACCTAAAATTTCGCTCTGCAAATCGAAAGATTCGATAGCCGACGTAGCTGCTCCAGCAGCGAATTCTAGCGGTGGTTGCGGAAACTAGGGGAAGGTTCCATAAGATGGGACGTTTTTAAAAAAACATTTTATTATGAACATGTTTAAGTTAGGAATTCATTAAAAAAATTTGTACATACCATACTGACATATTACTTTCATAATAAAAAATATATCCTGACATAGAATATATTTTCAGAGAAAAAAATTCTTTAAAGTAAGTCAAAACTTGTCCCATCTTAGGCTTTAGGTGTCATAAGACGGGACACTATTGTGCCTAAGTTGGGACATAACGAGGGGCATACAGTTTGAAAGTAAATTTTAACAGTACATTGACACTTCAATTATTTTCACACAGTTCACATATAAACAGTTCATTAACATTGACATTTGTACATGATTTATGAGCCCAGTCACTACACTCAACACACATAAGCCAATCTTCTTTTGATGTTGAATATGGAAGGTAACATACAATGCAGTGCCATTCTTTTTTTTTTCCGAAGGCGCAACCTTTCTTGATTTTCTGGGAAGATTTTCAGCAGTGGTACCTGGAGCAGCACTGGTGCCTGGGACAGCACTGGTACCTGGGACAGAAGCACGTTTTTTTTTGTTCGATGAAAATCTTGCGTTTTACTGTTCTTTTGGGTTTGGCGGATGTTGCTTGTCTTTCTCTGTTTTCTCTTAATTCAGCTTTGTATGGCGTTCCTGTCAGTATAGTTGCTCCTACTGATTTCCTTGTTCCTTTTCTTGTGGCAGCTGGAAGAGGACTGATGTCTTCAACTGTGAGGGAGGCTGCTGTTGAATTTACAATCACAGATGGATTAGGAGCTGAAATTTCTGGTGGTGTTGAAAGCTCGTTTCCGGCCGATTTGTCAGTGATTTCGCTTGTATTAGTGGGTGTTGCTTCTCCAGATGTAGGCTCATTGTTAGTTTCATGTGAGGCTGCATGAACTGGAAGAGTTCTGTCAGTTACTGAGGAAGGTGAAAATTCGTATTCTTGAAATATGTTCCTATTGATAGGCCAGATTCCAGTTCGCCTGAATCCGCTGCTTGCATTAGCCACTGTTGCAGCTTTTCCATATGCATGGCTAAAAGCAGAAGCTACCTGATATTCTCCAAATGTTCTGCCTGGATGTTCCTTCAGCCATTGCTGTATAGCTTGGTTGTAATAAATTTCAATAGGTCCAAATATGCTGACGTCCAGTGGCTGTAATTTGTGCGTGGTGTGCGGAGGTAAGCTAAGCAGAATTACACTATTTTCAGAACAGTAGTCAAGTACTTCAATGCTCTTTGTATGAGCAGTGTGGCCATCCACAATCAGAAGCACTGGGTTTTCTTTCGATGGTCTAACATACTTAACAAAATGCTTCATGTATACCAAAAACAGTTCTGCTGTAACCCAACCACTGCCACTAGATCCAACCAATAATATTGATCCTTCAGGAGCACCATCTATCAAATCAAGCTTTTCCCTTTTTCTGGCAAAGATGAAAGCAGGAGGGATGAAATTACCACAGGCACAAACAGCGCATATAACAGTAACATTCTTGCCCCTTTCTGCACTTGTCAGAGCACCAACCTGCTTTTTCCCTTTCTTTCCCAATATCTTAGATGGTTTGTAGACAGTTTTCATTCCGGTTTCATCAGCATGGAAAATCAAACTTGCATTAAGCCCACGATTTTTACACACCTCTTCAAGCAAATAAAAAAACTGCATTACCCTTGGTTGGTTAAAACCAACCGCACGTCCAAATGATGTAGGCTCTGGTGACCGAAGAGACACGTTTGGGTTGCGATCGAGAAATGAATACAGCCATTTTTTCCCAGCCATCTTGGTTTCCTGGTTGAACCTATGTGAAATATTTTTCTTCTCAGCTAATTCATATGCCAGTTTCCTCAGGTCACTGCATGACAAACCAAAAAGCATTTCTTCAAGTTTCAAAATATAACAGCAAAGTTCCTTTTCGAATTCGGCACAGAATGTTGTTTCGAACCTTCCCAAATGTTTTTTGCTTCCAACAGCAATTTTGTTTTTTCCTCGTAGCCGCCTGTCTAATGTTGATTTAGGAACATTATATTTTCTTGCCGCGTCCCGCGCCGACATTGTTTCACACAAAGCGATGGCTAACAGCATATCTTGTTCTTGCCAACCTCCTCGCGCTGTTTTCCTCTCATAATAAACGTGTTTTGAATGTGTGTCAGGCATTTGAAACTGGAAAAAAAATATTTATTTGTAAAATCAAAACAGATAATTTGAATTTCTTTTTAATAGGCCTACTAGAATTCAGATAAAAATTATTTTTGTAAAACCGTAATTCATCAGCACACAGTAAGGTGAGGACTTTTGAAAGCCCTTTCAACAAATGTACCAGTTAACAATAATTGTAACCTGTAGCTGCGAAATATGTAGCCTAGTACCTACTGAGAACAATGATATACGTAGGCTACTTACTGTAGATCTTTACTGTAGGCTATTTATTAGTTACATGACCAAGTAGAAAATAAATTAGGCTTATGAAACATTTGGTATGATTGTTATTTTTAAATATGGTAAATTTATAAGCTTTGTGTTTTATATTTCACTCGCACAGCGCTTATAAAAGCAAACTATATTACGAACATTTCACAAAAATATTACTTTACGCATTCGAGACAGTTTCGTAAGATGAGACATTGTTTCATAAGACGGGACACCAGCGTCCCATCTTTGGAAACAGTGGCACTATAAGAATAAACTCTTCTAACAGGCAGCCATTATGGTTTAGGTGAACACAAGCACAGTAAAATACAGAGCGAACGTGTCGCTATCATCCCGTAATTGACAATTTTTTTTAGAATAAATACAATCTATACAAAAAAACAAAAAATGCAACCTTTAAACATTTTAGTAAGTGTATATGAAAACAATTACCTTAACATAAAATCGAAACCGAAAGACGTTGACGCGGCGTGACTGCTACACCGACACCTTTAAATACTAGCTTCTAGACACTGCCGACAGATAGCACTAGCGTTCAGTATCCTGGCCGTTACTGCGACTGTCCCGTCTTTGGAAGCGTCCCATCTTATGGAACCTTCCCCTACGTGTGATTCGCGTCCAGAAATGTAGTTGGAAACACAATTTGCACGTGTGTCTCACGCCCGGCATTATTTTAATGAACTCTAAGTTAAATTTCGTGTCCGAGTTTCGCATTACAAATGTATTTGCAGCATGAGAACATGCTCGTTACGGAGGTTAAGTGTTACACATCTCTGGCGAGTACTGAAAGACTCGATTACATTTTTTTTTTAAATTCTTAAAGCTAAATTGCCACGAGTGAGGCGACAACACTCGATTGACTTCGGGAACTGGATTTTTTTTTTTAGCCCTTTAACAACACATTCCTTCCTCACCAAAATTATATGCACACATGCGCACGGCTTTCAGCTGACCGGGGTCATACGGCATACGTCACCAGCAGCCAGGCCGTGAGAAATCGATGAGCGCTGTTGGCTACCGAGGGTAGTTGGTAGTTAGAGAGGGGGGGGGGGGAAGAAGGAGTGATATCACACACGGAGTAGTTATACGGGGCTCGCCGGGTAATTTAATGGCGTGCGAACAGAGGACTTGCCGGATAAAAATGCTACGGCCGCTCACGTACGGGCGTGGCCCGTTATGGTCCGGGAAACCCAAGATGTACAATTTTTTTTTTCCTAACCTAAGTTAATAACTAAGTGTATTGGGAGGGGTCCGGGTTAGGGAGAGACTCTAAGTGCGTCTCAGGCCGAAGCCTATACGCTCTAATCATGCAGGGGGTACCATGCAGAAGAGGGAACATGCATATGTGCTAAGGAGGGGGATTGGCCAGCCATGGCAGCAATTGGCGCCATGACTAACTCCCCTCACTTGACTATTCTAGACTAACACTAGAGATAAGTTGGGCCCAGGTAAAACCTCCATAGACAGAGGGAAAACCCTGGGCACTCACATGCGGGATGCAAATTTCATGCATTAATAGCAAGCAGGTTGGCTACGGGAACAGAGGGATGGTTCAGGAAGAAGAGTTGGACAGAGTAGAAAGGCACTACTAAGCAAGTTTGGGAGGGAACTTGGACTTTTCGTCCGCATTAAACTTTATTTGGTTGGGTACTGATCTTTAGGGGGCGACTTCGTCGTTTCCCACCTGGCTGCCAGCTAGCCTGCCAAGATGTACATCAAGTTCTGTCCCTGCCCGAACACGCCCGAATATTCACCTTCGGCGAACCTCGGGTTTATTTATATATACCTATTTATATTTCTCTGTTTATTTTAATGTAGCTATACTAACCTAACTAACCGTCCGTAGTGTTTTAAAGTGTTTTAATGTAGTTAACCTAACCGACCACTTTTAATATTTGAATTCATTTTTCCTGCGCAAAAATAAAACAAATCCCGAGGTTGGCCGAAGGTTAATATTCGGGCGTGTTCGGGCAGAGACAGAACTTGATGTACATCATAGACTTCTCTTATGGTCCAACACGAAGAAAAAAAAAGAAACGCGAAAAGAAATATGGAATGTTGACTCCATAGGCCTATGACATACAGGATAAACCAACTAAATATACCTGGGACCAAGTATCAACTGCTGAGTGTTTCAGAGAGAGAGAAAAAAATGGGGGGAGGGAGGGAATTAAAGCGATTTGAAAACTGATCTATTTATAAGAGTTGTGTCTGTTTACGTAAACATTTAAGGATACTCTGAGTTTGGAAGGATAGTTCTCTTTTCCTATTTCCTTTTTAATTTTGTTTTATAAGAGTGATAATGGCTACAGCGTGTGTTAAGGCGAGGAAAACATCCAGTAAAGATTCTTGAAACCACTCAAGGGACTTGCACTAAAACTTAAGCTTCATTTGTACCCCACTCAATCAGTGGCGAGGCGTGAGGTTTACATGAGGGAAAGCAACAACTCCGTTCACCCCAAAACACGGTGGAGGGGGGTATGGGGTCCGGGGGCCCTCCCCCGGGAAAATATGGATTTCAAGGTACAAAAGGGTGCTATTTAAGTAGTTTCTTAACTGAACATTGACTATTCCACAGGTAGAAAAATTGACATTTTTTTAAAATTATAAACTATTTTTGAAAAATAATAATGTTTGGCATACATTATTCTGATAATAAAATACCTACTCTACATTATTTATATACTAAGTGGGAGTGTAGTATCATCGATGTCTGGTACCAAATATATAAACAGACAACACATGGCAAAGTAAGTAGGCTACTTAAAATAAAGAGAAGAAGCTCATAAAAATGTACTAGAATAGTAAAAATTAAATGTTGGTATGTTTTGTACCAACACAAAAGAAACTATCTTCATACGTGATCAGAAACTCTGTTAACTGGTACGTGGTTATTCACAGCCACCCCAGCGAGATTGCAACTCTCGAGCTGGGATCCCGTATCCGCCACCCGCGGGACGCGTACGCCCACAAATCCCCCACGCACTGCCAGCTAACAGCCCGCGGGAGAAATGCGCGCGCCCCGAGAGACGACCGCCGACTGAAACGCGACGATTTTTTTTTTTTTTTTTTCCTAACCTAACTAAAACTAAGTGTATTTTGGAGGGGTCCGGGTTAGGGAGGGACCTAGGTGCGTCTCAGGCCGAAGCCTATACGCCTAGTCATGCTGGGATTAGCCATGCAAGGAGAGGGTCGCATGCATCATGTGCTAGGAGGGGATTGGCCAGCCATGGCAGCGATTGGCGCCATGACTAACTCCCCTCACTCTTAAATCTAGACTATAACTAGAGATAGGTTGGGCCCAGGTAAAACCTGCATAGACACAGGGAAAACCCTGGGCACATTCATGCGGGATGCAAATTGGCATGCATTACGTGTAGGAGTTTACAGGAGACAGAGGATGGTCTGGATGAAGTGTTGGACAGAGTAGAAAAGAGTCTACCATGCGGGGGTTGGGCACTTGGACTAGTAGTCCGCTTTGCTTTTTATCCAGGACTGGATTTAGTGACCAGGGACGCAAGCGCCCCTGGTGGTGAGTGGTTGCACTGACCACTCACTCCGCCGCCAGTCAGCACCTAAAAAAACTAAGAAACTAAAACAGAAAAAAGATAAATGACTTACAAACTAGGCATTTCGTTAAGAAATATGCAAACACCCAAATCAGGGATGGACGTGCAGTGCTTAAGATAAAACTAAAATAAGAACTAAAAATATATATATATTTTTTTTAATTTTTTTTAATTTTTTTTTATAGATTTTTTATTATTATTTTAGAAATATATATATTTTTGATGGCTATTACTTAGTATCTAGGACTTATTACTAATTTACAAATCTCTAATATCTACTACTATAATACTAGTTAAATATAGAGGAACTGTCGGTGTACCTATAAAGTTACAGGTGAATTAAGTCAAGACCTATTCGCATTCTGGCATTTGTTGCAAGCTTGTAATTCAAAATCCCATGTCTTTCAGAAACACAACCGGCACTGGAGGTGAAGCCTGCCAGGCGGGCCATGCCCATCGGACATAGGGAGTCAGCCCTAACAGCACAGGCAGTGAACTCCCGGGAGCCGAACCTACACCTGCGTGCTTCGGACCATTTTGAATAAGCAAATTATTCGTTAATGTCTATAATTTAAGTTTCAACTCGCGGGAGACTGATTGGCCGATCGCTCAACCAGCCACAGCACACTACGGAGGTCTGTGAGCCAAGATTGAATTTGGCATTTTATATTTTCCATGCAACTCTGGATCTTGTTCGCCCAGTGATGAAATATATGGGTTTCTGCTTATGACACATTTATCATAGAATTTTTGCGCAGTTCGGAAATAATAATGTTTTAAAAGTTCGAGTTTGAGCTCTCTGTGCATAGCCCTTACGGGGCAATACACAGGCGCATCTGTCGCAATACGAATACTCTTATTCTGAATTCTCTGTAGCTTGATTAAGTGAGATTCCGCTGCTGTTGCCCACACCGGCGCTGCATACGTGATTATTGGTTTTATTAGTGCGTTATAAATTATTATTCCGTTTTTAACAGAGCTACCTAAACGTCTGCTCATGACGGGGTAGAGGGTCATGAGCCTAGTGAAAGCTGTTTTTCTTTTCGCCTCTATGTGATCGCGCCATAGTAGTTTCCTATCCATGTGTACGCCTAAATATTTAACCACATTTTTGTGAGGAATTTGCTCATTGAAAAGTGTTAGTCGTGGTCTATCTTCCAGTGGCGGGAGATGTTTACGCGTAAAAACTATAGCTTCTGATTTAGTAGGGTTTACCTTAATTCGCCATTTTGTGCACCACTGTTCTATTGAATTTAACGCGGTTTGTAATCTGTCTGCTGCGAGTTCTAGAATACTAGATCTGCTAAACAATACCGTATCGTCCGCGTAGCAGCCAAACTGAACTGATCGGTGTGCGGGCTTAGGCATATCGTGGATATAAATATTGAATAAAACCGGCCCCAAGATGCTGCCTTGTGGGACTCCTGCTTTAATTATTTTTAAATCGGACTGTGCTCCTTCTGTCGTGACTCTAAACGATCTATTTTCTAAATACGAGGCCAGTAATTTAATATAACAATCGGGGAAGCCAGTTTTATATAATTTATAAATTAGGCCTTCATGAAGTACTCTATCAAAGGCTTTTTCTATGTCCAAAAACGCTGCGAGATTATAGCTATTCTGATTGAACGCAGTTATTATTTGTTCTGTCATACGGACCAGTTGATGCGTTGTTGAATGCGCGCTGCGAAAACCAAATTGTTCGTCCGGCAGTACATCATTTTCTTTAATGTGAGCATTTAGTCGCTGTAGAATTATGCATTCAGCTACTTTTGACAATGTACTCAGCAGACTAATGGGCCTATAATTTTGGGGCAGTGTCTTATCTTTTCCGGATTTATGAAAAACTATCACATTCGCTTCTTTCCACTGCGATGGAAAATACTGTAGTTTAAGTATTCCATTTATTAATTGAGCTAGGTATTCCAAAATTTCATCGGGCAGTTTCTTAAGTACTACTGCCTGAATGCCATCGTTTCCCGGTGCCTTACGTGGTTTCATACGCCTGATAGCCTGTTTAACTTCCTGAGATTGAGTTAAGTAAGGTTTTGAGGTTAAAGGCTGATTAAGTTTAATTGTAAGGTCTCTGTATATTCTGGCATTAAATTGCGGGTCACAGGGTTCGATATTAGGTTGAAAGGCTAATTCAAGGGTATTCGCGAAGGCTTGTGCCTTGTCTGTCGGTGTAAAAGCGAACCCAGTGCGTGTTTGTAGCGGAGGTATTTTATCTATCTTATGAAGGAATCGCTTTGTCATACTCCAGGTGCTACCATCTTGCACCTGTAGCTGAGAGACTTTCGTCTCCCATTGGCTGCTCCTCCATAGAGTTATTTCATCGGAAATTATTTTCTGTAATTCATTAATTCTCGCTTTAATGTCGCGCTGCCTACGTCGAGTATATTCGCGCCTTAATCTATTTTTCTGAGAAATTAAATCCCTAATATACACCGGCAGTTCATCTTGCTTAAATCTAACCACCTTTTCTGGGATGCACGAGTTAATTGCAGTTTGAATTTTAACTGTAAGTTCAGTGACTGCTGATTCGATGTTATCTTTTGTTTCGAAGTTGGCAGCATCGGCTGCAGGCAAATTATCGACTAAATACGTCTGAAAGCCTCTCCAGTCAGCTTTCTTGTAGTCTTTAATTTTTCTCGGAGGACTGATGTCAGTGTCCACGTCATCGAATAGTAGATGTACTGGAAAGTGGTCAGACGACATTTCGTGAAAGACTCTGAGTTCGAATCCCGTTTGAACTCTCTTATTTAATGCAATATCTAAAATATCGGGGTTGTGCCTTAGTACTCCGCTATCGTGAGTGGGCTCTGAGGGAGCATGCACTTGATAATTTTTGTTAGACTCGTGTCTTTGCAGCAGTAGGCCATTGGCTGTATTGCTCCGACAGTTCCAGTCTTTATGTTTGGCATTAATATCGCCGACTGCTAGGAATGTGGGAGCTGAGCCATATAAGATGTCCAGCTCGTTTTCAGTTAGTGACCTGCCCGGTGGTGCATACATCGAAATAAGCACAATTTGTTGTTTATTGACTTTAAAAGTAATTGCCACAGCTTCTAATTTATTAAATTCAGGTAAATGAAATTCACTATGTTGTATACTTCTGTGGATTAGTAGGGCAACCCCTCCACTTCTGGTATCGCGGTCGCGCCTATAAATAGTGTAATTTAAGATAGTTAGACGATCTGTTGGAATTAAGTGTGTTTCGTTTATCGCCGCGATTCTAATATTATGTTTAATTAAATGATCGGTAAATTCGATTATTTTATTTCTAATTCCTCGTGCATTCCAGTAAAGGATGGTACTTAATCTACTGTCTACGGGGGTAGTATTAATGGCAGAACCTAAATTAAGGGTGTGCGGCATTAAAGCTGGCCGCTAATGCTGTCACGAAGCCCGTGGTGGCTTTTATTTTGTCCTCTATTGACTTGGACGGATTACACCAAATAGCCATTAAAATGCACATTGGTTCCAGGACGTGTGCCAGGTTAGGGTCCTGTGTAATGGCATCCGATTGGCCTACGAGCTTCAGAAAGTCGCTCGCGTTCATCGCTGGCTTCTCCGCGGGATTTAGCTGCGGTGAAGCAGTTGGCAATTCTGTTGGTGAGTCTGTCTGCAACGGGCTGGCTTGTTGTTGCGCGACTTTCTTGGAATCACTGGGGGGAGGGGTGGAGTTGGGTGGCGCCTTAGCACCTGGCTGATCCGTCACCTGACCTTGCGCCCGGCCTTTACCGTTTTTGTGCCCCGAATGGTGTTTCTTCGGGGGCCTCTGGGGCAGGGGCTGGCCTCTAGACCTGGGTGGGTTTGCCAAGACAGGATACTCCAGTTCATGCCTATCGCTCAGCAATGAATATTGATTAGGGCTCTGCCATTGCGGGGGGGCGGGGTAGCTCGGGGCTCGCCACGGCTGCCTTGGGGGCTGGGGGCAGTAGCCTGAGGGGCCGGCTTGTTGTGGGGGCGGGCGGACTTGAGCTGCGGCAGCTGCTCGCTTGTTTTCACGCACTGCGCGTTTGGACTGCAGCTCTCTGTCTTTGCGCTCCTGTTGCGGGAGGACCCGCCAGTTCTCCCTCTTGTAGGCCATGCAGCCTCTGTAATTGGCGCAATGCGGGCCTTCACATCGCGCGCACTTTGCCTTCATCCTGTCACCTCCCTGGGGGCAAACCTCGGTTTTGTGCCCTTGGCTGCACCATCGGCACACAGGGGAGGCTCTGCAGCCTTTTGCGGGGTGGCCAAACCTCTGACAGTTGCCACATTGGAGGGGGCCTTTGGGGTGTCGATAGTCCTCAACACGAATGCTGAGGCCTCCGAATGACTTCAGGTCGTAAATCCTTTCTGGATTTACGGCCTTCGGGAGCTCTACAACTAACTTATTTATAGGTTGCCTTGTCTGTCTGTTGTACAGAAACCAGAAGTTCTGCACTGGAAGCCCCATTGCGGCGAACTCAGCCTGAATGAATTGTTTGTCGGTGCTGCTATGCACTCGACAAAACACAAACTTGTTCGGGATCTCGTCCCGTTGCAGCAGCACAGAGTGTTGCACTCCGGCCTGCTCCAGTGCACGCACTGCCCTGTGGTACTCCTCCACGGTGGCAGTGTGAATCATGAGCTGGTCATGGCCGCGACTGACGCACGACCAGCGCTCCTGCAGTGCTGCATCCAGCACTGTTTTAATGGCCGGGTAGCTGTGGCCAGAATCCACGAATACATACAGGGGTTTCACCTGCATTTTCTTTGCCTGAGGGGCAGGGTTTGGCGGGGCAGGGCTCGAACCTGCGGACGTGTTGGCGGCCGTTTGATTGGCCGAGTTGTTTGCCCTTCTGACGGGCTGCTTGCGAAGTCGCTCGGCCTGCTGCCTGGCGATCGCGGGGTTCGTCAGTGGGGGGCGCAGTCTTTCGTTCTTTCCTCCCGTTTTCTGTTTTTTTGAGACGACTGTAGTGAAACCGTCGTCGCTAGATATTTCGGTTTCGTCGTCGCTCGGCAAGGGCACATCGATGCACTCCTGCATCACCTGCTCGTCACTTAACTGCTCCGTCATGTCGCTAGTGTACACCCTACAACGTACTAACACCCACTGACCACGCACCCGGTATTAAGCCGGGTTGTGGCTAGGCTGTAGGGTTAGCTACAACCCGGGTTGTTTTGCACGCTTACACTTCCTAGAAAACCTGGGAATACCACCTGGCCTGTACGCGAGTAAACAGGCTGTTCCTGGAATCTCGCAGCTCCGCTTGATGCGTCCGTCCTCGGCCAAGGCTCGAAGCGAACTCGAAACGCGACGTCGCCACCTGCCCTGCCGAACTGTGGCGGACATAGCCGAAGCAGTCGGCGGAAAAATTTCACTGTCTGCTTCGGCCATGTTCGCTTCAATTCGGCAAGAAAGCTCTACCTTCGTAGCTTCTAGGAGTTCGCTTCGAGCCTTGGCCGAGGACGGACGCGTCAAGCGGAGCTGCGAGATTCCAGGAACAGCCTGTTTACTCGCGCACAGGCCAGGTGGTATTCCCAGGTTTTTCTTGGAAGTGTAAGCGTGCAAAACAACCCGGGTTGTAGCTAACCCTACAGCCTAGCCACAACCCGTACCGGGTGCGTGGTCAGTGGGTGTTAGTACGTTGTAGGGTGTAACTAGCGACATGACTGATCAGTTAAGCGACGAGCAGGTGATGCAGGAGTGCATCGATGTGCCCCTGCCGAGCGACGACGAAACTGAAATGTCTAGCGACGACGGCTTTACAACAGTCGTCTCAAAAAAACAAAAAACGGGAGGAAAGGACGAAAGACTGCGCCCCCCACTGACGAACCCCGCGATCGCCAGGCAGCAGGCCGAGCGACTTCGCAAGCAGCCCGTCAGAAGGGCAAACAACTCGGCCAGTCAAACGGCCGCCAACACGTCCGCAGGTTCGAGCCCTGCCCCGCCAAACCCTGCCCCTCAGGCAAAGAAAATGCAGGTGAAACCCCTGTATGTATTCGTGGATTCTGGCCACAGCTACCCGGTCATTAAAACAGTGCTGGATGCAGCACTGCAGGAGCGCTGGTCGTGCGTCAGTCGCGGCCATGACCAGCTCATGATTCACACTGCCACTGTGGAGGAGTACCACAGGGCAGTGCGTGCACTGGAGCAGGCCGGAGTGCAACACTCTGTGCTGCTGCAACGGGACGAGATCCCGAACAAGTTTGTGTTTTGTCGAGTGCATAGCAGCACCGACAAACAATTCATTCAGGCCGAGTTCACCGCAATGGGGCTTCCAGTGCAGAACTTCTGGTTTCTGTACAACAGGCAGACCAGGCAGCCTATAAATAAGTTAGTCGTAGAGCTCCCGAAGGCCGTAAATCCAGAAAGGATTTACGACCTGAAGTCATTCGGAGGCCTCAGCATTCGTGTTGAGGACTATCGACACCCCAAAGGCCCCCTCCAATGTGGCAACTGTCAGAGGTTTGGCCACCCCGCAAAAGGCTGCAGAGCCTCCCCTGTGTGCCGATGGTGCAGCCAAGGGCACAAAACCGAGGTTTGCCCCCAGGGAGGTGACAGGACGAAGGCAAAGTGCGCGCGATGTGAAGGCCCGCATTGCGCCAATTACAGAGGCTGCATGGCCTACAAGAGGGAGAACTGGCGTCACCTCCCGCAACAGGAGCGGAAAGACAGAGAGCTGCAGTCCAAACGCGCAGTGCGTAAAAACAAGCGAGCAGCTGCCGCAGCTCAAGTCCGCCCGCCCCCACAACAAGCCGGCCCCTCAGGCTACTGCCCCCAGCCCCCAAGGCAGCCGTGGCGAGCCCCGAGCTACCCCGCCCACCCGCAATGGCAGAGCCCTAATCAATATTCAGTGTTGAGCCATAGGCATGAACTGGAGTACCCTGTCTTGGCAAACCCACCCAGGCCTAGAGGCCAGCCCCTGCCCCAGAGGCCCCCGAAGAAACACCATTCGGGGCACAAAAACGGTAAAGGCCGGGTGCAAGGTCAGGTGACGGATCAGCTAGGTACTAAGGCGCCACCCAACTCCACCCCTCCCCCCAGTGATTCCAAGAAAGTCGCGCCTGGGAAACAAGCCAGCCCGGTGCAGACTGACTCACCAACAGAATTGCCAACTGCTTCACCGCAGCTAAAACCCTTGGAGAATCCAGCGATGGGCGCGAGTGAATTTCTGAAGCTCGTAGGCCAATCGGATGCCATTGCACAGGACCCTAACCTTGCACACGTCCTGGAACCAATGTGCATTTTAATGGCTATTTGTTGTAATCCGTCCAAGTCAATAGAGGACAAAATAAAAGCCACCACGGGCTTCGTGACAGCATTAGCGGCCAGCTTTAATGCCGCACACCCTTAATTTAGGTTCTGCCATTAATACTACCCCCGTAGACAGTAGATTAAGTACCATCCTTTACTGGAATGCACGAGGAATTAGAAATAAAATAATCGAATTTACCGATCATTTAATTAAACATAATATTAGAATCGCGGCGATAAACGAAACACACTTAATTCCAACAGATCGTCTAACTATCTTAAATTACACTATTTATAGGCGCGACCGCGATACCAGAAGTGGAGGGGTTGCCCTACTAATCCATATAAGTATACAACATAGTGAATTTCATTTACCTGAATTTAATAAATTAGAAGCTGTTGCAATTACTTTTAAAGTCAATAAACAACAAATAGTGCTTATTTCGATGTATGCACCACCGAGGTCACTAACTGAAAAGGAGCTGGACATCTTATATGGCTCAGCTCCCACATTTCTAGCAGTCGGCGATATTAATGCCAAGCATAAAGACTGGAACTGTCGGAGCAATACAGCCAATGGCCTACTGCTGCAAAGACACGAGTCTAACAAAAATTATCAAGCACATGCTCCCTCAGAGCCCACTCATGATAGCGGAGTACTAAGGCACAACCCCGATATTTTAGATATTGCATTAAATAAGAGAGTTCAAACGGGATTCGAACTCAGAGTTTTTCACGAAATGTCGTCTGACCACTTTCCAGTACATATACTATTCGATGACGTGGACACTGACATCAGTCCTCCGAGAAAAATTAAAGACTACAAGAAAGCCGACTGGAGAGGCTTTCAGACGTATTTAGTCGATAATTTGCCTGCAGCCGATGCTGCCAACTTCGAAACGAAAGATAACATCGAATCAGCAGTCACTGAACTTACAGTTAAAATTCAAACTGCAATTAACTCGTGCATTCCAGAAAAGGTGGTTAGATTTAAGCAAGATGTACTGCCGGTGTATATTAGGGATTTAATTTCTCAGAAAAATAGATTAAGGCGCGAATATACTCGACGTAGGCAGCGCGACATTAAAGCGAGAATTAATGAATTACAGAAAATAATTTCCGATGAAATAACTCTATGGAGGAGCAGCCAATGGGAGACAAAAGTCTCTCAGCTACAGGTGCAAGATGGTAGCACCTGGAGTATGACAAAGCGATTCCTTTATAAGATAGATAAAATACCTCCGCTACAAACTCGCACTGGGTTCGCTTTTACACCGACAGACAAGGCACAAGCCTTCGCGAATACCCTTGAATTAGCCTTTCAACCTAATATCGAACCCTGTGACCCGCAATTTAATGCCGGAATATACAGAGACCTTACAATTAAACATAATCAGCCTTTAACTTCAAAACCTTACTTAACTCAATCTCAGGAAGTTAAACAGGCTATCAGGCGTATGAAACCACGTAAGGGACCGGGAAACGATGGCATTCAGGCAGTAGTCCTTAAGAAACTGCCCGACGAAATTTTGGAATACCTAGCTCAATTAATAAATGGAATACTTAAACTACAGTATTTTCCATTGCAGTGGAAAGAAGCGAATGTGATAGTTTTTCATAAATCCGGAAAAGATAAGACACTGCCCCAAAATTATAGGCCCATTAGTCTGCTGAGTACATTGTCAAAAGTAGCCGAATGCATAATTCTGCAGCGACTAAATGCTCACATTAAAGAAAATAACGTACTGCCGGACGAACAATTTGGTTTCCGTAGCGCGCATTCAACAACGCATCAACTGGTCCGTTTGACAGAACAAATAATAACTGCGTTCAATCAGAATAGCTATAATCTCGCAGCGTTTTTGGACATAGAAAAAGCCTTTGATAGAGTACTTCATGAAGGCTTAATTTATAAATTATATAAAACTGGCTTCCCCGATTGTTATATTAAATTACTGGCCTCGTATTTAGAAAATCGATCGTTTAGAGTCACGACAGAAGGAGCACAGTCCGATTTAAAAATAATTAAAGCAGGAGTCCCACAAGGCAGCATTTTGGGGCCGGTTTTATTCAATATTTATATCCATGATATGCCTAAGCCCGCACACCGATCAGTTCAGTTTGGCTGCTACGCGGACGATACGGTATTGTTTAGCAGATCTAGTATTCTAGAACTCGCAGCAGACAGATTGCAAACCGCGTTAAATTCAATAGAACAGTGGTGCACAAAATGGCGAATTAAGGTAAACCCTACTAAATCAGAAGCTATAGTTTTTACGCGTAAACATCTCCCGCCACTCGAAGATAGACCACGACTAACACTTTTCAATGAGCAAATTCCTCACAAAAATGTTGTTAAATATTTAGGCGTGCACATGGATAGGAAACTACTATGGCGCGATCACATAGAGGCGAAAAGAAAAACAGCTTTCACTAGGCTCATGGCCCTCTACCCCGTCATGAGCAGACGTTTAGGTAGCTCTGTTAAAAACGGAATAATAATTTATAACGCACTAATAAAACCAATAATCACGTATGCAGCGCCGGTGTGGGCAACAGCAGCGGAATCTCACTTAATCAAGCTACAGAGAATTCAGAATAAGAGTATTCGTATTGCGACAGATGCGCCTGTGTATTGCCCCGTAAGGGCTATGCACAGAGAGCTCAAACTCGAACTTTTAAAACATTATTATTTCCGAACTGCGCAAAAATTCTATGATAAATGTGCCATAAGCAGAAACCCATATATTTCATCACTGGGCGAACAAGATCCTGAGTTGCATGGAAAATATAAAATGCCAAATTCAATCTTGGCTCACAGACCTCCGTAGTGTGCTGTGGCTGGCTGAGCGATCGGCCAATCAGTCTCCCGCGAGTTGAAACTTAAATTATAGACATTAATGAATAATTAGCTAATTCAAAATGGTCCGAAGCACGCAGGTGTAGGTTCGGCTCCCGGGAGTTCACTGCCTGTTGTGTTAGGGCTGACTCCCTATGTACGATGGGCATGGCCCGCCTGGCAGGCTTCACCTCCAATGCCGGTTGTGTTTCTGAAATACATGGGATTTTGAATTACAAGCTTGCAACAAATGCCAGAATGCGAATAGGTCTTGACTTAATTCACCTGTAACTTTATACACCGACAGTTCCTCTATATTTAACTAGTAGTATAGTAGTAGATATTAGAGATTTGTAAATTAGTAATAAGTCCTAGATACTTAGTAATAGACATCAAAAATATATATTTCTAAAATAATAATAAAAAAAACTAAAAAAAAAAAAATTAATAAATATTTTTAGTTCTTATTTTAGTTTTATCTTAAGCACTGCACGTCCATCCCTGAGTTGGCTGTTTGCATATTTCGTAACGAAATGCCTAGTTTGTAAGTCATTTATTTTTTTTCTGTTTTAGTTTCTTAGTTTTTTAGGTGCTGACTGGCGGCGGAGTGAGTGGTCAGTGCAACCACTCACCACCAGGGGCGCTTGCGTCCCTGGTCACTAAATCCAGTTCTGGAAAACTGGAAAAGCGGACCACGAGTCCAAGTGCCCAACCCCCGCATGGTAGACTCTTTTCTACTCTGTCCAACACTTAATCCAGACCATCCTCTGTCTCCTGTAAATTCCTACACGTAATGCATGCCAATTTGCATCCCGCATGAATGTGCCCAGGGTTTTCCCTGTGTCTATGCAGGTTTTACCTGGGCCCAACCTATCTCTAGTTATAGTCTAGATTTAAGAGTGAGGGGAGTTAGTCATGGCGCCAATCGCTGCCATGGCTGGCCAATCCCCTCCTAGCACATGATGCATGCGACCCTCTCCTTGCATGGCTAATCCCAGCATGACTAGGCGTATAGGCTTCGGCCTGAGACGCACCTAGGTCCCTCCCTAACCCGGACCCCTCCAAAATACACTTAGTTTTAGTTAGGTTAGGAAAAAAAAAAGAAAAATCGTAGCTTCTACCACGTGTTTTTACAGCCAATCCCCTCCCTGAACCTTTGTACCATGCCACCCCCCCTCCCGAAAGGAAACTACTGCGGCAGCCTTCCTGCTGAAAGCGGTCCTACCAGCGCTTCTAAACCTAGCAACGCTTCTAAAACAGCATGTTTTGTGTGTCGACGAGTTCTTTTCTTATAGCGCACAGCGCACAGTATTGGGTCCCAAGAAGATAATGTAAAAAATACATACACCTAACTGCACGAGCCAAAGTAAAATACTATTCTGAATAAAATATTTATTTAAAAAATACATTGTCTGCAAACTGCCTGGGCAAGCACTGCTTGCCTTGCTTGCCCTGACGAGACGCCACTGCACTCAATTCTCACAGCTGGACTATGCATGGCGAGAAGACTGCATGCCAGTCCACAGCCTTGCGCTTAGAGGCGATACCGCGCTGGAAGCACCAGCGAGCGTCGCACTTATCTCGCCTCATTGGGAGAGGAGGCCAGTAGAAGAGAAGAACAAACAGCAACACAAATCAGTTTAATATTGAGAGAATACTTGGACCCGGTTCTTGCAGTGACTAGAAGCGGATGCGGATCACGTAACACGGCTACGCAAGCGTTATCTGCAATGGAACTTCTAATGCAGACACGGATGCGTACGGATTAAATACATGGAAAGAACACAGCTCACTCCTTTTACGTGACTCCGTGCAAACAACAAAATACAATTGTTTGCCAATTTTTTTTTCTCAATTTTTATACTTTTAAAATTGTTTCGAAGTACAAGAATATATATATTTACACGACATTACTATATGGTTATATATATATATATATATATATATATGCTAATCCAGACGAGGTTATGTTTTTTGTCTCTCAATATATTATATGTTATTTTAATATAACTAATATAAAGTTTTTTTTAAAGGTATAGTTACTAATCCTGGCCATTGCAGACAAGAACCCCTGTGATACAGCATCGCCCGCCGTGTTTCCCATGCGCAGAAAAAAAAAAATCCAGTACCGGCTAGAGACTCCAACACGCATCGTCTTAAAGCACTCTTTGCAAAACTAAGAAATGTTACCCAGGTTGGAATCCTGGTACAACTATCCCTACTGTATTGCAGCTTCTGTATGTTTAGATAATTGCATCAATTGGATTTCTTGAGTGAATAATTTTGCACAAAGATATCGGACAAGTTAGGACAACCAAAAATATAATAACGCAATGACAATAAACTAGAAAAATGGCATAAAGATACACGTTTACTAATCTTCTATTTCCTGAAGTCATCTTTGCCCTGCAGTGGGTATAAACTGTTAGCAATCTCCACACGCAAAAAAAAAAATTTGGCACACAACACAATTTACAATTACGCGAGTACGTTTGTTTGTTTCCATTAAAACTTACAAAACGCCCACATGCTACTCTATTTTAAATGCTAATGTGAATACTCTTATCGTTTTGTAAACAAATATCGGGCCATTAAAAGGTCTATAAATAGTATCGCTACCGCTGATTGCAACGGTTACGATGGATCGTTAACGGGTCATTCGAGACCTCCTCTCCTACTTAACCTTCATCACCGTGACCTACCTGTTACGCTCACCTGTCCGTCACTGTCCACGCTGATATCTTATCAGTGCACTTGTTTGCAAAACTGATCTTTATTTTTTTCTCATTTCCTTCGCCTCCAGTGCGCGACACACTGCATCTATACTTCCCGGTCGACGTTTCAGCTAGCCACGTGACGTTTCAGCTGCCGAGAACATTCAACACGGTGGCGCACTGGATGAAAACGAAGGTATGCATATGACGAAGCTCCAGTTATGATGTTTAACAATGATAAGATAATGGGTTGACCGTCCTGGAAGCTGGTTAAAATCTCCACCTTAAATTTACGAAGAACGCCTGTTAAAAAATTATCCAGAGATATTTGTAAATTTAAGGTTTTCAAAATTCTTTTACTTTGAAAATAAAACCACAGAAAAATCATGGTATGTAAGGTAATAAAATAAATAAATTTTTGTTAGGACATATAAAGAAACACTTATTTATTCCTCATGTGCGTTTATTCTTCTTAAACCAAATAATAGATTTCAAAAGTTGATGTACAAGATAATTTCCACGAATATACAGCTATTTGGAATTACGTACAATTCTTCGTTTATTTTAGATAAATTATTCGCTGAAAAATCCGTAAAATTACTGCAATTTCTAAAGTCGGTTTACGGACGATAGTTTAACGTGACAACATCATAACAAAACATTGATGAAATGATTGCATACTTTTATGAATAAAATTGAATCATTTTTATTGAATTATCACTATTTTGTATGGATACAAAGAAAGAGTGAAATGAAAACTACAATTTAATTGATAAATTTACTTTTATTTGCACTCATTAATTCAAATATGTTTATTACTTTAACGAAGAGATTATTTTAACGATAACTTTTATACATGTTTGCTATTTAACTTCTTCCAATCTGTGTTATTCTGTTAAGGAGAGGACGATGATAGGAAAAGTAGGAAACGAATGGGAATGTTTCAAGTTTAATGTGCCTCGAAAAAGTCAAATCGATGGTTGTTCCAATCGAGTGGAAGAGAGATAGATGCGGCGCAAGCGTACAATGAGCGTAACGGGACACAGCGTAACGGAACAATGTGCGTAACGGGACACTTTCTCGTACGTGCAGCCGGCGTTCGTCGATTTATTAGACGTTGTCACGTCAAAAATATAAAAGTCAAGGGAATTAACATGACGAAAAATTGGAGGCTTGCCCGTGGGTACAATTTATTGTACAATTTCCAATCCATTAAAACATGATCACAACAACTATGTGTATCTAAAATTGAAAGCTCAGTTTATGCTTGCCTCCCTTACGGCACCAGGTCTGTAAAAATAACAAAATACATTTTTAGCGAAAGCAATATTAAAAGAAATCATAAACCGACTCGGGCCTGAAATTCAACGCAAGCAAGAGCCTTAACGGGGACGGTGTCTGACCACCCGACTGTCGTTCGCCATGCTATGTCTCTACCAAGTAAACTACCGTGCTATAAAAAGAACTTCTCAAGTGTATGGATGCGTAGACAATTAATCGTAAAACACAACTTAACGTATCTTGACTCTACAGCACGAGGTGTGATTTCACAAAGGTTTTGCTGTAAGAAATTACGTTTGAGGTCGGCAGGCGTATGCACGACTTAGATGAAGTTCTTTTCCCTGGAGTCAGCCAATGAAGTAAGCGATAAACCACGCGGCGGATGAAGTTATGCCCTGCTCCGTAAATGGAACGAGGTCACGTGGGGAATAGAAAAAGGAAATGTTTTAGAACAATGAAGCATATTTGCCAGAATGACCAAACCAGTGATGCGACGGCGATGGCTCCCCGCGGGACGAAGAGTCCGCGCCGGACCGCGGCCTGATCAAGACTGTCATTTGTTTGGAGTGGGGGGAGGGAGACAGCGCTGCCTCATTACAAAACCCAAAAAGAGAAAAACGATAAATATTTATACGCTAAACTAACGAACTAAACATGCATATAACAATTATTTTTATTTGATTCTTTGACTGTAAAACAACTGGTGGCTTATAAGTGTGGGCTTCAAATTTTAATGAAGTTAAATAGTTAAAAAAAAATTGGTTGTCTGTAAAGTTGGTTTAAGGACGATAGTTTGACGTGACGTCATAACAAATCATTGATGAAATTATTTTTATTTTATTTTAATAATAAATACTTGAAATTATATTAGTAATCAGATTTTTAAAATGCAAGAATAATTAACCTTTATTGCTGAAATTGTTGTAATAAGCAATGAAAACCAAATAAACTTTTCATTTCACATTATAAACAGTCGTGAAAGAGTTCACGTGTAGATGACTTGTAATTAATTTTAAAAACTGGCGTTTAGCTATAAAGTTTAAATATAATTAGGGACAAGTTTTCATATAAATAAACTGTAATCAAATATCTATCATCAATTATATGAATCACCATTATTTTGTTGTCAATTGTAACATAACCTATTATTACTGCACTCGCCAACAAATGCTACTTTTTTTTAATAATAAAGAATAAATACTTGAAATAATACTAGTAATCAGATTTTTAAAATGAAATGATAATTAACCTTTATTGCCGAAATTGTTGTTGTAATAAGCAATCTAAACCACAGATTAAAATCCGTCCAGAATATTTTACGTTTTTATGTCTTCCAGTGCTCAAAATGATATGCAATTGTGGCCCCGGGCATGAAATTTTATTTATAATTTATTAATAATAACGCCCATCGCGATAAACAAAGGAAAATATGTATTAACGAGTGCCTGGTTCCCGCGGCAGCTGATAGAGAGCACGATTCGTTCGGTTCGAGTCCGTCACCGTAGATAGCAGCACCGTAGGGGAAGAATATTATTTCGTTTTTATAAAACGATTTTATAACAAATATGCATCCCAAATACACCAAACTTATTTATAATGTGTTACAATAGTTTTTAAAACATTGTGCAAAAGATCTCGGGTGTAATTTGAATTATTATGTGTAACTGTAAACACCATTGTTCGTTAAAAACGTATTTGAAAATTCAACATTACTTATAAATAACCGTACCGATTGTGCTGAAAATCGGTGGACGATCGTTAAATTATATAATATTAATAATTCAAACGACGAAAACATGATTGAAAAGTCAAATCGATTGTTGTTCCAATCGAGTGGAAGAGAGATACGGCGCATGCGTACAATGAGCGTAACGGGACACATCCGTAGTGGGACAATGTGCGTTATGGGACTCTTTGACGTGACAACGTCTAATAAATCAATGAACGAAGCCTGCACGCACGAAAAATTGTCCCATTACGCTGATTGTCCCATTACGCTGTGTCCCATTACGCTCATTGTACGCTTGCACCGCATCTATCTCTCTTCCACTCTATTGGAACAACCATCGATTTGACTTTTTCGAGGCACATTAAACTTGAAACACTCCCATTCGTTTCCTACTTTTCCTATCATCGTCCTCTCCTTAACAGAATAACACAGATTGGAAGAAGTTAAATAGCAAACATGTATAAAAGTTATCGTTTAAATAATCTCTTCGTTAAAGTAATAAACATATTTGAATTAATGAGTGCAAATAAAAGTAAATTTATCAATTAAATTGTAGATTTCATATCACTCCTTCTTTGTATCCATACAAAATAGTGATAATTCAATAAGAATGATTCAATTTTATTCATAAGTAAGTACATATGCAATAATTTCATCAATGTTTTGTTATTACGTTGTCACATTAAACTATCGTCCGTAAACAGACTTTACAGACAGCCAATTTTTTTTCGTGCGTGCAGCCGGCGTTCATCGACTTTGTGACGTCAAAAAAGTCAAAATGGAGACTGTTTCTTCTCATAACTATTCCATTTATATAAAACATTACAAAAAAATTCATTGTCCACTATAAATTAAGCTATGAAATTTAAAGGAGAATTAGAGGGAAGCAACACACGACACGTATAGTTACTTGCATGTTGACACTTATTGTTGTGGACTCGTGCATTCTGGTTGGAGGCCTGGATGGTGTTTTCCGCCAGCGGGACTGGTACTGGCTGGGTGTGGAGGCGTTCCGACGTCATTTACTACCTCAAAGCTTTGAATATATATACTGTATAGAAGTCGCCAGCCCAGGTTAACATTTCTAATACGGTTTTGAGGTAGTTGGTTAATTCCCCACCGCAATCGCCACCATCTCTAGGGCATCGACTTGTGGTGGTCCCTACTGGACAAGTTTCGAACTCTTCAAACACCCCTTCCCCCTCCTGTTTAACGAACTTGAGCTGCAGTGAATGATGGGTATGGGGTGCGGGGAATGACAGCGGGCGACAGAGCTGCGCTCTAACGTGTAAATAACAACTAAGACGATACAGGGCGTTACGGCAGCGCACTGCAGCGGTGAAGTTCCCAAGCTGCTCATCATACGCTTCTAAAAAACGTAGAGTAAATCCTATCCACTCGCGACTTCTATACAGTATATATATTCAAAGCTCAAAGTGACTATAAGCTAATCTCATGTTAGAATTGTGTTCCTTAAACGAGTGGAGTATTCTCACCTTTAATATGGAATCACGTAAAAATATCTTAAAATCATCGAATAAATTAACATACATTCTTGTATAACCAAAATTTGGTTTTCATATTGTTACGAACATAAGCGACGGAGTCCTGCGACGGAGATCCACGAGGGGCGCTGCGGCGAGAGTTGCGCCAGAGGTGCGGCCCAGCGAGGTGTGCGGTGTGTAAGAACCGAGTGACTGGGGAAGCAACGTTTTTAAGTGTAATTAATTATTAGGCATTTTTAAGAAAGATTATTTCTTAGTGAAATAAATATTGGTAATCAATAAAATCGTGTAGTAATAAAAACTTTAATTGGGCTATCCATTTACGACCCTAGTAGTTCGCCCCACGACGATTGTTTTAAAATAGCAACAATGTTTTCTTAAATCTTCGTAAACAATTACAAACCTACTCTTTGGCGGTCACAATTAAAGGATGGTTCGAACCCAAATACTCTTTTTCTTTTTTGGAAGACGTTTTAATCGGAGCAAACAATAAACGATTCCTGTTTCTACTAGATTTATCGATATCACGTGGCCGTCGACAGTATCTGTGTGTGATTCAGGCCGTCACGACTTGGGCGCCTAGTGTGTGGGGTCCGGTAGACATTCTGAGGCGTTTGCCACGCCTCCATTAACTTTACTTTTATTATTTGTTTGTTTTAACGTCCTTTTAATTTGGTAATTAATTATATAATATGTTATGATAGATTGTTTGGCACTTGGTTCATTTTCGTCCTGAAGATTGATTAAAACAAAAGCATTACGGACATTCGCGGCGCTGCGCTTGTGTGTGTTTCCGCGAGCCAACACCGCGCGGCGCGCGAAGCCTTATGACGTCATGGTGACGCGTTAACCTGCGACGGTCTGCGGCTGGCGAGCGGAGAGACGGTGCTGGCGGCTGGTGGAGTCGACTTCGGCTCGCGGGTGCAGGCGTGTTGCGCCGCTGCTAAAATGGAAAGGCTGTTCCATTCCCCTACGCATCGACGAGTGCCCAGCCCGGGTTATCGTCCACCATGCTGCGCAACTACAAGTAAGCCTCGACGCAACCGCTATTAACAGCCGGACACCGGGTTGGGTTTTCAAGGAAAAACAATGAGCAGAGAGACTTGACTGATCATAAACTCAAATTCATTATCTTGCTAGTTTCTTGAATCGTAATGTGGCGAAATAAACTCTACTTCTCCTTTTTACGCTACGTGAGAATTTACGTAAACTGCAAGCCAGACTTTAACACATTGCTGTGGTGCGGGATGTGAGACTCGCATAATCACGTCGAAACGAGAGTCCGGTTTGACTAAAACATTGGGAATTGTGCCTAAACAACAGTTATAGACAATTACGTCATCCAGGATTGGAATCAACGGACCTGTTAGGGAAAAACTAATGCTTTCTAAATATTTGTATAATTACCCGTAATATAGTGTTTATAATATGTGATTACTTTAGATGTCCTTTTCTTTAATGCGAGATCTAGATCTTCTGCAGATTTGTGTAAATGGTTCTGTATTTCAATGTACCAAGCCGATGCCAAGCGGAAATATTAAATAGAAAACAGGCAGTGATGTTTTCAATTATTATCCAGGTCATTCTTTTTTGCCTAGGGACCGTACTTCTCACTGCATTTAGTTGGTACTCCCTTCTGCGATCTCCGACTTTAAACTCGAGCGCCTTAAGTAAGGCCTCAAAACTGCGCAACTCTGCTAGTCAGAGTCGCAGACGCGGTAGTTTTCGGTGTTTAAGATACTTATTGATTTTTTATATCACCAGTATGGCATTGGCTTGGATATATAAATTACATAAAGAGGAGATAATGACTAATTTAAGAGCTGCGTCAGTCGAGCACAGTGCGGACGAAAGCATAGATGTTTTAAGACAGAAGTTTGTGGCGCATTTGAAAGGAGAAAGAGTTTCGTGGCAAACGGAACAGGCGGAAGCGAGTGGGTCTGGCTCGCTTAGTACAAATTTTCTAAAAAATAAATTTGCTTTGCGATCATTAGAAAATGTTCCGAAACTGCAGTCAGCAAATGTAGAGGATATATTAGAGTTTTGCATGGCCGTAGACAAGCTAGCTAACGCAAATTATTTTTCCAATGAGAGTGATTTAATTTTGGCTGTTGCTTCGCTTTGCACAGGCTTAGCTTACGATATACTCATTGCGCGTTATAAGAGTCATATGTCCTGGGTTGATTGCAAGGAGGCGTTATGGGAAAATTTATGTCCTTGTAGAGTTAGAGAGGAACTTATAATAGAGAAAACCCGTCGTTTTCAAAGAAAAGGGGAAAAAACTTTGAGTTATGTACATGACATTTTGGACCATGGTTCGGCCCTTAATGTCCAAATGAGGGAAATGGAGTGGATACGGTTAGTCTTAGAAAACTTGCATCCCCACATTAGGAGGGAGTGTAGCTTTGTGGAGAGGCCCACCAGCTTGTTCGATATTAGTAATTGGGCGGTGGAGGTGGATAATGTGTGTTGGGTTTCCGATTTATGCGAAGAGGAGGAAAAATCAAACATTTTAAAAGAGGGTGAAAGTAGCATGGGGATAAATGGGGAAGCGGACTTGAATGTCACGAGAGTGGATAGGTGCAGTGAAGTTGATAAGGTGGGTGTAAAGTCCGAAATTTCAGCATATGATCAAAGTAATAAATATAAAATTAGAAAGAAGTGCTATGCATGTGGCAGTGAGAGGCATCTCATCGCTAAATGCGCAGAGAAGAAGCAGAGTAAAGGTCAGGGAAATAACGTTAGACGAGTGTGTGGGTTTTGTGGCAAGTGGGGGCATTTGTCTCGCAATTGTTTACAAAAAAAAAGGGTTAGCGGGTTTCGTTTTGAAAATAAGCATCGTCTGGCGGTATTGAAAGCTAGAAGTAATATGTGTGTCAGGGTAAGTTTTTATGAGGAGATAGTCTCGGGTTTAATTGATACCGGGGCTAGCAATTCATTTGTACAGCAGGCGTTTTTGAGTAGGTTAATAACGAGACATCCCGAACTAAAAAAAAATTTAAAAACGGAGCCAGGGTTTGAGGTACATTTGGCTGACGGGAAAAGCCGGAAAATCTCCTTGAAAGTACGTTTTCACTTTAAAATAGGAAATTTTGCCTGGACACGTGATTTTTGGGTAATGCCTGGACTACTCGAAGAATTGATTTTAGGATGGGATTTCTTAAAGGGCACGGGAGCTATAGTGGATTGTAAGAATAGGAGGTTATGCTTCGCGTTTGATAAAAAAGTCAAAATTAGTCTTGAGGCACCCAAGAATAAATTTGAAGTTTGTTGCGGAGGTTTAAAGGGGGTGGAGGAACACTTAACAGAAAAACAAAAGGACGAAATCAGGGATATTTGTTTTCGTTATCCCGATGTAATTACGGAAAAGGTGGGAAAATGTGAATTGATGCCGTACCGAATTGAATTAATTGATCAACGTCCGGTGAGGTGTGTGCCCTATCAATGTGCACCTCCCAAAATGCTAGTTTTTCGGGAAATCACAGATGATTTACTTAAGCAAAATGTTATAGAAGAAGCGAGTTCAGAGTACGCTTCACCCGCCTTTTAAGTAAAAAAAAAAACACCGGGGAAGTATCGCTTAGTCTTGGACTACCGAATCTTGAATGATCGCATAAAACTAGATGGTTTCCCGCTGCCCAAGGTGGAAACTGTGCTGCAATATTTGGGGCAAGCGAAATATTTTACGGTGTTAGACCTTAATGCTGCTTTTCACCAATGCATGTTGGAGGAGAGTAGCAAGAAGTTCACGGCTTTTGTTACCCCGTGGGGACAGTACCAATGGAAAAGAGTGCCTTTCGGGGTAAATTTTGGCTCACAATGCTTATCGCGTATCTTATCTTACATTTTGAAAGAATATCAATTTAAAAATGTCATTAGTTTTCTGGATGACATCTGTATATTTTCTAATTCTTTCGAGGAACACTTGGAACATGTGGAAGGGGTTTTGCAAAAATTACGAGGTGCAGGGTTAACAGTCAATCCTGAAAAAGTTTGTTGGGCCAGAAAGAAAATTCGGTTCCTGGGTTTCATTGTTGGGGAAGGAAAAATTGTAATGGACCCTGACAAAATTGAGGCCATTGTAAATTTCGCGAGACCTCGAAATGTTAAAGGCATCATGAGATTTTTGGGCATGATGGGCTATTTTAGCCGCTTTATTGAGAACTATGCGGATTTGTGCTACCCTTTAAATAATTTAAGAAAAAAAGGGGTTATTTTTAATTGGGGTGAGGTAGAGGAGGCCGCTTTTCTCGGTTTAAAAAAAGCCATTTCCCACCCACCGGTGTTAGCGTTACCAGATTTCCAGAGGCGATTTGTAGTGCAGGTTGACGCTTCGAGTGTCGCGTTAGGCGCGGTTCTCTTGCAAGATTTTGGCAAGGGTCTACAACCCATTATGTTTGCTGGAAGAACACTTAATAGACATGAAAAAGGTTATAGCACATATGAAAAGGAAGCCCTTGCTTGCGTGTATGCTTTGGAACGTTTTGACACTTATCTAGAGCATGACGAATTTGACCTTTACACGGACAATCAGGCTTTGACCTGGTTGTTTTCGCATCCGAGACAACTAGGGAAAATAGGGCGGTGGGTAATGAGGCTCACTCGGTTTCGGTTCAAAATAATTCATGTAAAGGGAAAGGACAATGTGGTCGCGGATGCCCTTTCGCGGATGTTTGAGGAGGAAGGCGGTGAACAGGATTTGGAAGACGAGAGTGAAGTAATCAGGTGTGGGCGTTTTACTGTGGAGCCAGAACTATTCAACAAAGTAGAGGAGGTGTTAGAACAAGATTTGGAAGGGCAAAATATAATGCGAGATTTACTGCAGGGCAAGAATAAGAATTTCGTGTTAGTGAAGCATAGATTATATTATCAACAAAGTGGGAAAGAGAAAAGACTTTATATTCCTAAGCTCTTACGGCCTATGGTGCTAAAATATTATCACGATAGTGCGTTTGGGGGTCATGGAGGAGTGGACAAGACATATCATAAATTGAGAGATGAAGTCTATTGGGCGGATATGAAAAGAGATGTGCAAAATCATGTTAACACGTGTGAAAGTTGCCTGTTAAGTAAACAAACCGTAAATTCGAAATTGGGTAAATACTCCGTTTCTCTGCCCACGCGTCCCTGGGAGAAGGTTTTCATAGATATTTTTGGTCCTTTGCCTCGATCTCGAGAGGGAAATAATTGTCTTTTGATTATTGTGGATGGTTTCACTAAATTTAATTTTTTTTTACCTTTATCTGACATGAAAGCGGCAAGAATTGTCAAGGCTCTTACGCAAAGAATATGGCAAATTTTTGGAGCACCTGAGAATGTGGTTTCTGACAATGCGGCCTATTTCAATAGTCAAATATTTGGGAACATGTGTTTTCGTTGGGGAATTTGCCACATTAACACCAGCCCGCATTATCCTTGCCCTAACCTGGTAGAAAGAGTGAATAAAAATATCAAGATTGCACTTACTATTTATCATCATCAAGACCATCGCCAGTGGGATGAAAATTTGGATATGCTGAGTTTAGGATTTAACATGGCTAAACATGACGCCACTCATTTCACTCCCGCCGAATTATTTCTGGGGCGGAAAATACCACACCCTCTTTTAAATGTTTGGGGTATAGGAGAGGAATTATGGGCGATCAGTAGTCCACGGTTATTAGAAGGTAAATGGGTAGAAGCTATAAAAAATCTCCAGAACGCTCAGAATAAGGTTGCGAAACAATATAATAAGGGGCGCTTGGAAAATCCTTTAAAGGTGGGAGACTGGGTGCTCTGCAAAAGTTTTCCCATCAGTAACAAAGCGCTGCACAAAACCGCTAAATTAGAGTTTTCTTACCAGGGGCCTTACAAGGTGATAAGGCATTTAGGGGGAGTAACCGTTCTTTTGCAGCGTGTGGACAAAAGTTTTGAGACACGTAAGGCGCATATTAGTCATCTTAAGAGGTTCACACCCGATCAAAGTAAATGATTGTTTTTGCCCTTTTTAGTCATGTGAATAGAGATTTTTTTTGAAGTATGTTGTTGTTTGTTAACGAGTAAACGGGAAAGTGGCACAAAGCATTGTTTGGTCTTAATTATTGTTTTTTTTTGTCTCTCTCAAGTGTTTTTCTTCGCGTGTTTTCTCACTGTGTGCTTTTTTTTCTTCTTGCTTTTCTTTGAGGTCTGTTGTTTGAATGGCGTGTTTTGAGTGCTTCCCCGTTTTCTCGCCTTATAGTGGCTTGAAGCTACCTAAATTTTGTTTGTTTTGGGTGTTAAATTTAGTTTTTTTTTAAGGGGGGGATATTGAGGCGTTTGCCACGCCTCCATTAACTTTACTTTTATTATTTGTTTGTTTTAACGTCCTTTTAATTTGGTAATTAATTATATAATATGTTATGATAGATTGTTTGGCACTTGGTTCATTTTCGTCCTGAAGATTGATTAAAACAAAAGCATTACGGACATTCGCGGCGCTGCGCTTGTGTGTGTTTCCGCGAGCCAACACCGCGCGGCGCGCTGAGCCTTATGACGTCATGGTGACGCGTTAACCTGCGACGGTCTGCGGCTGGCGAGCGGAGAGACGGTGCTGGCGGCTGGTGGAGTCGACTTCGGCTCGCGGGTGCAGGCGTGTTGCGCCGCTGCTAAAATGGAAAGGCTGTTCCATTCCCCTACGCATCGACGAGTGCCCAGCCCGGGTTATCGTCCACCATGCTGCGCAACTACAAGTAAGCCTCGACGCAACCGCTATTAACAGCCGGACACCGGGTTGGGTTTTCAAGGAAAAACAATGAGCAGAGAGACTTGACTGATCATAAACTCAAATTCATTATCTTGCTAGTTTCTTGAATCGTAATGTGGCGAAATAAACTCTACTTCTCCTTTTTACGCTACGTGAGAATTTACGTAAACTGCAAGCCAGACTTTAACACATTGCTGTGGTGCGGGATGTGAGACTCGCATAATCACGTCGAAACGAGAGTCCGGTTTGACTAAAACATTGGGAATTGTGCCTAAACAACAGTTATAGACAATTACGTCATCCAGGATTGGAATCAACGGACCTGTTAGGGAAAAACTAATGCTTTCTAAATATTTGTATAATTACCCGTAATATAGTGTTTATAATATGTGATTACTTTAGATGTCCTTTTCTTTAATGCGAGATCTAGATCTTCTGCAGATTTGTGTAAATGGTTCTGTATTTCAATGTACCAAGCCGATGCCAAGCGGAAATATTAAATAGTAAACAGGCAGTGATGTTTTCAATTATTATCCAGGTCATTCTTTTTTGCCTAGGGACCGTACTTCTCACTGCATTTAGTTGGTACTCCCTTCTGCGATCTCCGACTTTAAACTCGAGCGCCTTAAGTAAGGCCTCAATTCCCGAAAGATATTTTTTAAATTTTTCATTTATGTATTGAAACCATTTAGGTAAGAAGTAAGGGAGTTGGTATGTACTACGTTTGCCATGTTACGATTTTAAGTCAAAACGAGAACAAACCCTATCTGCATAGCAAAACAATTAAGGTGAAATAGAAATTTAATGCTAATTTCCTGCAGATGTGTTGTTATTGTTTGTTTAGCAATATTCACTACATTATGGCATACTAGTGAATTTTTTCCCCAAGCTATTAAAAAAATTATAGCATTATTAGTCTTTATACAGCTAAGATTTGTTTTGTTATTCAATTGCTAACCAGTTGACATCAAATTCAGAACACACAGCCACTCCATATACTAAAACCTCCATTATTGAAACGGCTTCTTATAATGGCCTTGCTTGTGGTCAGGATAACGTGGTTGGATAGTGTGTGCGGGTGGAATATTTTTTTACTCTCTCTACTCAGGTGGAGTCATTGAAGTTCATAAGCTGCCAATAGGTGACGCATATAGTTTTTCTAATTATAAACAATAATATGACGTGTTTTGGAATAAATACCAGCAGCACCTGTGCCAACCCAGATTTATAAATTGTGAATAATTATTGTTTATTTTTGTAAGGACTAAAGAATTTACGTTTTTGAACAGTACAATACAAAAAGTTCTAGGTTATTTCGGAGTTAATAATTGTTACTTGTTTATATATAGACAGTTACTCAAGTTAGCAATCAGTTCTGCCTTAAATTCTGAAAAACACTTTTGAAGCCTCAATAAGGTGGAAATAGTTCATTTTCGGGTGCGATTCGTGTGCGAGACGATGCCTGGATAACTCCATCAGCTACACACAGGAATGTGAGTGTTTTTATAATTTAATTCGCTCACAAAAGACAAAACGCTTTTTAGTAAGTTGACATTTGCTATTTATTAACCTCCAAATCAACAATGGGTTAGTTGTGCTTCAGTGTAGCCAACTACGGCATACCCACGAGGGTATGGGCTGCTTCCATTAACAGACAAATATTTTCTTGATATATCTATAAACAATCTTGTGTGATACACTGCGAACAATTGCGAAGCCTTATTTTCTTTATTTAATTATTTAATAATTATTTAAAACATTAACATTACTCTGTTTTGATTATTTGTGGATTTTCGGCAATTAATATTTATTACTAACAGTTCATAACCCTAATTTAACCTATTTTCTTCAAAACATTTTTCTGAAAACTTTTATTAATATTTAACCTGAAAACAATGTATTTCACCAGTTATTTTTATTTTAATTCAAATTTGTGTGCCAAAAACATGAAAAAGTGCTTCGATTTATTGTTTTGTAAGATGTTTTCACGCAATTTTACCGCGATTTAGACAGATAGTACACTGGCGTCACTCCAGGCGCGCTGCGATCGCGCAGACGAACTATAGAGTCTGCCCAGTGACCATACACCAAGAACGATTCTGGTGAAAAACATTTTTTATTTTTTCTAAATTCAGGACTCAATTTTAAATAATGGAAACCACCGAAATGAACTTAGACGAATACCCTGCACTTCCCAACCTGGCCGCCTTGCCAGAAAAACGCACTTACGCCCGACAAAAGCCGAAAAACTGTACCAATAACACAGAAACGAGCATTGTTCCTGCTACATCCTCACCAGCGGTCCCTGACCATACAGAACCAATTTCTCTCCCAGTGACGCCCACAGAGGCTCCTAGGAAGACCCAATCAACATGTGTCAAAGTTTCGGAACTCCGACGACTGGATGGGTTGATCCCAACATCCAGTCTCCCCCTTGCACAGACAACGACGACATTCACGACCACGACAGCCAGCATCGCGCCAATCAGCAGCAGTGTGCACAATTTCCCGTACAGCCAACAACACCACCAACTGCAACAACAAACCGACCTTCGACTTCAACAACTTCAACAAGAACCACAACAACAACTGCAACAACAACAACTCCAACAACAAATACTGGAACAGCAGCAACAGCAACATGAAATACAACAACTCATGCTCCATCAACACCAACAACAACAACACCACCAACAACCTCAACAACAGATCCCTGCCCTACTGGACCTCCCTCTGGGGCCACCACCACCAGCTCACCAGGCACCACCACCAGCTCAAGAGGCATCGCAGCCGCCGCATGACGTTGTCATGGCAGACGGCTTCGTGAGGCCCAAGAAGGCCATCAAACGCGCCAGGAAGGAATCGCTGGGTTCCTCTTCATCTGTCGCCTCCACCATCGCCACCAGCAACAGATTCGCCGACAACCTTCAACTGGACGCTGACGACGCTGACGACACCCCCACTCCCTCGACGAAAGCACGACAAACACCACAACACCAACACCAACGGAGACAGACAGTCAAAAAGGACCATCAACAGGCCTCCACCTCATCCGCCCCCGCCCCATCCCAAAACCGCCCACCCCCACAGCCCAGAATGCCACCCATCTCCTGCATTGTCCCAGCCCACGCACAACCATTCCTGACTGCCGCCCGACTCCAAAAACAATTGACTGGTAACCTCACCATCACCAGCATCAAGGACAAGACTTCTTTCTACACGACAAACGAACACGACCACACAACGCTCTTCAACTCACTAAAACAACGAGGCTACCAGCCATTCACAGGACGACGAGATGACGAAAAGTGCGACAGGGTAGTCATCAAAAGACTACCACTTGCGACGACTGCCGACGAACTCAAAGAACAACTACTCCATGATGGCTACCCTGTCTCCACCGTGACCCCCCTGAGGATGGGGCCTGACGCGGACACCAAGCCCTTCTTGGTGTCCACCAACAAATTGGGGGAGGCACCCCAACTCCTCCAAATGAGAAACCTTGGCGGCTGGGTGGTCAGGGTAGAGAAGTACCGTGGATCCGGGAGGGTTCCGCAGTGCTACCGCTGCCAGACCCCCGGCCACCCCTCCAGCCTGTGCGAGCGCACTGTCCGGTGCTTCAAGTGCGCCGGGGAGCACTGGTCCCGGGAGTGCACTGCCGGCCCCGACAAGAAGAGATGCTGCCTCTGCAAGGGGGCCCACATCGCCACCTCACCTGAATGCCCCACTCTCATCGCCTACGCAAAACGCCACCCACTCCGCACCAAGGCTGACACCCCCACCACCACCGCTGCACCCCCCCCCCTCCACCCAACATCACCTCAGCCCGGTCCTTTCCCCCCCTCAAGGGAAATGCCTGGACACAACCGCATACGACCACCACACCACACCTCACTCCACCAGCCAACACCTCCCCGGCCCCCACAAACAACCCCCCTGCCCCTGCTTCCACAGATGCTTCCTCACTCGCCGAAATCTTCCACACCATCATCTCCTGGGTAAAGAGCTATCTACCCATCATCCGCCGCACCATGACTGCCCTCTCCCAAGCCCCCACCAAAACCGAAAAATTCGAAGTCCTCCTCCAAGCTCTCCTCTCGTTCTTTGAATGAATCCTCCCCCACCCCTCAGAATCCTCATCTGGAATACCTTCTCCCTCCTTCCTAAACTAACCGACCTCCTCCAACTCCTCCAAACCCACTCCCCAGATGTCGTGTTCCTTTCAGAAACCTGGCTCTCCCCCACCGACCAACTCCAGATCCCCGGCTACGCCGCCCACCGCTCTGACCGGGATGGTCGGGGAGGGGGGGTGGCACTGCTGCTCCACTCCCGAATCTCCCACCACCGCCGCCACATCCAAACTTCCCCCGCGGCTGAGGCGGTCGCTGTGCGGCTCCACGGAGGCCCTTACGCCCTCACCATTGTATCCCTTTACCTCCCCCCACAGCACCCCTTCCCCACAGCTGACATTGTGGCCCTCGGCAGGCTCGACGCGCACGTCGTGCTTGCGGGGGACCTCAATGCCACACACCCCTTCTGGGGCTGCACGACTGCCAACAGGAGGGGCAGTTCACTCCGCCAGCTTCTCCGCACCTCCCATCTCACCCTTCATGCCCCCCCCCACCCCTACATTCTACCCAGCCCAGCAGAACAGGCACCCCAGCATCATCGACCTCGCCCTATCCTCGGCTCTCCCCCTCATCACAGACCTCCGCACCATCACCACCGGCACCTCAGACCACATCCCTGTCATTGGCTCACTACACTACTTACCACACACCAACCCCCACCTCCCCCACTTCGACTTCCAGAAAGCGGATTGGTTCTCCTTCCAGAACACCCTTTCCCAATCCCTCGACCTCACCACCCCCTTCAACTCACCAGCCGATATTGACGCCAACACCCTCACCCTCACCCGTGCAATATCGGACGCTGCCCACTCACATGTCCCTATGACACCACCACGCTCCCTCATCATCCCCTTCCCAAAGACCATCAGAGACGCTCTGTCCCTCCGGAACCGCTTCCGCGCTCGCTGGCAGGACACCAGATCCCCGTTCGGCAGGAGAGTGTACCTCCTGCTGCGGGGCTGGTGTCGCCGGCTGACGGCGGAGTGGAGAGCCCGGCAGGAAACACAGCGTCTCGCCTCCCTCTCCACAACCACCGGCTCCCTCTGGTCATACCTCAGAAGGCTCAAAGCCACCCCATCGACCATCCCGCCCATCACCACTCCCGCAGGGGTGGCGGAAACAGCAAAGGAGAGATCCGAGGCGGTGGCCGCCTACCTGCAAACCACCTTCGCTTCAGCCACCAACAACTCACTCTCCTCTGACTCCTCTGACGATGAATCATCCCCCCTCTCCCACCATGTCACTCTCCCCCCCCTTCCAGACACTCCTCCCTTCCCCCTGGTCACCCCCAGGGAACTGAAGGCGACGATATCCCACTTCCGTCTCTCTGCGGCCCCTGGCGCAGACTCAATCCCCACCCCACTTCTGCGCCAACTACCCCGCCACGCCATCGTCTTCCTCACCAAGCTCATCAATGCCATGTTCATACACTGCCACTTCCCCACTTCATGGAAGACAGCCATCGTCTGCCCCATCCCCAAACCTGGAAAGCCACCGACCCTCCCATCATCCTACCGACCAATCTCCCTCCTCCCCATCCTGTCCAAGGTTGCGGAAAGGACCATCCTAAAGCGCCTCCTCCTCGTCATTTCGACCCACAATCTCCTACCCTCTCATCAGTTCAGCTTCAGACCACACCACTCAACTTCTCACGCCATTGCCCGGGTGGAGCTGCTGGTGGTGCAGGGCTTCTCCCGGCGGCAACACACGGGCATGGTTCTCCTAGATCTCGCCCGAGCCTTCGACTCCGTCCCTCACGCTCAACTTCTCCACCGCCTCTCTGCCACAGCGATCCCCCCGCACCTCATCCGCCTTCTCTGCTCCTTCCTGGAGGATCGCTCCTTCCGGGTGAGAGTAGAGAACATCCTTTCAGACTCCCGATCCATCCAGGCTGGCGTCCCTCAGGGTGCCATCCTGAGTCCCATCCTCTTCACCCTACACATCTCCGACCTCACTCCTCCTCCCGGCACCTACCTCGTTCAGTACGCTGACGACACCTGCCTCATCGCCTCCTCCGTCTCCGAGGGGCTGCTCAGGGATCGCCTCAGCCGAGGACTCACCTCCCTCAACACCCAATTCCTTGCGCACGGCATCGTACTGAACCACACCAAAACACAGGCTATCCTTTTCTCCCGTTATCACCCACACAAGGACCACCCCCCCAGAATCAACCAACACACCATCCCTTGGTCGCCCACCATCAGATACCTGGGAGTCACACTGGATGCATCCTTCACCTTCATACCACACCTCGACAACATCCGCACCAAAGCCAGGGCAGTCATGGGACAGCTCGCCCCAGTCCTCCGGCCTACCTCTGGCACCTCCCTCCAAAATAGGATCACCGTCTACCGCACACACGTCATGTCACACCTCACGTACGCCTGCCCCAACTGGACTCACTCATCACTCTTCAACCTCCGACCCATCACCAGAACATATTTCCTCGGCACCAGACTCATCCTGGGACTTCCCCGCTCCACCTCACGACAACAACTCCTGCAGCAGACCGGACTCCCCCACATCCATGACATCATCATCAAATCAACAAAGAAATTCATCAAAAAATGTTCATACAGCCTCAACCCCCTCATCAGACAAAATGCCGATCCCCCCCCTGACTCACCACACCCCAGAAGACCCCTCTTCACGACCGACCACCTAGAAGCAGAGGACTCCGCAGATGAAGAAGACGACATCCCAGTGGGCGGGGCCGGCGGCTAACCCAGGGGACCAGCAACTCTACAAGAATGCACTGCGGGACCAATGATTCACGGTACTCCAACACCTCTATCATGACCACCCCACCGAAACATCACCCCAGTTGCCGTCTGCACAGGCCAGCCCCGAGCCAAACGGGCCTGGCCTCACCACCACACCATCATCAAATTCACCAAATCATGTAAAGAAACACTTCACCAACCATAAATCACCAGCCCCCAAGGACTCTAGTGTTGGGAGGGGCCCAGTGCCGTGTATGTAATATTGTATATATCTTTTTATAATTGTTTATTGTTTCAAATTTTCTCTTTCATGGAATAACCCCTTTGTACTACTCTTTTTAAAATAAAGAGACATTTTTTGGCGGGGTGGACCCCCTGGGGGGGTCCCCCATTTAAAAAAAAAAAAAAAAAACAACTTAATTTACAGGTTACAATTGGCAAACTGGTTGTTGCTTATTGATGCCAGAGATTAGAGAAAGTTACAGATGGAGCATAAACACAGTTTGCTGGTATCTCTGTTGAAGCCAAGGGACGTAAGGGGGAAGCAGGTCGCCGCCATATTGTTCCATGAAGAAAATCGCATTTTCTCATAAGTGATGTATGTATGGTGGTGGAAAAGTGCATAAATATTAAACAAATAAAGTCTGTTGACTCGAGAAAAATGATTGTGTACAAGAGTATGTAGTAAACTACATTTATATATAATAAGTGAAAACTTTTAGCGCCAAATTGGAAGTGTTTTACTTAAATTAGGACAGTTGTGTTAACGTTGGATCGTGTTGGATGTGAATTAGAGCTTTTGGAGTGTGTATTTACGTGAAATGTCGTCTTGTTCTGCATATGGGTGCACGAACAGGAGTGCAAGGAAGGGGGCCGAACAGCTGGAACTAGAAAAACAGAAGAAAATAACTTTTCAGAAGTAAGTTTAATCATTGTCCTCGAGTGTTCATGTTAGGTTAAAACATGCCTCTTGTTTGGGCCTAGTAGAGTATAAATATATTTTAATACTGGATACAGAATATACTTATACATACACATTTTTGGCAAAATAGAAGTATGCCTACTTATAAAATCATGGTCATGTAGTTTTGCATTTCTATTTTTGTCGTTTTGTAACACAATTGTGATAATAAACGAGACACAGAAGTATGTAGGCCTAGTTTATGTTTCACTAGAAGTGAACTATAGATGACAATCTTACTGTGATTACATTTATATGAGCTAACCAAGTTAATTTAACATCTTTTACAGGCCTAACCAGCAATTGTTTTTATTCTGTATTCAGTTGTAACATTTGTTTAAAAAATCTACAGTTTGAGTTTTATTGATATCTAACATAAAACCATTTGCAACAAACCATACCATACGTTAAATGTTCTGTCTTTGATGTAGTAAAAAGCTTAGAAAAGCAATTTCGACTCTACACGTGGTGACGGCAATCATTTGCGATTCAAATTTAGTGCGAAAATCCAATTAAAGATATGTTCGGCAAGTCGGTAAATCAGTTAACCTGGATGCAATTTTTGTCGGAAAGACCAATTATTTTACAAAAAAGGGCAAGGACATTACATTTCGAATCTATATATGGCTATATGTTTGTTAAACGTAGCTGCGGTCAGGATTAGTCTATAATGTAGTCAAGGTCACATGAACTTTTAAGCTGGTTGATGAATATATGGGTTCATCATCCTTTATTATAGCATTTTGGGGTTACCAGATACAATAATTCAAAATTTTCTCCCGGAAAAATACGCTGACATACATACGATGTCTTGACTTTGTATTTACTTTGCTTTCCGTCAGATGAGAGTTAATATGACATGTTACGCACATACCAGCTGTTCGCGAATATAAACAAATGGCCGCCATCTTCTTACATGAACAAACTGGCCACAGTGCTCAGAGCTTATGCTCCATCTGTATCTTTCTGTAATCTCTGATTGATGCTGACTTTGATCAAGGGCTGTGCGTATTGGTCATCGTACGTTGTAGTAGAAACAAATCTTACTGTCATCGCGAAATGAATTTATTCATATATTTGTATTGAAACAGTGTATTCAAAAACGACAAAAATATACTGAATTAAAGATAATTAAAAATGATGTAACTTATAACACGAGGACAAAAACTAGTTCTACCGATATTAATTGTAATTGTAACTGTCATCACCACTATCATGGTGTCTGTGAATGTATTCGCCGACTGCTTGACTATTTTTTTCAAGCAATGTATCATACAGACAGGTTTTAACCAGTTAACCAGTTATGTAAAAGTTGGTCACTGTTTGTAAAACGTTGATGAGTATTCATTTTGATTTGGGAAGCCTCAGCATACAGACGTTTAATCCTGTTAATCCGTACGTCAGTGTGAAACAAAATTTATCCGGGGAAACCATTCTTATTGGAGTGATTTAAAAACCTAGACGGACACTTGCGATGGACTATTTCATTCTTTGATTTCCGATGACCTAAATTCATACGAACATTGTCAAAATATTGCTACCTGTAAATTTATGGACAGTGCCGTGTTTATTATATGAGGGAGGAAACAGTACTAGCAAGTTCTATCGATCAAGTAGTTGAGTTCGCCAGGAATCAAGAAAAACTACCTCTTCATTCGCCCGAGTGTGCTACCATGGAGTTCTACAATCATGCAACAAACTGTATAACTACGAGTGAAGTGGGTATACAAACCACGAAAGAACAAACTTCCAACACACGAAAAATGTACCAGAAAGAAAAAAAAATCGTCGCAAGTCTGCTAAAAACAATTTAAAATCTACAAGTACTTTCACAGCTTCGAACCAGCGACCCTACTTACTTCTACTGCGGATGTTCGCCTGATTGAACGCAATGAAATGCAAAATATTTTGAAAAGAATGGTGGAAATAATTAATGGAGAGTAAATATAAGTTTTTTTGTGTATGTAAAATTAAATGTTTTTAATAATAGTATGCCATGTATGTGTTCTGACTTTGAAATAAATGTATTAAATAAATCCGATTTAATTTTTTTTATTTCCTTACATAACGAGTATTGTCATGTAGTTAAACTTTGTCTGTTCTCCGAGCGCCTTGTGGTGACACAATGTCGGGAATTAGCGAGCATTTAAATTGAATGTTTCTCAGCTAGCTTTAACTTTTGTGTAGGTTACCAGTTACTGGGGGGCCTTTGAATATTTTTTGACTCCTTCTGTGTAACTTGTTAGTTTCAGCACTTTAAAATTTTAGTGATTTTTTAGGTTAGTTTTAGGCAAGCATTAGTTTAATAACTTTGTAGTTTGCAGGTTTGAGGTTATGTATGCAAACCTTTTCATCGATGTGCATAAAGAGTATGCCTGGAAATGGTACTACTGCTGCAACGCCTGTATCTGGATCAGGTCTGAAAGGCTCGTCTTCATCACCACGGTATCCTTGCAGCTACTGTGATACGTCGTTCGCATTTTCCCATGATGCACGAAGACATGAGCGGAGCAAATGCACGAAGAATCCTTCTCGAATGAAGTTTCGCTGTGATGAGTGTCATGAATGGTTTACTCGAATTGATAATTTGCGACGACATGCGAAAAACTGTAAAGGTGAAGTCCGTGTGCCTACTGCTGAACTACCTGCAGAAATTTCGACTCCTCGGTTTAGGTTGAAGGCTCGTGAGCGTACAAGCAAGAAAACCGATGTGTAGCAACCGATTGGTATGACGTCTGAACAGGAAAATAAACCTAAGACTGTGTTCGGAGCATTACAAGTGAACGATAATGGCTTCTACTTGGCGCAGTCTGCATTTCGTGGAACATTGAAGGACTATTATTATCTAAATACGTTCGGTGAGTCGAAGGACATTTGTACTTTTCTTGATGATATTAGACAGGACATAATCAATCAGCTTACTGATGACGTAGCAAGAAAAAGTCCATTAAAATATAACTTGTGGTTGGATTGTCTATATGGAAAGCCATATCCGTTAGATGAGAAAGTGAAGAAGTGTGCATTCAAGACATCGGCTGCAGTAATTTACAGTTCTGACGATGTGAAGCAAACTGTTAAAAACGGTATCCAGAAACTCTGCCAAGAAGAGGAGAACTATGTCAGTAAAGGTTCTGGTTGGACTCTGTCTAGTATAAACCGATTGGAGCTAAGAATTAGTCATTTCACACCGATGCGGAACTAAATGATTGATTATAAATTTGTTAGCTTTCGTAAGTGATCCTGTAGTAGAATAGAAATTATGTAATAAATATTATGTTTGTAAAAGAACTTGCGGTGTTTTTATTTTCTCAAACCTGACACTTAAGTGGTACTTTTTTAAAATATTAAAGTTGTTTTGTATCGGCCAGGGTTCTAACTAAGGACCTTAGTCGATCTAATCAATTTTTAAATTAATGGGTGATTTATTTAATGAATTTTGGAATTTTTCCCGAATTCCTAGCTACATTATTACACGATTTCAAGATGGCGGCCAAATTTCAAGATGGTGGGGGGGCTCCTCGGTAATAAATGATTACTGCACTCTAGCGGATAAGAATTAAACTAACATGTCATCAGCGCGCTCTAGCCATCGATACAATGATGATGGCTTCCAGCATCGAAGACAAGATGGCGAACATGACGTCATACTAGGTGATGATATATATATGCTTTGAGAAAAAGTGGTGGGAGTCAGTATGCCAGCAGCCACCGCGGAGGAAGGATCGGTCGTCATTTTTATTTTTTTTTGCCCTCACCGGGTTCGAACCGAGGACTCCGAACTCCGTGTCGTAAAAGTATATTTTTTATTAATAATTTATTAAAATTTTATTATTTAATTTTTTTATAATTTTTAAATTTTTTTCATTAAAATCGGATAATAAATAAAAAAGTTAAAGATGGCGACCGTAACGAAAATTGCAACGGTGACGTCATCATCCAATATGACGGAAAACACATCGCCGGAATGTTCGAGAAAACAAAATTACGTCATCCAAGATGGCGGATCCAAAATGGCCGCCGGGGTCAAGGTCAAAGGTCAAGGTCAAGTCCTGATAGAGACTTAACTAAGGCTTGAGTTAAGGATGCTTAAGCCTCTTCTAGGACATTTCTAGCCGCTGTGATTTTTACGGAATAAAACGGGAATTTTTCCCTCGAAACGGGAATTTTTCCCTCGAAAACGGGGAATTTTTCCCTCGAAAACGGGAAATTTTTTCTTAAAACGGGAAATTTTGAGTCATTTTGAGTCAATTTTGAGGAATTTTGAGTCAAAAATGGCCGCCGTGACGTCACAATCCAAGATGGCTGACACCGACACCACAACCACCGCCTGCCGCCTGTTTCCGGACATACATTCGTATACTACTGTGGTCATTCGCCTCTACGTCATGCAGGAGGCGTCCAATCACGGGTCAGCGGCGAGTCGTTCTCCCGCGCCGAGTAGCGCCTGACTCGTGCTTCGTCGGCGGGAACAGCCAGCAGGAGCTACTCAGGAGCTACTCCGGAAGGCTCGACCACTCTGACGAAGGACTGGCCGCGATTCACCTCTCGCGACTTCCCAGTCTCCACCTCTACACACTCGTTTACAACTGTCTTACTTCACGAACATAGCAACATTATCAACATTATCAACCCATGTCAACATGGCCGAAGGGACACAACAAGTCTACGGAACGCATCAACACAACACTCGTGCATCGTTAATTATTTTCGATGTGTCGCACTACTGTCTGCACCCTGCCTGCCCTTGACCAGCCTGTCTTGTAGCCAGCTCTCTGCTGCTGTTGATGTACTCAGCCCCTTTCTGCACCAATCCTCTTGGCTTACTCGCTTTCTCACTGCTCGCTCGGCGAGTAAAAAGAGTCACATCGTCGGCGAGTCTTTCAAAGTATACCAGGTGCTATTCTGACCACCTAACTGTACCAAAAAAATATCCGATAAGCGAGTTTTTTTGCAACTTACTCGCCCAGCGAGAGCCGACTCTCAGGGCGAGTTGAGTATATAATTCATCGAGCGAGTTACCTGCGTACCCTGCCGCACTCACTATCTAACGGCAGTAGCTTCCTTCGTCGTGGCAGCTGGTGCTAAGTCCGAACTCAAAAAAAAAATACAACGTCTCTCTTCCCCAAATGATTGGCCAAGTCAAACATCGGGTGTTGTCGCGTGGATTCCGGCTGCATGGCGGCGCGTAGCGGCGGCGTTACGCCCTTCTCTGCTTGTGATTCTCTGCGGAGAGGTGTGTATATATATATATGTATATAGATCCAACAGCTCGGCATCCAGAATGAACCAGGAACCATAACGATCACGCACCGAGCGGAGAAGTATCACACCGCGCCCTACGTCTATCGAAGAGATCGTGAAAAGTCTCGCACCGGGACTAATTGATGGTCACGTGGGGACGCACCACAACGATGAAAATCATAACGCCGAATGCCAAAATGACTACAACGCCGACAGCTAAAAAACTGCTGTGTACCACAACGCCAAATTACCACAACGCCGAAATACATTAACGCCGAAAAATGTCATTGCAGGACTGCCACAAAGGTTAGGTTAGGTTAGGTTAGGTTAGGCTAGGCTAGGTTGGGCTAGCTTGGGCTAGCTTAGGTTAGGTTAGGTTGTGGTATTTTGGCGTTAAGATACATTTAAGAAACACGCACTTTCATTCAGTTGTTTATATTTTGCTCCTGTGGCCCCCCCCCCTCACCGCATCAACATTTTTCGGCGTTATTGTATTTCGGCGTTGTGGTACACAGCAGTTTTCTAGCTGTCGGCATTGCGGTCAATTTGGCATTCGGCGTTATGGTATTCGGCGTTATTGTACGTTCGGCGTTGTGGTAACGACCCTTTCATGACCCGGTCACGTAACCCGGTCGCATGACTGGCTCGGTACCTCCTTCCTCTGATAGTTAGGCAAAGGAAATGCTTCAATGCGTGGCGGGTGGTGAATACTCGGGAATTAACATGTTACAAAGTAGGAAAGGAGAGAAGAGCGTTTCTGGAGGCAAAATTACATCCGCAAAAAAATATTTGAACTATTTCTGGGCAACTCGTTTCCACAGGAATCTTTTGTAAAAATACAGAAAAAATTTATTTCCTTGTACTTTGCTTTATCGTTTAAGTGGATTATTGAAGAAGATATTGACAACTGATTACATCATTCGGGTAGAATAAAATTTTCCTCTTCCTTTATCTCAGAATTCGTACTTTTGGCACGCGCGTGCAACCACTTAACTATTTAAAAAAAAACCAATCGAACATTTTATCAGTGAATTAGCTAGTTATCTCACTCGATGCATTGTTATATACTTTATTATTTTTTCTCTGTTAATCTCTCAATGACAGCGAGGTCAAAGCAGGCCGTAACACACAGACTTGGAACAAGGATATTGCACAGAAAAAAAATTCTGTACTTTTGAAAAATAATTCCTTGGAAACCAGTTGCCAAGAAATAGTTTTTAATGCCACTATATATACATAGTAACTTTGTACAGCACATGGATATGGTTATTTAAAGACTTTTTTTGAATAATATTGATTAGTTATTTTAATAGATTTTTATTAAAGCATATTTATACAGTAATTAGAATTTATTTTGTTTTATAATGTTTTTTTAAAGTTCGCAGTTAGTACTGAAAAAATATTCAGGGAACGGTTTACAAATATATTTAACTATTGAAGGTACTGGGACAACACAAAGCAAATATGCCCTGGAAAAAATCCGAACTCAGTATTAGTACGAACACTATTTTGTAGTGATAAAGTTTTTTTTTCATGTAAATTTGGAGATTTACAAATATCTATAATTTTACATTATTATTTCTGTTCCATTTCGAAAAAAAAAAAATTGGTTGTCTGTAAAGTCGGTTTACGGACGATAGTTTAACGTGACAACGTCATAACAAAACATTGATGAAATGATTGCATACTTTTATGAATAAAATTGAATCATTTTTATTGAATTATCACTATTTTGTATGGATACAAAGAAAGAGTGAAATGAAAACTACAATTTAATTGATAAATTTACTTTTATTTGCACTCATTAATTCAAATATGTTTATTACTTTAACGAAGAGATTATTTTAACGATAACTTTTATACATGTTTGCTATTTAACTTCTTCCAATCTGTGTTATTCTGTTAAGGATAGGACGATGATAGGAAAAGTAGGAAACGAATGGGAGTGTTTCAAGTTTAATGTTCCTCGAAAAAGTCAAATCGATGGTTGTTCCAATCGAGTGGAAGAGAGATAGATGCGGCGCAAGCGTACAATGAGCGTAACGGGACAAAGCGTAACGGGACAATGTGCATAACGGGACAATGAGTCATCCTTTTCCGTGCGTGCAGCCGACGTTCATCGATTTATTAGACGTTGTCACGTCAAATAAATACAGCGTGGGAAAAGAATCCGCCATGGCCTTGTACATGAAGAGCCAGAATTCACCTATTACACAGTCGGGTAGACGATGCCGTCTTGCCGTGTTCACGATAGTGGGGGAAGACAAGAGCATGAGACATTTCACACTTGGCTAACAAGTTTTGTTGTTCGGGTAGACGACATCCGACTGCCCTGCGTTCTGTAGGTTACATAAAATTTAACATTAAAGTAATCTGAAGACATTTAAACTCACGTTCACTTTATATTTGTCTGGTATTAATAAATTTAATAAATAAATAAATATTTAAATATGTTTATAATGGAGTTTCGACAAATCCATTTACATACATAAAAAAGGTAGAAATAATCCCAAGGTAAATTGCTGTAAATTCGTGAGACAATAATTAAGTGTTAAAAATTACTATTTTCAGTAAAAAAAATATTCCAATAATATGTATGTGTTGAAAAAAATCACAAAAAACAAAACCTGTTCAGCTGGCTAATGCTGTTTTAAGATGACAAATGTTGAACCCTTGCAGATTCAAGTACGCCATAAGGACAAGTCAAGTACGGAGGACTGCAAGTGCAAAACTGCGTAATTGAATTCGGACACGGAATTAGGCTGGATTTATAAACTACGTAGAGAATGCAACATACAGATAGCGCAGCGCGCAACCAACGCAAGAAATTCACAGTCGTTTATAAAGCACGCAATTCGCAAGACGTCACCCACCAACTTAAAATGTTAAAACTTGAGAAACATATTTCTAGCCCCAGGCTTCTTTAAGTAATTCATATTTATCATGAAACCTAAAGAAATAGTCAATAATTTGATTCCAAAGCGTTATTTACTTTCACTGTGTGAAAGCTAAACAATGGTAAACCTAATGAATACAATAATGAGAACATCGAGGGAACATCAAGGGCTTCTGTGAACAAAACGTCTGCGTGTTAAAAAGCTTTTAGGAACACATCTCTTCACATATAGCCATTCGGAAACGCAAGCCAAAACGAAAGAATGTTGAGAGTATGTAGAACAATACGGGTCGTTACCAAAACGCCGAATACCATAACGCCGAATGCCAAATTGACCGCAACGCCAAAAGCTAGAAAACTGCTGTGTACCACAACGCCGAAATACAGTAACGCCGAAAAATGTTGCTGCGGGGTGGAGGGGGGGGGGGGGGCACAGGAGCAAAATGAAAAACAACTGAATGAATTTGTGTGCTAACCTTACCTAACCTAACTTTTGTGGCAGTCTTGCAATGACATTTTTCGGGGTTAATGTATTTCGGCGTTGTGGTAATTCGGCTTTGTGGTAACTCGGCGTTGTGGTAATTCGGCGTTGTGGTAATTCGGCGTTGTGGTACACAGCAGTTTTTTTAGCTGTCAGCGTTGTAGTCAATTTGGCATTCGGCGTTATGGTTTTCGGCGTTATTGTACGTTCGGCGTTGTGGTATTTCAGCGTTGTGGTGCGTTCCCGAACAATACTTCCGTTGCGTTATTGTACATTGCGTAGTTACTAAACCGGTATTCTGAAATGCACTGGAAATTTTATCTTTTGTAAAAGCAAAATTACAGATACATTTGAATTTGCACATTTATCTGAAAACAAATATATCATTACAAAATAGTGTTCGCAGAATAATGGCTTCGGATACCTACCGGGGCATTTATGCATTGTGTTGTCCCTGTACCTCCAATAGTTATAGTTATTTGAAAAACAGTTCCCAGAATAGCTTTCCAGTATTAACTGTGCACATTGATAAGCATAATCTTACTAATATTATAAACGCAAAAGTTTGTAAGTATGGATGGATGGATGTTTGTTACTGTTTCACGTAAAAACTACTGAATGGATTTGAATGAAATTTGGCCTAGACCTAGCTTATAACCTGGGTTAACACATATACCACATATTAATATGAAATTACATCACTAAGGGAGTGAAAAAGTTATAATTTCATTTTATAACAGAAAAAATCATAGGTCATAGTGAGTGTCATTTCTTTATGTCTGCCACACGATCATACACATAGTAAGGTCTGGCAAATTAATATTTTTCTCCTTAGTGAGACCAGTCCGCTTAGTGGAGATCGCAGCGGCTAGCAAAATAAAGGCGCTAATAACAGTTTTGTTCTTAACTTCGTCAATAGATAGAGTTGCCTTGAATTTTAAACGCACCATCGTTTGATGCGTTTGTCATGTCTTTAATTTTCGTTTGTTTGTGCCGTATGCGTTCCTATACCATTTATCCGATTGAGATGAAATTTTGGTGATTTGTTATGCGCATGCCCATGAAGGTTACTGAGACGGTATAACTATTTTTCAATAGTTGCAGCATGAATCGTGTCAAAAAATGTGTTTATTTCATTTTATATAGCGGCACATCGTCTGTTTTTGTTGTATAAGTGCGCACGCATGAAACAATTTATTTAAATATAAAAGAGAGACAGAGATAGAGTTATATATATATAAGAGAGAGAGAGAGAGTGAGATAGAGACGTAGAAATAAGTTGAGATAGAGCGAGGTATAGAGAATTAAATGGGTTAGATAAAGAGATATACCTATAGATGTATAGAGCTATATAGAGACATATATAGAATATATAGAGATAGTGGAAGTATATATGTAGATATAAAGAGATAAATAGAGATAGAGAGATACATAGATGTATATATGTGTAGATAGAGATAAATATATATAGAGAGATGGATAGATGATTTGTATATGTGGAACTACTTCAAACATATTACAAAACAAAACTGAATGAGGCATTGCAATGCAGGCTAAGCATTAGCTAGATAATGGAATCTTTTCAATGTTAGTAATCTCTTATTTTTCAGCTTTTTTCTATACTGCTTTATAAAGTCTAAATTACATACAGACCAGGTAAATAACTATAAACTGGCAGAACAACGTCTGTCGGGATCTGAAAGTGATATAAATTAATTTTCACACTTGACATTCAAATTAAGAAGACAATTACTAACTACATCTGATTTCGAAAAAGGTCCCCTTCACCCTGTGTTCAGCCCGGGCATCGCCGGGTATTGCAGCTAGTGCATAATAAAATAAAATAAAGTCCAAATATTGAATTGTCATTTCTCTTTTCCATGCTTTAAAAACAATGATGCTTGAATGAAAAATCGATGAAAAATAAAAAGTAGAATTAAATATTTGAAAAAATCCACAACGGATGTAAACGTTGTAATCAAAAAATAATTAAATAAAATTTTTGGAAAACCCTCGACTAAAATGAAGTAAGAAAAGAAAGATAAATATAAGAAGCGTTTTAAAAAGTTTTATTTGTCGCAAAGTCTGTCATGTAAACAACTAATTATGACTTTTCTTAGTGCTTCCTATACCATTATGTACCCATTTGTTTCTCGTAGAGATATACACAGCTATAATTTTGGATTGCGATATCTTTTAAGATATCGCAAACTGAAACTGTTTTATATTTTCTTGTAAGAATAAATAATTATAGGAAATACATAAAAAACAAATAATAATAGAGCTGTACCAATTCACAAAATTTTGCCAATATGCCGATACGCCGATATGCCGATACAACGGTTGCCAATTCATCTATTCCGAACCGATATAGGAAAATGCACATTTTGTTAAAAAAATTCATAATTTTACTAGATCACCCAAAATAAATCATTCTAAGAAAAGCACGCATGTATTTTAATTTATAAACAGAAAATAACCTCTCTTTTCTTAACTCGTATATTTAGCTGGTTTTTCTTGGTTTGATCACGACTTTTAGTTTCTTATTTAAACATTAATTTACTAATGAAGGCTGGAAAATTAATTTTTAATACGTAATTACCAGTATATAAAATAAGATTATTTAATAATAGGTAACTATGAAATATATGGCTTCACAAAATACGAAGTTTAAAGGAATGAATTAAAAATGCTCAACGAAATTCGTACATGTATACTGTTCAAGAACGGGAATTCCGATACCATATTAACGCGTGAGGGGGAGAAAATTTACGGTACCAAACATTTATACGTAACTGCGTTTCTTGTGGTCGCTTTGCATGGGAAACAGTAAAAGTAATTTACGTTATGTGAAGACCTATATTATTTGGATATTAATTTTTTATTCAATTTTAATTAAAGTAAAATTTTTTGTTTTTATTTATTATTATTTTTTTTAATGGAAAAAGAAGAACTCAAACATGATTTTACTAGCTACGTGCCTCCTCATAGTTTCCAACGGTTTTCTTCTGCTCTATCATCAGACCTTCAGCATTTCATATGCAGAATCAAGAATAAAAATGTTTATTAAAGCGCCACCTGGTGAGTTGACAACATGACACATATCAAAGAACCATCGTCGATGTATCACAAACATTTTACAGAAAACCGTATCTAAATCGGTAAAATAGTTTTGGAGATAAATGGGAACATTGGTTTTTTTTTTTTTTGCACACACAAACAACCTCTCAGCCTAAACGCATAGACCTTCTACGTTCCGTCGTGGGTGAATGCGCCAATTACCTCTGATAAAGTATTTCATATATGAAAATAATAACCACAGTAATGTGTTGTACAAAGGTACAAAGTTACAATGTCTTTCTTGTGGCATTACAAACTTTTTCTTGGCAATTGGTTTCCAAAGGAAATCATTTGTAGAAGCACAGAATTTTTTTTTCTTCTGTGTGTGGTTGCTGAAAATGTCGCGTCGTTTCCAAACCAAGGCTCGGGTCCACGGAGTGAACGTTTGCCGGGCGAGGCGGGTTCCGAATGATAACTCTCTCGTTATCGGGACGCGGGCTTCCGCCCACGAGGCAGATGCGAGGCTGTGCGACGCAGTGCAGACGGCAGTCGGGGTGTCGGAAGCGTCGCGACGCTCAGCCGAGAGAGAAGCCGCGACGCCGACACGCGTCGCAACTGTCCGTCATCCGAGGAGCTCACCAGGGCGAGATAACAGTACCAGAAGTCTCTGCGACTGATATCGCGTTGCGCGCGTTATCCCGGAGTCACTCCACGCTTTAGTCGAGTCACTTGGATCGGTTATCTGCCACGGAGGTAAGAAGCTAAGCCGAGTCCAGGTTCGCGTGAATGTGCAATGTAAGGGCATGTATGTATATATTTTTTTTGACGTGACAACGTCTAATAAATCGATGAACGCCGGCTGCACGCACGAAAAAGGATGACTCATTGTCCCGTTACGCACATTGTCCCGTTACGCTCATTGTACGCTTGGGCCTCATCTATCTCTCTTCCACTCAATTGGAACAACCATCGATTTGACTTTTTCGAGGCACATTAAACTTGAAACACTCCCATTCGTTTCCTACTTTTCCTATCATCGTCCTATCCTTAACAGAATAACACAGATTGTATAAACGTTATAGTTAAAATAATCTCTTCGTTAAAGTAATAAACATATTTGAATTAATGAGTGCAAATAAAAGTAACTTCATCAATTAAATTGTAGATTTCATTTCACTCCTTTGTATCCAAACAAAATAGTGATAATTCAATAAAAATTATTCAATTTTATTCATAAAAGAATGAAATAATTTCATTAATGTTTTGTTATGACGTTGTCACGTTAAACTATCGTCCGTAAACCGACTTTACAGGCAACCAATTTTTCTTTCGCGAAATAACCTTAACGTTCGTTAATGCCAGCACTGCAATTGGCGGCCGTCTGGAAGAGAAGCCATCGCCCTGTTAGGCCGGGCCCTTAAGAACGCGTTTTCTTCCGCACTGGATGGCTGTGATTGGTGTGCCGACAGTATACCCAACCAAACACGAAACACAGACGATACCACCAAAGGTTTAACACAAAGCTGGCAGAAAAATTTTTTTCCGCGAAAAAAGCATGGTTATGGAATGAAGAATAATGGCTTAAACTCGTCAGTGTGTATCAAGGGTAAAATCAAAAACCCCTACTAATTGGAATTAAGAAACTCTCAGTATTACCAAAAATAATAACTGAAAAGCTATGTTTTGTATAGAGTGAAACTAGCTGGATCAAACACCTTCATACGGTATAGGATTGTCGATGAGCTTGTGTACCGTCCACACTATCCGTGTTACACGTAGCATTACACTGCACATTACACGAGTCTGGACGAAACTTTAGGGAGTTAGTGCGCGCAGTCCTTGCCATGTTAATAGTGGAAGTAAAAATGAAAACGAATCACACCCCTCGCCCCCTTACACGTTTTCCCCACCTGGACAGCAAAACAATTGTTTTGGTCACAATGATGTTAAGTGTTAATTCCTCGCTGGGAAATTGTTAAATTTTTTTTCGTTTAACGATACTCATTCCGTGTTGGGATTTTCGCGATACCTCGTAGTGATTTCCTTTCAAGTTTTATACTGCTACGATTTTTCTCGCTAAACAATAAACTGTTAACCAGTTGACCTAAACCTAAGTAGTGAAACCCACCCCATAAGGACTAATACCCCTGTGTTTGCTGTGGGATAAGTGAAGCACATGTTGCCCAAAATTACACACGAAAAGGTTTAGTAATTCTACATTTTTGTCATGTTATTTTGAAAGTTGGTGTAATTCTACACACATATTTCTAGAAAGCAAAACTGTGTTACAGGCTTCGGTAAAAATACACGAATGTTTATATTTTTTACAACTATTATAACTAACATATTTAATTACACATGCGGATGTATAGATGATATTGCACATACATCAAGTGTTGTTTCCTGTATTTTGTCAATAAAGTATTCTTTTAAGTACACACTTGCTTCATTGAAAAAGTACAAAATATTTGAAAGAGTAAATTAACAACTACCAAGGAACTACAAAAAAAATGTATTTTGCAATTTAAACTGATAAAGACCCATTCATTTTACATTAAATTACTAAAGTGGTTCCCATTACTTACAGATTTATTAGTGGGGACGTTGTTCAAGTGGCTAAGACGGTAACTGAGAACCTAATGTCGTGAGTTAAATTAAATTCTCCTATAATTCACTCAGAGTGTCATAAGTGTTCATTATAACAATTAATATGAATAAAATATAAATTATATCAAAATTACACAGTGTTCATTAGCTGCTATAAGCTAAAAAAAAGAGTTACAATTTGTTGATGTAAGTTTACACAAAACGATAATTAACTGACAGTTGTGGTAAAAATACACTTTCATGCTTATGTAAATTTATACAACAAAGAGTAAATATACATAAACAGATTTGACATTAACCAGATCTAAACAGTTGTATTTTTACTCTTTTTGTAGTATTTTTACGAAAATTGTGAGGAAAACTGGGCTCGTTTTATCAAAAGTTTATTAATTACTAATATTTACATTACTAATAAATAATTATACTTAAAACATGTGTGATCACGAACCAATTGCACTTAAAAATGTTTATTCGCAAGTCACTCAATGTCTTTCAAGTTCCGCAGTTCGCACTCCTCACTGGAGCTAGGCTCAGCAGTGGCTCGCCCCTTACCTCGCGCCTGTCCACACACACACACAGTCTCGTGCCACTCAGTCGCACTCTCACGGTCCCGTCGCTCCTCTTTGCGATGCTCTTGAGGGGGTCTCTCACACTCTTCGCCGATATCACTCTTCCCGTCACTCACGGAACTCCCGTGGAGGCCGGCGTCGTCGCTTATATACCCGTGGCGTCCTTCTCGAACCGACGAGAGCGACCTTGACGTGTCGCGTCATTCCGGGCTGACCCGACGTTCGAAAAACCCAGAACAGCGGTGCTTATTCACGCCACTCCTCGCAGCGGCCTCTGTGACCCGAGGCCGGAAGGTGCGTGGGGAGCGGCGGGGGGAAGGGGGTGGGGGTGGGTAGCGAGGACCCTTGTAATCCGACCGACGAAAAGCAACGAACGGAAATGTAAATGTGTTATAACTACGTTGTTGCCATCTGTGGCAGAATGAGCGAAGCAAAGTACAAAAATTCAAAGGGAAACAATATAGTATGAATAGTTTCGTGAATTTTAACGTGACGGGCAGTATTTTAATAAATTTTCCTTTAAAAAAATCAGGCCGAAGCAAGAGTATAGTATTACATGAAGGATTTTTGCATTACTCGGAGATGTTTCATTTTATATTTAAAAAATTCGGTCTGCTAATCAAATGATTAAATCAAAGTATCTGCTCCGGCAACGAATTCTAGCGGCGGGTGCGGCAACTACGCGTGATTCGCGTCCAGTAATGTATTTGAAAAAACAATTTTCGTATATTTATAATGCTCGTAATTATATTTAAATATTCTACGTTAAATTTGAAGTCCGAGTTTCGTATTATAAGTATACTAGCTGCCCGACCCGGCTTCGCACGGCTATACTAATGGAAAAAAATTAAGCCACATCTCCCATTTACAGTAATGGTAAATAAAAACAAATTCAGTGAAAATTTATTACAATGCTGTATAATGTACCGGAGAGAAAATGAATAGCAGCGATGGTTTCCCGACTCGTGCACGCAACGTACAACTGATGTACCCGTACTTCGCTACGGCAGTCTACAGGCAGATCACTCTTGCGCCGCTCATTATACATGCCCCTCCTTGTGGGTATGCCACTGCCGCGCAATGCCCGTTGCCATGGAGACGCAGAAGGCATGAACAATGCAAAATCCTGTTCTCATGCAGACAAAGTACCCACTGTTGCCTGGTTTTAACCACCCATGGGATCTAATTTTCGGAAAATGTCATCCTGCGTAACATAAGGAACATTACTGTGAAGTTTCAAGTCTGTAATATATATATATATATATATATATATATATATATATGAAAAAAAGGGATATTTTTGATATTTAAAGTACCCGCAAAATTTCAACGGTGATGAGGACTGCACTAACTATGAAATAGTCGTTGCCATAGAGAGGAATGAAGCATCAACAAAGCAACAGCCGTTGCCATGGTTATTTCCTACCAAAAACTGGAAATTTTGATATATTACGCCCCCGAAACTCCCCTTGGGATAGGATTTCCGCAGAATCCGTTCTTAGTGAGCGTCTACATCACAAAATGAGAGTAACTATGCAAAATTTCAAGTCAATCGGGTGTATAGTTTTAGAGATCTCGTGATTAGTGAGTCAGTGAGTGGTATTTCGCATATATATATATATATATATATATATATATATATATATATATATATATATATATATACACGAGGGCTGTTTTTTTTTCAACCTCCGAAAGGCTATTTTAAAAAAAAGGAAATTTACGTAACATAGTAATTCTACCATCAAAAGTACAGTAGGGTCTTATTTATTTTAATACATAAAAGCCAAAACTATCAAGGCATTTGTCATATCGTAACACAAGCTTATCTGTGCATGTTTCGAAGTTAGCCGCCAGTGAATAGAGATAACAGGACAAGTGCCTTGATCTCCCGCTCCCTCACGACACCGCTGTAAGGCGGGTGGACTAATTGTGTGGAGTATCGTGCCTCATTATTCATATTCTTGCGATAATTCTTGACGCGGGATCCAGTATATATATATGTGTGTACACGTCCTTTTCAGAATTGTAACGGGAGAGGAAAATTATTAATGGTGCGAAAAATGAAAATTAATTAAAAATAATAAAAATTATTCTAGTAAAAAAAACAAATTAAACACAGAGAGAGAGGTTTGCGATTTAAAGTGATAAAAAGTATAAAAAACTAATTGATTTCTTATGAGGGTACTGATAGCTTCGTTGTTAATATCACACGGGTGTTTTTTTACTTGAATGGGAAAATTAAGAATGATAAGGCATCTAGTGCGTGGCAACAATGTTAATAGGCAATAGGAAATAAACTTCTAGTGCCTGTGGCATTGTCAACACACGTGTACTGCATGTTGTATCTAACCCCCTCCAATTTATTTGATTCTAAATTGGACTTTTAGTAAGGATCCCTAATGTAATTGATAATATAATATAGCCTATAGCCTTCCACGATAAATGTACTATCCAACACTGAAAGAATTTTTCAAACGGACCAGTGGTTCCTGAGATTAGCGCGTTCAAACAAACAAACTCTTCAGCTTTATAATATTAGTATATATTTGCAACAAGAGAACACATGAATTTGCTCGTTACTGAGGTAAGATGTTACACATCACTGGCAGGTAATGAAAAACTCGCTCAAAAGTTTTTTTTTTTTTTTGGTGTTCGGCGAGGAAGAGAGAAGCTCCTAGTCAGTTAGAAAGACTAGGTGAGTGTCGTGTTGGTGAGCATTAGGGGCTTGCAGGTGTGCCCAAGGAAGAGAAACTCCTCACCAGTTAGAATGACTAGGAAAGTATCGTGTTGGTGAGCATTAGGGGCTTGCAGGTGTGGCCGAGGAAGAGAAACTCCTCACCAGTTAGAAGGACTAGGAGAGTGTCGTGTTGGTGAGCATTAGGGGCTTGCAGGTGTGCCCGAGGTAAGAGAAACTCCTCACCAGTTAGAAGGACTAGAAGAGTGTCGTGTTGGTGAGCATTAGGGGCTTGCAGGTGTGGCCGAGGAAGAGAAACTCCTCACCAGTTAGAAGGACTAGGAGAGTGTCGTGTTGGTGAGCATTAGGGGCTTGCAGGTGTGCCCGAGGTAAGAGAAACTCCTCACCAGTTAGAAGGACTAGGAGAGTGTCGTGTTGGTGAGCATTAGGGGTTTGCAGGTGTGGCCGAGGAAGAGAAACTCCTCACCAGTTAGAAGGACTAGGAGAGTGTCGTGTTGGTGAGCATTAGGGGCTTGCAGGTGTGCCCGAGGAAGAGAAACTCCTCACCAGTTAGAAGGACTAGGAGAGTGTCGTGTTGGTGAGCATTAGGGGCTTGCAGGTGTGCCCGAGGTAAGAGAAACTCCTCACCAGTTAGAAGGACTAGGAGAGTGTCGTGTTGGTGAGCATTAGGGGCTTGCAGGTGTGCCCGAGGAAGAGAAACTCCTCACCAGTTAGAAGGACTAGGAGAGTGTCGTGTTGGTGAGCATTAGGGGCTTGCAGGTGTGCCCGAGGTAAGAGAAACTCCTCACCAGTTAGAAGGACTAGGAGAGTGTCGTGTTGGTGAGCATTAGGGGCTTGCAGGTGTGCCCGAGGTAAGAGAAACTCCTCACCAGTTAGAAGGACTAGGAGAGTGTCGTGTTGGTGAGCATTAGGGGCTTGCAGGTGTGCCCGAGGAAGAGAAACTCCTCACCAGTTAGAAGGACTAGGAGAGAGTCGTGGTGAGCATTAGGGGCTTGCAGGTGTGCCCAAGGTAAGAGAAACTCCTCACCAGTTAGAAGGACTAGGAGAGTGTCGTGTTGGTGAGCATTAGGGGTTTGCAGGTGTGGCCGAGGAAGAGAAACTCCTCACCAGTTAGAAGGACTAGGAGAGTGTCGTGTTGGTGAGCATTAGGGGCTTGCAGGTGTGCCCGAGGTAAGAGAAACTCCTTTACCAGTTAGAAGGACTAGGAGAGTGTCGTGTTGGTGAGCATTAGGGGCTTGCAAGTGTGCCCGAGGAAGAGAAACTCCTCACCAGTTAGAAGGACTTGGAGAGTGTCGTGTTGGTGAGCATTAAGGGCTTGCAGGTGTGCCCGAGGAAGAAAACTCCTCACCAGTTAGAAGGACTAGGAGAGTGTCGTGTTGGAGAGCATTAAGGGCTTGCAGGTGTGCCCGAGAAAGAGAAACTCCTCACCAGTTAGAAGGACTAGGAGAGTGTCGTGTTGGTGAGCATTAGGGGCTTGCAGGTGTGCCCGAGGAAGAGAAACTCCTCACCAGTTAGAAGGACAAGGTGAGTGTCGTGTTCGTGAGCATTAGGGGCTTGCAGGTGTGCCCGAGGAAGAGAAACTCGTCACCAGTTAGAAGGACTAGGAGAGTGTCGTGTTGTTGAGCATTAAGGGCCTGCAGGTGTGGCCGAGGAAGAGAAACTCCTCTCCAGTTAGAAGGACTAGGAGAGTGTCGTGTTGGTGAGCATTAGGGGCTTGCAGGTGTGGCCGAGGAAGAGAAACTCCTCACCAGTTAGAAGGACTAGGAGAGTGTCGTGTTGTTGAGCATTAAGGGCTTGCAGGTGTGCCCGAGGAAGAGAAACTCCTCACCAGTTAGAAGGACAAGGTGAGTGTCGTGTTGGTGAGCATTAGGGGCGTGTAGGTGTGCCCGAGGAAGAGAAACTCGTCACCAGTTAGAAGGACTAGGAGAGTGTCGTGTTGTTGAGCATTAAGGGCCTGCAGGTGTGCCCGAGGAAGAGAAACTCCTCACCAGTTAGAAGGACAAGGTGAGTGTCGTGTTCGTGAGCATTAGGGGCTTGCAGGTGTGCCCGAGGAAGAGAAACTCGTCACCAGTTAGAAGGACTAGGAGAGTGTCGTGTTGTTGAGCATTAAGGGCCTGCAGGTGTGGCCGAGGAAGAGAAACTCCTCTCCAGTTAGAAGGACTAGGAGAGTGTCGTGTTGGTGAGCATTAGGGGCTTGCAGGTGTGCCCGAGGAAGAGAAACTCGTCACCAGTTAGAAGGACTAGGAGAGTGTCGTGTTGTTGAGCATTAAGGGCCTGCAGGTGTGCCCGAGGAAGAGAAACTCCTCACCAGTTAGAAGGACAAGGTGAGTGTCGTGTTGGTGAGCATTAGGGGCTTGCAGGTGTGCCCGAGGAAGAGAAACTCGTCACCAGTTAGAAGGCCTAGGAGAGTGTCGTGTTGTTGAGCATTAAGGGCTTGCAGGTGTGCCCGAGGAAGAGAAACTCCTCACCAGTTAGAAGGACAAGGTGAGTGTCGTGTTGGTGAGCATTAGGGGCGTGTAGGTGTGCCCGAGGAAGAGAAACTCGTCACCAGTTAGAAGGACTAGGAGAGTGTCGTGTTGTTGAGCATTAAGGGCTTGCAGGTGTGCCCGAGGAAGAGAAACTCCTCACCAGTTAGAAGGACTAGGAGAGTGTCGTTTTGGTGAGCATTAGGGGCTTGCAGGTGTGGCCGAGGAAGAGAAACTCCTCACCAGTTAGAAGGACATGGTGAGTGTCGGGTTGGTGAGCATTAGGGGCGTGTAGGTGTGGCCGAGGAAGAGAAACTCCTCACCAGTTAGAAGGACTAGGAGAGTGTTGTTGTTGGTGAGCATTAGTAGCTTGTAGGTTTGGGTGAGGGATAGAAACTCCTCACCAGTTAGAATGACTAGGAGAGTGTCGTGTTGGTGAGGATTAGGGGCTTGTAGGTTTGGGTGAGTTGTAGACGCAGTGACAAAGATAATGTGAGCTCACCACTCTAGTTCAAAACTGAAACTTCACCGATTGAAGGATGGGAAATTGACATGCAATATTAATAATTGATTCACGTGTACATGTGTGCAAGTATACTAAAGTACAAGCGAGTGTACAGGTATGTGAGCGTATGAAATTTTTTGAAAGTATCCAAATTGTTAAAGTATGCTAGTGCTTAATTATGCGATCGCGCAAGTGTGGTAGTACAATGCAAACTTGGTCCTCTAATGTGGCTGCTACCATCTGGGTTTCGGGAAAGTAATTTGATGACTAACAGTGGTTCGCATTCGAAGCTCACAGGTGTAAACAAACATAGTGGAGACCACCCAGCAAAGAGTAGACGTTACATTTATCCGAACACTTTACCTCATTTTCTTATGGACTGGGAAAATTCTCTGTTCAAATGACCTCTATGATAGACTCTACAGTCCTCTACATATTCGAGTAAATGTCACCTGTTCATTGGTTGCCGAATTGTGTGACATGATTCGGGTAGCCTGTTATTCGAAACTTCTTCGGTTGAGCGTTTCTCATTGGCCCAAGAGTCATGCATACAATCTGTGGTCCAGTAGCAGAAGCAGTACAAATATTTTAATTTCAGCCCATCTTGAAATCGATTGTAATATTTTTCCCGTCCCTATTTATATTCGTTATTCCCCCCTCCCTAAAATCGAGGGCTTCCCTTCTTAGCATTGCGTTTTTTAGTTTCCGTTTCTCTCATTTTATTTACGCCTCGCCCTACCGTCCGCAAGGAAGTTTCAGTTTAAAAAATAACGAGTCATTGCTATCTGCGGCTCCGTGTTTATCTCTCGGTCCGTGAGGTCAGAACGTGATGTGCGATTTCTTTTTGTCGCGTGCGCCGGAAGCCAGATATATGTAGTTACGCGCAAACGTTAACTGAACGCGGTCGTCATTTCCCAGCGCGCTCTCGTTCAAAACAACGAATAGGACAGCCATATTTGTCCGCGTGTCTCTCCTCAACCGCCTAAAAGAGGTGAGTTAATTCTTGGCGGCAACTTACTACCATTAATTTTTTTAAAAATTAATGTGTCCGGAGGCTGGCTCAAACAACTCCCCTCCCCCCTAACTGCAACACCAAATGCTTTTTTCAGGACCGTCTAGAGGGAATAAAGTCCCAGGGAGAAATAATTTTGTCGAGCGTGATAAAGGCATATTATTTGAATGAGTAATGATTTTTTTTTGGTTTTAATTCCACCTGATAAAATTATTGTATGTGCTGATTTAGTAACAGAATTTCACTAATTAAACGTAACTCTTAATAAATTTGCATGTCTCTTTGAGTAAAAAAAAATTTCATGCAGAGATTGATATCTCAGAAATAACCAGAAGCAATCGGAGAAAACCAGTAGTAGTGTCACTATGAATGGCCAGAAGAACTTGGAGAAACTGATAAAATATTGGCAGGAATAATCAGAAGCACACGGAGAAAACCAATAAAATATTGATTGTGCTTCCATGTGTGCTTCATTTTCGTTAATTGTGCTTCCGATTATGCTTCCTTTTTGATTGTATTTCCGATTGTGCTCCTTTTTTATTGTGCTTCCACATGTGCTTCCTTTTCGTTGTATATGCTTCATTTTCGTTGGTTATGCTTCCTTTTCGTTTGTTGTTCTTCCAAATGTGCTAACTCTTTGTCGAATGTGCTAACTCTTTTCGAATGTGCTTCCAAATGTGCTTCCTTTTTGTGGAATGTGCTTCCAAATTTGCTTTATTTTTTAATGTGCTTCCAAATGTGCTTCCTTTTTGATGAAGTGCTTTCTTTTTATTAAAATGCTTCCTTTTTGGTGATGAATGAGCATCTATAAGTCAGTACTCAGGATATGGTTGGCCTCGTGGTTCAGAGACGTCTGGTCTATACGCCTGACATGGAACATGGCCTGTTTAAAATGTTGATCCAGTATCGGCGAATAGCACCTCTTGGTTCGGAGACGCTTGGCCTATACACCTAACATTGTACATGACCTGGCCTCGTGGTTCGGAGACGCTTGGCCAATGCGCATGATTTTGTACATAAACTGTATAAATTTTTCGCCAAATATCGATGAAAACTACCTTTTGGCTACTCACTGGATGTGTCTGACCACCTACTGGATGTGCTTGGCTACCAAATGTACGTGGCTGTCCACCTACTGGACATGCGTTCCTGGCCACCGAATAGACGTGTCTGACCACCGAATTGGCGTACCTTTACACAAACTGGACGTGATAGCCTTTCCAACCGACTGGTTGTGCGTGGTTGACCAACCGTCTGATGTGCATAGTCACCAACTGGACGTAACCAGTTAATCAACTTACATGTGTAAATGTGCTGAAAACACATGTCAAGGCATGCCAAGGACTAGCTACGCCTTCTAAGAAGATTATAGACATGGGGAAATGTTAGTACTTTTTTATTGTACTTGTAGAATTTCTGTGATAATTTTGTTATTTTTAATTTTGTTCTTTTCCTCGAACCTGGCATTTTTGTTTAATTTTAATTAAATTATATTTTATTGCATTTAGCTAGGACCGGACCTAGGGCAGATATTAATCTTTTCAATCATGATTTTAACAAGTAATCTTTTGGTGGACATAACAATAATAAATTTTCCCTGTAGTATAGCGGTCAGAATTTAAACTAATATGTCGGTAGCGCACTCTAGCAGACCAAAACAATATGTCGGATCCCGGTTGGTAGCTTTCAGCAGGCGAAAACAAGATGGCTGTCAGATGTCATACTGACTGAAGTAATATCTGCCTTGGCATTAGTAGTTGGAAGTCAGTCTGCCGGTGGCTTGTGTGGAGGAAGGAACTGTCGACATTTTTAATCGATCGCCCTCACTGGCTTAGAACCTAGGACACCATGATGCAAGTAGTTTTTTTTATTAAAATTTAATCAAATATACTTTTTAATAATTAAAAAACATTCACGGTTGACATATTGAAAATCCGGAATTATTATCCGATTTTAGCAAAAAAATTAATAATCAATTTTTTTGCTAAAATCGGATAATAATTACGGATTTTCAATATGGCAACCGTAACAAATATTGAAACATTTATAGAATTAAATATGGCGGCCTCAAGCTGAACCGAAAAACCAATATGGAGGCCGTGACATCATCCAAGATGGCGGCCACCGTCAGACGACAACAAGATGGCGTCCGTAACGGAAATTGCAAAGTTCTAGAATCCAAAATGACTGCCTTAACCTAAAGTGCAACGATTACATCATACATGTCCAAGATGGCGGGCATAAGGAAAAGTGCAACATTCGGGGAGTAAGACATTCGATTTCATGATGGCTGGAGTAACGTAAAGTGCAATGTTTGAAGTAAACCATTTTTTTTTTTTTTTAATTTTTTCGGAATTTTTCGGTAAAAAATTAAAGATTTCGTGTTTACAGTTAAGTTCAAAGTCGAAATCTCGTCGGCTTAGGGAGACTTGTCGATGGGGAATTTCAGCCGTTTTTAGGAATTTGAGTTCTTTCAAAGTCAATTGTCTTTTGAGAAATTCCGAATTTCGAATTTATGAATTTTTTTAAGGAAAAAAAATGGGAAATTTTCTCTCAAAACGGGATATTTTCTCTCGAAATCACAAAATTTCTAGGAATTTGGAATAATTTGTAAAGAATTTTGAATGCCGAGATCATCCGAGATGGCCGCCGTGACGTCAGGACTGTCAGCCATTGAATCCCTCCACGCTACACGACCCAGGACTCAGCGCTCGGACCGGCTATTATATACTACTAGTGTGTAATAGTATTTTTTTGTTGCAGGCTTCAGGTAGAGTTTCGAGGCGCAGGTTAATTCCGGAGTCCCGCGATCAACATAATTAACTCGGTGAGAAGGGGGGGGGGGTTGTTATGAAGAGGCTACATTGTTCTGGAGTAAGCGGCCATTTTGTCGTCTGCTGTCGGCGGCCATCTTGGACGACATTGTTGGTTCCGATGATTCCAGGAGACATAGCCTTATCGTAACCCTCTCCACGATCCCGGGGTTCCGATCAGAGACGGATCTAGAACGGTGTAGGAGCCCTCCCCCCCGGGGGGGGGGGGGGATGTTGGCAGCCTGCCCCTGGCGTAAGGTTACAGAATGCGCAAGAAGGGCCGACAAATTTTTGTAGACTACAAAAAGTGTGAAATTAAAGGCGAATAGAAAAAAATGTATTACAAATTTGTACTAATTTTGGATTCTAATAGTTTATAGTGAGTTTTGCGTGGCATGCTTGCGTAGAGGCCGTGCTTTGTACAAAAAAAAACTTTTCAATACCGAAATTAATAATTGTAACACAATTATTTTTTTTATCTTTCAATTTTTTTCCACTGACCTTTGAACACTATGTTCTTGTTATAAATAGTTTACTTGAAATACAGGATGTCCGAAAAGTCTTTCCCTGATTACACAAATTTATAACTTCGGCTAGACGTACGATAAAAATATGACAGTGCTGTCAAAATGTTAGGTCATAACTCAAGTTTTTTTTTTCATTATAGGTTCGCAGTAACCCGGACATGATTACCAATGTGCCCTGTGGTACCACGAGACACGATCACCAATAACAGTGCAGAGAAACTTCCAGAACACATATGGAAATATTCTCCCTGATGTCAAGAGCATTTAGACGTGGTATGAGAAGTTCAAGACCACAGGATTGGTTACTGACCTTCCGAAGTCTGGTCGACCATCAACCTCAGCTGAAAGGGTGGAAGCTGTGAGACAGTCATTTCTGCGAAGTCCTAAGAAATCTGTGCGAAGGCCCTCACGTGAATTACATATGCCAAAAAGCTCTTTCAATATCTTACACAAACATTGAATGTTTCGTGTATACAAAGTGCAAATCATTCAGGCTTTGTTGCCCAATGACAGATCACATCGATATGACTTTGCGGTTGAAATGTTAATACGTATGGAGGACGATAATGGATATCTCCAACGAATTGCCTTTTCTGACGAGGCAACCTTTTTATGTCAGCAGAGTATTGAATCGCCATAACGTGCGCATTTGGGGTTCACAGCCCCCTGACGAGGTGATGGAGTGTACCAGAGGAAGTTCATAAGTGAATGTTTGGTGCGCAATATTGCATTACAGAATTATCGGGCCATTCTTCTTTGCTAAGGCAACCATCACATCTCCAGTGTAATTGGACATGTTACAACTTTATGCTGTTCCTCAGCTGCTTGAGTATCACCCCGATGTCATGTTTTAACAAGACGGTGCACCACCTCATTGAGGTTTCGAGGTCCGTGCCTATCTTGATATGACCTTTCCTGGACGATGGATCGGTCGTGATGGACCAACGGTTTGGCCTCCACGCTCTCCTGACATAACCCCATTAGACTTCTTTTTATGGCGTCATGTCAAGTACGAGGTCTACCCAACACACGTACCAGATATTGCAACCCTGCGTCAACGGATAACCAGAGTCATTGCATCGATCCCTCCAACGATGTTGGCTAATGTGTGGACGGAAATTGAATATCGACTAGATGTGCTACGTGCTACCAAAGGTGCTCATGTTTAATTGTACTCATGTTTGAAAAAAAAAACCTTGGACAGTATCTCGACATTTCATCATCAGTTTCATATTTTTATCTTACTTATAGCCGATGTTATTAATGTGTGTAATCAGGAAGAGACTTTTCGGACACTGGTAAAAAACACGGTGTTTGACAGAATCCAACTTACACTTGTAATGTGTGATGTACGCGGATGCCTGGGCTGAGGTGTGCGCTGACGTCGCCGTCGCCGTTGCCGTTGCAGATGCCGGGGCTGAAGTGCTCGGAGGGGCCCGCGGGCAGCGGGGCGGGGCCCCGGCTCGCGCCGAGGGGCTGGTGCCTGGTGGCAGTGCTGGCTGCAGGCTGCGGCCTCGTCTACTGGCTGGACGACTGCCGCGCCGCCGTGGGACACGTCCGCCTGCCGGGCACGCTGCCTCGAGGTGCGCGCGCCTCTCGCCGTGTTCCAACACACGAGGTGTCCACTGTGGGGGAGACCTTCTTTTTACAGACGAGACAAACGTCCGATAGTGCATCTTCGGTTTTTTTTTTTGGTTCATTGTAAATGTGTTGATAAAGAGGATACTAATGATCAATTAGGTTAGGTTAGCTACATTATAAATACTTTAGAACACTGTGGACGGTTGATTTTGGCAAGGTTAGCTACATTAAAGATACGGAAAAAAAGAAAAGCGAGCATGAACTTCGGGGAACTTCGGGTTTTGGCTCTCTCGTCTGTGAAAATAAGGCTTCCCTCGACTGTGCCAGCGGTCCCCAAGGAACCTTGTGATCGACTTCACTTTCAGCGGAACCCCAACTCCTTCAAAGAAAAGTTACTTTGCAATAATTGTGCCTGCTTTATGTGACATTCGTCCTGACTCACGGAACCTGCCCCGGAACACTTTTTGGGGACCGCTGGACTATGCCACAACTGTACTGTACCCTATCCGTTATTCCCAGTGCGCGATAGGTAGAGACCCCCGGGAAATTTCGCGGATTCGTCTGGCCTCCTTGGGTAGAATTCAATTTCACAGGTGTGCTCAACCCATTTTTACTTTCCCATTGGTTGAATTCATAGCGAGAACGTCTGTCTGTATCCTTGTTAATTGTCACTTCCTGATTCGTTTACTTCTCTCCTGGATCACAGTCGGCTCGCGGTCGTTTAAGGGCGTGTACAAAAAAATAACAGTACGAGAGTGTGGTTTGCTTTCTAACTTGCAACCAAATAAATGAGCGAAATTTCGTATCTCTAACGATAGGACACGGCTTTTAGGGAACGGATTTTTGCCCGAATTCCGCGCATGCACTGAGCTCACTTTTTCGATGATTTGGCGCCATTAACTCGCATATAGTTTTTTTTTTGTGATAACCGGGGGACAAACCAAGCGTGTTGGTGTGCCAATGAAACTTTGTGATATCTAAAATATCCTGGAATACATTTCGTACACTTCAATAGTCATGACAATAAATAATCGTAACTTGGGAAAATTAGAAAAAAATATAGGTATATATTTGTGCGATGATGCTGCTATCATCTCTAGTATTTCTGCCATAAAAATTGCGAAACGTCCACTAGAATGCGTTGAAACTGTTTCTAGCAGGGCACCGTTTAAAAATAAACAGTTGACGATTTTTTTTTTATTTCTGGGATTCGGTTTGGACATGTTCTGGAATGCGGTCCACGGGTTAGGTTACGGTTTTATTCCAACAAGGCAATGCTTACCCGAACGACTTGGAATACCATCCTAAATCACAATTTAGAAATATATTAACTTAGAAAATCATTTCAGAGCTGTTAAAACATAGAAACACACAACTTAGAATCCTCGAAAAAAACATCCACGTAACTTAAAACTATCATAAGTTAGAACGATCGAAACCTAGAAACACACAAAACAAAACAAAAACAATATATATATATATATATATAATTTTTTTTAGAAAATCTTAACTTAGAAACATTGTAGTTTATAGCTGTCTCAACTTAAAACTAAACAACTTATAACCGCCATAACGTAAAGGCACCACAATGCCAAACCACATAACTGTAAAGATTCTTATCTTGTCTCTTCCCAAAATTATTTGTTTCTAATTTGTGTGTTTCTAAGTTACGGTAGCACCCCTCGCCGTAGTGTGATCGTCCGGGAATCTGCGGGAATGTATGGATAAGCTCTGCGTTTAAGATAAGGTGTGACTTGGTTACATCTTGGCTCCTGGGTTGAAACTACGCCCTTGAAAACAGCGTGACTGACGTTTCCTGCTCACGTGTCCAGTGTCTCACCACTGCCGCCACCTCGCTTCTCTTAAGGCGCCCGCCAGTCAGGGCTTCCAGCGCGGTATCGCCTCTAAGAGTGAGACAGTTGACGGTCGTGCACAGGACAACTATGACATCTTAGTGATTATTCTGAAAAATTCGCGTTTTAGCCGTTTTCACTCTTCTTAAAACAGATTTTAAAAAAGGAGGTTGTCTGTAAAGTCGGTTTACGGACGATAATTTTACGTGATAACGTCATAAGAAAACATTGATGAAAAATTGCATACTTTTTTTAAATTTCAAATATTATTTACAGTTTTTTGCAAAATTTAATTGAAATAATTCGTTCAAATATAATCACGAAAAATTAGTTTTAAAAGGCCCGCCTTAACCTGTTTGATATTATGGAAGATTTTCTCGCAATGGTGGTTGGCCGGTTCTTGCACGCTCGGCTCAGGTGGAACGTGACACTTTTTTTCGTGCGTGCAGCCGGCGTTGATCGATTTACAAGACGTTATCACGTCCAAAAAGTAAATGCGGACACCGGAACCGCCCGTCTGCCCTCAGGACTTTCTCAAATGCTCGGGACGTGTAGTGTTGAAGCTGTGCACAGTGAACGGGCGCTCGGGCAGGTGAGGTGTTGGTTCTCGGGGACGCACCACAACGCCGAACGTACAATAACGCCGAATGCCAAATTGACTGCAACGCCGACAGCTAGAAAACTGCTGTGTACCACAACGCCGAATTACCACAACGCCGAAATACATTAACGCCGAAAAATGTCACAGCAGGACTGCCACAAAGGTTAGGTTAGGTAAGGTTAGGTTAAGTTAGGCTAGGTTAGGCTAGCCTAGGTTAGGTTAGGTTGTGGTATTTCGGCGTTAAGATACATTTAAGAAACACACGCAAATTCATTCAGTTGTTTTTCATTTTGCTCCTGTAGCCCCCCGCCCCCCTCCCCGCAGCAACATTTTTAGGCGTTACTGTATTTCGGCGTTATGGTGCACAACAGTTTTCTAGCTGTCGGCGTTGCGGTCAATTTGGCATTCAGCGTTATTGTACGTTCGGCGTTGTGGTAGTTCGGCGTTGTGGTAACGACCCTTTGTTCTCCACCAGTAGCATAGCCAGGATTTGTGTATGAAGGGGGGAGGGGGGTTAAGAAGCAAGGCCCCACCCCCTATTAAAGCGGGTGGTCCGGGGGTCCTCCCCCGGGAAAATTATTGTATTTCAAGGTGGAAAATGGTGCTATTAAAGCATCTAAAAATTGATTACACAGCACTTTCTTTGCCCCCGTTTGCCCCACTTGAAGGTTTCAGAAGGGGTTAAAATACCCTGTTGTTGCGTCCCTGGTTGCCAGGGGTAGGGGAAGGGAAGGAGAATCGGTAGGGCTCGCTTACTCTTCCCCTCCAGTGCAGTGGGCCGGTGATAGCAGTAAGACACCCAGGCTTTTAGCTAACCTGCTTTCAGATAAGATAAAAAAAATGGCAGCTAATGGGGTTGGGGGGGAGGGGTGTGTTAGAACCCCTAACCCCCCCCCCCCTGGCTACGCCCCTGTTCTCCGCGTGCGCAGAGCGCGAGCGGCCCTTGAACCCGGGCTTCGTGGTGGACACTCCGGGCTGCCGCATCCCGGCGCTGGACCCCTGGGACCCGCACGTGCGCCGCTTCGTGCGCAAGGAGCGGCCCGTGGACTGCGCCCGGGGCCGGCCGCCGCCGCTCGTCGCCTCCAACGACACGGCGCTGCTGCTGCACGCCTCGCTGGCGCCGCTCTACAACTGCACGGAGGCCGAGCTGTCCTGCTGCTACCGCCCCTACTGGCGCGGGCCCGACGGCGACGACAGCCTGGTGTGAGTGCGCGAGCCCGGATCTCCCTCCACTCCACAACTGCTCAGGGATCTTCCTGGGGGGAAACTGGTTTCTTTGTTATTTCACGTGAATTGCTCCAGATAAAAGTTCATTGTATGAGATGAATAACTGTCGCTGATGAAAAATTAGAAATAGATAGGTATATATATATTGTTCCAATTGAAAACTCTCATTTTGCATCCGGCATTAGTCTCAGAAGCTAACATGTATCTATTCTGGTTCGTTGTCTGTAGCTGTATAAAAAAAAAGGCTTCGCTGTAGATACCTTGAAAAAAAAAAATTGCTAAATGGCAGGAGATAAGCGAGTGTATTTTGGGTCCTTGCAAAAAAACAACATATAGTTGCAGTCAGGAGGATAGAGGTGGCATAGTTTAGCGAGGCGTACGTTGGATGTGTCGGGAAGTGCCTGTCTTGATGTCCTGGAATGCAATGTCTTGCCGAAAGGGTGGGGATGCCCCTCTTACCATCTGCCCACCAATAGGCAACCCTCTTACTTCATGTACCACCCCTGACTTTCTTGGATGAGGTCACTTCTAGACAGGCCTCGCGCCTTCATCCTTCTCCAGGAATGTCTAGAGGTGTCTGACCAAAAGGCAAAGCTGAGACCCTTGGATATCTAGCATTCTTCTCTGGGTGACGAGCTCGCCTATCAGGGGCCTGCCATGGATGTTGGCCCAAGCCACAAAACTCCTTAATTAACGGTTCTTGAAAATGGTGAATATCCAAGGGTTCAGTCGAGGTGACCATGTGAAGCAAATGATAATTCGAGCTATGTTGGGGGAGCCTAGGCCTTAATCAGTTGTAAACTTATTGAGCTTAAGTAGCCTACTTGAGAGTCGGTGAAAGCCGAGAGAGAGAGAAAGAGTTCGGTTGAGGTAGTATACAGCCTCCCAGGTGAGACAAATGAGAATCAGAGCTCTAATGGGAGAGCCCAGGCCTTAATCGCCTGTAAACTCTTTGGGCTGAGGTACTTGTTGTCGGTGATTATTGCAGGTTGAGATCGAGGTGAACTTCTTCCTCCACAGGGTGATGAGATTTTGAGCACTTAATCGTATGTTGGGGGTAGGCCCTGAGGGATGGTCCTCCACATACAAAGGGATAACGTGAAGGTGGTGATTTTTGCCTCGTTACTTCTATACAAAAAATAAGAAGCCGGCATGTGGATATCACTCGAACTAGGCACTGTCTCAATGGGTCTCAGGCTGGAAGGGGCATTGGAAAAATCGGTGACCGACTGGGTCTTTGTGTTGGTGCTGTAAAACTGTGGTGTTAGCCCTGGGGTCTCACGGTCGTGTATGCTATCTCCTGCCTCCATGCATCATGGAAGGTCACACGCGATTTATTTCTAATGGGTACTAGGTATGTGCGTCTAACAAGTAACCTGCAGCCATGGAGCTGACCATTTGTCTGGTGGGTGCATCAAAATTTTGTGTCTTTCCACCACCAAATTATTTATGGCGAGATCTCACAAAGCAGTTTATTGATCATAGCGAAATTTTGTTTTCAATGATTCAAAGTGTGCCCAAACTTCTTAAAAGCTGAGCTTAAATGGAAACCAGTTGCTCCGAACGAGCCGGCAAAAACAAAAAAAAAGTAGGTGTGGCTAAACGGAACCAAATACAGTGAAAGGTCTTTAATCCTTAATTATACGGTTGGTTGTATTCTGTAATCTGGCACCAATCAAGACGCTTGCGTTCAGATTATTTCGGGTGGATTTCGAATTGATCTTGGTCAACCAGGTTGCATTACTGCGCTACGCATTTTTAGTTCGCTCAGAGTTCTTCGTTCCTATTTTCATTTCAGTAAAATGTATGGTATTTTTCAGGTTATATATCACATTTTACTGTACATTTCCGTACATTTCACCAACATTAATATTTTTTGATGTGTAACATCTCAGCTCTCGTTATACGGCATTTTGTGGGAGTAATTTCGTGAATGCGACGGAAATGTTTAACAAGAAATTGCTGTTGGCGGTGCTGCTGTCTATAGTGGATGGCGCTAACCAAATTTCAACTCTTTTTTTTTCGTTTATATCGGGACTGTTTCATAGTAGTTTAGAAATTATTTCTGCTAATTGAATGATTCGATAGGCAACTTAGCGAACGTGCTGCTCTCTGCACGGGTTGGTGGCAAGACACGTTTATGATTAAGGGAGCGAATTTTAGTGACGGGTGCGGAAAGTATGTGTGATTTGCGTCCATAATAATAACGTTAGACATCATTTCTAAAGAATTCTACGTTAAATTTAGAGACCAAGGTCCGAGTTTCGTTTTATAAGTGTATTTGCAACGAGAATACATGAATTTGCTCGCTAGCGAGGTTAGATGTTACACACCTTTGAGGAGTACATGAAACTCTTTTTTATATTGTTTTTTTCCTTCTCATAAAGCAGCTTATTTTAACTTGTTTAAATACAATTTTACAGTATTTTTAATCATTTTTATTTATATCCCTATTAAAACAAAATTGACGTTTGATAAACCGGAATAGCCGGATTAAAATTTTTTTCTCTAGTTCCGAATCTGCACGGCCATGTTACACAATTGTTCTAAAAACCTTCAATAGTAATCACTTTTGTGCGTGGTGTGGATTATTACATGCTACCTGCATTGTCAACACTCATATTTTAACGGGTACAAATTGTGTCAAAACTACTAGTTGGTGCCACAAAAACCCTAAGAAAAATTCCGCGTCCAAGGAGATTTTTCAACCTTGTTAGCCGCGTCACACTGATCCATACTACTTCTCCTTCTGCTTACCTCTTCCGTACCTCGCTGCGCCGACTTCTCGTAAGACGTTTGGTCCGCACTATACAATTGTTGTGTATATAACTAAATTATTTTTATGTAATCACAAAATACTTTTTGGGTTATTCACAACATTTTTGTGAATGCCGCTACCCTGACTTCCTCCACAAACTATAATTTCCCACGTGTTACACTTGTTTATGTTTCTGCGTATTAACTACATATTTAATTTTGTTTGCACTGGTCGCCATCTTTATAAGTGGCATGATACTCTCTATGATTCGCAAGAAATTGTCCAACGGGGTGGAATGAGAAAAATGCCAATCAAATCACTTTTACAATACAGAAACTTACTTTAATCTTCAAAATACCTTTATAATAGTATGTAAATGGGGCTACTGGGACAGGCGCCAGGCGGTGGAGCCGAGAGCCAGCGTCCGCCATCTTGGATTTGTGACGTCACGACGGCAAAAATTCCTCAAAATTCCTCAAAATTGACTCAAAATGACTCAAAATTTCCCGTTTTAAGAAAAAAATTCCCGTTTTCGAGCGAAAAATTCCCGTTTCAAGGGAAAATTTCCCGTTTTATTCCTCAAAAATCCCAGCGGCTAAATGTCCTGATAAAGGCTTAAGCATCCTAAACTCAAGCCTCAGTTAAGCCTCTATCAGGATGTGACCTTGACCTTTGACCTTGACCCCGACGGCCATCTTGGATCCACCATCTTGGATGACGTCATTTCGTTTTCTCGAACATTCCGGCATTGTGTTATCCGCCATTTTGAATTATGACGTCATCGTTGCAATTTCCATTACGGCCGCCATCTTTAAATTTATTATCCGATTTTAATGAAAAAAAATTTTAAAATTATAAAAAATTAAATAATAAAATTTTTAATAAAATATTTAAAAAACAAACATTTACGACAAGGAGCTCGGAGTCCTCGGTTCAAACCCGACGAGTGCAAAAAAAATAAAAATGGCGACCGATCCTTCCCCCGCGGTGGCTGCAGGCATACTGACTCCCACCACTTATTTTCAAAGCATATATATCGTCAGGTAGTATGATGTCATGTCCGCCATCTTGTCCTCGTCTGCTGGAAGCCATCATCAGTGTATCGTCGGCGAGAGTGCGCTGACGCCATGTTAGTTTAACTCTTATCCGCTAGAGTGCAGTAATCATTTATTATTGCTGTGACACCCGACATCTTGTCATTTGGCCGCCATCTTGAAAATCAGTAATTATTTAGCTAGAAATTCGGGAAAAATTCCAAAATTCATTAAATAAATTTATAGTCTATATACTGATTAATTAGATCGACTAAGGTCCGTGGTACGATCTAGGACGATGCAAAAAAATATAACATCAATTTAACATAATAGTAACAGGTTCGAGGAATTAAACACCACAAGTTCTTTTACAAACATAATATTTATTACATAATTTCTATTCTACTACAGGATCATTTGCGAAAGCCAGCAATCTTATAATCATTTAGTTCCACAGCGGTATGAAATGACTAATTCTTAGCTCCAATCGGTTTATACTAGACAGAGTCCAGCCAGAACCTTTACAGACATAGTCCACCTCTTCTTGACAGAGTTTCTGGATACCGTTTTTAACAGTTTGCTTCACATCGTTAGAACTGTAAATTACTGCAGCCGATGTCTTGAAAGGGCACTTCTTCACTTTGTCATCGAACGGATATGGCTTTCCATATATACAGTCCAACCACAAGTTATATTTCAAAGGTCCGTTTGTTGCTACATCATCAGTAAGCTGATTGATTATCTTCTGTCTGATATCGTCAAGAAAATTACAAATGTCCTTCGACTCACCGAACGTATTTAGATAATAGTAGTCTTTCAACGTTCCACGAAATGCAGACTGCGCCAAGTAGAAGCCATTATCGTTCACTTGTAATGCGCCGAACACAGTCTTAGGTTTATTTTCCTGTTCAGACGTCATACCAATCGGTTGCTGCACATCGGTTTTCTTGCTTGTACGCTCACGAGCCTTCAACCTAAACCGAGGAGTCGAAATTTCTGCAGGTAGTTCAGCAGTAGGCACACGGACTTCACCTTTACAGTTTTTCGCATGTCGTCGCAAATTATCAATTCGAGTAAACCATTTATGACACTCATCACATCGAAACTTCATGCGAGATGGATTCTTCGTGCATTTGCTCCGCTCATGTCTTCGTGCATCATGAGCAAATGCGAACGACGTATCACAGTAGCTGCAAGGATACCGTGGTGATGAAGACGAACCTTTCAGACCCGATCCAGATACTGACGTTGCCGCAGTTGCACCATCTCCAGGCATACTCTTATGAACATCAATGCATCGTTGTTGCGCCGAAACCTTTACTTTCTGCCGAACAGCAGGACCTTTGCATGCCTTCATGTGCGTTTTCATATTATCTTTTCTGGCAAACTGCTTATGACATTTCTCACAAACAAACATTTTACGATATAGGTTCTTGGCACATTCTCTATTCTCATGTCGTCGAGCATTGCTGTTGTTTGAGAAAATCTTGTCGCAGTAACAGCACCGATGTTCGTTAGTTGTTGTCGATTCGGCATCCATTGAAGTCTCCATTGATGGCGAACCAGCGTTCGCCGAGTTTCCCTGTGCAGCCAGCACTAGCGGCATTAAAGTCTCTTCTGCTGGCGGTACCACGTCTGTTGAAGTCTCCTCCAGTGTTGTCAGAGGCGTTGCCAACGGTATCTTCTCCAACATCGTCGGCGCCGACGTCATGGTTCCCGTAGTCGATGGTACATCCTCCATCGAGTACGACGTTAAAATCAGTAAAGATGCCATTGAAGTCTCAAGAACAGGCAATTACACGACTTATGCACCAGATGAAATAATCTAGGTGATCCTTGCACCGTCGTCGACAGTAACAAACTGAGCGACCTGCTGTCTAGGAATTGCTTATATACATGCACCGGATGGAATAATACGCTAGTCAAATCAAGAATCATTTACAATAATACTAGAGTCAAAACAACATTAAAAATAGAAGGACCATCAACGAAAAGGCAGCACATTTGGAAGCACCGACAACGAAAAGGCAGCACATTTGGAAGCACCGACAACGAAAAGGCAGCACATTTGGAAGCACCGACAACGAAAAGGCAGCACATTTGGAAGCACCGGCAACAAAAAGGCAGCACATTTGGAAGCACCGACAACGAAAAGGCTGCACATTTGGAAGCACCGACAACGAAAAGGCAGCACCGACAACGAAAAGGCAGCACATTTGGAAGCACCGACAAAGAAAAGGCAGCACCGCCAACGAAAAGGAAGCACATTTGGAAGCACCGACAACGAAAACGCAGCACCATCGACGAAAAGGAAGCACATTAATTTGTCATTGACTCCAATATTCATTGGCTCCAATATTCATTGGCTCCAATATTCATTTACTCCAATATCCATGAGCTCCAATATCAATTGGCTCGAATTGCTCCAAAAGGTTCCTTTGGCTCCAACAGTCTTTTGGCTCCGATAGTCATTGGCGCCAATAGTCATTGGCTACAATATTCATTGGCTCCAATAATCATTGACTGCAATACTCATTGGTTCCAATATTCATTGGCTCCATCAGTCATTGACAACTACAGTCTTTTGGTCCCAAAAGTCTTTTGGCTCCAAATATATTAGGCTAGAATTCTTCGAGTCTAAGAGACTATGAGACCACATGGCTACGAGTCTAAAATGATCTAGCTGGTTACGAGTTATACATGCCTTGCGAGGCTACAGAGCTACGAAGTTTCTAGTACACAGGTTTACATGACTGCGAGGATACAGGACTACAAGTCTGCAAGAGTACTTGACTACGAAGGTACTCGTCTACATGACTCCAGTTACCGCATCTGTCTTCGACGGAATTTTATCTTTTGCTCCAACTGCTCCATCAGCATTATGTTATAAGATTACAAGGCCTCTTGCTTACGTAGCTTCAAGTCTACGAGCCTCCAATGCATCATGACTACGAGACTACGAGCCATGAGGTTACGAGTCTATGTGATTGCGAGTCTTCTAGGTTACGTGATCGCGAGGCTATAGGACTACGAAGCTTCCAGAACACATGGTTACGAGACTGCGAGGCTACAATTCTACGAGGTCCCAAGACATCCTGGCTACGCGACTACGAGCCATGAGGTTACGAGACTACGTGACTACAAATCTTCAAGTTTACGAGACTGCGAGGCTACAGAGCTACGAAGCCTCTAGTACACAGGTTTACGTGACTGCGAGGATACAGGACTACCAGTCTGCATGAGTACTTGACTACGAAGCTACTCGTCTACAAGGCTACAATTACAGCATCTGTTTTCGTCAGAATTTTCTCTTTTGCTTCAACTGCACCACCAGCATTATGTTATAAGAATACAAGGCCGCTTGCTTACGTAGCTTCAAGTCTACGAGGATACTTGGATACGTAGCTTCAATTCTACGAGGTCCTAAGACTTCATGACTATGCGACTTCGAGCCATGAGGTTACGAGATTACGTGACTACGAATCTTCATGTTTACGAGACTGCGAGGCTACAGAGCTACGAAGCCTCTAGAAAACGAGTTTACGTGACTGCGTGGATACAGGAATACAAGTCTGCATGAGTTCTTGACTACGAAGCTACTGGTCTACAAGGCTCCAATTGACACATCTGTCTTCGATGGAATTTTCTCTTTTGCTACATCTACACCATCAGCATTATGTTATAAGATTACAAAGCTACTTGCTTACATAGCTTTAAGTCATAGAGGCTCCAATACATCATGACTACGAGACTACGAGCCATGAGGTTACGAGACTATGCGATTGCAAGTCTTCAAGGTTACGTCATCGCGAGGCTATAGGACTACGAAGCTTCCAGAACGCATGGTTACGAGAATGCATGACTAATTGGCCGCATGGCTACGAAACTTTATGTCTCTAACTGACTACAATAGCACTATTCAGTGGTGAGAGTTAATTTATTTCATGCAAAGGTACTTGCTGCAAGCAGTTCCACTTTTCAACATCAGATGACGTCACGTTTTGCTTGCAGGTAAAATAATATTTATTTATTTTATGCGGGATGCGGGTTGTTCACTATCGATCGCATAAGAAGAATGGCATCGATATTCTTCAAGGAGAAGGAAGTTCGTCCTTCCTGCTAGTGCTTCTCAGATTTCTCACGGTCCGCCATCTTGGATTGCGACGTCACGGCTGTCATCTTGGATGGGTGTGACTTTGACCTTTGACCGAAACCGCAGGAATGATCGCAAGCACACGGATTAACCATCAAAATATTGATAAGAATAATCAGGAGCACACGGAGAAAACCATCATAATATTGGCAAGAATAATCAGGAGTACACGGAGAAAAACGACACATGTTTTATTTGATGTCATAAAATTACAGAAAAAAAATATTTAAAAATAAAAATACATTAATAAAAAAATTTAAAATAAAACAAAAAATACATAAAATTCTGGCTTGTACTAGAGTTCTATCTTTGCTCAACAATGATAAGTATACAAGCTAGCAGAATCTGTTTATGTATTTTTTGTTTTTATTTTAAAATTTTTTATTAATTTATTTTTATTTTTAAATATTTTTTTTCTGTAATTTTATGACATCAAAGAAAACATGTGTCGTTTTTCTCCGTGTGCTCCTGATTATTCTTGCCAATATTATGATGGTTATCTCTGTGTTATCCTGATTATTCTTATCAATATTTTGATGGTTAATCCGTGTGCTTGCGATCATTCCTGCGGTTTCGGTCAAAGGTCAAAGTCACACCCGTCCAAGATGACAGCCGTGACAACGCAATCCAAGATGGCGGACCGTGAGAAATCTGAGAAGCACTAGCAGGAAGGACGAACTTCCTTCTCCTTGAAGACTATCGATGCCATTCTTCTTATGCGATCGATAGTGAACAACCCGCATCCCGCATAAAATAAATAAATATTATTTTACCTGCAAGCTAAACGTGACGTCATCTGATGTTGAAAAGTGGAACTGCTTGCAGCAAGTACCTTTGCATGAAATAAATTAACTCTCACCACTGAATAGTGCTATTGTAGTCAGTTAGAGACATAAAGTTTCGTAGCTATGCGGCCAATTAGTCATGCATTCTCGTAACCATGCGTTCTGGAAGCTTCGTAGTCCTATAGCCTCGCGATGACGTAACCTTGAAGACTTGCAATCACATAGTCTCGTAACCTCATGGCTCGTAGTCTCGTAGTCATGATGTATTGGAGCCTCTATGACTTGAAGCTATGTAAGCAAGTAGCTTTGTAATCTTATAACATAATGCTGATGGTGTAGATGTAGCAAAAGAGAAAATTCCATCGAAGACAGATGTGTCAATTGGAGCCTTGTAGACGAGTAGCTTCGTAGTCAAGAACTCATGCAGACTTGTATTCCTGTATCCACGCAGTCACGTAAACTCGTTTTCTAGAGGCTTCGTAGCTCTGTAGCCTCGCAGTCTCGTAAACATGAAGATTCGTAGTCACGTAATCTCGTAACCTCATGGCTCGAAGTCGCATAGTCATGAAGTCTTAGGACCTCGTAGAATTGAAGCTACGTATCCAAGTATCCTCGTAGACTTGAAGCTACGTAAGCAAGCGGCCTTGTATTCTTATAACATAATGCTGGTGGTGCAGTTGAAGCAAAAGAGAAAATTTTGACGAAAACAGATGCTGTAATTGTAGTCTTGTAGACGAGTAGCTTCGTAGTCAAGTACTCATGCAGACTGGTAGTCCTGTATCCTCGCAGTCACGTAAACCTGTGTACTAGAGGCTTCGTAGCTCTGTAGCCTCGCAGTCTCGTAAACTTGAAGATTTGTAGTCACGTAGTCTCGTAACCTCATGGCTCGTAGTCGCGTAGCCAGGATGTCTTGGGACCTCGTAGAATTGTAGCCTCGCAGTCTCGTAACCATGTGTTCTGGAAGCTTCGTAGTCCTATAGCCTCGCGATCACGTAACCTAGAAGAATCGCAATCACATAGACTCGTAACCACATGGCTCGTAGTCTCGTAGTCATGATGCATTGGAGGCTCGTAGACTTGAAGCTACGTAAGCAAGAGGCCTTGTAATCTTATAACATAATGCTGATGGAGCAGATGCAGCAAAAGATAAAATTCCGTCGAAGACAGATGCGGTAACTGGAGTCATGTAGACGAGTACCTTCGTAGTCAAGTACTCTTGCAGACTTGTAGTCCTGTATCCTCGCAGTCATGTAAACCTGTGTACTAGAAACTTCGTAGCTCTGTAGCCTCGCAAGCCATGTATAACTCGTAACCAGCTAGATCATTTTAGACTCGTAGCCATGTGGTCTCATAGTCTCTTAGACTCGAAGAATTCTAGCCTAATATATTTGGAGCCAAAAGACTTTTGGGACCAAAAGACTGTAGTTGTCAATGACTGATGGAGCCAATGAATATTGGAACCAATGAATATTGCAGTCAATGATTATTGGAGCCAATGAATATTGTAGCCAATGACTATTGGAGCCAATGACTATCGGAGCCAAAAGACTGTTGGAGCCAAAGGAACCTTTTGGAGCAATTCGAGCCAATTGATATTGGAGCTCATGGATATTGGAGTAAATGAATATTGGAGCCAATGAATATTGGAGCCAATGAATATTGGAGTCAATGACAAATTAATGTGCTTCCTTTTCGTCGATGGTGCTGCGTTTTCGTTGTCGGTGCTTCCAAATGTGCTTCCTTTTCGTTGGCGGTGCTGCCTTTTCTTTGATGGTGCTTCCTTTTCGTTGTCGGTGCTTCCAAATGTGCTGTCTTTTCTTTGGCGGTGCTGCCTTTTCGTTGTCGGTGCTTCCAAATGTGCTTCCTTTTCGTTGGCGGTGCTGCCTTTTCTTTGTCGGTGCTTCCAAATGTGCTTCCTTTTCGTTGTCGGTGCTTCCAAATGTGCTGCCTTTTCGTTGTCTGTGCTTCCAAATGTGCTGCCTTTTCGTTTTCGGTGCTTCCAAATGTGCTGCCTTTTCGTTGTCGGTGCTTCCAAATGTGCTGCGTTTTCATTGTCGGTGCTTCCAAATGTGCTGCCTTTTCGTTGTCGGTGCTTCCAAATGTGCTGCCTTTTCGTTGTCGGTGCTTCCAAATGTGCTGCCTTTTCGTTGTCGGTGCTTCCAAATGTGCTGCCTTTTCGTTGATGGTCCTTCTATTTTTAATGTTTTTTTGACTCTAGTATTATTGTAAATGATTCTTGATTTGACTAGCGTATTATTCCATCCGGTGCATGTATATAAGCGAGTCCTAGACAGCAGGTCGCTCAGTTTGTTACTGTCGACGACGGTGTAAGGATCACCTAGATTATTTCATCTGGTGCATAAGTCGTGTAATTGCCTGTTCTTGAGACTTCGATGGCATCTTTACCGATTTTAACGTCGTACTCGATAGAGGATGTACCATCGACTACGGGAACCATGACGTCGGCGCCGACGATGTTGGAGCAGATCCCGTTGGCAACGCCTCTGACAACACTGGAGGAGACTTCAACAGACGTGGTACCGCCAGCAGAAGAGACTTTAATGCCGCTAGTGCTGGCTGCACAGGGAAACTCGGCGAACGCTGGTTCGCCATCAATGGAGACTTCAATGGATGCCGAATCGACAACAACTAACGAACATCGGTGCTGTTACTGCGACAAGATTTTTTCAAACAACAGCAATGCTCGACGACATGAGAATAGAGAATGTGCCAAGAACCTATATCGTAAAATGTTTGTTTGTGAGAAATGTCATAAGCAGTTTGCCAGAAAAGATAATATGAAAACGCACATGAAGGCATGCAAAGGTCCTGCTGTTCGGCAGAAAGTAAAGGTTTCGGCGCAACAACGATGCATTGATGTTCATAAGAGTATGCCTGGAGATGGTGCAACTGCGGCAACGTCAGTATCTGGATCGGGTCTGAAAGGTTCGTCTTCATCACCACGGTATCCTTGCAGCTACTGTGATACGTCGTTCGCATTTGCTCATGATGCACGAAGACATGAGCGGAGCAAATGCACGAAGAATCCATCTCGCATGAAGTTTCGATGTGATGAGTGTCATGAATGGTTTACTCGAATTGATAATTTGCGACGACATGCGAAAAACTGTAAAGGTGAAGTCCGTGTGCCTACTGCTGAACTACCTGCAGAAATTTCGACTCCTCGGTTTAGGTTGAAGGCTCGTGAGCGTACAAGCAAGAAAACCGATGTGCAGCAACCGATTGGTATGACGTCTGAACAGGAAAATAAACCTAAGACTGTGTTCGGCGCATTACAAGTGAACGATAATGGCTTCTACTTGGCGCAGTCTGCATTTCGTGGAACGTTGAAAGACTACTATTATCTAAATACGTTCGGTGAGTCGAAGGACAGTTGTAATTTTCTTGACGATATCAGACAGAAGATAATCAATCAGCTTACTGATGATGTAGCAACAAACGGACCTTTGAAATATAACTTGTGGTTGGACTGTATATATGGAAAGCCATATCCGTTCGATGACAAAGTGAAGAAGTGCCCTTTTAAGACATCGGCTGCAGTAATTTACAGTTCTAACGATGTGAAGCAAACTGTTAAAAACGGTATCCAGAAACTCTGTCAAGAAGAGGTGGACTATGTCTGTAAAGGTTCTGGCTGGACTCTGTCTAGTATAAACCGATTGGAGCTAAGAATTAGTCATTTCACACCGTTGCGGAACTAAATGATTATAAGATTGCTGGCTTTCGCAAATGATCCTGTAGTAGAATAGAAATTATGTAATAAATATTATGTTTGTAAAAGAACTTGTGGTGTTTAATTCCTCGAACCTGTTACTATTATGTTAAATTGATGTTATATTTTTTTGCATCGTCCTAGATCGTACCACGGACCTTAGTCGATCTAATTAATCAGTATATAGACTATAAATTTATTTAATGAATTTTGGAATTTTTCCCGAATTTCTAGCTAAATAATAATGGAATTTCAAGATGGCGGCCAAATGACAAGATGTCGGGTGTCACAGCAATAATAAATGATTACTGCACTCTAGCGGATAAGAATTAAACTAACATGGCGTCAGCGCACTCTCGCCGACGATACACTGATGATGGCTTCCAGCAGACGAGGACAAGAAGGCGGACATGACGTCATACTACCTGACGATATATATGCTTTGAAAAAAAGTGGTGGGAGTCAGTATGCCTGCAGCCACCGCGGGGGAAGGATCGGTCGCCATTTTTATTTTTTTTGCACTCGTCGGGTTTGAACCGAGGACTCTGAGCTCCTTGTCGTAAATGTTTGTTTTTTAAATATTTTATTAAAAATTTTATTATTTAATTTTTTATAATTTTAAAATTTTTTTTCATTAAAATCGGATAATAAATTTAAAGATGGCGGCCGTAACGGAAATTGCAACGATGACGTCATAATTCAAAATGGCGGATAACACAATGCCGGAATGTTCGAGAAAATGAAATGACGTCATCAAAGATGGTGGATCCAAGATGGCCGTCGGGGTCAAGGTCAAAGGTCAAGGTCACATCCTGATAGAGGCTTAACTGAGGCTTGAGTTAAGGATGCTTAAGCCTCTATCAGGTCATTTCTAGCCGCTGGGATTTTTGAGGAATAAAACGGGAAATTTTCCCTCGAAACGGGAATTTTTCGCTCGAAAACGGGAATTTTTTTCTTAAAACGGGAAATTTTGAGTCATTTTGAGTCAATTTTGAGGTATTTTGAGGAATTTTTGCCGTCGTGACGTCACAAATCCAAGATGGCGGACGCCGGCTCTCGGCTCCACCGCCTGGCGCCTGTCCCAGTAGCCCCATTTACATACTACTCTTTATGCACCATATAGTAAACTTAAAAACTTCTATGCACGAGATATTAAAATATCTAAATAAGTATATTGTGAAATTATATAACTAAACTATTTTATTGGGCTTAGACATAACATATATTTACATGTTACTCTAGGTCAGAAAACCAGTTCATAGTGAGCTTTAGAAATTTTTATTTAAAAATTGTTTATATTCTCCTTTTAAAAAATCTGATTACTAGTATAATTTCAAGTATTTATTCTTTTATTATTAAAATAAAAAAAATTGGTTTTCTGTAAAGTCGGTTTACGGACGATAGTTTAACGTGACTTCATAACAAAACATTCATGAAATGATTGCATACTTTTATGAATAAAATTGAATCATTTTTATTGAATTATCACTATTTTGTATGGATACAAAGAATGAGTGAAATGAAATCTACAATTTAATTGATAAATGTACTTTTATTTGCACTCATTAAATTCAAATATGTTTATTAATTTAACGAAGAGATTATTTTAACTATAACTTTTATACATGTTTGCTATTTAACTTCTTTCAATCTGTGTTATTCTGTTAAGGATAGGACGATGATAGGAAAAGTAGGAAACGAATGGGAGTGTTTCAAGGATGATGTGAAGGAAAATGGCTTACCCAACACCAAGATGCAGTCAAAAATAATATATTTGCGCCACGGACTCTGCAGCAATTCCAGGAGGAACGGTTTAGCAAAGAGCAATGAAAATGGTACATGAAATGCATGAAAACAGAATTACGCCATGGACTCGGTCGCAATGCTAGGAGGTTCACGTTGGCAAAGAGCAATATAAAATGAGCGTAATGGGACACAGCGAAACGGGACAATGTGCGTAAAGGGACACTTTTTCGTGCGTGCAGCCGGCGTTCATCGATTTATTAGACGTTGTCACGTCAAAAATTTAAATAGAGTAAAATTAAAATTCTGCAATACTATATAATAGTTATGTCTGTACACTTGAACTCAAGATATTTAAGTACGATTTCCTTGTATTACGTATGTAGATTAATTTTTGTTTTTATTTTAAAAGTTTAAATATAAAATATTTAATTAAAAGTATTAATTTTTTATGTAAATAAATCACACTATTATACATTTGGCTGTAGTACTATATATTGCACTGCTCGTGCTCACACGCACATACATATTTATTTAAAATAATACAAGAAGCACTCACATACTAGCTTTGTATTGTGAGTATTAAATTTCTATTAAAATATTGTCCAGTTGCCCCTGCTATTCTCAGAAAATAAATAAAATAAATTGAATTTTTAGTTGGGAAAAGGGGGAGGGAGAGAGCAGTTTTTGAGAGTGAGTATTATCCCCTCTTTTTTTCTCATAATTTTCTTTTTGCAACTACCAAGATGGTAGGAATTGTGTGCCATATGTTACTCTTTGTTAAATGCACTATACAATAAACAACAATCACAAACAACTTGTATAAATAAATTTGTTAAATTAAGTTCTATAAAAAAATCAATTTTTTTTGACATGACAACGCCTAATAAATCGATGAACGCCGGCTGCACGCACTAAAAAGTGTCCCGTTACGCAAATTGTTCCGTTACGCTGTGTACCGTTACGCTCATTGTTCCGTTACGCGGTGTCCCGTTACGCTGTGTTCCGTTACGCTGTCGGCGAGTACTGTAATAATGGGTTATGTTACAATTGACTAAAAAATTATGGTGATTCATATAATTGATGATAGATATTTGATTACAGTTTATTTATATGAAAACTTGTTCATAATTATATTTAAACTTTATAGCTAAACACCAGTTTTTAAAATTAATAACAAGTCATCTACACGTGAACTGTTTCGTCGACTGTTTATAAAGTGAAGTGAAAAGTTAATGTGGTTTTCATTGCTTATTACAAAAACAATTTCGGCAATAAAGGTTAATTATTCTTGCATTTTAAAATCTGATTACTAGTATAATATTTCAAGTAATAATTCTTTTATTATTAAAATTAAAAATGATTCAATTTTGTTCATAAAAGTATGCAATCATTTCATCAATGTTTTGTTATGACGTTGTCACGTTAAACTATCGTCCGTAAACCGACTTTACAGACAACCAATTTTTTTTTGTACGTTAAACATCTAATATTGATAAAGGAAAGTGATATGTTTGGTGGCGCCGTGTCCGCAGGTTCTCGAAGAACTGCACGGTGTTCGCCGGGGACGTGGTGGTGGAGGACGAGTTCGTGACGGTGGAGTGCCACGCCGCGGGCCGGCGCGTCTACAAGGACGTGCACGCCTTCGTGCGGCGCAAGGCGGCGGCGGCGGCGGCGGCGGCGGCGGCGGCGGCGGGGGAGGGCGTCAGCGTGCTGGTGGTCGGCGTGGACGCCGTGTCGCGCCTCAACCTGCTGCGCCAGATGCCGCGCACGCTCGCGCTGCTGCGGGCGCGCGGGGCCGTCGAGATGCTGGGCTACAACAAGGTGGGCGACAACACCTTCCCCAACGTGGTGCCCGTGCTGTCGGGGCTGTCCGAGGCGGAGCTGCGCACCGCCTGCTGGCCCTCCGACAAGGACTTCTTCGACGACTGCCCCTGGATCTGGAGGAACTTCAGCGCCGCCGGCTACCGCACGGCGTTCGGCGAGGATGCGCCCTGGATGGGCATCTTCACGTACGTGAAGAAGGGCTTCCGCCGCCAGCCGACCGACTTCTACGCGCGCACGTACCAGCAGCTGGCCGAGGGCGAGCTCGGACACACCAAGCTGTGGAACGCCAAGCTGTGCGTGGGCTCGCAGCTCACCTTGCAGGCCATGCTCGGCTACATGTCCAAGTTCGCCGCGGCCATGTCCCGCGACCCCTACTTCGCCTTCTTCTGGACCACCAGCCTCACGCACGACTTCCTCAACTTCCCGCAGCTCGGCGACGCCCACTACGAGGCGTTCCTGCGCCGCCACTTGGAGGCGGGCGACCTGAACCGCACCGTGCTCGTGTTCACCAGCGACCACGGCATCCGCTGGGGCGACATCCGCGAGACGTACCAGGGCCGGCTGGAGGAGCGGCTGCCCTTCCTCGTGCTGGCGCTGCCCGAGTGGTTCTCGCGGCGGTACGGCTCGGCAGTCGCCAACCTGCGGCGCAACGCGCGCCGCCTCACCACGCCCTACGACCTGCACGAGACGCTGCGCGACCTGCTGCACCTGGCGGACCTGGAGGAGGGGCGGCTGCGGGCACGGCGCGCCGCGGGGCGGGGCCGCAGCCTCTTCCTGCCCGGCTCCGACGAGCGCACCTGCGAGCAGGCGGGCGTGGACGCGCACTGGTGCACCTGCCAGACCAGCGAGCCGCTCAACGCCACGGACGAGCGCGTGGTGCGCGCCGCCGCCGTGGTGCTGCAGCACCTCAACGCCCTGCTGCGCGGCTACGGCGAGTGCGCGCCGCTGCGGCTGGCGGAGGTGCGCGGCGCGCAGAGGCAGCGGCCCACCGCCGCGCTGCGCCGCAGCCACGCCCCGGCCGACATCGTGCTGGTGCTGCGCACCTCGCCCGGCGACGCGCTCTACGAGGCGACGGTGCGGCGGCGCGGCGACCGCGCCATGGCCGTCGAGGGCGTCGTCAGCCGCATCAACACTTACGGCGAGCAGAGCGCCTGCGTCGCCGACTACCACATGAAGCTCTACTGCTTCTGCACGTCCGCCTCGTGATGGTCGCGCCGGCACCCGGGGCTCATCATCGCACACTGTCGCGCGCCGCGTCGTTCTCGGGCAATTACCCGTGGTTCACCTTCAGCCCGGGGGGGAAGTGGGGAGGTTATGATTCCACGCGCTCAATTCCTTCAGTGGTGACCCAGAGTGCAGGAGTATCGTGCTACTAGTTTTGTTTCAGTTTAGTTTTGATAGGTTAGGGTTTAGTTTTTTTTATTTCAACGTCACGTGCAGCTCTCAGGATGAAATACATGTTTTTATTTCATTACTGGAATCGGAGTGTGGTGTGGGTTCAACCGATTAGCGAGAAGAGAGAAATATAACGGGAGTTCCGCCGCCTGTCTCCCGGTTTACTTAAAGATCAGCGAGGTTTCCCCCCCTTCCCCCCCGTTTACTTTCGAAAGTCTCCGGAAAAATTCCTCTCCGACTGATACCAAGAGTTCCGGGCCCGGAACAACTCCGCGGGGTGGATAGGGCGTTGTGACGAGGCGCGGACACGTGGTTACATCACGTGCCGAGTGTCGATGGCCGTGAGGCGAAGCAGAGCCATACTCTGGGCAAGCAGAGCTCGAAATTTTCACATCAAGAGCTCTTCCCTCGGCGCTCTGAACTACTTCAGGCAAACATGTTCAATGCGGTCTTTAAATGATTCGTGCAATGTGTAAATACGATTCAATACAATCATTTGGAAATACACCATTGCAGTTCTGCACTGTTTGTCACGGAAAAAAATTCAAGAATGCAAAATAAAACTTAAATTCACAGATAAAAAGCGTAAATCTGATGTTGAACATACAGACCCAACGCTGAAACAAAAGAGGTACCAAGGACAGCACAGTGACGACAGCACAGACGAACTCATTCAAAATTTAGATAGCAGTCAGCACAAGAATTTCGTGGAAGAAATTTAGCCATGACAAATTAACAGAACAGAGGAACATAGCGGGCTAGCAACGACGGGACAGTTACAACAAGAACAGTGAATGCAGTCAGAGAACGCAGCAAACACACAAACACAACTACGACAATTAACGGGTATTATGGACAATACAACGTCGACACCGACGAACACGGTAGGTTCGATTAGTTAAAGGCTTGTTCTCATAGAATTTATGTCTTCATTTTTATTTTTATTTTTTTTTATTTTTGCATTCTTGATATTTTTTTTTCCCCCAATGACATGACGTATGTCCAAAAAATTGTATTAAATCAAATAACATGTTCATATTTCACGAGCGGCTACACACAGCCTGAACATGTTTCTTTCTAGGCCGTTTCTCATTCAACGTAAACATGTTGGCAAAGTATTTCAGAACGACATCTCTTCTACTTAAGCCATAAGCCACTGATTAGCTGCCGAGTGTTCAGAGTATAAATAATCATTTTGCGAAAAACGCAAGATGGAGAATATTCCCGGCACTAGTTCGTGTAATAATTTTCCTGATTGCAACAAAAAAAAAAGGATCAACAGGCAATTATTTTAGTGTTTTAAAATTGATGCTGACACAGAGAATAGGATCCATAACACATTCTTTCGACGTCGGTAAACATTCGTTTTGTGTCAAACGCCGTGTAAACGTACACTTTCGGGTTTGCGAACATGTTTACTTAAAACCTCGTTCAATTTAAGTAGCTCCGGCGTTGAAAGACCTGGCCGCACTGCAGGTGCGTGGCTCGCCGGACCTGTATAGTCGTCGGCAGGTGCGTCGACACAACTTGCCTCTCCTCGGCGGCGGTATGGGTTTGGACCCGGCAATAGGGCTTATCGCCGCCTGAGAGACAGTCCCGAAGCTCTCTGACGGACCGACAGCCCGTAGCCCGAGCTTACCTCTGTCCAGCTTGTCTCGTGGCTTGTCCTGTCGCCCGCGCGAGCACGAGAGAGAAGTGCGGGCAGGTTCCAACATGTCTCGAAAATCTCATGCTTGAGTCCGAGCTGTGCTGCTGGGAACCCGGTTTACAAAAAAAAAAAAAAAAAAAAAACGTTTTATTGACACCTGGTCCTGCAGCGTGAAGAGACATAATGCCGTGATTTCAATTTAACTATTCTTGAAATATACCACGAAATACCATTGGCGAAGAAAAAATAGTTTCACCGGTGTGAGACGACACGAAGAAAGTGAAACCTGAAATATATGGCAGTTTTGATCATTAAAATTTTCAGATGTTACTTTTTTTTTAGTTATAGCGAAAGACGATACCGTTAGGTTATAATATAAACTTTTTAATAGTGTAAAAGATACGCTGACGAGAGCAAAGCAGTTATGTTCACACTCACAATAACAAGCAAGTGCGTGTAGAGAAAGGAAATTTTCTTGCCAAAATGTTACATTTTTTAAAGTAGACGTTAAAAAGCGCACAAAGTAGGGAAACCGGGATTAACGCGGCGTAGCCTATTTGATGTATGTATTATTAGAATGATTCTTGCAATGGAGAATATTGTTAGAAATGATTTCATGGGAAAACTAAATTACTATTTTACACTGAATAGACAACAAAGATGAATAAACACACGGTTACATACCTATTCAGCACAGGGAATTTAATGGAATTTATTTATTTGTTTTTCTTATTTTTATACGTTTTACAACAGATTTAAAAAAATATATATATAATTTTTACAAATAAAAATAAACCTTAAATATAAATACAAAAAGTGATCACTAAAAAATGTAATAAACTAAGAAAACAGCTCACACTTAAATTACATATGATTATTTTTTAAAAACATATATGATCTTAAATGGTGGTCTCATTCCTTACAGAGAAAAAAAATGCACGATGTAAATATAAAATTTAAAAGGAAAATAGATAAACAAGAACAAATACTATAATTAAAAAACATTGTTAAAAAACTTAAAACTATTCATTACTTAAACATATATGTAAAGCCAATTTATTTCCCACTTAAAACTTAATTTATTAAAAAAATACAGCACAGAACAAGACAGTAGGCTGACAACGACCATAGAACAAACACGGTATGAAACTAAACGCACAATCTGGACGGCACAACGACGAAACGCGATCTCGGACGCTTTGTTGTCCGTTCTTGAGGATTTTCTACGACCGTCTGCGTGAACTGACGAGTGATCCAGAGAGAACTCGTCTGGCTAACCGAAGTCAAGGTTGCAGGACGGAAATTCGAACCCGGTTTCTCCCGAACGTAGAGTCCAAAGAATGCTATATCTCGACTCCGTTGTAGAAGTTAACGTAATCCAATGACTTGAGTGACATCCATCAGCCGAGAAATCCCGAAAGAATGGGGGAGGGGGGGGGGAACATATGTTCTCAATTTAAACCCAGATAACATTAGTGAGACACACTATATCTCTCGAATACAATTTCTCGTACAATTCCGCAAACAATTCAGTATCATTAAACAATTTCCTTGATGATATTAACTTGCGCGATTGCACATAGTTACGGGTTTTTTAATCATACGCTGTAATTTTTTTTCGTAAATGTAACAGAAATATTAATGTAAAATTACAGATATTTATGCTTTGTGTTTTCTCAGTACCTCCAATAGTAAAACTTATTTTTAAAACGTTCCCTGATAGTATTCGATTATTAACTGCGCACATAATGAGCATGGTACAACTAAATAAAGTGAAATTGTTGAACATTCGATCATCTTTTTCATGGATAAAAAAATATACTTGAATGAAACATCAATTAGAATATATAATTATTATGATACAATGATACAAAAAAATAACCAGAATAACATTAGCTTAAGTAGGATGACGGTTTTATTTTACGTGTGAATTTATGAGGTTTGAAGAGTATTTTAATGTCATTGGTTCACAATGTTTACCTCACACGTAAACTCTGTTTTTCAGAAATATTTGGTTTGCGAATTATATTAATTGGTAGATTATTTTAATAAATTTCATTGGTTTAAAGGAGTGTTTTTTTTTGCAGCAGGAATTAGAACCTGTAGTTTGTATTAGAGAGTTATAAATGCGGTCGCGCCGAAGATCTTGACTTAGCTGTGACCAGAATGGCGTGAATGTCACGGGAAAAACAATAAACGGTAGTTTATGCGTAGGCAAGGGACGTTTATTTCTTATGGTGGTTCGTCATTCGTCTGTGTTGTTCGCTCGTTTATTATTTTCGCTGGCTCATACCTCGAGGTAGGAAACGATCATTCAAATACACCTGATTATTGTTACAAAAACATTAGTTATTCTATTGTTCATCTCGTGCCAAATGAAATCAATTGACAATAAACTCAGACTCTATACAGAACGTTTCATTCTTAGATTGCAGTGTGCAATTAAATGAACATTTACTGTCTCTTTCCAATGCACTATTTCTGCCTTTAGCGCTGTTCTTGTTTCAGTGTGCTCTGTTGCCAGATCTACACCAAGGAGCAAAAACGTTCTAGACACAACTTTTTAATGAAATTATTTTTTAAAAATCTATTTGAAACCTTATATTTTGAAAACTTTAATTTGTAACGAGGTTTTTGAAACCACATTTTTCTGTTTTATTTAATCAAGAAATTAATTATATAATATTCATTATTTATTTCTAAGGAGTGGTAATTGAAAGACACCATCTTGTTTTCAACGTTTTGCAATTATTATTATTATATCATTATTTTTTTTTTTTACTCTTTTGAGCAAAGCACATCATTTTATGGAATTATTTGTTATTTGTAGGTACAGACTGCTACAAATAGTTTTCCCCGTAAAATAATTATTTATATTTAGAATATAATTTTTTTTTGTCAGAATGACTATAACTGTGATAATATTAATATACACTAATTTAAAGTCTTGAAAATAAACATTCAGTAAAATTAAAAACCAAATAAAACTTAATAATGTTAAAGATGATATAGGCTACAAAATAAAATGTTTGTTTAATGTTAACAATTCGGGTGGAATGGAATCTGACAACAGTGGTTGCCATTTACTCTGAACTGCAATCTAAGCGTGAGACAGACTATAGACTAAAGCACAAATTGACTGACGTATAATGAGAAAGAATAATTTTAAAAAAAGTGTTTTATGTAAAAGTTAATTTTTAAAGTTACCAAATATATATTGCTTTTTTTTTTACTTAAAAGGCTGTGATAAGTGTTAAATGTAAGTGTGCAAGTATTAGCTCGTAATATTTATTGAGCCACAATGTTATATGTAAATTACCTATATGTATAAAGTTTGTGGCAGTTTTGTTAGCCACACGTAAATGTTAGCGAAGAAACCATCTTTAAAACTTTTGCTACAGCATTCACATTTTAAAATTACAATGACAAACTTGCGTGAAGTTATATAGACTCGACAAAATTCAAAATTAAAATCATTCTGCAGAATGTGGTTAAGATAAAAATGTGAACGGATTTACTGCTGTGGTTTGTGGTAAACTGCTTTTAAGACATTATGCTGATATGTTACAAAGCTGTGCTTAAGCAGTATTTCGAAGAACGAACATACTTGTACCTTGTTTCTAAGTTAAAAATTAAAACGTTTGTTTGTTGAATGTTTTCAGAAAATACGTGTATATTTTAATAAAAATGTTAGCAAAATGTTTATAATTTAAAATAAAATTAATTATTTTCAATTTTGCCTGTACTTATATGTTTTAATCCTTTACAAACGATTTGTAATAGCAAGAAATATTTTGTGTTTGTTCGTTTATATTTGTTTTTTTCGTGTGGGTAGAAACAGTATTCTCGCAGTATAACGGGCATGGTGTCACCATACACTAAACATGGACGTAGACAGTGCAAGCTACGCAGCAGAAACATTTAACTGCTTAGGCCTGTTCTACAACGGCACAGAAACGGAGACGGATCACGTAAACGTAGACGGATCTCACGTAACAGAGTTGCTACAATCGCACGCAGGAGACGGACCCGTACGGATTAGCTCGGCAAAGCTTAGCTCTTCCGTTTACGTTTCTCCGTGCGACCAACAGAAGCATATTATTGGCTGCGGTGGTAGCCATATTTGATTATGTTGTAAATACTTTAAAAATGGTTTAAAGTACAAGAATATCTATGGCGGGCTTCACAAAGCTCGCCTAAATTTTAAGAGCTGCTTAAAGCTCATGTGAAAACTGCCTAGCTCGTTGAAGCGTTTCACCAATGGTAAAGGAACTCCTAGCAATCTTAAGCATTGCTTGATTCAAGCGGCCGAAATCGGGCCTCTAAGTTCTTAAGAAGTTCTGTACGATCCCAAACCGGTTATATAAAATATATGCTGTGGAGATAAAAAAATACTTGTCAGAGAGTAAGCATAATTTTTGATTAATGTTTCTGTGGAAGTTGTGGAATAGCTGTCACGACCACAAATATTTCAACAAATGCCTGATTATTATGAACAACTAGGTGAAATTATTTCTTAAAGAGATTTTGCATGAAGAAAAATGTTGTCCAAGGGGTTATACTTCACATCGAAAATTATTTGGGATTCCCTTTTGACAGATTAGAACTTTCTCTAGTTCTATTATAATTTTTAATTTTATGATCTGGCAGAAAATGAATAAAACACTTTCCGTACACAAGATTATTATCAGGGTATTTTTGTTTAGCGAATATATTCTGGTGCCAAATAGCTTGCTACAATCTGCCTGAGATTTTGATAAACCAAAATAAGCACTATACAGTGCAAGACAAAATGAAAACACTACTTGAATCTTCGAACATATGTTTCGTACTACATTTGTATTAAAATCAAGGAAATACATTTTAAAACAATTACTGCTAATGTGACTTGCTGAGCATGGTTAAAGTACTAAGCGTTCTCTATTCAATTTTTCTTAATTCATTCAGTTTGTATTTTAGGTATATTTCGAAGAAATACTACCTATTATTGTAGCCGTTACCCATGGTGTGACTTCCGGAAAATTTTATTATAGTTTTTAGTTTCATGGTTCATAGACCCAAAAACCATCGTTAGCTCAAAATTTTTTATGTATATATATATATATATATATATAATTTTCATGGACACCATAATGCCCGTCATTTTTCACAAATCACTTCTAAACGGATACATAAAATATAGTTGTTGAAAATCTCAGTCAAGTTTGTTAATGGGCAATGTCCGACCAAAGGAGTTGAAATGGTGAAGGTTTTTTGAAAAACAGAAACATCGCTAAAGCGCCTATAATACGACGGACATCTCATCCGTTTTTAACATAGTATAACTAGTAGGACTAATACTCGAACCTTGTGTCTAATTACATTTTTGGGTCGACCAACCATGACTGCAAAGGGTGGAAAAAACAAGGGTTGGAGGACAAAAAAAAATCCGCAACTCCCTTCGTAGGCAAACCGTCGTATCCGTTCAAATTGTTTATAACTCTTATAATTTTTATCTGAATACTTGGTCTGAAACAGTTATTGATAAGACGAACCATTGCTGCAAGGTGTTTAAAAACACAGAGTAATAATAAAAATAACAATTTATGTACCATGTACACTATTAAATCCGTTCTAATTTATTGTAAAATCATAAATTATTATCTACAACTTTTGTCTGACATTTTTTATACGATCAGCCATTACTACAAGGATTGGAAAAAATAGGTTGGAGGGAGAAAACATTTAATTACCCCCTTCGTAGGCACACCATCCATTCGAATGATTTGTAAATCTTATATTTTTATCTAATACTTTGGCCTGTAACATTTTTTTTATATTACAAACCATTATTTAAAGGTGTTTGAAAATCTGGGGTTGGAATAAGAAAATATATATAATTTCCATACAATGTTTACTATAGAATCCGTTCTTATTTTTGTTTAACTTTCGAAATATTGTCTTAAACTTTTGTTAAAATAAATTTTTATGTATCTATTCATTCCTGCAATTGGTGTAAATAACAAGGACTGAAAGTAAAAAAATAATTAATTACTTTTTAAATATATAAAGTGTCAAATCCGTTATAATTTATTGCGTATATCATAAACTTTATCTAAAACTTTGGCTGAAATTATTTTTGATAAAACGAATTACTACCATAAAAACAGGGGTTGAAACAAAAAAAAATCAAAACTTCCGTGGTATCAAATTCGTTCAAATTTATTTTAAAAATCTTCATATTATTTTAAACCTTGGTCGAGAGCAATTTTTATACGACCACGTTATTACTGCAAGGGATGAAACATAGTGTTCGAAAGTAAAAACAAATAAAAATTAGTATAACTACATTAGTTGCAATAAAATAAAATTCTTTCTAAGCTATTCAATGCTGGATGCACTGTGTTAAATGCATTCATAATATTGTCACTGCATGGAAAATGAAAAAATGTTTAATCGATCAATTTATAATATTAGAGAACATAAAGATGTTATCTACATTAAGTTCCTACAATGTTTCAGAAGGTGATACAAGTTTTCAAAATATTTCCAGAAGAAATAGGTACTCAGAATCCTACGCCTGTAGGCTGTGCCGAAAGGGATTTTTTTGTTTCATATTATTACTATGTATGTTTGAAATTAATTTATATTGTTTTTGTAGTGTGCTACTACGATTTTCTTCTGTTTATGAATTTTTACTAATTTGTGTGTGTGTATTTACTATTTATGGTAACTTAGGCTATTTTTTTTGACTGGTTATACGCATTTAGTTAATTATGTTCATACGGGATTTATGGAAAACAAAATAAATAACCAAAACTGACGGATGAATTAGTTCAGAAAGTGAAGTGTGGTAAAGGTAGGCATATCAAAAATACTAATGTGGGCCAAGATATTTGTACTGTTATACTAAACTTAATAAATATAGTTTTCTGTCGCACCAAATGCAAGATCTTCGTCACAGGCATTCTTCAGACAAGTGAATCCCCTCCCCATAAAATAATATGTCTTAAAAATAACTGGATCAATTTTACACCTGAACTTGGTCCGGCACCAGTTTTCCCGAGAAGCATTTTCTCATTGGAATGTACAATTTTGCATTATGTTTTAACATCATAAAGTTTATTTGAATTTTCTTTAGAGCGCACATCAGAGGACCCTACATTAAAATTAAAAGGCCAATTTTTTTCCCATACCTCATCCTTTAATTCACTTAAAACAGCGTCTGTTAATTAATTTTCTATAACTATTTTGTACCTCTCAAATAAACTCAGAACTCTTCATTTTATCATCTGGAGGAAAGTTTTGCATCATTATCCTTTATGTTTCTGACATTTTCGTAATTATTAACTTTGACGTTCATGTTACACAGCTTTCCTAACAGTGCAAATACACAAACACCGAAATACCGCCAACAGAATAAACATCCAATTTTCTTGTTTCTTGGCTAGCATATAACAAGCGACAAAACGTTCGAATACCTCCCTAAAAATTGTTAGTTCTTTTATATGTACGAAGCGAAAATCTATGGCATGACGGTCCCTACCTAAGTATCCCCTAACTGTGGATTTTACGACGGTGAAAGACAGTTTAAGGATCGCCTAAGCTTAAGCATTCCCTTGCTGAGGGTATGTTTAGGAGTTTTTGGTGAAAACAGTTATTAGTGTTCCATTATTACGTTTTTTTCATTATATATGTAAATTCTGCCCGTGTTGTGATCTCGAGGCATAATATATATGTTTAGTTAAGTTAGTATTTCGTAATCTTGATAAGCAATCTCACTGGTTGCCATTTGTTACGATCCCATGTGCTGTGGGAGCAGCAGACGCGATGGTTCCTGGAGAACCTTCTCCACACACGATAATGAATATGCATTGTTTTTAGTAGATGATATATAAAATTATATGTTCAGTGTTAACAAAGTTGGGTAGTATAAAAATTGGAAACAGTGGTTGCCATTTACTCTGTACTGCAATCTAAGCGTGAGACAGACTGTAACAGTTGCCTCCGTCAAGATACTCTGATAGCGCTAGTCGCTTAGAGCAAATCTTGAGGAGTCTCCATTCCGTTGATGAGTTGATGAGTTGACGAGTTGACGCAGTGAGCGGCGATACAGCTCACGCACCAGCCTGGACAGGCAACAGATGCTGGATGCACTTCGGCCAGATCACAGACACCCTCGGTTGTCTGAGGAGTCCCAGAGATGTTATAGACTTGGTCAAGCGCCTTGTGATACACTTAGGATGGGGATTTCTTTGAGTCAACCACAGGTTAGCGTCACGGTTAAGTGGAAAAGGGAGGGACGGATGGAAATTATGTGGGATGGGTCATCTCAGCCTCTCACCGTAGCTCTTTCTCAAACACCTTCAAGTCGCTTCTTTGAAATGGTGTATCCATTTCCCTGTGGATCTGAAGTGTCAGTGGTGTTCCAGCCCTTAAGGCACTATCAAATATATGTCTCCGATATATTTGACAATACAGTTGGTGTTGGACGGGAAATGGCTTCCAACTTTCTCCATCAAATAATTTGGACAGATAATCTCAGATATGTTTTAAATAATATCACACTATAATTTTTTTATATCAGCTATCTCACGCTTTTAAATTTTAAAATTAAATAATGCATCACAGTGCTGGACGAAATTTTTAAACTTGTTTAAAAATTTTTTAATATGTAAAAATTTTATTCACAATATTACATAACTTATAATAATTATTACACTTTGAAATACATGTTCAGTGATTTTTTATAGTTATAGTAACATCCTTTCTGTACAAATTGTATTTCACATACCACAATCAGGGGTTGGCCACTTCCTCATGATAACTTGGTGTGTGAAGCCGTTTTATCCTTCAGTTTATTGTTGCACCATGTAGGTTAGATGCCGAAAACATTAGTTGAAGTGTAGTGTTTGACATGTAGAAACAGTTTTAAATACCTTTTTTTATGAAAGTGACTAATGATGGAGATTCTAATTCATATTTACTTACCATCATCAAACGTGGTCAAGCACCATTTCTGCAATGTTTTGAGCGGAACATTTAGGAGATTCTGAGTTTAAAAAGTGACTTCATCTACGTCACAGCACACTATCTCCTGACTGTTCCTAACTCCATGATGACATTCATATTAACATTATTTTAATTATTTCACTTTCGTGGTCTTTTTTTTATATCGCTCATGTATTTTTCGCCATTTTAAAGAATCGTTGTGACCAAGACAGATATCATTTCCGTTTTCGTGGGGCATGATTTTGATTGGCCGATTGCATCCAACATCCAACATATTTTATAACCTATCCTGTATGTAAAATACTATATGGGAACTTAAGTTATCCAACTTTTCAAAGAGACATGGCTGCGCTAATGACATTTCAGGTGACGTTGTAGTCCTCCAACTTTATTTGACACAACTTATTGAAAGGTGTTGGTAGCGAAAATTTGACAGTATGACATGGCCTTACCGGGAGAATTAACTTGAAATCCGGCACGTTAAACAACGGGCAAACTTTGTCCGCGGAATAAACTGTCAGGATAATCTGATCAAGAGTTTAGGACACACCTGGCTGACTGGGGCTTCTTTGCGAGCTGAATGTGACAGCTTCGCGCAATGCAAGGACAACCACGTCGGCAGCGAGTAGTCATCAGTTGTGCGAGAGTGAATAGTGTGCTCGGAGGAGCGTTAGACACCAACAGGCAGGGCCGGATTTAGGGGAGGGCAACCGGGGCGAAAGCCCCGGGGCCTCCACAAACGGAGGGCCCCCACAATAGAGACTTCGGAAAAAAAATCTTTCAAATTCCGACAAGTAAACACTAGTAAACATATTTTCCTTTGATATTCTTTTTTCGCTGTTTTACCTTTACCTACAGTACTTTGTACATACATGATTATATTATTGTTAAATATTAACAGAAATATTAATTAACACTAAAATTTAATTTCATATACCTACTTAATTCTTGTCTCCGATTATATTTATGTATGTTTTTTTAAATACTAAGAGAATATACTTGATTTCACAATAAATTATTTATTGGAAAACTCGACTGAAAAAAATAGTTCATTTTATTTGGAAAATAATTTGGGGCCAGAGGGCCTCCACTCCTCTGTTGCCCCGAGTCCTCCAGACCCCTAAATCCGGCCCTGCCAACAGGCACCAAACTTTTAAAACCACCGACAGTTCTATGACTAGATTGCTGAAATTAACAGTGTCATTTCAATAATGTCAAAATAAAAATTAACATTTTTTGTTTTGTTTTAGAATTTCGTGAAACGTCGAAGCTTCAAAATCTTTTTTCTAAAATAAAATTTATTTTTATAATTAATCGAATGGCTCCTAGTAGATTAAAAAATATTGACAATTAAAACAACAAATATCGATAGGACATGCAAACAATAAATAAGTTAACTTTTTTATAAATCTTACATACTATTTTTAATAGAACCTTTTTATTCAAATCTTTCTTATTCAAAAAAATTATCAAGGTGATTTAATTAAATAGATTTAAAAAATAGAAATATGTAATTACATTTTTCATTTAATTAATCTATTATACTAAACAATAAAATATTACTAAATGAAACTGTATTAATTGATATAAACTCTTAAAACATTTGAAGTTAAGGTATTTTATTCTGAATTTAGGAGATTTTAAAATAGGTGTGGGAGAAAATATTCAGCTAGTTGGCATCACTGTTTCATAGTAGCCAGTAAAATAGTTGTTTATCCTTAAAATTACCAATTTAATATTCCGACTTATTAAATTTATCCATACTGCACAATAATGTTTTTTTAAGCAAATTAGCCAGATAATTATTCTAACTGTATGTTATATATATATATGTGTGTGTGTGTGTGTGTATATATATATATATATATATATATATATATATATATATATATATAAATTTTGTCGACGTTCAGCCACTGAGTGCTGGGATGTCGCATTATAAACACAAAACCTGTAAAGTGCAAAATGTGTGAATAAAAACTTTTGAATTTAATTGAATTGAGCCACTCAAAATGTCAGCACGTTTAACAATGTGGAGCAGAAATATAAAATAATTATCTGAAACAGGACATACACATCCAAGCATAGGTTTTATTGACATTGTACCTCCTTCAGTAGTAAAGCCCGGTCCCAAACCAACCTGTACCAGACCCCACTGGTGGAAAGCACCCCTCGCCCTCACCCACGAGTCAAGGGCAGGACTGTGCCGATGCGGAAATGTTGTGGTGAGCGGTCATATGTTGTTATTTATTCTTTAATTTCATTGTGTGCCCATGCTACGTACATCAACCTCTTTAGTGCCCAAAAGGGATAATGTGTCACGGAAGTGTGTTGGCCCGTTAAAGGCACCCTATTTTGTGAACACCACTGCCTCCCCTTACAGCCTAGGGGCTAACTTAACTCATAGTTATTCTTGATCACAGCATCTTAATTTTAAATCCATTTAAATATATTCCCGGAGTGGTTCACAGCACACACTGAAGGTCTCCAACTTGACTTGCTATTGTAAATCTAATTTTTACATAATTTAATACAACATTTGTAGGCCTTTAATCACCTAATTGGTCGTACGATTTTTTATTCAAGGGATATGTGACATGTTTAGTTAACTTTCACATAAAATTAGTTTTAGTGCTTTCAATCAGTTTGCGGGAGGCGGCCCCCTGTCGTCGCCACTACCTCCCAGCAATCGCTAGTCTTTGTAAGGCCGCGATCCGGAGCGGATGCAACGTACCTTGGGGGAGCCACTACCATTGTTCCATTGATCACAGTACTTCTGGTAATTATAACCTTTCAACCTAAACATTTTTAGCTTATTTCCCCCACATCTCGGACCATTTACGGTCCAGGGCATAACCCAGCCATCATCAGCTTCACCACCATGCGACCCTTCCACCGCATGGTTTCGAACTTACGACTCAAGAACCAACTTTGCTTAAATCAGCCATGCATATGTCTGTAGGCTATTTAAGTAATGTTGTTTCATTTAATATAGATTATCGGCGCCCACTGCAGAACCCGAGCTACATGTTTTAACCACCATCGTTTCTTAGAAAAGACTGCCGCGAGGACTAAGCATAGCATGCCACTATTGATAGGTGTGGTTCCACATTTCGTTCTTTCAAATGTTAATGTAGTTTGCCCACACAAACATTAAAATGTAAACCAAGTCATGTGTTAATTAAACCATGTGTTTTCCAAATGCTTCTATCATTCAGAGACCCATTACAGCTTAACTGCGATGCGAGTGTCTGGTGTATATTGGGCTTCTAAGTAAACCTCAGCCTCCCGAGCCCGGTGGGCCACTCTGGGGCTGACGACCAACAATACATCTTCTGTTAGCATCAAAAGCTAACTTAGTGCCCTCCCAAAGCTAAGTCAAACCTCATTCATGTCAACCCCCACTAGTTATACCCTGGGTGTCGAACACATAACTGCGGGTGATGGCATTTGGCTCCTCTGTTGGGGCGAAATCATAAAAATTAAACTTTTTTTCAGTAGTGCTGGTTCGGGGTGCTGCCACGCAAACTACCCGCGAGATGTCCGCATTGCCATTTGCTGAAATTACATACATATAAAGACCAACTGCAATGGCGAAATATTTACACATGTGCACAAAAATCAAGCACCAACCCATGCAAAAGTGAACCAATCGCCCCAAATTGGGAGGTTGACTGGGAAAATATCTAGCAAGGAAAAACATTTTCCACCATTAGAGCTGACAAAGCTGACAACAGCAACCTGCAAACCAGGGACCAAAACACTCAACGACAGGGAACCAGAAACATGCCTAAACTGTGCGTTTCACACCACTATGCCATCACCCAAGGTCTTGAGCTCGATACCCGAGGTGAGCCTAGTAGTTGTTGGTGTCTCTGTTGAGGTGATAGTTCTCCGGGAGGGTGCCATGCTAGTCTTAAAGCATCTAGCCGTTGTTGTGGTGGGTCGTCGGCACCAGTGTGCACTACTAAGCTCCTTGGCTATTGATTAGGGTATGGTGGCTGAACACAATACACACACATGTAATAACCTGACGGTTATTACTTGAACGGATGGGAAACGTGGGGAACGGCATGTCCATCCTAGTTGATGACCCATTGTCGACTGCCGTTGACCGCGGCCGGCCGAGGAGGAGCGGCAGCATTAGCCTGCATAGGCTAGGCTAGGGGTGTAGTCTTGCAGCGGGGTCCGGTACTGGCGGGGTGGAGACTGGACTTCACTGTCACAGGCGGGACGACGTCAACTGCAATGTCACCACACATATTATAACTAGACACACTAGCCGACTAGGGCCTAACTGTCATCTAAAGAGCCATGGCAGGATGACTGACACTACCGGAGTTCGGCGGAGCACCACATGAAGACCCATGCACATACTTACAGCAGTAGTTAGATGCATCTGGCCTGTTACCGAGTACCACCTGACGAGTAGGCAGAGAGTACAGGCGAAAAGCTGCGCAGCCTCACCCGCAACTGGTAGAATCTGTGAGGATGGTTCGCAATGAGCTGTCCAGAGTTTATCAGGACATTCATCCACTATTTCGACACAGCATTCTCCCTCGTGCAGTGTACACCACAGTTCTACGGCAATGGCCAGCGAAATGGAGAGCCTGTGGAACAGTTCATTGCTCAACAAGTTCAACTGTTTAGGCGAATTTCTCCTTGCAGTGAACCCATCAGTGCACTACCTATCATTACATTGTTATTGAGGTACTATTTGCAGCTATTCATAGGGGCCTGTCACACTCTGTCAGTTGAAGACTACCTCCAGCAATCGGTGGCGACAGAACGCAATCTTCAGAGAGTATGGCAATGTAACCTGCCATAAGCAGATAGGGGCAACCACAGCCCTCACAACAGCAGGAGACAACCAGCATTACAGGAACAACAACCGCCTCAACAATGGCGCAACCAGGTGATCGTAGTCGCGCCCCTACTGCAATCATCCAACCAACAGCTGGAACCGCAACAGACTGGGACACTCTCCTACAGCTGGCCACCACACTGCCGACTAGGTTGCCCCTAGGGCAGTTACCAGTGGTACAATGAATATCCCCAGACATCAGCCGCACCAAAAGCCAGTACAGTGCAATTACAAATGTCCTCACTGCCAAAGCCAGGAAATGGTCTGGAGATGGAGTGAGCTGAGTCCTCTGCCCACCGTGCATATAGAACACCATGCACAGACCACAGATGTGCTGCGACCAACCCTGGAACAGCTGATGCTGCCAACAGACTATCTGCTCTGCATTCCAGAAGAGGTACACGATGCACCTGTCACAGTGTTTATCAACATAGGGGCGAGCCATGTGTTCATCCACCCTGCTTTCGTGCTGCCCTGTGCCCTGCACCCGCACCATGGTGATCTATGTTTGGCCACCACCATGCATGCTGGCCAGATCCTGGGGCACATGTACATTAAGGTAAGCCTAAGGGAGATAACTACCAACATCATAGCAGTTGTAGTGTAGGACCTGCACGAAGAGCTCATATTGGGACAAACATGCTTAGCAGAGCACGATACAGTGCTGGAGATGGGTCATGCTCTCATCAACATGGGTCTAAAAGAGTGCTTCATAGTGTACACCATAGGACAAGCCCCCCTGTTAAATGGTGAAATTTTAACTTTAAGCGACATTCATCACAGTGTTCTCCAGAACATCAATACAAGGTAAACAAAGTGCTGTGCGAGAAGCAAGATGTGCTTACTGTATCCCACCTGCTGAAGCACACTGCGGTTCCTGAACATCACATTCCTTCCACTATTGACCAGCCCATCTATGAGCCCCCCATCCCCCCTTGTGGGTACGGATTTCGGGAACAACGAATCATTCGGTCACAAGTGATGGAAATGCTACAGGATGGGGTGATAGAACATTCCAACAGCCCTTACAATGCTTTTATAGTACTAGCATCCAATAAAAATGGATCTCTGTGGTTATGTAATGACTTCTGGCCACTGAACGCCATGACCCAGCCCCCCACCCTTCCTCTGCCCTTCAGACTAGCATCTGCAGCTGTGGGCCAATCGGGCATCACTCCTCTCAGGCGAAAGTATTAAAGGGAGAAGAAATTGTAATAACCTCAGTAGATAAATCTACCCTGATGATGACGACTGCAATTTCGACCGAAACATCGGTGATATATTCGCCTTGGAAGCGGCTACAACCCAGAAGCCAAGCTATTTCAGATAGTCGAAGTGCACATTTGGCTGCTTGCTCAAAAGCCTAGTTCTTATGTTGCACCATCTACCTGGGCGAACATTAGGCATGTAAGCTACTCGCGCATTGATGCACACAACTTGGTGAGGTGGTAACAAAGGATAATGGTCTATGCTATCTGATTGGGGCACCGATGGTTGTCGTCAACATAATAGCCACTATATAAACTTTGGTTGTAGCTAGGTAGATATAATTTGTATACTTACATATAAAAAATAAACATATTGACGCCGTCCCCACTACCTCTATTGATTTTTACGTGATTTCAATATTGTTCGGGATCTCAGGGTAGGTTCGTCCTTGTGGCTAGAGGTAGCGGTTCAACGCAGCAGGGCCTCCCGAGCTGTTATGGCCACTCGGGACGCCTGAAAGAGAACACGAAATTTCGGATTGATGTCTGATGAATTTATTATGTCACAGCCCTATACATAGTGCTGCCTGCCCTGGCCGTAACGGTTGTCCCGAATTGAATGTCACACGCTCGGCCACTTTCTCAGTGGCGGCTCACGATTTTGTTGCGCGGGAAGATCATACACTTGCACACGATGCAACGGTTACAGAATAAACCTTAACATTAGGGGAGGGTGGGGCACAGTGGAACATGGGGCAGACTGAAACAAACACGATAATTTTGGACAGTTGGCACGAACACATCTGGCGCTCCTAGTGGCAAGTTCTGTTGTTGCCTTGTACCTGTAAAACTAGTTTCAACATGGCTGCCATAAGGAGGATACTTCTTTCGTTCTCTGTAACATATTTTTGCAGTAAAAGTAATTTTGCCAATGTTTACATTATTTGTTATTAAAAATAATTGTGAGTGAATTTTTAATATCTGTTAATTTTAGCGGAATCTTCTAAGTACTGTCTACAAAACAAGTGAGTTAAATTTATATATTGTGATTTTTTTTCTATGTCACAACCTAGTTTTCACTTTTACTACCTATGGGGCACACTGAAACATGCTTGGATGGGGTACAGTGAAACGTTTCAGTGTGCCCCATATAATCAGCACTTAGAAATATATTATGTAAGATAAAAAAAATTCCTCTATAAAACTCTTTCTTCGAGTTATGCAGCACTTCATACAGCACACTAAAAGCTCGAAACAAGCTCCAACACTGCTAATCTATGACAACCAGGAGAGCCACTTGTCTATTGAAGTTCTAGAGTTAGCAAAGAATAATGATGTCACAGTGCTCACATTCCCCCCACACTCCACAAACAAGTTTCAACCTCTAGATGTGGGGTTTTTCAAAGAATTTAAAACATATTATAATGTTGCTGTTGACAACTGGCTAATGCAACACCCTGGCCAAACCTTCTCCATCTACAATGTTGCTGGTGCAGTGAGTGTAGCTCATCAAAAGGCAATGACGCCAGCAAATATAACTGCTGCTTTTCGTACAACAGGCATTTTCCCTTACAACAGGGATGTATTTACTGAAGCAGACTTTGCTTGCAGTTTTGTTACTGATCGACCTTATGAAGCACCCCTGGAACGAGACCCACAGCCAACAATCGAAGGACAAGGAGCATCGACTAGTAGGCATGATAAAGAATCACATCTTATCCAAGCAGTTGAACAAGGGCAGTCAACTAGTAGGCATGACAATGAATCAAATCATATCGAAGCAGTAGAAAATCTGTCTGAACCACGCTCTATCAATGCACATGAAGAAGCGTCATCTGTATCACATCCTATCCAAGACACGAGGACAACATTTAACTTCAGCCCTGAGCTTGTATGTGGTTATCCTAAAGCTAGTAAAAGGAAAAATGAGAAGAAGGGCCACAAGAAAGAAAAAAGTATTATTGCTACTAGCACACCAGAACTTAAGGCACGAGCACAAACGAAAAAAAAAAAAAAAAAAAAACATTGCCAAGCCTAAAATAGCGAAGAGGAAATTATTTGCGAAGGAGAAAAGGAGGATTCTGAATCTAGCGATGGTGGTACTGAAGCTATGGTGCTAGTTGATTGAGACAATGAAGTAGAATTTGTAGAGAATATGCTATCATCACTAAAGCCAGATGCTTTCGAAGAATTTGAGCGAGATGCAGTAGCAGATGATTATGTTTTAGTGGAATTTGACACTTCAGGAAGAAAGAAGTTCTACATAGGAATCGTTACCAAAGACCAGGACAGTGACAATGAATACGAAGTGAGTTTCTTCAGAGCAAGTTCTAAGAAGGCAAACACATTCATGAAACCACAAGTTGAAGATGTGGCAACAGTGCATCACAGGCAAAGAAAGATGCTTCTCCCTGCACCAATTTGTGGTGGTAAAACGATGCGACAGCAAGGTTATACAACTTGCGGAATTGATTTTACTTCACTTAATATGGGCTAAGTTAGTAATAAACCATTGTTGTGGACAATTATGAAGATAGTACATTTATTCACGATTTATATTAATCATTTTGTCTGTTTTGATTACAAGCGAAGCTCTGTTTTATTAATATTGGTCTGTTATCCTATTTAAAAAAAATTGTATTTGTGGACAACATACTGAAATAGTTTAAAGCATCAGCTGGTAAAATGTCGCTGCAAAGAGAGAGTATGTTTCAGTGTATGGGGCACAGTGAAACAAACGTGGAAATAATTTGAGTAGCCCATATGCAAAACCCGCTAAATCCAAAAATTATCGAAAATGAGTTTATAGTATCTATGGATTCGTCTTTTCATTGGCTTCATAATGGCGTGAAGAACGAGTGTGAAACCATGCTAAAACCCATAAAAATATTGAAGAGAAAAGTGAGGTCAGTTGAAAAACCTGTTAAGTGACTCACGACATCAGATACAAAACCTGTTAAAAACAATAATTGGAAATGTCAATACCAATAACCGCTATATCCATGACCACCATGATAACCGGAACATGTTTCCATTTGCAATACCTGTTATAACCAGGGTGGTTTCCTTGTACATGCACATTAAATTGCATATAAAATGATATTTCACATCATTTTGTTGGCTATTGCTTTGTATTTGGTAATGATAAACAACATTCTATGAAACAGCTGTTCAACAAAATTTTTGGAGCCAAAATCTTAATGTAATCTGTGAGTTGTGAGACGAGAGACGATTGTGTTAGGGCGTGGTTTATGTTACGAGTAGGCACATTTTGCTAAATTGTAATAATGGATTGCGAAGAAGAGATTGCATCTGCATGTCCTGGTAACAATGTAGCAGAGACTCCTGCACACAAATCAAGAAAACGAAAACATAGGCCGGAGACCTGGAAACGAAATGTTGCAAAGAAGGGTAGGTAAGTTAGAAGGTGATTTAATATCAGCCTAACATTTGCTATAATTTTATGTCCTGCATGTAGTATGGTGGCTAATTTTTGTTACAACAAATATAGACATTGAAAATAAGTATCGGCAATACATATAATTCTGCACAGCAATGGGTATGTTTTCTTTTCAGACATCGCCCAAAGGGATTTCCTGTTGTGCCTTCCTGCGGACATGGGATGAAGGGACGTTTTCAGTGTCATCAGCTGTCAATGCAGGACGTACGAAGAATCCACCAAAAGTACTATACAAATCCAGATCTGGAATCAAAGAAATCTTACATCTTGCAGCATGTGACAGTCTCGTCAGCCAAAAGAAGTCGTGTACCAGAAGGACAATCAAGACGACAAGTAAGCACATGTTATACATTACCAAGGCAAAGGCAAGGCATTATTAACATGTAAAAGTTTGTAGAAAAGCATTTTTAAGTGTTTTAAATGAGAGTCGTGATCGCGTCCAAAGACTGTGTCAGAAATATCTTCACCTCGGTGTTACTCCGCCTGAAACTCGTGGAGGAGCCCGCCAGGTCGAAAAGTATGAACTGAAAAGGACTGCAGTGAAAGATTTCATAAAAACATTTCAGCCCATACAGTCCCATTATTGCAGGGGGAAAAACAATGTGCGTCAGTACTTTAGCAGCCAGTTAAATGTGAAGAAAATGTGGGAAATGTACCTCCAGAAACACACAGAAGAAAACCTGCGAGTTGAATACGAGTTTTTTCGAACTGTTTTTAATGAGAATTTCAATATAAGCTTTGATGCCCCATACACCGATAAATGTTCCACATGCTTGAGTCTCGAGAACAAAATAAACGATGAAAGGGACCAGGCAGCAAAACATACTCTTCAAATTGAGTTATTGGCACACAAAAAAAGGACAGGTACTTTTTATCAACACCTCCGGGAGCAAACCGATGGTGAGTTGGTCCTCACTTACGATTGTCAGAAGAATTTAGTGCTGCCTAAACTTCCTGACCAAGCGGCATATTACAAAAGACAAATGTATATCTTTAATTTTACTATCTGCGAGGGTGTTTCAACCACTTCTCAAAACACGACAAACACATATTTTTATGTGTGGACAGAAGATACTTATGCGAAAGGTTCGAACGAAATAGCATCAGCATTACATCACAGGCTTAACAACCTGGATCTTGATGAGGTCACCAGAATCAGACTCTTTTCCGATGGCTGTGGAGGCCAAAATAAGAATCTATCTATGATCGGCATGCTCTCACATTGGATGCTTTTGGAAGCACCGAAACATTTGAAAGATATCATCCTCCTGTTTCCAGTTGTCGGCCATTCTTTTTTACCCCCAGATAGGGTATTTGGAAATTTTGAACGACAGTTCAGACATGAAAGTGTTATTGAAAATCCAGAAAAGTATATTCAGGTATTTCATAAGTTCGGTAAAGTAAATAATCTTGGAGAGGACTGTGCAGTTAAAGACTGGAAGTTATATTCACAGGAGATTTTGAAACCAACAGGAAGATGGCACTTCCAGTTTCAAAAAACCAAGAAGCTTGTGCTAACTAGAAGCCACTCTAGAAAAAGCATTTTGGTTCAAGGGGAACCATTTTATAACTTTGAAAGTGGTGAACCTAAAACCATTTGCAAAAAGGGTAAAACATTTAGGGATTCTCAGATCCCAGATGTAGTGAGAGGGGTGCAACTGAAGGATGCCAAAATACACGATGTGCGCACATTGCTGTCACTTCACTTTGGAGAGAAGTGGGAAGAAAATGCCAAGCTCACATTTTATACTCTTGTGTTTCAACAGCAGACTACAGGTAATGTTCCAGCCACAGCAAGGAATGAAGCAGATGAAGATGAGATGAATGATTTTGAGTTGATGTACGACGACGGTACTGAAATATCTTAAGTTTACCTATGTCTGTTAATAGGACAGAACACTTTCCGAGTGATGTTTTCAAATAATGGCTGTATATTAATGTCAGTGTTGTTATGCCAACATATTAATTTGGTAACACAGTATCTTAAGTCTGAGTTATTTTTGTCATTACAATGTATAATTCCAACTATGTGAGTGTCATATTCATAGAAGTGTTAATTTGTCATTGGATGTAACATGTTTTGTAACTGACATGAAATTGCAAATGGCTGATATAACATTTCCAAAACCTGTTATTTTCATGTTTCAGGTGAAAAACCTGTCATGTGCATAATTGATTTGTAAATAAAAAACTATATTCATAAATCCTATATTATACAGATTTGTTGGCTAAAAAACTAATTTTTTTTTTTTTCGATTTTTCACAATTACATTGACAGTTATGATATATCTGTATCATTTCCTATACGTTTTTCTCTATTATCCACATTTTTGTTGACATGGAGATAACGGCTTTTGCATATGGGCTACTCATTTAAACTAAATTTTGCACTATACAAATTGATTTTAAAAATTTTGTACCTATAGTATGTGAAAGAGAAAACTACTCTGGTATGATCTATATATACATTTTACTTACAGTCTTCAATAAAAAATTCATTTAATGAAAAACATAATTTCTGTTTCACTGTGCCCCACCCTCCCCTACATATGATACCCTGACTAATAAAACACTTCACAGTTACACGTTACGTATTACACTGGGCTAGTAGCACTTAGGCTCGTAACTCCGGCGACTCTACCTGACTCTTAGATTTGTCCCAGATATTGACTCGTTAGTAATTTTGGTTGCACGTGTCACCCACTGCCTGCCCCGTGCGGGCTGAAAACTAGTTAGCCCGTTGGCTAAGTTAATGCGTGAAGCGCCGACGTAACTTCTCGTAGATCATCCACAGTAACGCCACTCCCGCTGCCTGTTTAAGTTTTTAATTAAGTATTAGCGTTTGACAGGATCTCAGGGGTTTTAATGGGGGTTCGGCCTCGTGGCTGCAGGCAGGAGCACGTCGTGGTTCGGAACCTACCTGGGCTGTTCAGGTCACCCAGGACGCCTTGTAAATGATTAGTAAACGAGTTACAGGACACTGCACTTTATTCAGTATTGATACACTTATTGGTCCCGGTACTGGCCGCGTCCATTGTCGGACCGCTGTGACACGCGTATCTCTAAACGTAAATGACACGCGCGACCAGGATAGGTTGCAAAGTAATATCGACAAGCTGAAACGGTGGGTACACGTCCCTATGAAGGATTTGGCGGATAGTCGCGGAACTTATGTTGCTACGACTTAGGTTGACACGGAAACACGAAGAGAAATCCCTATGTTCAGGATTGTTTGCAATCTAGCCTGCGACGAAATATTACTGTCTCTAAAATTACGTAGATACGCCTGCTGGAGACGCACACGTTAACGTCTCTTGACGTTGAAAGTTATTCAGTTAAATCACACGTTACAAATTACACATTTAAGATGGTGAAATTTAAAAGGCGAAAGTTAGTCAGTAGCATTCAACACTCGTTACAACGAGCCTACGGTAATAACAATTAGCTGGCGGTGAAGCCGAAACTGCGTACCACTATACACTGTCCTTAAGCTGGACATGGAATTACGTAAAAAATGAGAAAACTCCCTGTCGGGATAAAAATTAATAAGTTACGAGTCGCACGAAATATCGTGCGACTGGGGTGGGGTCGGCGCCGAGCTAGTTAAAGGATTTTAAAAGACTTACACTATTGCTGATATGGAGATGAAGCGCAAAAGTTGATGGCCCGACGTTCGCGGAGCGACCGACCTCTGCGAGCTCCCGACGGTAACTGCGCGCGAGACCGCCCTGCGGCCTCGCGCCTAACCACGTGGAACGCGGGAAAACCGACCCGGCCAGTTCTGGACTTAAAGACAAGTTACACAATATATGCTTATAAGACAATTAGACATAATTTCCCTTACATGAATCCTCTTTTAAATTGTTATTAATTTAGTTGTTTTAATTTGACAGAATAATTATATAATTAATTAGGCGCATTGCCACACTCGGCCGGGCGCTGACGTCGCTTTGGTGTTCGTCGCAGCGCACTTTCACACACTCGGCGGACATCACACTCGGGCGTGTTCGGCGCACTTAAGAGCAAGTGCTGTTGTGGTATAACGGCCTGTGCGAACCAGAGGGAGCACCGGCGGTCGGCGTCAACAGTACTTACGTATTACGCTGAACGCTCATCTTGGAACACTGAATTATTTAAGTGAAATACCACATGGTAGGTCGAGGCCGACCACGGAACTGTACGAAAAAGATTGCGAAGATTATAACTATTGAAACTACATATCGGTGAAAAAACAAATTGCTGGTCCTGTGTTGCGCGGAGGCTGCTGGCCCCTCTGAGCTCCGGAAGGATACTGCCGCAATCACCGCGCGTCACCCCGCTCCCCCACCAGCCCTCCCGCGGAAACGTGTGATTTTTGCGGTAAACTGAACTGGCCAGGTTCTGGACAAGGCGCACAGTGAAACATAATTTTGAAAGAATTAAAATATTAATAGATGAAAATAATATCTAATAAAATCGAGTGGAAAAAAAAATACATATATTGCATTTGTTGTAGTTCGGCGGAGGGATATGCCATACCCGGCCGGATCCTTCCGCCGACGAAACACGTGTTGCCTGACGTTCGCCTCGTTGCACGCTCTACACCTTGGTGCGCGCACGAGCGCGTTCGGTGCACACGCCTTTGCGAGACGTTGATGAGGCATAGCGGTCTATGCGACATAGAGGAGCATTGGCGGTCGGCTTCAATATAATAACATTGTCAACAGCAAAAACGCATTATTTAAATAAATAGTGAACCTCTCTCGAAGAACTAAAAAGATCATTGGATCAGTTACCTTGATTATAATATTATAATAAACTAAACTTCATTTCTTGTTACAAAATACAATGTTGCAACATTTCCCACAACAATTTAAGGCTTAATTATAACTAAAATTTTGATTATTTCAATAGTGTGAGTGGTCACGTTTTAAAAAGGTTTTTAAGGACACAGTTGTCTGAAGTCATGATCTTTGTGCCTTTGGAAAGAACCCTGAGTTCAAGATCCATAGAAGTTCAATTTGAAGAAATATTTTCTTTAAAGAATACTAGAGTTCGCTAGACACTTGCAGTTTGTTTTTGTATTTGTTTTGGCGCACCTGTCAACTGAAAATGGCTGCGAAAATACAGTGAGAGAAGGTATTGCCTGTCAGGCCGTAGAATTTGTTTATTTGAAGTAAGTATGGATCTTTAAAGTATTGTTATTTAAAAAGTTGGTATTAGACATGCATATAATTATGGTTTTTGCAAACTGTTGATTCACAGATTTTCTTTAGTGGGGATATGTGTTTATCGTCACGTAATTTTTTTAATGATTGGTTTCCTTCATCGTGACGTCAAATTACGTTCAGATGCTATCGAGTAGTGAAACTCGTAATGAATAGTGAAAATGCACAGCCGCATTTATTATATTGAAATTATTTAGTTATTTAAATAAACCAGTAGAATATTAGGAAGCCAAGCATTGTAAGTTGCTTAAGTGGATAGCATGGTGCTGTACAGATTAAGTAGTAAAGCTCTCCAGCAGTTTAGATGGAGTGGCTGAAGAATTTGTACGATTGTTAAGGGTAGGTGCATGTATGTAGCTACTGTAAGTTTATCTTTCTATAATTATACAGAGAAAATATGGCCTACGATGGGCCCTATATTTGTTTCAAGTAGACTACTAACAGTGTGTAAATTTACAAGTATATACAGAGAAAAAATTCTATTGGCTCCTTGAAATGCTATGCATGTCAGAACTAGTTAAATACTAGATGCACCTTTCTACGAGAGTGTACATTTGAACATGTAGAAGTACGTTGCATTATAACATGTTACATTCAGTCTGTCATGACAGTGAGCAAATATTATGTATTGTGTCGTTTACTATAGTAAATAGCTACTATTAGGATCAGTTTGCCTAATATAATATAAATTCAGACCTGCCAACTCTCACGATTTTGGTGTGAGGCTCATGATTTTAAGGTCCATCTCATGCCCTCACGCCAAAATAGTGTTTCCTCACGATTTTTCGGGGCCCCAAGATTTTGTTTGTAAAAGTTACAAAACAAGTTTTACCAAAGCTTACAGTAACGAGTTTCCATCAATACTTGAGTCACGTAAAGGAAGCAATTTTGCGTTTTTTAGCGTGTGCCGTGCTGATTTTTCTATCTCCCATAGTGGAAGAGGAGACATTGTGAAACATGTCGCTACAAAAAAACACAACTGACACGTAAAGTGTATTGCTTCCAATAAAAAAAATAATTTTGCTGTGAACAGTGATAATAGTGTTACACAAGCAGAATGTTATTTTACATCTTTTTTAGTTGCGGCCCTGCATGATCACTACACGACAGCGCTAAATTATGTTCAACTAAATTAAATCTGCAACCTATAATTTGTTGAAATAAATTTTGAAGCAGAGACCATGTAACATATGTACAGGTATGTCACTTAAATTTAAATATTCTCATTTGTTGTTTTTTATATCTAACCTGTATTTATGGGCCTGAAAATTTTTATCGAGGACCTCATGATTTTTAAAATTTGAATGTTGGCAGGTCTGTAAATTAATATATTACTGTAGGGGTGCTACTATAAAAAAGAAAGTGTAAACACCCGATAATGGATTTATTTGGTTCCTTATTGATGTGAGACATCTTAGCTCTCAGTATACAGCACTTGGCAGGGGTAATTTCGTGTCTGGAACAGAAGTTGTGTGGAACGAAAATGTTTAACTACGATGCTGCTATCTGTGGAAGTCTCGGAAATCTTGAAAAGATGTTGGACCAATGTGATTCATCTGTATATATTAACTTTCGCGAACATCGGGGGATGTACTAAGTTTATTGGTGCACCAAAGCAAACTTTATAAACATACAAAAATATCCTTTAATACTTTGTTATAATTTATAGTCATAAAAAATGTGACAGCTTCAACTATGTTAAAATGCTTCATTACAATTTTGACAACCCTTTTTTCTCATTGAAATGTAGTGATACTGCAACGTTCATCGTACTGTAGAGACAAGAAATGAAATTGTTAGCCTACATTTATTCAACACCGTGTTGAATAAATCATAATTAAATTTTTACTCTTAAATATTAAATGTTAAACAGCAATATAAGGTTGGGTTTTATTTGTAGGAAGTATTTACGGACTAATTTCTATTTTTTACAATTATGAATATATACAAACATATACTTAATGTTATAATTTGTTTTAAAATGTTTCAAGTCAATATTTAGTAATGCCATAGAAGTATAACTTCTAACGTATTTACTGAAGTACACTTTCAATTTTTTGTGTATAGTATAGTTTAATCATAACATACTTTCAATGTTATTTTAAGATAAATAATGTGCAAAATTTTTGAGTGTGTAACATTTGTTTAGCTCAGGGACATGCCAGTGGTCCTGATTTGCTTGGTGAAGGTGGTGGGAAAAGGAAAGAGGGGGTGAAATAGTGATATTTTTGAATAATTTTTCTAGTGAGATTAAGTTTACTTGCTGGTGGGGGGGGATCCCACCCCTCCTTCCTCTGCAAATCTATTGGCCCAGCCCTGTTGAAAGTTCACTTCTATAATTTTTGATATGTAATATCTTGGCTCTCGACATATGGCATTTGGTGAGAGCAATTTCGTGAATGCGATGGTATGTAGTCAAGGAACGTAAATGTGTAACAATCATGGTGTATCCATCTGTGGCGGATGGGGCGAACTGAAGTTCACAAAGACAAAGGAAAAATTGATAGTTTTAATTGTTAAATGAATTTTAACAAAATGGACAGTATTTTAATAAAATGACTTTTTGCAAATTATATCCAAAGCCAGGGTTTAGTAGTTTTTAAAGTTTATTTTGCTTCTATTGGAGTTTTTCATCATATAGTTTAAAATTTAGTTCTCCAAATCAAATGATTTGACAGTCAACATAGCTACTCTAGCAGCAAATTCTAGCGGTGGGTGCGGAAACGACGTGTGTTTTGCGTCCAGATGTTGTTGAAAACACAATTTGTGTATATTTTTCACACTCAGCAGTATTTTAAATTATTCTATGTTAAATTTTGTGTCAGAGGACATAGTTAAGTATTATTAGTGTACTTGCAACATGAGAACACGTGAAATTGTTTGTTAATGAGGTTAGATGTTACATACCACTGGCTAGTACTGAAAGACTCTCTAACAAAAGACTATCTATTGTAGCCATTTCAGTTTATATATAGCTTTTTATATATATATATATAGCTTTATATATATATATTTATATATATATATATAATATATATATATATTTATTATATATATATATATCACATTTATATGCACACGATAACTGCTGTTATTTAGCACAAATCACTTTCAAGCTGATACACAAAATTTAGTAATGGAAAAGCTGGTTCAATTTCATTGATGGGCAAAATGAGACTAGGAAGTATAATGGGGAAGGTTTTTTTTTTGTAAAACAGTAAAATCGCAATAACTCCTATAATACAACAAATATAGCATTTGTTTGAATGTATTATAACTCTTAAGAGTAATACCAAAATCATTTGTTAAAATAAAATTTTGATGCAACCAGCCATAACTGCAAGGACTTGGACAGAAAAATTCATTACTCCCTTAGTAGGCACACCAACGAATCCCTTCAAATTGTTTTTAAATGTAATAATTTTTATCTAAACTTTTATATCAAACAATTTTTATAAGATAAACCATTGCTGCAAAAGGTTGAAAAAACAGAGGCAGAATTTAAAAAAAATTATTTCCGTACCAAATACACTATTAAATCCGTTCTTATTTATTGTAAAACACTAAAAATATTATCTACAACTTTATTTAAAAAATAATTTTTAAATGACCAACCATTACTGCAAGGAAATTCATAACTCCATTAGTATGCACAATATTAAATCCTTTCAAATTATTTGAAGAGATTATAAATATTATTTAAAACTTTTGTCTAAAACAATTTTTTATGGTACAACCAACCAACCAACCAACTATTGCTGCTAAGGTATTAAATAAACAGGGTTAGAAATAAAACAAATATCATAATTTCTGAACCATTTACACTATTAAATCCTTTGTTATTTATTGTGAAACCTTAAAATACCATCCACAACTTTTGTCTGAAATAATATTTTATATGACCAACCATTATTGCAAGGGGTGGAAAAAACCCAGGGGTTGGAATAAAAAAATAATATCTGTATCATGTACATACTATTGAATCCGTTCTTATTTATTTTAAACTTCCTAAAAAAATTATTTATTTTAAAACCTTTGAATGAAACAATTTTTGATAAAACAAACTCTTATCATAAAACAGGGGTTGAAATAAAAAAAAAAAAGACTATTACTTCCATAATATCAAATTCATTCAAATTTATTTTAAGCCATCTTAATATTATCTTAAACCTTGGTCTGAAGCAATTTTTTATACAATGACATTAGTGTGAGGGATGAAAAATAGTGTTTGAAGGGCAAAAAATGCATTACAACTTATTGACAAATAATAAAAAAAAAGAACTTTTAAGTTTTTAGTGAAAATTTTTTCTGATATAGCCTAAATAAGAGTAGGTATGTTTTATTATTGGAATAAGTTATGCAATTTAATATAGTGTGTTGTTACACTCCAGACCTCCCAGGCTAGCTCAAATATTCGGCCTGGAGTGGACATAGGAAAGTTTTAGGTTTTTAATAATTTATTTATTAATTTTTGTTCTTTATAGTCTTACATTTTTAATGAATTAATGACTTTGTTTGCAAGGATGTGCATAACGTTACAGTCAATTTTGAAGTAAAACTTTTCGCAGCCAGTTGGGTGTGTCGAGGCAATAACTCGTCAGGGCAGGCATAGTGAGAAGTGCAGTGCTCAGGACAGGAGTGGGGTGCTCGATGTTAAAGAAGTGTCAGGAAGGGAGAATAGCAAATAAAGATGATTGCCAGACAACTGTAAGACTGCCATTTTTTGACATGAATTTCCATCGGGAAAATGAAAGTCTTTAATCTCGGGCTGGATGTCGCTTCAGCTGAGGATTCGACACTGCTTAAAACTTCTTAAAACTTGTGAACGATGAAAGCTACAGAGTTGAAGAATATATATCTTAGTAGACTTTGCTTGTGGTGGTCATTACGTATGACTTGCCCGTTTGCAGTGATGATGTAATGAGCGTTGGTGGGGAGCGTCGATTTGAATTCAGTGAGAGCTGTAACTCCGAGAGAAATAGACTGCTTTGCGTGATTTAAACTTTAAGTTGCTTGTGAATGTGCACTGAGTGGTGCTAGTTGAGTTGAATAACTATAAAATCACTAAATTTGGTTTTGGAGCCATTAATCTCAAAATGCCTAAGTGAAAACGGGTAATGTTGGAGAAAAGAAAGAAAACAAGCACAATCGCTCAAGCAGAAGCATTAAAAATGCAGAGAAGGGTCGTATGTATCTGATGAGGCAAAATAAGCTGAGAGAAATGAGCCAGTGGGAGCAAAAGGAACCCCTGAACAAGGTGTGAAATTTGTGCTCGAGCGAGCCTCAGCCGTCCACCTCGTGTGAAGCGACGGGGAATGTAGGAAATTGTTTGATTATGAATGTGGATATGCTGTCTGATGATTCTTATGTTATGGAGTCAGTTGAGCCAGTGATTGTGAACAATTAGGTGTCACAATTTTTGTTATTGCAGTTTTTCTGGCGTGGCCGCTCAACCGTCAAATAAGATGTTTATCGAAATCACTTCAAAAAATAAGGCAACATTAATCTTGTTAAATTATTTTATTTATTTTATATATGTATATAAAATTCACATTCAGCGCAATGGAAATTCATAAAATAAACCCCTGGCAGCTTTAGTCCAAAACACAGCCTACCTAGAATTTTTTCTTCACCATGTTACAATTTAGCGTGAACCTCCATTTTTACTTTATTGTTTTAAGCGAATATTTTAATATATTTTTTTAGTGTATGTAAGTGGATGTCAGCCACACACCATTTTTTTTTGGCACATATTTGTTTTTACAAATTTTTCAAAAAGTTTTATGTAGTTTTGTTGTAAATAGTTTGAATTTAGTTGCTAGAGATTGGCTGTAAGGAAAGGATCAAAACAACCAGTCACTTGCCAAACCACAGACTTCTAAAATCAGAGATATATGTAAACATGAGCAGTAAAAACCTCCAACTCTCGAGTTTCCCATTTTTGGCAAATAAAAATTTTCTTTTTTTGACGTGACGTCTAATAAATCGATGAACGCCGGCTGTACACACGAAAAAGTGTCCCGTAATGCACATTGTCCCATTACGCTGTGTCCCGTTACGCTCATTGTACGCTTGCGCCGCATCTATCTCTCTTCCACTCCATTGGAACAACCATCGATTTGACTTTTTCGAGGTACATTAAACTTGAAACACTCCCATTCGTTTCCTACTTTTCCTATCATCGTCCTATCCTTAACAGAATAACACAGATTGGAAGAAGTTAAATAGCAAACATGTATAAAAGTTATATTTAAAATTTATTTGTGTATGAATTTGATAGGTTTTTGGTGAGTATCTCCGCTGCGGTGTCCCGCAGGGTGCTCGCGACAGCATGGCCGCCCAGCAGATATGTCTCAAGTGGAACAGCTTCCAGTCGAACATCGTGACGAGCTTCGAGAAGCTGTGGGAGGAGGAGGGCCTGGTGGACGTGACGCTGGCGAGTGACGGCCAGTGCATCCAGGCGCACAAGGTCATGCTCTCCGCCTGCAGTCCCTTCTTCAGGAAGGTTTTCCAGGTGAGCGGCCGGGTATTGCAGCTAGTAAGTAAATAATTTTAAAAAATTTGTCAGGGAAATTTTTCTACAAATTAAGTGTGGACGTGTTGTTTGAACGGATGCACCACTGACCGTCGGTGTGGTTTTGTTGGCGCGCCCTGCAGAGCAACCCGTGCCAGCACCCGGTCATCATCCTGCAGGACGTGCACTTCTCGGAGCTGGAGTCGCTGCTCTGCTTCGTGTACAAGGGCGAAGTGAGCATCGACCAGGAGAGCCTCCCGGCCCTGCTGCGGGCCGCCGAGACCCTGCAGATCCGCGGCCTGTCGGGCGCCTCGGAGCAGCTCCGCGGCAAGGTGCTTGCAGTCACACCTGCCTGTCGGCTAGGCTGCAAAATTTTTTTTGATGCCTCATTTTTGTTTATGATGGTACATTAAATACTAATATATGGGTACTGGCCCCTTAGGTTATGTGAAAATTATCTCTGAAAAGTTTTTAGCTTTCAAACGTAGGAATTGTCATCATCCCACCGATAGTAGATCTATTTTGTATTATAAAAAATTGGTTGTCTGTAAAGTCGGTTTACGGACGATAGTTTAACGTGACGTCAAAACAAAACATTGATAAAATGATTGATCCAGAAGAAATTGAAATATAATATTCGGCCTGAGACTGAGCCGTAATAGGTTTTTGCAACCAAACCATTTAGGCATTAAAAATATTATATTCTTTGAGGAAGAAACTTTTTTAAAATTTTTAGTCTTTTGTATAATAAAATCTACCTCTGCATACTTTTATGAATAACATTGAATCGTTTTTATTGAATTATCACTATTTTGTATGGAGTGAAATTAAATCTACAATTTAATTGATAAATTTACTTTTATTTGCATTCATTAATTCAAATATATTTATTACTTTTGTAGTGTCGCGTGCACCGTGTTTATTATTACAAGTACAAAAATGAAAGTATTGCAGCGGCCGGGATTCAATCCGTCAACCTTTGGAACAGCGATGCTAACCGCACGGCCGTGAGGCCATATTGGAAACAATTGTTTCAGATGTTATATATATATTTATAAAAATTTTGTTTTGTGTTGTGGAAGTTTTAAAAATGTTATGTAGTCCGCCATGTTTATTTCTTATAGTAGTAGGCGGGAAATTAATAACCGTATTGATTGTGCTGAAAATCGGTGGACGATCGTTAAATTACATAATATTAATAATTCAAACGACGAAAATATGATTGAAAAGTCAAATCGATGGTTGTTTCAATCAAGTGGAAGAGAGATGCCACGCATGCGTACAATGAGCATAACAGGACACATCCGTAGTGGGACATCCGTAGTGGGACAATGTGCGTTATGGGACACTTTTTCGTGTGTGCAGCCGGCATTCATCGATTTATTAGACGTCACGTCAAAAAAGGTTTGAAAAAATTTTACTAAAAGGTTTTGATAAAGTCTGGAAATTGGTTTACCTGGTGTTTGTAGACACCATGCTTCCCAGTGGGCTGTAACCTGAATGTTTTGTGGGCGGGAAAAAAGGCAGAGGATGCTGTGAGTCGATGGGTTTTCTTGGGCTACTCCCGTTTTTTGCATCATCTATCATCACTAATAACCGTGATGTCTATGAGATGTTAAGGGGCCCTCCTAGTCAGGAGTGTATCTGTGTTAGTGAGGCGAGATGACAAAGTGTGACGCTCCGTGGTGCATATACAGTAGAACCCCTGTCATACACTTTTCAACGGAGGGCACAAAAATGGTGTATGATGCGGGAAAGTGTATGAAAAGGGAATGGCAATAATATTTTTTTTTTTCAATCTAGCATACCAGCACAATGTCAGATTAAACTTAAATACATAATGTGAGTGGCCTTACAAAATGTTATGAAGTCCTTTCTTGGAGGGGGGGGAAAAGTCACCAAGCCTAAATTAGAAATTTAAAAAATTAGGCTATTGCAAATAGAAAATCAGAAATTTTTGCTTGTTTGTTTCATTTTACAAACAACTTTATGCAACAGAATAATTTTCAATAAAATTTTAACTTGAGAAACGTAAATTACAAAACAATCCGTTCGTAAGAAAACAATAACAAACGGGTATATTCAGTTCAAAGATTAATGAATGCACAAAATATGAGATCCGTGCCTTGGTAAAGCACGTGCACCATTTTCATCATTGCTAGTTTGCGCCACTAGTCTCGCTCGGTGCTGGCCATAGATGCTACTAGCGAAGTGCACAGTCTTCCTGATACTATCCATATCTATGGTGTGATAAAGTTATTTTCTTACTTTTGCAAAGGTAAACAATGAACGTTTTTCAAAATAAAAGCATTAAAACGTAGTTTATCAGGAGGAATATAACAAAAAAAAATTGAGAATTTTAGGACTTTTCCGCTTTGTAAAAACGTATGAAACGGGAAATTAACGATTTTATAAGTGTATGTTCCGGGAAAGTAAACCATTGTAAATATAGTACTTTCGGCGGGACCAAAATTAATCGGCGTATGACACGGGAAAATGTATGAAACGGGAACGTATCATCGAGGTTCTACTATAGCGCGTTATTGCCTCTAAGCGCAAGGCTGTGGACTGGTGCATAGTTTTCTCGTCATGCAAAGGGCAACTAAGATATTTGAGCAGTAACAGTAACATTATTTGGTGGAAAAAACGAAGATGAAGCTGTAATGCAACTCTCTTGAGTAGTTTCAAGAATCTGCAGGGCATTTCATGTGCATTTTTGTAAAAACAAACACACGTCATAAAGTCTTCTCTGATAGGCTGGCACCAAACCCTGATAATTTTACTGCCTCCCCTGGGAGCGAACACCTGCCAATTTCCCCATCATATGAATATTTACAGAAAGTGCCAAAATGGCTAGTATAAAACATAAATGTGTAGAAAATTGGCACTGCCATGTTGCAAACGTCTCTCTTGTCCTTCCTTTTACCAACACAATGCACAATGTTCTAGCTAGAACCATAATTATAGCTTCTGAATAAACAGAAACACAAAATATAGGCATAAAAACCACATTTAAAATGAATAAATACTGAAAACGAATGTGGCTGCCCCCTTTTCAAAAGGGGCGGTGGCACATCTCCCACACTCTATGACAGTGTTTCTTCATCACACTGGTGATCTTTAACTGTTTTGAAAATAAAAATTAAAAATTAAAATACCACTATGCCAATTTATTTTTACATTATCATTCAGCGTATGAGAAACAAACTGCTGGTATTTTGCTAAACTGAAGGCAGAAATGTCTAAGGAAAATTGCAGACATCCAACCAAAAACAAATTAACTTCCTGCAAACATAGTTTCTCACGAACTTTAATATACTACCCTCATATTAAAATACTTTTTTGTCACAAGTATTAATCTTGCATGCAAGAATTTCCTTTCAAAAATGACATACCAATTGCTTCTGCTAAATTCCTTAATTACGATACAACTTTCTTTTAAAAATAAAAAAGCATATTCTTTACCAGTGTAATTTATACATACTAAAAATTGCTCTTAGAATCCTGTAAAAATATTTTGGCAAAAGTCTTTTAAACTCAATGTTTTTGAAAATGGCTATTTATTATAACTTGCGCAAAAATCTCTCGCATAGCCGGGGGCAAAAAATTACAAAAATGGTTAACAGCAGTGTTAGGTATGTACTTTTTATTTAAGTTTCAGTGTTTGATTGCGGTAAATTAATATCACAAAATCACTCGTCTTTCTTTTGACATGTGTGGGCGAAACATAACTTCACGAATTCGAATCCTATTGCCGCTGAATTGGGAGAGGGCGGTGGCAATGCTGAGACTTACTTGAATTTTCTGCTGGTGATTACCTCCTGGCATTGGACAAGGCAGCTGAAACTGCAACCTCGACCCAAGTGCTTGTATGCCCGGCCCACAGGCAAGTTCAGGAAGTAGCAGGCTCCACTTCAAACCCACTCGTAACGAAGCACTGACACCATATTTCACCGCAATTGTGCGTGCCATTAATACTCCCGAAACACGTCACAGTCAGTCGCGGTAGCATAATTCCCAGCTACGCCAAATGGCATCACATAATTTGCATGTTATTTTAAAAAAAACACAGTCTTGAACTTATTACAGTACATGCATGCACAATCCTGCGTCGCGGATGCCCGGCAAGCGAAAACATCTTTTCGCCGCGCGCATTGCTTAGCTCGCACACAGATAGACACGTCCGCACTGCCCCGCCCCTCTGCCTCTGCCGCCTAGTGATGAGGATTGACACGTCACTGATCATAGCAGTCAAATGCCAGTTCAACCTATTACCTGACTGAAACATTTAAATAAAAGCACATATTTATAAACACACAGTATAAAATAATTGTTTACAAAAATACCTACAGAATCTAAAAGTTCATAAATACAAAATATAAATTACTATACTTATAATTTAAATCTTACTAGATCATTTGTAACGTTTCGTTATATACAAAATAAACAGTTCAACGGAGATTGTAATTTTTGTTGTTTTTTATTTTTTCAAATAGAATATACCGACGAAGTCAAACACTTCAAAAAGAGGCTGCTCATTCATTCCACATACATATGCCCGTCGAACAGATGCTCGTAGTTCGCGTGATGAGAATTTACCGGAAAAAATATCGTCCTTCAGTAATGTTTTACTGCAAGTATACAAAGATGGTGCGACCTGGAACAGGGCTGCACCCAGCGAAAACGAATCTCGCCCCGAGCCAAAACGCCTACGAAGGTGGCCGTAATTTCTAATTATACCCGAAAACGAAATATATAAAAAATTAGGTTGATTTAATAATAGGCCTGGCTCCGACCACCAACGTGAAATTATCTCTTCGTAAATTACATTATCAGTTAGCGAGAAGCCATCGAACGCGACCTACTCGTCCAGCGTTCGACAGACGACTGGTGATCTCATGAACTCGTCTCCTCCACGCAGGGAGTAGACGTCACATGACCTCACCGACCAATCACACGCACGCTTCATTCACTCTTACAGATACAAGCCAATCACAGAACAAGTTACAATACATGAAAAAACCTTTTACACACAGAACTCTGGGCTTCCCCTGATCAGTCTCTTTTCAATTTCACCTCAAAATCGGGGACTCCCATTCTCGTTCTCTCTCCCACACCGTGAGAGAGCAGTTATCACTCAGTTCCCATACAGGGGGGAATTACCGTCTTTATCTCGGTTGGCGGGGAAGCACTGTTCCTTTCTCACTCCCACTTACAGGCCTCTCATGCCTCTCTTTCTAACCATCACACAAGCCCAGACACAGTCCTGTGATTTATAATTATATTACAACACGTTAATAAAATTTAAGAACAATAATTATAATACAAATTACTTTACAAAATTAAACTTATTGAGAAAAACCTGAAAAAGTAGGCCTAAACAGGTAAAAATCTAGTACAACGGCTCATTTGTGAATAATTACATAAAAATTACTAATGATAGAAAATGTCTAATAAAATAATCAATACCTTCTTAAAAACATAGCAGGTGAAAATAACATATACTAGTATCCATAATTTCTGAATATACTGTTTCCTAACTTATACATCACTCAAAAAACATTTGACTTATTACTGCTTACACATACAAAAGAAGTTTAAAAGAAAATTATTTAAATTGGAGGGCAGGGTTCTGCAATGTTACATAATCCCCCCAACTTTTCAATTAAATTAACACTACATTTAATTGAAAAGTTACAAAAGTGAAAAACTAACTTGTACAAAATAAATACAAAAACATCCTTAGAAATAAACGTATCCAGTCGTTACTACCCTTGTTTATATATAAATTCAAAATGTTGTTACTTAAAAACTGCAACAACCTCAATTCTTTTGTTAAAAAGCCAAAAATTTGAAAACATACCTCTTACTTCAAGGTGTCAACAACTCTTCACAAACGGTTATCTCTCTCTCATCAGTGCAAAATACAAATAACTTTGAAACTGGTCTCTCTATAAGCTTCAAGCAGACACCCCCTGGTCAACGAAGAATCTTCAATACCAACAAAAAACTCTGAACAATTTACTTTTACAACCGTGGAAACTTCGACACCAGCTGTAATAACCTCCATAACTACCTCAACGACGACGAAAAATCTTCAACTCCAGGAATTACGTCTCCACGACCACCTTGACGACGATAAAACTTCTCAACGACGATAAAAACTTCCAACCTCAATGACGACGACAAAATAACCTCAAAACAAATTATCTCCTTTAAAACCCTTTAAAAACCATTGTTACTGTTATTCTCTGCTGCTCATGATAAACTCCTCAAATCCCCTGGAACAACCACTTTAACCCACAAATCCACCAATATCTCCACTCTTCATATCTGCACTAACAAAACTTTGACAACACTATCGCTTCAAAACTGTTGACACAAAATTTTCCTATATCCCATCCAAAAAACAACTTCTAACCTTTTAAGAATCTTACCACTATCATTAACTTCAACCTCTGGATAACACTTATTTCAAAATTAGACCTAGTCTGCTCAATATTGATAACCCATGGACTACAACTTCTACTAAATGCCTCAACTTCCTAACACACAGACTCCTAGTAAACTTACCACAACAAAGACAACTCTAAAAAACATTAAATTAAGTATGCAAAACTTTAAAAACTTTTTTATAACAAACCACAGCAACACCAATCATATTCAAACTTTCTGATTAAAATGTTACACCTCATAACATTTATACCAAATACACACAAACTTAATTCTGCATCAACACACTGCATTTTCATTTGTTTACATTATTCACTTACGTTTCATAGTATCATTAACCATAATATAAAAAATACACAAAAACATCATCACACATAAAAATTATCCACAGTTCCTTTCCTTCCACTTCCTCCTCCATCATTCCTAACTCCTTTCTTCCTAACTCCTGAGCTAGCCGAAAGGTAAGGGGCTCCCAACTAAAACCCTTTTAGCTGCTAGTCAGCTCGGCTAACCTTTTACACAAATTACACACAAAAATACACAAAGTCCTACCAACTTTCTTCTCTTTCCTTCCTAACTCCCGAGCTAGCCGAAAGGTAAGGGGCGCTCAATTACAACCCTTTTAGCTGCTAGTCAGCTCGGCTAACCTATTACACATAACAAATGCACACAGTCCTTCCAACTCTCCTCTCCTTCATTCCTAACTCCCGAGCTAGCCGAAAGGTAAGGGGCGCTCAACTACAACCCTTTTAGCTGCTAGTCAGCTCGGCTAACCTTTTACACAAATTACACACAAAAATACACAAAGTCCTACCAACTTTCTTCTCTTTCCTTCCTAACTCCCGAGCTAGCCGAAAGGTAAGGGGCGCTCAATTACAACCCTTTTAGCTGCTAGTCAGCTCGGCTAACCTTTTACACAAATTACACACAAAAATACACAAAGTCCTACCAACTTTCTTCTCTTTCCTTCCTAACTCCCGAGCTAGCCGAAAGGTAAGGGGCGCTCAATTACAACCCTTTTAGCTGCTATTCAGCTTGGCTAACCTATTACACATAACAAATGCACACAGTCCTTCCAACTCTCCTCTCCTTCATTCCTAACTCCCGAGCTAGCCGAAAGGTAAGGGGCGCTCAACTACAACCCTTTTAGCTGCTAGTCAGCTCGGCTAACCTATTATCAAATTACACACAAAATTATACAAAGTTATACCAAACATTACCCAAAACATAAATATCTGTTAAGCTTGTTACAACAAGAATTTTCACACTGCGTAAGACTACACATAAAAAAAAACATGTAATTGTTTATCCTTATCACTTATCTACATTAATTTACTTATTCTGACCTTAACATTTCACTGGATTTTCCAAGGTTTAAGTAGTGATACATGCCAATTTACACCATTAACCTTATAAACATTATGGCCTACAATAGATTCTATTGCAAAAGGTCCATCGTACAAGTGAAAAAACTTATGAATTTTTTGTTCATACAGTGAAGACAATTTATGGGACGCTATAAGTACTTCGTCCCCTACTTTAAAAACATAAGGTTTAACTCCTTTGTCAAACCTACTTTTCCTTTCCTCTGCCTTAGATAACAGTCTTTTCCCTGCCTGTTTCAATTTGTCCTTTAACCTTACAGTATCACTGTCTGGATAATCGATTAGTTCTTGCAGTTTTGAAGTAGGTAACATTTGTTGCATCAACTCTACTGGTGAAAAACATGTGCTTTCATGCCAAACATTGTTTATAATAGCTTCCACTTCACTCACAATATTAGCCCATTGGTTATGGTTTTCACTGCAATACAATCGAAATAATCTACCTAGTTCCCTCATCACTCTTTCCACTGGATTAGCAGCCGGATGGTACACTGCTGTATGGCCTAGTTCAATACCAAGAATACCAGTTAATGTTTTCCATACCTCTCCCCTAAACTGAGGTCCATTATCTGAAATAATCTTTTGTGGCACACCTATTTCCTTTACATACACATCCAGAATTTTCTCTGTTACCACTTGAGCTGTTGCTCGTTTGATCGGGTACAATTTAACATATTTTGTGAATACATCAAGAACAACAAAAATGTATTTTACTCCACTCCTTCCCCGTGGTAGCGGACCAAACAAATCGACACATACTACCTCTAATGGCTTAGTTGCCAACACATGTTGCATGACTCCTTTGCACTTATTGTTCATTACTTTTGTCTGTGCACATGGTAAACACTGCCTGACTACCTTAGCCACAGTTCGGTACCTGTCTCTAAATATACAAAATCCTTTTATATACTGTACAGTTTTTCTTACACCAAAATGTCCACACTCTGCATGCATAAGTTTACAAATTTCAGAACTTAAATTATTTGGAATACATAAAACCCATTGCGACAATTCATTGTTTACATTTTGAAATAAATAGCCCTCTTTAACCACAAACTTTTCCTTGATAATATCTCTACAATGAGTAGATTCCAATTCTTTAATTACAATTTGTAATCGAGGATCTTCATTAATTTCCTCCTTAAGTTGCCCTGAAAATTCCTTCAGTCCTTCATTAACTTCCTGCATTTGTTTACAAATTTTACGAATCTGAAATTCCTGTGCCTGAGTGGCCTCCATGTCTGCAATTCCCCTTGAAAGTGCATCAGCTACTACCTGCGTTTTCCCTGGAACATGTTGTATGTCTAAAGTGTATTCCTGTAATGCCAAAATCCACCTGGTGATTCTACCATGTAACAATTTACATGAATTTATATGGCACAAAGCCTTGTGATCTGTGAAAACTACCGTTTCCCTGCCATAAATGTAAGTGCGAAATTTAGAACATGAAAATACAATACTCAGCAATTCTTTTTCTGTGGTGCTGTAGTTTATTTCTGCGGTATTGAGTGCCCTGCTTGCAAAACTGATGGGTACCTGCTCCCCCTCCTCATTCACTTGAAACAACATGGCCCCTACAGCCTCGTTTGATGCATCGCAAGCAATGTAGAACTTCTCGTCTAACTTAGGATGATGCAACAATACTTCTTTCTCTAACTCCTGTTTGAGTTTTTCTACTGCTTCCTCTTGTTCAGGTCCCCACTCCCAACTCTGCCCCTTCTGCATGAGCTTTCTCAACGGCCCACAGATTCCACTGAAATTTTGTATATATTTCCTAAAGAAATTGAAAAAGCCAATGAAACATTCTAACTGTTTACGGTTTTTAGGGGAGGGATATTCCCTTACTGCTTTCAGTTTCTCAGGGTCAATATGGATGCCCTCTGCATTAACTACATTACCGAGAAACGTTATCTCGTCCTTCAGAAACTCAAATTTTTGTAAATTTGCTGTCATTCCCCCCTCTTGCAGTTTTCTCAAAACCCTTTCAATAATCTCACAGTGTTCTTCAAATGTAGCGGTGGCAATCATGATGTCATCTACATAAATTGTTACTATATTTAGAATTTCTGGTCCTAAAACTGCTTCGAGCCCCCGAATGAAATGACTGACCGAAACATTTAATCCAAAAGGTAGCCTTTTAAAACAATAGGTTTTTCCTTGATAGGGAAATGCAGTACAAAGCCTAGATTCAAGTGCTAAAGGAATTTGCCAATACGATGCAACCAAATCGATTTTCGAAAAATACGCACAACCCTCAAATTTTTGTAACAATTCATCCATTGGTTTTGGTGCTTCTCTGTCTGGGATTATAATTTGATTGACTTTCCTAGCATCTAAACATAATCTCACCCCCCCATTTTTCTTTTTGACCACTACCATAGGATTCAAATATTCAGAACTACGTCTCTCGATAATGTCTGTATCTATCATATTCTGAATTTCTTGCTCCACAGCAGGTCTCAACTGATATGCTACTGGATATGGTTTTTGAACGAACGGTTGGTGCTCTCTCAAATTTAACTTACATTCATACTTATTATTTAACCCTGGAAAGTTTGCAAAAGCTTTGTTTTCTACATGTAAAATTCCCCTTAATTTTTCCTGTTGTTCTACAGTACCACTATGAAAGGTTATCTGATCTTGTAATGTATTGTTTTTCCAACAAATTACACTTCAATTCTGTTTCTTCAAAATTTTCTCCTCGTATTATCCTTAAATTAAATGATTTTGCCTTTATTTCTGTTCCAAAATCAATTAGGGCTCCTGCCACATGTATCCACTGCATAGAATAGTCTATTATAACATTATTTCGCTGCAGCCAGTCTGCTCCCAAAACAATATCAATACTGAGCCCTTTAACAATTAGGAACACTATCCACATTGCTACCTCTCCAAATTTTATCTCTAGTAGTACCTGTTTTTTGACATTTTTATTCCTAATCCCTGTGGCTCCAATTATGGTTACATTTGAAACTGGAAATACTGCTGCGGATTTTGAAATTTCATTACCTAAAGACGTAAAAAATTCTTCTGACATGGCAGTCACCTCACTACCTGAATCAACTAACATATTGGCTTCCTTACTGGCACAGACAATTTTACCTTTAATGTATGGGCATATACCTATTTTACCTTGAACAATGTTGGTAGGCCCTTCTGCTTCTTTTAATAGCTCTTCCAGCTCGTGTGAGATTATTCCAGACTCATTTGTTTGTATTGTATGACATTTTGATTTGACCCCTAAGTCACACTCCTGGGAGGGATTTGGGGCTCGATCCTTCCCGCTTAACTGTTTAAATTACTGTTTTCCTGCCTCCTCGGTCCATTTCCATGTCTGTCTTGCCTGTCCTCACCTTGCCTTTGCTCCTGCAGACGTGGCTCTGGTCTCCACCTGGGCAGTTGATGGTTCCCCCGCCTTTCCTGTATTTGCAGTGGTCTTACCTCCTGCTGTTGACCCTCAGGATGGTGACCTCTATTTCTGGGTGGTCCTCGCTGGTCCCGATTGTCTGGATCTCTGCCCCTCAGTCCTTCCTCTCTTTCATTCCTCCTGTCCAACGTCTCCAGCAAATCGATGACCTCGTCCACAGTTCTTGCCCTGGCCCCTAGAATGCAGTTCTGTACTTGCTGGAAAAAATGATGAACAATATGGGAGATAAAACGTTCTTCGGTGATAGGGTTGTTCAAAAATTTCGATTGTAAGTACAGCCTTCGTACATATGGAGCCATGTGACCATCCCTATGCCGGTATTTCCCTGTAAACAAGTACTGCAAGAAGTCATCTTGGACATAAATTCCCCAATACTTGTCTAAAAAGGCTGTTTTAACTTCTTCAAAAGTTCTCCACTCACTTTCCTTATGCATTGCCCATTGCAATGCTGCCCCATCCAATTTTGATACAAACAGTTCTACTTGCTGTTCATCTGAACCCTTTAAATATCCAAAAACCTTTTCACACTTTGTGATGAACTGTATTGGGGTTGCCCCTCGGTCATCCCCGTAGAATTTTGGTACACTTTTTTCAAAAAGGTTAACTTCATCCACAGTAAGCACTGTACTCCTAATCCCTCCATTAGAATCTCCCCTAATTTTTCCCAATTTTTCTTCTATTTTTTTCAAACACTCCTGTCCAACCTCATCTCGAAACTTTTCAAATTGGTTACCAATTCTCCTATTTTCCATCAAAACCTTTTCAACATTAACCTCAAAATTGCTTTTGACTTCCTCAATCTCCCTCTCATTTAATAAAATACCTCTGGCATTCTCATTTGCTTTACCATGCACCTCAACGAGCTCATTGTGGTCCCTATCCATGCTAATTTGAATTTGACTGAAATTTTCCTGTAATGCAGATATTTTCCCCCTATTTTCCTGAATCTCGTTTCCCTGAATTGAAATATTTTCCTTCAAAATGCTCATTTCTTCAACACATGTTCCCATTCCGGCTTGCATTTTGGTAATATTATTTGCACATTCATCTACTTTGTTTGTACATGTGGCGACCTGTTCATTAATTTCAATTTTAAAGTCGTTCATTTGGTTTTCAACCCTATCAATTTCTTGTCGCAACTGTGAAGCTATTTCGCTCCTAACCTTCGCAATCTCTTGTGAATTTACCTCAATTTTGTGAATTGCCTGATCTATTTTGTTGTTGGTTTCATTCTGTCCCTGTTCAATTTTGCTAGTAAGATCCTGTTTTAATTCCTGTTTTAACTCCTGTTGTCCCTGTCTCATTTCCTGTTTTAACTCCTGTTGACATGTAAAACCCTGTTCAATTTTTTGTGTCATTCCTTGCATCATTTCCTTTAATTTCTGTAGCATATCTGACCCCCCCATAACCTCAACTGGGCTGCTAATTGTGTGAGATTCCATATCCTGACCTAGTTCGGCAGGATGTTCCATGTTTACAGGTTTTTCCTGTCGACATGAAAAATCTTGCTCTATTAAACTTGTTTCCAAATTTGGATTTGACTGTTCGGAATTTTCTACATTTTCCTGAAAACCCATGAAATCTGATTCGCTGCTGTTGGTACTAGCGTTATCCATGTTGACATACACAAATTACAAAATTTTACACAAATACAAATTAAATTCTCTAAACCAATACAAATAATACAGTTTTCTTAAATTTTCCACTTGCTATCATCGGCGATTCATCCCACGTTGTCCCGCGAAGTGACGATCTCGAAGTCCCGCGATGCGACAGGCCTGAAGTCCCACGGTGCCTTGGGTCGCTCTGTCCCTCGAAGTACCGTTTTCCGACGTTTCTCCGGAACACTTCACTCGCTGAAGCAGCTCGTACTCTCTCGTCACGAAGAAAAACCGCCTTCACCGCTCAGCTGCGCCGATAGTTCTGGAAACACTTTGCCGTTTTCTTCTAAACTGCTCACTATTTATCGTAGATTGTTGTTATTTGAGGTTATCGTAGTCGCAAACTTGTTTTGAGAATGTTTATATTTTTTATTTACTGCCGAGAATGTCCGTCTTAACCTCAGGGTCGTGTCCAAATTCAAGCCCCACGTTGGGCGCCAATTGTAACGTTTCGTTATATACAAAATAAACAGTTCAACGCAGATTGTAATTTTTGTTGTTTTTTATTTTTTCAAATAGAATATACAGACGAAGTCAAACACTTCAAAAAGAGGCTGCTCATTCATTCCACATACATATGCCCGTCGAACAGATGCTCGTAGTTCGCGTGATGAGAATTTACCGGAAAAAATATCGTCCTTCAGTAATGTTTTACTGCAAGTATACGAAGATGGTGCGACCTGGAACAGGGCCGCACCCAGCGAAAACGAATCTCGCCCCGAGCCAAAACGCCTACGAAGGTGGCCGTAATTTCTAATTATACCCGAAAACGAAATATATAAAAAATTAGGTTGATTTAATAATAGGTCTGGCTCCGACCACCAACGTGAAATTATCTCTTCGTAAATTACATTATCAGTTAGTGAGAAGCCATCGAACGCGACCTACTCGTCCAGCGTTCGACAGACGACTGGTGATCTCATGAACTCGTCTCCTCCACGCAGGGAGTAGACGTCACATGACCTCACCGACCAATCACACGCACGCTTCATTCACTCTTACAGATACAAGCCAATCACAGAACAAGTTACAATACATGAAAAAACCTTTTACACACAGAACTCTGGGCTTCCCCTGATCAGTCTCTTTTCAATTTCACCTCAAAATCGGGGACTCCCATTCTCGTTCTCTCTCCCACACCGTGAGAGAGCAGTTATCACTCAGTTCCCATACAGGGGGGAATTACCGTCTTTATCTCGGTTGGCGGGGAAGCACTGTTCCTTTCTCACTCCCACTTACAGGCCTCTCATGCCTCTCTTTCTAACCATCACACAAGCCCAGACACAGTCCTGTGATTTATAATTATATTACAACACGTTAATAAAATTTAAGAACAATAATTATAATACAAATTACTTTACAAAATTAAACTTATTGAGAAAAACCTGAAAAAGTAGGCCTAAACAGGTAAAAATCTAGTACAACGGCTCATTTGTGAATAATTACATAAAAATTACTAATGATAGAAAATGTCTAATAAAATAATCAATACCTTCTTAAAAACATAGCAGGTGAAAATAACATATACTAGTATCCATAATTTCTGAATATACTGTTTCCTAACTTATACATCACTCAAAAAACATTTGACTTATTACTGCTTACACATACAAAAGAAGTTTAAAAGAAAATTATTTATATTGGAGGGCAGGGTTCTGCGTTGTTACACATTCCAGAAAGTCTCTTATCAGTCTTAACAACTTATACACAAATTACCAAGGTTAAAGTAACTGCCAAAATGTAAAAAAAATTAAATTAAAGAAATACAAAACTATAAATATAATATTATGTGAAATACAAAAAAAAATATATTAATTACAACCAAAATATTAAAAGAGCTTGAAAAGAAAAATTAGAGGATGAACTAGTGGGCAATAGGTCACAAGGTAATTACACTAATATGTAGTTCCCTAGCAAATAAAGTGTAAACCAGTAGAAATATAGTTAAATGGCTTTTTTTTAAAATAAAATAAAATTCAAAATTATTTACAAGAATATTAATGTTTAAAAATATTAATACAGACCTAGGTCATCATAACCTTGAACCTACATAATCAACTGATATACTGCCTTACTGTAAAATATCATGTCCTAAGAATAGTCTGCAAAGTTGGGGACGGCATGGGGTTTTTCAATGACACAGTCCTGTATCTCAGAGTGAAGCTGAAACACATGAGCTAGTATTTAGTTTTAAATGTCCTGCCTGCCACTCATGTGTTGCCATTTGGTTTGTCACATAGTCATACTTTTTTGCTGTTGTCTTTAATGTCTTGCATAATTTAAAAGTTTTTTTTATAATGTTTCAATACACTTTAGTGTGTTGCTCTGCCTGTCAGTAAAGTCTTGTGCTGAGTTACCATATTTACTCATATCTAAGGCACTATCAATTCTTAGACATCTATATTTTAATGTCCTAGTTTCTCTTAAATGAAAAGTTTACCTACATCTTGTAAGACACATTTCAATCTAAGTAACATATTTGTTTTAAACATGAATGGTAATACTGGTGAATTAGTTGTTGTAAATTGTTTATTTTACTACATAGTACTGCAGAAATTTTGAGAATTAGTTGCATTTATTTGCCTGTTACAACCTTTAACTCAGGAGAGGTTTTCCTTCGACATATAAAGTGCTTGATGTGTTTCTGAAATAAACAGGTGCCTTTCTTGCCAAGTGGTGAGCCAGTGATTATTATTATGTATGTATATTTATCTAAACAAGAAAGTTAACTATCTTCATTTGTATCTTGTGTCAAATCCTAAATAAAACACATGCTCGATTTAGACTTTTCTGCAAATCCCAAAAAACGGAATAAATAGAGTGGTCTTAGAATTGAAAAAAAAAATTGTAAATAACTAAAAAAACTAAGTAAGTAAACTTATCTTAGGTACAAGTAAATTGGTGATTATATAACACCATTGATTGTAAGACCAATCCCATTTTCTGAGCTGGAAGAGTCACAAGAAAAGGCACATCTTATAAGGAAGTAAATAGTTGTTTGGCAGAGCTGTCAGATGCCAGTAATTAAATAAATAGGGTAGTATTGAAACTAGTCCTAGGATGGACCAAGTAGTCACCGCATTGTTGTGTGTGCGGTGCTGCAGGCGGGCTCCCCCCAGAAGCTGCCGAGCGAGGTGCTCTCGGACGACTCCCTGTCGCACCCGCCTGTCAAGCGACAGAGGAGCGCCCGGCCCTCCCTCTCCCCGCCGCCGCTGGCCCTCACCCCCGCCCCCCGGCCGCGCCTCCCCTCCCCCTCGTCGTCGGTGGAGGTGTGCGAGCGGCGGGGCGGGGCGGGCAGCGAGCCCCCGGGCCCGGGCGACGCCCACTCGGACAGCCCGTCCCCGCTCGAGTGCTCCCTGGACGACAGCCAGGACGACTCCACGCTCAACCTCGCCCTCAGCCACGCCAAGATGGCCGATGAGGACACTGGACAGTGCAAAGGTACGTCCGCCGTCTGCCCATTCAGCCCCACAGTGTGTTATACCCACTTGATTTAAACCATGGTTTAAACCGGGGGTTAAACCATTGTGGTTTGAATAACCAACCATGTTACGTACTGAAAAAATTTTTCAGGAAAACTTGCAACAGGTTGTGCATGACAAACACGAAATAAAACAAATTTGAATGTAGCTGGCCAGCCACAGGCAAGCACATGAGAGAGATGGCGCAGTGGTAATACACTGACCTTGCAATCTGGTGGACCTGGGTTCAAATTTCAATCCAGTTATTCTAAATTGCATTTTCCATGGTTCCCTTAAATAACTTAAGATAAATACTAGATTGGTCGATTATTTCCACAACGTTTGGGAATTGTGTGATTGTGTGTTACTATCTCTAATGACATTGTTTTTTGACAAGAAATAAAAGTTCAAATTAAAAAAAAAAATCTGCGCTTCACATCCTTTTATCTTGTCTCGCCTGCATCTACCTTTCACACTCATGCCAGTTAGAAACCTGTAGTGTAGATATTGGCAGCACTGCCGAAGAGGTTTTGAGCACAGGCTGTATTGGTGACCTTGCACATATTTGGCTGATTCAACTTTAAACATGGATAAACTGGGTTGAAAGAATATGGGGGGGGGGGGGGTTTAGCACATATTTGCCATCATTGTAATGGATTGCCTAACCCCTACACATTTTTTCATCCTGCATTAACTAATTTTTCTACTTTGGGTGTTTAAAAGTCACGCAAGTCTCTAAGAAGTTGACACAGACTATCTTCAACACTCACGGTAGCTCAGGGTTCGTTAAAGCGTAGAGACTGTACAGATGGGACCACTGGGATGTCTCTGCAACTAGCAGGATGGCAAGGCTAGAGGAAGGAAACTACACATGGACCAATCTCAGGAACCTTAGATGACATCTGCTGCTGATTCTTCAGGAAGCCTAAAATATTAGTGTTGGGTACTGCCTCACCGACGCTGTTGTGAGTGCGGCAGTACGACAGGACAGGGCAGGCTTCTCCTCAGGGTCTTGAAAACCATACGAAGACGCTTCGACCGACGCGGAAGTTCACACAGCCTATCGTAGTTATTCACTAGTTCTGGGACAAGAATAGGCAGAAATCCTGACTGCACTGTGGTTGTATCTGAACAACTAATGTTGCAGTGGATGCGTTTTCTTAACTCCTGTGAAGGTCCCAAAGGACTCGGGACTGCCCCAGGCGCAGAAATCGTATTCATTGATGCAATGCTCGAACGAGAAATTCTAACTATTGTAAAATTATAATTTGAAATGGCTGATCAATCAAGGAGAAGCAATGCTAAGAAAAGAGTTGTTAGAAGGAACTATTACTGCTGGGAAGTTCTATAGATGACAAAAATTAACAGTAAAATGTGTTTTATACTGTAATGACTAAGGAAAAGATTACATGGTGAATTGCTATAAAACTGAAATAACACCGAAACCATGTCAGAACATCACACTACACCAAATCTCAAGTTAATTCACCATTTAGCATCAAATTTAAACTAAAAACCAGAAATCAATCAGCAATTTGACAAAACTTAAACCACACCACTAAATCGTTATCTTTTACTATTGTAAGTTCATTAAATGTAATTATTTATCATGACTTTGTAAAAAAAATGTATAAACTAATTAATATGCTGTTTGATCTTGCATCTCTTATTATTTATATACAGTAAGTCCTCTATTTACGTCGTACAATTTATGTCGTTTCGGATTAACGTCGCTAATGTTTGAGTACTCATGTTTCAATTTAAGTTGTCGCCGATTCACAATAACGTCGTTTACAATGACTGTAAATCTTTATTTTAACCAAAACACCGTATATAATTCGTTTATAATTCTTTGTTTCCTTCGGTAGTTAATTTATGCTATGTAGCGTAAGCTACACGTTCACCGCCTTATCTTATCATACATCATGAGGGACGCTTCCTGCTCTTACTTACAGTATGTACTATATATCTGTTTTTATATTTCAATCAATAAAGGTAATAAAGCAGCTGGTTAAATAACCATTCTATAAAGCTGAGAAGTACTAGTTGGACTTGTTTCCCACGCTGTCGGTTGTCATTTGCTGATAAAATTGCCCGTTGTCACGTCTGTATGCCAGCGCTTCCGGCCGACCTTGGGCCGTGGCCGGCCGGTGGCATGAAACATGGCTCATTTTGCGTCGTTTCTATTTACGTCGCGGTTTTCAGGAACGTAACCCCGACGTAAACCGAGGACTTACTTTACAGTCAAACCTCTCTGAAACGACCCATCACAGTTCCCAGGAATATGGTCTTAATAGAGGGGGGGTCGTAATAGATGTTTTCCGAAATTTTCAGTTCATTTCAACCCCCCCCTCTTTCCCAAACCACTACTTGCTAACCAGCCGTACAATGGCAGGATGCTGTCACTCACAATGCTAGACGGCTTTGCTTTAAACCCACTTCAACCTTCATGACAAGTCCATCGCTCTACAGGCCACCTTTATAGAAAATATGTGTTAGTTTACATGTACGTTTTCTGCTTTCCGTAGTTAAATACACTAGAACCCCGATGTCACGAACCCCGGATTTAACGAAGCAGTGATTTTACGAATACATTCTCGGGAACCGTCAAAAAATGTGACATTTTGACCGAAATGTGAAAATCAGAAGGAAAAAAAAAAAAAAAAAAAAAAACGAAATGAAAGATCATTAAAATCTGTTAATTTTAACACACAGCGTATTTTTGTGTCGGCTTTAATACTTCCAATAATGTTCATGTAAGAATAACAGAAAAATAATGGGACATTTTCTTTAAAAAATATGGCAGCAGTAGGTTCTGCAACGCAAGTGGGCGCACACGAAGCTCGCCCGGCTGGCTGGTGGCAGCGGCTTCATGACACATAAGCTCACCCCTCCCTCCCCTCTCGTTAACATTCTTCAAGGCTAGCTCATCCCTCCCAGACACACAAACCATCTAGTGTCCTCCCTTATAACACCCCAACTTCGCTCCTTTTTGAAAAACCTTCAGTGAGATAGTGAGTTATGAATGGTGTACTAAAGGGTGAGGGAGGGGTCAAAATATGCCACTTTTCACACCAAGTTCGAGTTCAGTCATCTCTGGCAAGGAATTTACAAGCTTTCAAAATTAAAAATAAATCTATTTTAATAGCAAGGGTCCTATGAAAAGGAATATACCGAATAAAATCAAGCTGCTGTCACCAAAGCATAAAACGGCCCAATGCGTGGTCGCTTCGTTATTGCTCGCGTGAGAGGTGAGACGTGGATTGTTAGAAGAAAGATAAATGTGAGCGAGACAGACGGCAGCCAGTGTGTTTCCTGCGTGGGCAATAAGTGGCGTAACCTTTTTTTTATGCTGGGTGAAGCGACCTTTTTCTATCAACCCACGGGAAAAGATAATTGCTTGAGCTGTCAAAATAAACATCGCTGCGACAGTTAAAACAAGTTGAGGTGGGCGTGCATCCAGTCGGTCGCTGTGTATTGTCAACCGATAGTAATCAAAATCAAGAGAAATCCAGCAGGTAGCTTTCTTTGCCTTAACTGCGTATCACACTAGACACTCGCAAAAAGCTAAACGTAAACACGTTGCCACAAAAACCTTTATCTGCACCCTGCCGGCAAAGGGACGTGGAATGGGGGTTGTCAAGCGCTGACAGCGGTGGACAGGAAGTGGTATCTATTTTTAGATATGCGCTGCCTACGGCAGTACAGTACTCGGCAAGAGAAACGCAGTAACACACTACTCATCACAAGAAACTTATTTTCTGTCCGATTTTCTTCGGATTTTCGGCAATTATTCACAGTTCCTCGAAATCGGGTTGTAATAGAGAGGTGGTCGCAATAAATGGGGTCGCAACAAAAAGGTTTTACTGTATTTTACATTAATTACATTGGCTCATTTTTCAAACACTCAAAAGTATGCAGATTTTTTTTTTCTGTGTGGTTCTTTTGTAGACATGCTTATTAGCCTATAATTTATTTTACTATATAAGTCTGCCAAAATGAGACTATTTTGATAAAATAAGCATTAAAATATATTTTAGTTTCATATTTGTTAAATAATACACCATTTTTATGAATAAACACAATGTATAAAAATTAAAACAATAATACAGTAATCTCCTGTTTTAAAAACAAAATTGACCTAAAAATTAAATGATAAAAGGTTGTCCCTAGTAAGACTGAAAATAATATCTGATGAGAAAAATATATAAAAATGATGACAGTTTCACTAAAAAAAACTCTGGAAATATCTGGAATATAACACTATTCTGCTGGGTTGCTTACACATGTGCTATGAAGATTGCAGATTTTCATGAAATAAAATAAGATAAATAATTTATGATGACAATGATACATAACATCTTGTTAATATGTATTAATATTAAATATTTACAACGAAACAAAGCCCCAAATTTTTGTGGTTATTGCACCATTTTTGGTATTCCTAGTTATACAATTATAAGCTATAAGTATTTTTTATGTACTGATGCTTCCGTTGCTTGCAATATTTCTTACCGCTACGTTGTGAACCTATTGCAGAACTACTTATTTTCCTTTTTTCTGCGTATAATTCTCAATCACATACCAAAATACAGGGTTTGTTCGGAAAGTAATAGGACTGAGTCAATTTAAAAAAAATTATTGAGCCAATCGTTACAATTCTTTAAAAACTTTCAAAGTAGCCTCCTCCTGCGTCCATGCAGCGCTGCCACTGCGCAAGCATTGAAGGCGTAACGGAAGGCATTCTCCGGAATAGCCTTGAGAGCCGCGGCGTAAGCTGCTTGGATCCCCTCTCGTCGCAAAATGCTCGCCTTTCATCGGCCTTTTCAAGCAAGGAAACAAAAAGAAGTCCGGGGGGGGCACATCTGGGCTGTAGGCCGGCTGCGGAAGCGTTGGGATGCCGGCCTTGGTCAGGTAGCTGTTCACAAGAAAGGCGGTGTGAGCCGGGGCATTGTGGTGCAACTTCCAGTCGGCTGCGATGTCTTGTCGGACCCAATTTACCCTTCGTTTGAGTCTCTTGAGCACTTCCACGTAAAACTTGGCGTAGATGGTTTGTCCAGGGGGAACAAATTCATGGTGGACGATGCCTTTGATGTCAAAAAAGACAATGAGAATCGTTTTCACTTTGGATTTGCTCATTCTTCCCTTTTTTGGGCGAGGAGACGCCGGCGTGTGCCACTCGGAAGATTGCCTCTTTGTCTCGGGATCATACTCAAAGATCCATGACTCGTCACCTGTGATTACGTTATTCAAAAATTGGGGGTCACTTTCACACATGTTCAAATTTTCTTGGCACACTTCCACTCGCCGCAATTTCTGGTCGTCAGTGAGCACTTTTGGCACCATCTTCGTGCACACCTTGCGCATGTTCAAATGCTCCGTCACAATGTCATGAACCACAGATTTTGGTAAATTTAACATCTCGGCAATTAAACGAATACTCAGTGGACGGTTTGAGTTCAAAACTTTGTGCACACGAGTCACATTGTCGGGGTTTGTCGAAGTCGAAGGTCTTCCAGCACGGTCTTCATCGGCGACCTCTTCCCGGCCCTCCGAAAAGGCCTTGTGCCACCGAAACACACCACTTCTTGCTAAAGCATCATCTGGGTAAGCTTGCTTGATCATATCAAACGTCTCTGTCGCAGATTTACCGAGTTTCACATAGAATTTAATCACGTACCTCTGCTCTAATGAACACTGCATTTTCGGCTTGCACCACTCACAGAAACACGTCGCGCGAAAAAGCCTGTCCTGACTCTCCAGCTGCTCGGAGACAACTGACCAGCCGCTCGTTTGTTAGCTAGGAACCCCCTCTACCGAATCCAGTCGGTGCGCACACGCTCCGAAGTACAGTCGCGGCGGAAGAAAATCAGTCCTATTACTTTCCGGACAAACCCTGTAATCCCATAAGATTGCAGAGAAAGGGCAGGTAGAGGTGTTTATAGCTAATATACTAAGAAGACCATATGTCATACGTGATACGAAGCAGTGGTGTTGTCAGCTTATGCTACTTATTTTTGTGAACACGAATTGCTCTAATTATTAATGTTTCATTTTCTTGAGAATTAATGAATAATATACTAGTTAAAATGTAAATTTTTGCAGAAGCATTTGTGTTTTAAAAATATTTATTCTATTCATTTCTTTTAAACTATATATTTAGCTACTAAATGAATAATCAGCACATAAACATACATGATCTGGAGTAATATTGAGTCAGTTTGTATGTTTATGCAGGGCTGTCATAGTTTAAAGGTAAGCCTGCACTACCACTCATGATAGGGTTACTTGAAAGTCTAGGACTTTTTAAAATCTTTTGACTTGACAACGTCTAATAAATCAATGAACGCCGGCTGCACGCACGAAAAAGTGTCCCGTTTGGCCGTGTCCCGTTATGCTCATTGTACGCTTGCGCTGCATCTATCTCTCTTCCACTCGATTGGAACAACCATTGATTTGACTTTTTCGAGGCACATTAAACTTTAAACACTCCCATTCGTGGCCTTCTTTTCCTATCATCGTCCTATCCTTAACAGAATAACACAGATTCGAAGAAGTTAAATAGTAAACATGTATAAAAGTTATAGTTCAAATAATCTGTTCGTTAAAGTAATAAACATATTTTTATTACTTAGTGCAAATAAAAGTAAATTGTAAATTTATCAATTAAATTGTAGATTTAATTTCACTCCTTCTTTGTATCCATACAAAATAGTGATAATTCAATAAAAATGATTCAATTTTATTCATAAAAGTATGCAATCATTTCATCAATGTTTTGTTATGACGTCAAGTTAAACTATCGTCCGTAAACCGACTTTACAGACAACCAATTTTTTTATCTTTGCATGGCAGCACAATACAGCAGAAGACGTGGCAGTGGTGACTTACCGTACACGCGACAGGCGAGTCAACGTATATGATATATCCACTACGTAATTTGAAGTCGCATGGGTTCTTAACTTAAATGCTGATGTCCTTCCTGTGGTCGCTAGCCGCCAGACGAGCGTAATCGAGTGGGTGTTAAGCAGGCGTGCCCTCACGTGGCACGGCTTTGAAGTCTCTTCCTAGATCTTGGCACCCACTTCTCCCACTCCTTTGTCACGGATATGTAAAGCTGTGGGGACTGGGTTATGGACTTGCTACGCTAATATTGATATGCTTATTGCTAACATTTGAATTACGTATACAACATTGTTTTTCTTGCAAGAAGAAACAGAAAATTAATAACTAACATTTACATAATGCTTATTTTGGTTATGTAGGTAGGTCCAACATTTTTCTTGCATGACAATTTCCTGTTAAAGCAAAAGCCCCTGTCATTTTCGTGCTTGAGAAGGTAGATACACCACTTACATCATGTGGAAATTGTAATGTTTGGGTTTGGATTTGGGTCAAATTTGACCCAGATTCAATAATTCCTTTTTCTCCTGGGAACTTTAAAGTGTCGAAGAGTAGAAGGTCAACTGTATTCATCATCGAAATATACTATTTTTGTGAAAAGTATTTTAACACTTTCAACCGATTGACTAATTGCTTTACTCTTATCAGCAGCAACTTTCTTTTATCTTAAATATTTGTTGCTATTTGCTTACATTGCATACAATCATAGACAGTTCTCAGAAGTGTTTTGTAATTTAAGACTGAAAAGAACAAATTTCAGAAATTAAAATAAAAAAATAAAAGTAACTCTTCAATGCGATATTAGGTGCAATATAGACAAAAATTGTAGGAAATTGAATAAATGTTGACTTTTTGTACTGTTACCAGTAGGGGAAACGGGCTCGTAAATATAGCCCAGTTAATTTTTATACAGTTTCATTTACCACTAATATTTACATTACTAATTAAATCACCATATTTAATGTCTGTTCACAAATCACTCGCACTTAAAAATGTCTGTTCATTAATCACTAAATATCTGTCCAGTCTACAGTTCACACTCCTCACTGTAGCTAGGCTTAGCAGTGAATTTCTCCTTACCGCACGCCTGTTCGCACAGTCTCACACCACTCGGTCGCACTCGCATGATCCTGTTGCTCCGCGTCGTGCCACTCGCAAAGTGTGGTCTCTCATCCTTCTCACTGAACCCACACTTCACTCCACTCGCCTGTAGGAACTCTTGGAATTGTTGTGGAGGCTGGCGTTGCCGCTTTTATACCCTTGGCAGTCTTTCTGGAACCAACTGGAGTGGTTGTGACGTGTAGCGTCATCCCGGGTCGACCCGATGCTCGAAGCATCCGGAATAGCATTGCGTCATTCTCGCCTCTCCACGCAGAATTCCGAGGCTGCCAGGGGATAGATAATAGCTCTGAGGAAGGAGGGCGCAGGGGTAGGGGGTTTGGCGAGACCGGTCCACTGTAATCCCCGAAAGCATGCATACATGACGTCAGTGGCCGTGTGGGCCCACCAGGCACCTGTAGCGCATTGTGCCCTTACCTGCAGCGTTGGTACCACCACGATAATTTGTAATAATGATAGTTGCAGTGTTTACTAACACCATGAGGGAAATCAAATTGTTGACTAGTTGAATGTATCAATGTGTGCTATTTTCCCTGTGCATAACATTCATAGCAACTCATGTACCTATACATATTTTGTTGAATCTTGGTCATTGTTTATAAAGAAAGCTGTAATTTTGTATTTAATCACAAAATAATTTGCTTTAAGTTTTTTTTGTATGTGATGTGTAGTTTTAGAATTACTAGTTAAAGGTTTCTATTCCTGATAAAAGTTTTGTTTCTGGAAAATGGCGGAAAGCAGTCTCGAATGATCAAGTTCACCTCCTTTACATTTGTTAACTTTATTCCGTGTAGGTAATTGTGTAGTTTGGGCCTTGTAATTGTTCGTTGCATAAACAAATTTCTGTTGATTTTTGTATTCAGTTTGTACAGATAATCAATTAAAATAATAATTTTTTAGTGTGAAAAAGTTTTCAAGTAAAACTGTTTGTGAATGCCTTCCATAAACACATGTTTTTTGTGATCGCTATATGCCTTGATGGGTCTAAGAGGAGTGTGACAGAATCCTGTGCTTTGCTGTTTTTGGAAGGCAACAGACAAGTAAAAATTGAGCCAATCACAGCTTGTCTTTTATGACACTTCTTCTCTGTTGTCAGATTGTCTTGTAAAACCTTCCAAGATTTCAATTTTGCCACAAAGCTGTTTAATGCTCTTAACCATATAGTGTGGTATAACCTAAGGTGTCACAAATTATTGTTTAATACACAAAAATTCTAATTTTTGTGGTGGTTACATCATCCTTAATTTTCACAATAAATTAAACACTATAAATTTTTTTGTGTGTTGTAGATTTAGGTATTAGCAAAACATTACTCAAGATTATAATCCTGAATTTTAAGATGACTGAACAATGCAAGTAAATTTTTCTACTTTTACTGGACATTATTCTAAATTATGAATTAAAATTTCAGTATGATTCTGTAGAAACAGTTTATTACGAAGGATTCAATACATATATTTTGTTCAAGCTAAAATTATTTTACCCAAGACATGTCATTTCAAGTTGGACTCAGGTTCTGCAGTGCTGAGGTAGTATATTTGGTTGCTTAACTTAACATTATTTCTTCTTTTCGAATCATTGATGGTCTAATAGAGAAAAAATGTAGATGCATAAAAATTTTTCAACACTGGTTTTGAGCCAAATGAATGGATTTTGGTTTTATATCTTTAATTTTCTGACCTGCAGATTTTACTCCATGATATAAGTAATATCAAGTATATAATATAAACATTTAAAAAAAATCACTCCTGTTTTTAAAATGAGTAGCCAACTGAACAGTTGTTACCATTATTTCTCCATTTTATCGTTAGTTTGGTTTTAGGCTTTTATTTGGGACCACATCATCATGAATTCTGTTCGGACATGTTGCTTTGTGCCATTTAAAATGATTAAATGTGTTAAAAAATTCAATTATGTCACAAATAATTTGCATCTCTGTTCTCTCACTAAATTAATTTTGTAACTATTCAATGAAAATGTACTTCAATACCAAATTTACAAATTGTGAGCCTATATTTTTCAAGATTAATTATGCAGCTTGTATGTTATTTCTGATAGCTTCTGTTTTGGTTTATGGTTTTTATTGTAACAATTTTTTATATAATTTGTTTGTATTTTGTTTTGAAAATTCTGTATTATATTTGTGTAATTTTTTTTTTCTCTTTTGTGTAAATTATTGGTGCTGTTCTGTTTTGTTTCTTTATTGCAACCATGCCTGCTTGGCAAGACCTCTGAGTTTTTTGCAAAATATTTTGTAAATAAAAAAATATATTTATAAATTTTACAACTATGCTTAACTGGAATTTGAGTTGCTAAGATGTAACCACTGCAATTACTTTTGGAATTTTTTTTTAGCAGCGTTCAAGTATTTGAATAATTTATTCTATTTTGATCAGATATTGTTAAGACAGACACTCGGAAATTATTTCCATGACAAATTACTTAGCAGAAAAGAAATACAAAATAACTAACAAACACACAGGTCATCAAATTAACTTACCCTATGCCAATTCAGCCTGTCGCCGCCAGATGTCGGACACCAATATTGACGAGGAGTTTAGTATAAAAAAGATAAATGGAACAGACAAAATGTGAGGGCTGGAATACAAATACCATTTAGAAACTGTATACATTGGTATTGTGTCATAAAGTTCTTGTAATTGTGTTTTGAATCATTTTTTAATTTATTATTATTATTTACTCTACTTGGAAAACTTGATAATACTCTGCAAGATTGCAGTGTAAAGATATATCGCAGAAGTGGACAACTTACACTTTTAGTTTGAGTTGTGGGAAACTTCAAATAATAATATTCCTGTGTACTTCACTGGGAAAACTGAGGATGTCAGTCAGCCTTAACCTCGTAGTGAAGTGGCATATACTCACATTCCAGCTTACCTGGATCTGGGCTGTAGCCAGGATTTATCATTTTTTTATGAGAAAGTATTCTTTAAAGTTGAATTTTAAATTCTCAGGGAATAGTAGACTTTCAGAACTCCAACATTTACATATATAAATTTAAGTAAAAATTTTGTTTCAGATAAGAAAACTGGACATTTAATATTTTAGTTTTTAATTGTTTTCAGTATTTTATTCGTAAGTCAATTGTTTGATGATTTCATTAAATAAGTGAAAACTACATAGAAATAAATACATGAAACACACATGCCAAGTTTTTATGAAAGACATGCTTACAGTAACGTGTGTACAAACTGGCTTATTATATAGACTATATAGGCTATAATGGGGAGGAAATGCCACTAAGGATTACAATCGATAATCTTTCCAAAAAATCTCTCCATAACCTTAGAGTTGCTATAATTTTCCTATTCAGTGTGTATTCTCCTGTTTTTTTAATTCTCTTTTAAATATTGGAAGGAAGGTGTCCGGACCCACAGACAAACACCCCCCTCCCCCCCCCCCCCCCTTCATCATTGTCCTCACCTGGATTCGATTCTGCCTTTTTGACATCTGTTTGTTTTTTCTGTGATTTGTGTTTCTTTACCTAATGACTTTACTGTGAAGAAGTAAAACTCAATTTAAAAAAATTGCTGGTGCAGAAGGTGCCCGAGACAATTGGTATGTCTACTGGACATGCCAGTTTGTAGCTTGACATTCTTCAATCAGGAACCAATTTTCAGGGGCCATGTTTTGGAAAAAGTATTTGCCAAATTTGAGTGAATGACATTGATTTCATTGTATGTTATATGCGCAGTCAAGAGACCAACATTTCTCGTGGGCACCAAATGATAGCCCAACTGTTGTGTCTGGAGGCTGTGGAATTTGAACAAGTCTTAAACGTTGTGCCATGGAACGGTGAAGTACCAGAGGGCAGTAGACCTTTTTTCCTCACTGAGGTGACAGCTTACATGGACGTGCTACCCTGTGCCTCGACATCTTCCCGGAATCACTTTCCAATCAAGGTGCACCTTCTTCCCCTCTTCCAGTCCTGGGGCTACGAAATATTCACTGAATGCTAGTTGGAAGTTGGAATGAACTACTTGCTCGGCCTGTGCGTTCTGTTGGATTGTCGAAGGTCCAAGTGTGTATTGCACACATCTACAGAACTTGAATGATCTGTGACAACACACAGCTGGTTCATGCTGAAAAGAACATTTTGGGAAGCCATGCTTAAAATACACTGTGGGCAGTATTCCAAGATGTTTGGGTAAGGTAGCAAATAAGCATTACTTTGTTGGGATAAAACTGTAACTTAACTCACGGCCCGAATTCCAGAACGTGCCCAGTAATGAATAAGATTGGCAGCTGTTTTATTAATAAACGTTGCCCTGTGCTAGGTTAGAAATTGGTTCCAATGCATTCTAGCGGATGTTTGGCAACCATCGATACAATTGTTATTGCAGAAATCCTAGGGATAGCAGCACCATCACACTAATTAAATGTTGTTATTCTAATTTTCTCAAGTACTTTTTAAGTTATGATTACATCTTGTTATGACCATTAAAGTGTACTAAATGTATTCCAGGATAGTTTCGCTATCATAAAGTTTCATTTAACACACCAACATGCTTGGTACATCTTTCGATAATCACAAAAGGTCTATATATTAGTTAATGGTGCCAGACGCGGTGCTGCCATCTGGACAAAATCAGCAAAAAAGTGAGCTCTGCACACGCGCAGAATTTGAGCAACAGAACGGCAACGGATAGGACATCAAAATCCGTTCTTCAAAAAACAAGGAACTGGTCTTGTCCTGTTATGCTAGGGTACAGGTGTAGCATATTTTTGTGTCTTGGAATATCGGTCTGTAAGTGGCCCGACAAATCCTTAAATATCATCGTCATGAGCCTAGTGACTTAAGTATGTAGGGTAGCTTATCATTGTATGAATAGATCAGCAATCTAACGTCTCAGTCTCTAGGCATGGGTTGAGCAAGGAAAAACGGTTACATTTTTGGAAAAATAAAAATATGGCGCCAATATGTTTCTGGTGCACATAAACAGAAATAAATTTTGGAAGCCACCTATTTCAAGCAAATAAATTTTTGAAAGACGTATAGTCAGATAGCTAGCTACATTCCTTGATGTGCTTCTAATCTGACTGTGTGTTTATCAAAAGTACATATATTACCTACTGTATTCTGTACTACACTTCAGTTAAGTATATTTTGCAATACCACTTTTATATTGTTTATTAAAGTTAAACTATGTTTTAAAGTCCCGGTTATTACATAGTGTAACAAACAATACCGTAAATATATTGTTACGATTTACTGCGGGTTCGTGAAGGATAGCCCAATTAAAGATTTTTATCACACACAGTTTTATTTATTGCCACTATTTACATTACTAGCTAATAATTTAAAAACGCCAATTAATCAATTGTACTTAGAAAAATGTTGCTTCCTCCAGTCACTCGTTTCTCACAACCCACACACCTTGCTGGGCCACACATCTGGCGCAACTCTTGCCGCAGCACCTCTCGTGGTCCTCCGTTGCCGGACTCCGTTGCCGCACCCCGCCGTCGCCGTCGCACTTCCCCTTCGCCGAGATCCCACTCGACGCCTCGTTCGAAACTTCGCTCGGGACTCCGCCACACCCGCGGCACTATCGCCCAGAAACTTCGCCGCGGCATAACTCCCGACTCCACTCACTCACTCACTCACTCACTCACTCACTCACTCACTCACTCACTCACTCACTCACTCCCTCCCTGCCCTGGAACCTTCGTCCAAGGACTTCGCCACTCTGCCGCACCCGCGGCACTATCGCCCCGGAGACTCCGCCGCGGAACTTCTGCACCTGCGCATGTCATGGCCTTGCTCACATTCATAACAGTATTATGTACTGTATCATATTCTATAACATAATTCAATCCAGTATACCACTTTTATATAATTACTAGCTAAACCCGGCCACGCTTTGCTGTGGCACAGTTTAATATTAATTCATTGTTTAATTTAATATTTTACTGTGCATGGCTGTGGAATGTAATAGAAGAAATAAAAATGTGTTTAGCTTAAATATTTTTATTGTAAAGCTAATGGAAGGAATACATTCCTTGTTTTCCCATTTTTTGCATAAACATATAGATCAGATGGTTTACCGACTCTGGAGCACCCGACATATAACTGTCCATGAGAGAAGCATTCATTTTCTAAATTCAAACCGCACACTTGCAAAGATTGTCCTTGTGCTTTATTGATGGTCATAGCGAACGCAAGGCGTATTGGAAATTGAAGTCGTTTGAACTCGAACGCCATATCTGTCGGAATAAGTGGCATTCGTGGAAGTAATACCTTTATGAAGTCCAATCAAAATTGTTGCTTCAATAAGATTATCCATTAATTTTTTAACTACTAATCGTGTACCATTACATAATTTAGGCTGACAGATATTTCGAAGCAATATAATTGGCACACCAATTTTCAAATTCAAAATATGTGGTGGTAATCCTGGAACATCGAGTGAATTGAGAAATTCCGTTGGAAAGTTCACTGCTTCATTTTGGTGCACTACTGAATCAATAGATTTGTATGTCATTGTTTCACCTTCGATTCTGTTTATAATACTATTGTTCATATCGTGTACGTCAACATTTTTAGCCGCTAGAATGGCTCTTTCGCTCAACCATGCATGATTTTTGAATTTTGTTTCGATGTTTTGGAATACCTTGTCTACTAATTCCTCTTTTGAATCTACGATGTTGCATAAATCAGATGATAAGCTGATTTTTCCTGTTTCTGGATTTGTAGGTACAGTGCCGTTACCAACTTCAATTAATTGTCTTGAAAATATGACTGCTGTTGGATCGTTCTGAAGTTTAACTCGCATATTCGTGGTTAAATGCATTTTTTTTACTGTGCTCCAAAAATTTGAATATTTTAAGCAGGCATGCAATTCATCAGCAGGTGTTGAGCGAGGTATCACTGGGAGCGTTTGCCTGAAATCACCGGATAGTAACACCAACACTCCCCCAAATGGATCTGGATTATTTCGCAAATATTTCAGTGTATGGTCTAATGCTTCCAATGACTTTTTGTGAGCCATTGTACACTCATCCCATACAATGATTTTGCACGTCTGAAGAACTTTTCCCATTCCTGATGTTTTTGAAATGTTACATGTTGGACTTTCTGTGCATTGCATGTTTAGTGATAGTTTAAGAACAGAATGTATTGAAAAAAAATTAAGTCAATTTATATAAAACCTTCTATGAAAGTTATACTGACTGTTTCATTGATAAAATTACTAAGAAATATATAAAAAAATATAAGTTTTAAAAGCGAATAAAAATTTATAATTAACCAAAATAAACAAATGTATACTTTTAAAACATGTAATTAAATTAATTAAAATGTGAAGTTTTTATTGTAAACAAATAAATATGAAAAACACATTTCCAGTGTCACATGCTGTGCGATGCCCAGAAACATAAAACTTCTGCAATATTTTATGAGAAAAAGCAGCTAATAATAGGGTAGCTCAACTCACAACGATAGAATGTGGTTAAGTGTCGAAAAACGTGTCTTAGTTAATATATATACTTTAATAGGATTTTTCGGCCTTGACAATTTTCGCACAACACAGAAAACACGATTTTTCATACTTTGGCACCATAAGGTTTAATGATAGTAGCCTACATAATTCATATTTCCAGTGAAAAAATAAAGTTAAATTATTTCCAAGATAAAAAAACTATATGAATACAAAATTCTGAAAATAGTGTTTCATTAAATCACAATTTTTTTATAAAACATAAGTTTACTCACTTTACAGATGAAATCCAACCAATTCCATTCTTTAATTAAACATTTATAAATGATACCATACACATAAACTGGTCACAGTGACACATTTTGTGCTTAATCAATATTTGGCTTATTAGAAAACAAAACAAAAGTGTTAAAAGATTATTGTTGGAAAAATCAACAAACACATTTTGCTATGACAACAGGGTTGATATGACAACCGGTTTGATATATCAACAATTATCATAACAACGTACGTGATTATAACAAATTAAAATAGCAATATATAAGATATAAGCTATAAGATAAGAATTATTTAATTTTCAAATGTATTGTACGAAATGTATTTTTTAATTTAAACGTATTTTTATCAATAGAGTCGAAAGAATATACTTTCAAATTAAATAAAGTTTTTTATTCTTTCTTGAAATATCTATATATATACATATTTGTGTAAATTATAGTCGTCAAGGCACAATGGTCGAGTAGCCTGATGTGCTTGAACTTCGACAATATGGTACAGCCTCGTCGAGCGTGGTCACAACTAAGTTGGGTGACCATGATATTTAGTTATAGAAACTTTTTTTTCCGACTTTTCCGGTGGATTTTCCCAAACTTTTATTTCATATAAACACTCTTCTGTTAAGATGCAATGTTCTGTAAAAATTTCAATCCAAACAATCGTATACTTTCCGAGTTTTGCGGCCAAATACATACGGAAGCTAAATTTTTATATATATAGATTTAATTTCTTCATTGATTCTTATGTCCTGGTTATTATAAAGTACACTGCAGCCCTACCTATTCTTATGTATAACTTGATGCTGAAGAAAAATTTGTTTACGTGCAGTAATTTAATTTTCTCAAGGAAAAAAAATATTATGTTAAACAGTATACAATTAGTTCTTGTCCAAAACACCTTATTCCTGCGTACGTACCGTAAGAACGTACAGGTCGTAATTACTGCAACCTCCTGTGTTAATGACTTCATTAATATCCCTATCGTATTGTGATGCAAACTTATAAAATATTTTTTAATGTAGCTAACCTAACCTCTACAAACTGTTTGCTTTGTTGTTATTACTTACAGTGCATAAAAATCTACCCTAGGAAAACAAGACCTCTTACTTTAACTTATAAATGTAAAGATTCACTTAACCTTAGAAAATAAATATTTCACCTAATGCAGCAAATGAAACACAGCACACCTCCCACAAAACACATCATACAAAATGCACACCAAACTCAATTATTTTATGTATGTTAACTTTATGCCAAAAAAGTGGCCCATTTCATTATTAACTTTATTCAATATATTACAAAACATTGTTACTGTCCTCTTCACTAGAATCGCAAACTGTCATCCTCTACACAGTACAATTCAATTAATTCATTGTGAATAAACAGAAGCATTCCTTGCCGCCTATTAAATTTATGTCCTGCAATTTTAACAAATTCAATTAATTGGTCCAAATTTTTTTTCTGCATTATTTATTTTAGCAAAATAATCAAATTTAAAACTTACTTTCTGGTCTTTAAAACTACTGGTTGTAGAAATAATATCATCAGGTTTGTGCTTCCTTGTTCTGAGGAATTTGCAGGTTTCCCAAGCTTAGATGAAACACTCCAGCATCTTGAGTGTGGGCATATTACATTTCAATCATTTTCACTTTTTCAAATCAGGGTAACAATGCAGGTGGGCCGCACTACATTCTTTTGTATGCCGGCTGGATTGCGATAGAACCGTGAGCATCTTACATTTTCTCAAAATTCTAAAATTTTAACATACATACACGTAATGACATAACTATGTATTATTTTACTAACTTGGATTTGACATGTAAAACAATCTAAGTTTGTTGGGCAGAGACAGGAATAACAGCCATTTGCATCTCCAAAACATTAAAAATAACTTCCATTGTCCGTGTGACCAGTCTTTCGTTCAAGTGTTTGCATTGCGTCCAGTGGTGTCTACTGATCTTCATATTAACAATTCCATAAATTTACACTTGCAGTGTGTCCACACTCTGGAAAGTCAGGGAAAAGTCGGGGCAGTTGGAATTGTTCAGAGAAAGTCGGGATATTTACATGAAATCCTGGAAAAGTCATTAAAATTTTCAAGTGGTAGTAATTAGAGGGGTGAATTTCATTTCCCCCTCTGCTATTTTTCAGACTGTGAAACATTTTTTTTTTTTCAGATAGTGTTTTAGTTCATTGTTTCATTGTTGCACACATTATAAAATTGTGTATTCAAGTTTCTGTTTGAATTTAATATTTCTTATATAGTTATAGCGTTATAGGCCTGTATAGAAATGGTGAAGGCTGTATATAGTTGGGGAAATTTTATGTTTTGGTCATAGAAAGTCTCTGAAATTTTCTTACAGATTTGTGTGGACATCCCGATATGGTTTGCTCTGCAAGTCAAAAAATAAACCCAAACGTTCAAAAACAAGGCTTTTTGTTCGTTCTTCATCGTGATTGTTTTGAGTATCAGATTTTTTTTTTATTTTTTTTATTTTATTTTAACTTCTTATTGCCAGAAAAGTCATTAGAGATGGTAACATGCAGATCAGGAATATCAGGAAATAAATTGGCCATGGCTGTTTCTACAGAACCATCTCTTTGCCAGTGTGTTTTCGGGAAACCACGGGAGACCAAAAACAAAATGGCTGGGCCAGAATTGAAATGGAAGTCCAATGTCTTACCACTGCCCCACTTCACTCCATATTATATATTTTGTAGTTATCATTATGAATGTGTTGTGTGTACAAAGTCATTTTACATATATACGGTGGGGCAAAAAGTGTGTATCAGTTTTGAAGGGCTGTTAAAAAAACTGAGTAACTTAAGTGAGGTTTATTTGATTGGAATCAGTATACATTCACATTGATTTTTTTTATCAAGCTCTGAAGATCACATCAGCAAGATGGAACTCTTTGACCACTTTTCGGCACAATTCTATTTCCTTACGAATTAGCGTCATCAGTTCTTTCAAGGTGTGGGGACGATATTTTGAAAACATTTTTTCTTGAGGTAATTCCACAGGAAGAAGTTACTGTTGCTCAAATCCGGTGAGGGTGAGCGCCCCCCCCCCCCTTCCCCCCACATCACCCTCAGAATGTTTGGGGAATCACCTCAAGGAAAAGGTTTTCAAAACATTGTCCTCACACCTTGGAAGAACTGAAGATGCGAATTTGGGAGGAAATCACCACTATACCCCTATTTGCCGATAAGCGGTTGAAGAGTTCCAAAATCGCCTTCATCAATGCATCACTGCTGATGGCCATCATCTTCCTGATGTGATGTTCAGAGGTGGATGAAAACAAATGGGGGATGTATACTAATTTCATTAAAATAAACCTCATTTCTGTAAGTTACTCTGTTTTTTTAATAGCCCTTCAAAACAGATACAGAACTTTTATCCCATCCTGTACTCTCTCTGATAGAAGCAAGTAATTATTATAAACCATAATATATATCTTAATAGCAATGCACATTATAAAACATATTATTTTGTGATTTAGGATATAAAGAGAATAAGAGTGAACTTAAGTAAATACAAAATTTTTGTTAGGGGACATGAAAACCATCTTCAATTGCAATTTAAAGTATAATTAAAAAAATTTTCTGTTTTTAAGAATTATTTTGAAACCGCATACAGTTTTTGAATTTTGTTGAGGCAGGACATAATGAGTTTTTGATTTGACTTTGATTATCCAAAGTTCCCCATACACCTGTTAAATACAATAATAATACTTGAATACTGTTAAATACAATATTAATACTCGATTTTGTTTTTATTAACTGTCCACAAAACAGTCAACAGAAAATTATAGTTTATGTAATTAATTTCTGTTACAACAGTGTTCCATTTAATAAATTAACAATAGTACCAGTTTTTGAAATATTGTTTTACAAGAGATGCTTAGTTGCTTTACTTATGCAATTTACACATGCAATAGTATATTTAATTACATAAAATAAATACAAAAACTATTAATAGAATGCAAACAAAACTATGAAAGTACTGATATGTTTGAAGGCTGGTAAAATCAAAAACTTAACATTTCCGTCAGTGAAAGGGAAGTATAGTAGTCATAAAAACTACTTCGTCCATCCCAGATGTTGTAGGATAGTGATGTTTAGCGTAATTCAACTGTAAACTATTTATTGCTCATGTTAATGATATTTTTATTTTGAAATATATTATTGCAGTAGGACTGTAGTTAAGTAACATTGGAGATATAGGCAAACACTAATTTTTTCCAAAATACAATATTAATACTTGATTTTGTTTTTATTAACTGTCCACAAAACAGTCAACAGAAAAATTATAGTTCATGTAATTAATTCTTGTTACAACAGTGTTCCATTTAATAAATTAACAATACCGGTTTTTGAAATATTGTTTTACAAGAGATGCTTAGTTCCTTTACTTATGAGAAAATCTTACAAATTCACTAAAAAAAACCAATTGCTTTAGACTATGAATAAAACTGTTATGTAAGGTTTAGTTAGTATATTTTAAGTGGCAAGATAATGCCATGTTTAAGTACTTTTTTTTTTACAGTGGTTACAACTCTGCAACTGTAGTGAATGAAATTTGAGCTCACAATAAAATGTAGTATCACAAATTTTGATGTAATATAGTACCTTAATTTCATTTGGAAAAATTAGTTTGACATGGATGTTACACATGCATGCTAGTTCATGATAGCCTTGAACTATTTATATTTAGGTGTCTGAGTGAATAATAATAATTATTTCCATTTGCTTTTATAAACATTGATGTTGAATATTTTTTTCTTTCGAGTAATTTATTAAAGCAAAAATAATACCAGGGGTGTAACGATAAGATTGTGAATTGATATGAAACATCCACAATAGCTAGTTAGGACCAATAATAACCTTTCAATTACAGTTTGTGAACTAAAATTTATAATCAATCATCTAGGGACTTAGAAGTTTGGGAACAAAATGAAATATAAAACACAATTTTGAGTTTTTATTCTGTGCTAACAATGATGAGATTTTAATTTCTAAAATAGTGCCTTAGTTTTTCCTCCAAAAAAAAAAACAACTTTTATTTGATTTTACATTCTTGGTGCTTCAGTATCGCAAAACATTTTCCTGTTATTTAAGTTATTCTTTGATCATTTGATAAGTATAAACAATCTTTAAGACTTAATTTGGTAGTATCATTTAGCAGAGGATCCGCACTAGAAACAACCTTAACCCATCTGTTTAATGGATGAAAAGTATTTTATATCAAATTTAATATATTAGAAAATATATCTCGAGTGGGTTGTCTAAAAAATTCCTGGCCAGACCATGATTAATTAAAAATTGAAAAATTACTTTTTATTAAATATTGCTTTGATGAGTTTAACAAATAAATTTAATACCAACCGAAAGTATGAAGCCTATAGAATATACAAACGTTGGGTTATCTATTTTTTCCTGGGGTAACTACTGGGTTGGCAGGTATGAACAGGTAAATCGGTAATAGTTATTTTCACCAATCTGTTTAATAAATAAATCTTATATCAAAATGAGCGCTATTTAATTTTAAATACAATGATATAGGTCCGAGCCAAATATCCAGTGCGACAGAAGAGGACACAGCGTTGTAGCTGAGAGTGACGTGACGGCCAGCTGAAAGTTGCGACAAAGAGGTCCGAGCTAACTATCCCATGCGATAAAAGAGGACACTACATTACAGCTGCGTGCGACGAGACCGCTGAATGAAAGAGAGCGCGTATGCTATTTATTCGTGCAACAGAGAAGGATAACGATACATTAGTAAATACTGAGCATTATTTTGGAGTAGTTAATAACCTAAAATATAACCTAAAATATTGTGAACAATTAATACAAAAACTTTATTATTGAAAAAAGTTACAATCAATAATAATTATTCCGTATCTGATTCATCAGAAGTGAAATGTTGATCCTCGAACTCAGTACAATCGTCTTCATTTTCCGTAATTTCGACAATGTCTTGTATTTTCATTGTCGTTTGGGTCCCAATAAATCCTGTTGGTTTCATATATTCATCAAAATGCCAACCACAGTTTTCAGGCTGCAATTTCACACATTTAATGTCTGTTGCATTAAGCCACATAGAATTAACAAAAATGGTTTTAAAATTTTTTTGTTATAGGGATATCCAGCATGGTGGTATAGTATTCGAGTTGAAACTTTTAATTTTTTTTTAAGAATTTTTCACTGTCTTCTTTCGCAGCATAATTTTTCATAAAAATTCTATGTCTAGCATCATTCACTCTGGTGCAGTGATTGACGCCATACATTTTGACTGTAAACTCTTGAACAATGTCCATTTTTTCATCAATAAAGATATCAGCTTCATCAGTTAATGATCTAAAAAATATTTTTGGTCCTTTTCACTCTTGGAAAATATTTGAAACTGTTTAATTTTTCCTTTATTGTAAAATGCTTCTGTGTAATCACAACCTGTGTATGCATGAAAAGCAGATAGACTTTGGCATAATGTTGGTCCCAATTCCAATGCTAAATCGATGCAGTTAATGCAATCAAGGTGTTGGTTTTGTTGTTTCTTAGTCGCAGAACTAGCCACCCAAATTGCAGACTGTGAAATTTTGTGCTTATTTACCAGCAAAATAATCAAAATATCAGTGTCAGAAGCCTTTATTAAAATTCTTGAGCCTGGTGCTACTTTATAAACGTGAAAAATAATCCTTGTATTCGCCTCTTCGTGATAACATGTATAATCAACTTCTTCAGTTTTTTTAATGTAATTATCCTGAACTTGATACGAGTAGCACTGATGTTCAACAGTTAAAAATATTGATTTGTTTTGGATTATTGGAGCCAAATTTTTGTTCTCCCAGTAAGCAGCTAAAAATTATACAGAGCCTTTTTAAATCAATAATTTTTAAGGCTTTGTTAAAAAATCATTTGGCCTAATTTGTTGAGGTCCTGAAATTTTATATGGAATATCGAACTCCTTTCGACCTTGACGTTCAGAATCTTTGATCGAGGGTGACAAATAGCGGTAGAATATTAAATGTATTTCTGTAGCATTAGTTGAACTAATTTTTATGAGTATTGACTCTGCTACAATGCTGCGTCCTCTTCTATTGCACGGGATATTTGGCTCGGACCTCTTCGTCACAAGTTTCCACATGCATACAATTTTCACCTTTCAAAACTCGACAACTGTCATTCAGGCCAGACTTTTCACAGACAACCCTATATCATTGTATTCAAAATTAAATAGCGCTCAATTTGATATAAGATTTATTTAATAAAAACAGATTGGTGAAAATAACTATTATCGATTTACCTGTTTATACCTGCCAACCCAGTAGTTACGCCAGGAAAAAAATAGACAACCCAACGTTTGTGTATTCTATAGGCTTCATACTTTCGGTTGGTATTAAATTGGTTTGTTAAACTCATCAGTGCATTATTTATAAAAAGTAATTTTTCAATTTTTAATTAATCATGGTCTGGCCAGGAATTTTTTAGACAACCCACTCGAGATATATTTTCTAATATATTAAATTTGATATAAAATACTTTTCATCCATTAAACAGATGGGTGAAGGTCGTTTCTAGTTCGGATCTTAGACTAATTCAATAATTTCCAAATAATGGTTTAAGTATACGGAGTATTGTAAGGAGTATTGATGTTGGCCGGGCTCAGTAACGGAACAGTGAGAATGGAGGGGAATGGTTCCCCTGTGGTGTGATGTAGTGTCGGGTGTGGGGCGTGGCCTATCGTGTTGTGTGGCGTTGGCAGGCGATGGGGACCTAGGCCTCGCCGGGCTCCTGCCCTACCAGAAGCTACCGTACGCCTTCCTGCTGCCGCGCGCGCAAGTGCTGGCCACGTGGGCCAAGGCGCGCACCCTCGAACAGTTCGCCTGCGACCTCATGAAGATCCTGTTCTCGACGGAGGAGCGCGTGCTCTGCAACGTCAACGGCAAGATGGGCAAGCAGCAGTTCGACGTGCACAAGGTGCGGCTGATCCGCGAGACGCTGCACTTCTTCAGCGGGCTGCCCCCCGCCGAGTTCGAGGAGCAGTGGAAGAGCTGCGTCACCAAGATCGACACTGCCAACCGGGGGCTCAAGCGGAACCTGGTGCTGCGCGAGCGGCGCGCCACTTCGCTGGTGGTGGGCCGCTTCGCCGACCACTTCGGAGCGCTGTGCCGGGTCAAGAAGGAGCAGCTGGACGACCCCTACCAGACGTCCCAGGACGGCGAGGACGAGCCGGTCTAACGCTCCTGCCGGACTCACTCTCGTTGCTCACGAACCAGGTTTAGGATAGGACAATCTACCTCTCGCCCTGCAGTATGTATGTTGTACTCTCGCGTAACTACCAAGCCATATTATAAAATATTGTAGCGTCATTGTTGTGCGTACTGGCTTCGTGTAACTATAACACATAACCTGTAAGTGCATCCCTCCAGCAACAATGCAATGCATTTTCTATAAACTATTACTATGACACATAAAAGGAAAGTGTTGTTTCTGCATAATTTTTTTTTTTTTTTAAATAATTTTAAATATATCTACTGGTGTTGCAGACTTAATTTGTGTAGTAATGGAAAGAGAAGTATTTTGGTCTTGCCTGCCTTGATGTTGAAACCCTTTTCAAAATTATTTTTTTATGTTTCAATTCTAAAACTTTTCAAATTAATATTAAAAAAATAAAGTTGTAATTATTTCATGTGATTACTACTAAACTGTGCCAAATTTAATTTCACTTACAATAGTTTGATGTCTTAGTCTGCTAGTTTTTAATGCTAAACAACATCATAGCTAGCAAGCTTTCTGAATTGTTATCTATTTCCATTTATTTACAGGAATTTCTTCCTACTTCTTCAACTGATATTAACTGCAATTTGACAGCACTTTAACTAACAAACTTGAAATATTTTAGATATTTTTTGTTGGGTTGATTTCAATAGAATATAATTCAGAATGAAATGGTTTTGGAATCAAAGCTAGTCAATATTTTATCTGTAGTAAAACCTCAAAATTGCAAGTTATTATATCAAAATTTATTTGTTGATAACTCCAGACAATGATTTCATCTGATTAATACGTTTTTAGTTGTTTAATAGAGGTGTTGGGCCAATTTGTTTGTGTTGTTTGATTTATTATGCAGGGCTTTGTTCATTCAGTAAATAATCCATCCAATTAATCTGAAATATTATCAAATTATCATTTTATACATTAGGATGAAGACAGTTCTATTATTGCACTTAATTTAAAACAATGTAGATTAAAAGTTAAAATTCCTAAATTAATAAACACTACTTAATAATAATTTACAGCAAAATTATGAATATACAAATTTTAAATAATCCTCTTCCAACAAGTGTCATTACAATTCCAATAAAATTTAATGGTTAATTGTGTTGTTTTAGTAAGGTTCACCCCTTTTATAAATTAAATATCAAATTGAGTTTTGTCACTATATAAAAAGAAACAAATTTATATAACGTAATTTATGTTACTGATTTGTTGCGTTTAAAATTTTAAAATTAAAATACAATACTTTTAGTTTTATTATCTAACAAAAACAATACTTGCACACACAAACTAATTTATTTTAGGTTCTCAGGTAACCAAAATTCTAATGCCTAAGCTTTTAAATCTGTATGCTATCTGTGATAATTGTAAGTGAAATGAACATAATTTGTAATGACATTTGCAAAACAACTTACAGGTTTTTTTTTTGTATCCAAATACCTATATTAATCAGAAGGCTGATTTTAATAAGCATTTTCTTAAGATAATGAAATTTGATGGAATGGGAATACTTTAAAAAAAGAAACTGGAATCTTCATTTTTAGGAATGTACCCAACACTAATATTTTTTTTATGCGAGGAAAAACTTGATTAGCTTTTTCCAAAGTACCTATAATTGTGTTGAATGTTTATTATAGTTTTTCTTAAGTTGATGAGATGCATTTATAAACCAATTTTAGCAAAATACCTTGTAATATTTTCCATTAATTTTTTTTCTCCATGATTTTTTTAATGGAGTGTAGTTAAAATTATGATTTTCAATTATTAACCTTGATTTAGTTAATGAATTAGTTGCTGCTATTTTTATTATGTAGTAAAATATAGTAGTACATACCTTGAACTTGGTTTTAATGCAGTTCATTGAACAAAATCCAACTCTCTAAAGATTTTATTTACGTATTTTTACATTGTTAATTGACATCATAGTGGCAATCTATATTTAATGTCTTTGTGAGAGCTTATCTTCCCACTCCTTAGGTGTGAATTAAAAAAAAAATACTGAACTTAAAGTGATCATATCAGGGTTCATTAACTGCAGAAATACAACATACATATTGGCTACACTTATTTTTTGACAGTTGTTGCAATGTTTCAGGAATTTAATTTTTATATCACAGAAACATAATAAACCTATGCGATCAAATAAATCTGTTCATAGTTGTAGATAAAGGTGACTGCTTTAAAGATGTGCTGTATAGACTTAATTTTGTAATGACTGTAAATGTTATTTATAAATGAACTTTCGTTGTTCACCAGCATATAATAGTATGTAAAGTTAGTTGATGGCCCTGTTGAAAATGTACAACTAATATGTGGAATCTCGCAATGTTAAATATATGTACTATGTTTTTATTCTTTTTTTCTTTTTTAAAATTTGGTTTTGATAAGTGTGTGATTAGTTGAGGTATATATCTATATAATACAGTAAAAATCATGGTTGTGATTATGTGTTTTCTTTACTTTTTGTTATTAAAATTGTTTTAAGTTGTTTGTGTAGGTTGGTAGGTAATATTTCCTTAATCAGCAAATACCTGTCTGTTAGTTCCATTTATTTTCGTCTGTGATGAACAGTAAGTAGTATTTTACGTATTGAGTCGCAACTTGAAGCAAGAGTTGAATGAATTGTAAGTGTTGGTGAATATAATAGTGTTGTAGTAACGTTTGCGTGTGTGTCATTGGGTGTTTTGGTTTTAAGTACCTGACTTCAGGCAGTGAGGCCCAAAATAAATTGTTTGATTTTAGATACCTTTGCTGCAAAATGGTTTTAGTAGTGATGCAGTGCATTGATGTGTAGTAACATTTTGTTCTTGATTCCATTTACAAGTTAAGCCCATGATTTTCCTTCACAAAATATTATAATAGGGGTAGGTACTGATGTATTGTTAAGTTGGTTGACCAAATGCACCATTTTCCTCAAATTACAATTGGTTGTTCATAAAGAGAGAAGGTTTGATAATTATCAAAGGTAGTGAAACAGTAAAATGGATGTGTCTATGACAAAATAGTAATGATACTAAGTCCTTCTCTTTAATTGTTATGTTATAATTACATGTAAATTTTTGGTCATAAAAATTTTTGTGAAGATTTCTACAGAAAAATAAATTTTGATGATCTTTTCAGTATATCCTGTTGCCAGATTACTTCATTATCTCAATGTGATCATTACATCCAGTTTGAGTGGTGTTAATGCTATCATATCACATGAAGTCAGTTTAAGACTTGTATAAGTCAATAATTTGTTTCTCATTCTTTGCATATATTACAACTATTTAAACTCTTGCTTTAAACTTCTGTATGTCTTAAAGTTAATGTATGTAGAATTAAGTCAATGGATATAGTCATGCATCTTGTAATTGAGAAGAATGTTAAGATTTTGTTCAAACAAGTTTACAACTTTACAAGCTTATACATGTGTGCTTTTGGAATCTAAAGTTGTATAAAAGAATATTTTTTTTTTAAATTGCAGTAGTTCAGTTTTGCCATTTTGCAAACAGTTTTTGACTCATGTGCAATATTATCATGGTGCAAAAAAATATATTCATAACAGTTATTTTGTGCAATTTCAGAGATAAATATTATACTTAAGTTCTGTTTGGTAGTGTCTACTACCTTTAAGTACTAAAATAGAGATTGTGAAATTGTAAAATAAATTATAAAATTATGAAATTATTTTTCGACTTGGGCATCACTGCTTGAATGATAACCCTCCATACTAATTGACCATACCATTTCAATACTGATTTGTGAACCATTATGGCTTAGCAAACAAACCTATGCATCAGAAATCATGCTATTGCCCTAATTTAATTTTTTTTTCAACTTGTTTGTACATGACGATATAAATACCTTATTATTTTGGTGTGTTCCTATTTTGAAGTTAGTTGTACTTTGTAAAATGTGTCACAAGATAATTTTTAATCTGTTTATTTTTTTGTAGAATTTTAGTAAAAAATTTATATTTATTATCATTTATAGTATGTAGTAGAAATTACTAAATTAGCTTCAAATATAATTTTTTTATATCTGTGAGGTGATTTAATTTTGGGTGATTGGCCAAAAAAATGCATTAGGTTTTTTTTTCTCTGTGAATATTAAAATTTATACATATAGTTCTAGATTGGAGAAAATTCATTGTTTTGTCATACATCTGAAAACTTTTAGCTAAATTAATTAAATTATATGGGGTTGTGCAAATACCTCTTGTATAATGAAACAAAAAAATAATTATATTTTGAGAGCATCAAATAAATGTAAATACTTATGAATATTCTTCCTTTGTATTAACTTATTAGTTATTAATAGACATTATTCAATATTTTGATAAAGCCCCCTGTTCTTTTGTAACATGGAGAAAATATTAATCTAATTTATCTTGAATACACATTATTTTATTTTCAGTAAACACTTCAAAAATTTGTATAATCTATTTACATAAAATTGCAGATTAAATAGAAATTTTATTTACAAGGCAATCATTTTTTTTCAAACTAAAGCTAAGCAATCATGAAATTTTGAGAGACTGAAATGAATAGCAAACATTATTTCATACTTTAATTGATCACAGTGAAATATTAACTAGTTTTGAAGTAATTTTGAATCACTAGTTGCCTTATATTTGAAAATATCTTATATAAGGTCATCCTAGTTATAGTCGCCTTATATTAGTGTGTGTCTTACATTCGCAGTTGTCTTATGGACAAGGTGGTTTTTTTTATCAAGGTTACCTATCTTATGTTAAATATCCTCTTTTGTTCCATGACTCCCTACATTTGAGATTGATATCAAACTCATCTTATATTTGACATAGTCTTATATTCGAGGTAGGTATTTGAGGTCTCCCTACATTTAGAAACATATTATATTTCAAGAATTAACACAGCATCATCTTATACAACTGGATGGATATTTTGCTTGACATTTCCTTATTGAAATTTATAGTTAAAATTTAAAATATTTAGTCTTTTTCTTAGATATCATTTACTCCTAACTAGTACAATTAATAGTTTTTCAAATGAACTAAATGATCATTCATTTGGTATTGAATTCTTTCTTCATCACAAAAACTTTATACTTATTTACTTTCATCAAAAGAATTTATGAGAATTGAATATGAATGTTTGGAATTTTTTGGTATTGATACCATTACCGAAAATTTGTACAACCTTAAAATTATACAGTCTATTCAATTTTCCAACTACTAAATAATTTTTACAGTCGAATGTGTTTTTGTTTAGTATGAGTAATTTTGTGGAAATGGAACGGAAGTGGATGAACGGGATGGTGAACCCACGTGAAGCAACATAAACCAGTGTATAGTCACTTTCGTTAATGTTAGGGTACATACCGAACGTATTGGTGTGCCAAATAAAACTTAATAATAGTGACACTACCCCGTAATATTTTGTAAACTAAAATAGTCATAGTAAAAAGTAATCTGGAGTTCTAAAATACCTAAGAAATTGGCATTACAGTGATTGCAATACATATTCTCACATCCCACATTCTCAATTGGCTTGATAGGACAGCGATAGAGTGCTTGCTTGTGAAACTCAAGGGACATGGTACAAATCTTGGCACTGCTTTTTTTTAAAAATTTCTTTAATAACATTACAATATAATAATATAATAATAATGTTGAATCAGCTCTGTAAGGTTAAAGTTTGTTTGTAGGAAGCATTTACAGACTGATTTCAGTTGTTTAAGGAAGAAAAAAAAAACCAAGCAAATATAAATATATGTACTTAGTGTTATAATATGGTTTTAAAATGTTTCAGGTTAATATTTTAGTAATGCCATAGATATATAACTTCTATCTTGTGGGGAAACTTCAAAGTATTGTTTAGTGAATTTTAACAAGGTGGATAGTATTTTAATAAAATTCCTTGTCGAAAATCAGGCCCAAAGCCGGGGATTATGAGTTTAAGTATTTTCTGCTTTTATTGGAGTCATTTCTAATAGTTTAAAATTTCAGTTTGTTTCATGCTACCATCTGTGTGTGATGGTGGCAAGCAATGTTTACGTTTCAGGCAGTGAATTCTCGCGGCAGGCGCAGAAAGTGTGTAATTTGCGTCCAGTATTGGTGTTTAATTGAAAAGTGAATATTTTATTGATTGATATATATCACACACAGCATTATTTTAAAGAATTATAGTTTTTTTTGTGTCTTGAGTTTCGTATTATAAGTTTATTTGCAACATGAACCACATCATTACCGATGTTAGGCTTTAGGTAGGCCTGTGCGAATATCAGTTTTTTAGTTCGAATCGAATTCGAATACGAATACCAAATTATTCTCGAATACGAATATTGAGTTCGAATAATTGGAATGAGAATTGAAATCCCATAAAACATGTTATATCACATCACATTACAATATGATAACAGGTTCATATTTACTGATACAATGTATGTAGAATCAAAAAAACTGACAGTACTTAAAATTTTAAGGTTCTCCAATTTTATAATTAGTTCGTATTAAAAAGAGTCTTGTCACATCACTACATATTAGCTAATTTAAATTTTTGTGGAGAAACACAAGCTGCTCTACATTTTCGGGGAGTAGACTCTCTCTTCTACACGTCACAATGTTGCCAGCTGTTGAGAAAAGTCTCTCACTGCACACTTGTGTGGCAGGTATAGGCAAGTACTTTCTTGCTACCACAGCTATGTTTCGGAAACAAGTGCGCCCCTTCTCTGACCAGAAACTGAAAGGATTTTCATTCTTTGGGATTAAGGGTGCTGCCAGATATCCGTTTACTTCTCCTTGGATAGTTTCTTCGTAGCTTGCAAGCGTAGACTGAGTTGCTGTTGAAGGTTTCACGTAGGCCCACAGAGATGACTTCTTAATAGGCATTTCACTTGTAGCCTCACTTGTCTCAGTTATAGTTTCAGCTACTGTGTTCAGCTTACACAGCTTACATACCTCCCTGCACAAATTTTCAACCCATATATATATATATATTTTTCATCCTCAATTAGTGAATCTTTTAACCGTGGATCTACCATCATAGAAAACGCATTTACTTCACAATCTTGGTACACCATGTAACGTGATCGCAAGCTTTTAAGTAAGTTCTTGGCAAGAGTTTTTTTTTGACGCGCGGAACAGGATAATTGCCTGAGCTGTCACTACGCGAGGAATTTGGGAAGGTTATGAAGGGGGAGGGGGGGGGGTTTCCCGCCTGAATCCGGTCGTTTACTGTGTATTATCCTATTGAAAAACATTGACATAGCATGTTAGGCTTTTGGAGTCTTTGCTGTGAGTATGCGGCCAGATGTTTTCCACATGGTCTGTACAATTTTCTTTCTCTTCGCCGTCACGTTTGGAACGAAATTACAGTGTCGACAAACCATGTTTCACCCTCTAATCTGAATACTGTCACCTATAACACCCCGGTTGTGTGGATTTTACAGACACGTATTTATCTTTATCAGTATGCTGACAGTTCAAATCTATTTTAAACGACCTGACGACATTCTTCTACATAAAATACGTTAGTTATCGCTCCGTTCAAACGGGCTTTACGTGGCCAGATGTAATGGAATAACTCCACATACATAACTCTAAAACATTACAAAAATCCAGCGGAACTTTTGCCCCCGCCCAACGAGAGAAACCTCCGTGATCCCCAAATGTTTCCCGGTTTCAGTGATCCCGTTCAGCCTTTTTCGTAAATGACTGAATATTCGTTTTTTCGAAGTGTTCGTATTCGAAATCGAATCGAATACAAATAATAAACTATTCGTTTTGATATTCGAAAATTTGAATATTCACACAGGCCTAGTGTTGACACATCACAGGTGAGCGCTGAAAGACTTGCTCACATTTTTAGTTTTTTAATATTTGGTACTATAGGTATAGATATGTTAATAAAATTTGGAAATACTCAATGAATTTGAGATGAGTGTATACTAGTATTATATTGTTTGAGAAAAAATTTTCATCCAAATGAAATGCAAACATATTTGCATGTATGGTAAGGATGTGGGCATGTTTCTGAAGTTTTTTATAATCTAAAATTTAGTTTTTTTTTTATAAAGTTTTGCAGTGAAATGCAAAATGCTAAGGGCCTTCCCCCATCCAGTGATGCTTTACCAAATGCTTGTTGCCATATCCACATTTATACAGCAAAGAACATTTAGTAAAAAGCACAATGAAATAAATTTTTGTCCTATTATAGTGTTTTTTAATTAATGCTTAAAATTAAAAATTAACTACGTTAATCACGTGCTAAAGTAAACTACACTGCTGCACATGAAACCTAGCATTTTTTTAAAATGTTTATTATGATTGTTAAAGGATACTTTTTTTTGTTATTGCTAACATGCAGTTACTCCAACAAGAAACATTTTACTTAGTATTTTGAGTGAAAAATAAATGGCATTTCGTTATGTATCTTTTCGAATATGAGATTTTGAAGTTAAAATAGTGTGACCTAATGCATTTGTGGCCATAATCAGTGCTGCCAAGTTTTATGGATTTTATGTAATTATTGTTGATTTAATCACCCAGTTACGAAATTATGGAGCATTATTTATTTATTACGGAGACAGAGAAAATCAATGAAATGCCTGAAATATTGTTTGTATCAGCATTTCGTACAGTAAAAGGACGGTAAACTTTTTAAAAAGTATTTAACTATTTAGAAATCTTGAAACTTAGCATTTTAAACATTAAGTGGTTTGCAAACATTTATTTTTAAATTATTAAAACTGAAAAATATTTTAGCATTTGAAACATTAAATGGTTTGCAAATCTGTATATTTATCTTCTAAAAATTATTAATGAATTAGATTTACTGTATCATAAAGAGTGTTATTTTGTACAGTCTAGTATTTGACGTAAACTTCATCGAATTGGTTTTACGCGTGTGTGGTTGTATGAATATGATTACTGATGGGTTTGCCTGTAAGTTGGCAGCACTGCCATAATAAAGTGGCATTTTTCTTGGTTATTTTACGTTACTAATAGAAACTTATATACACACAGATTTAGTGACTTAACAGTAGAAAATTGTGAGAAACGTTTTTATGCAAAATGGTGCTTATCCACTGTTTTTTCTCATCCTATTTTTACTATAGGAAAAACAGAATGGTAACAAATTGGACCTTATCCAGGGTGTCTTCCGGTCACAATGTCAAGATAAAGTTTGAAAAAAAGAAAAACTATAACAGTGCAGTGGCCTTTTGCTCACTTGCATTTTATTTATTTGACACCTCACTTTAGTTTATTAAAAACATTAAATATAAATATTTGGAGACTGTCCATTTAAATCATGTGGAAATTATATCTGAAAATGTTTATACGGTTAACTTTTTAACATAAATATCGGCACATCCATTCGAATATTAGGTATTTTTCATATTATGTTTAATATATAAAGTTGTAAGAAAACTTTATTAAAAGGTATTTAAATTGTTTCACTCTGTTATTGTTTTCACTCTCAGTTTTGTATTTATTGAATACACAACCTCTTTGCTGGGTTTTTGTTAAAGCAAAAGGGTTGCAGCATAAAAATCAGTAGTGTTTTTAATATTCTGGAAGCTGATCAGAATCTAAATTTTTTTTTTTTTTGCTGAAAAAATTCTCCAGTCTTTAATTTTTGTTTTGTAAGAATATGGCTTGTCTCATTATGAAAGTATGTTGGTATCCGTTCAATTTATTTATAATATTTTTCATTAGTTTGTATAGTTTAAAAAAAAATTATAGTTAGAAATTAGTAAATAGACAGTGTATTTGTTAAAATAATGCAGGTAATTTCTCACAGAAATTCATTTTAACATGATTGGGATATTGGGAAAAATTTAATTTGTGTTTGATTCTTTTTAACATGGTAAGATTTTTGCATCTGAAGAAAGATTTTTTTTTTTACATGACAGATACTGGAATAAAAGTCTGTACATTTTTTGCAACTGATAAAATTCTATGTTACTGTGTGTTTTTGAGGTGAGAGGTTGCTTGCAGTTGATATAATTTTTAAGGTTGATAAAATTTTACTTGTGTGTTTTGGGTTTGTAGTACTTAAAATATTTATTTGTTCTCTGACCTCCGAGTCAAGTAAGTTTGTTATGCATTTGTTGTGTTCTTGTCTGTGAAATGTTTAAAATCTATGTTTTAAAAGTTTGAACTACTTGAATTTCCATTTTAAAACTGCTTTTAGATATTGCTGTTAGTAGTTGTAGTTAAGTTAGTTTATTACTACATTCTTAGATCATGACTTAAAAAATATTTTTGTACTGTTAATTATTAAGTGTGCATATTGGTATTCCTATATTATGTAGTTTTTTTTTTATCTCATAAGCTTTTATTTGTTTGTTTGGTAGATTTAGTTATTTTATAAGCATTGATATTATTATAATATAAATATTTTATTAAATTAAACCTTTCAGTTTGGAAATCTTGTGTTAAAATTTTCCTGTTAGCTAAGTAACTTTATTTAAATGATGAAAAGCAGACAGACATTCTAGAAATTAGTGTAAATGAAGATAATGTTAGCGAAAACATGTTGCGTGTATTGAAGTCAAGGTTCATGAACCAGTGCTTTTTTATCTCTTCAGATTTTACCATTTACACATTCCACAGTCACAAAACAAACTGACTAATATAGAACACATTTCTTATACGTAACAACTTTGGTGGGTTTAAGGTGGATACAAACCTCCAATTATTGTATGAACATACGTGTACTTAGATTTCTTCTAATGAAGTCTCATAACAAGGTAACCTATCCTTTTAAATATAAAAAATATTTCTGTAAGTAAGATATTTTTCAGAACAAGATTATTAAATTAAAATTATTATTTTTTACTGTGATTCAAATCATATGTAAAACATATTAAAAACATAGAAAATTTTAGCTATTTAAATATTGTAATAAAAATGTCAAAATTGATGACATTAATTTTGAAATGTTTAAAAAAAATTGTTCCAATTGGGCAGTAAATATTGAATCAATCATTAAAAAAAAACTTAAATGAGATTTGAAGAGAATTTTGAATTTTGCCTAATTCATGTTTTGTTTAGTTGCATGAAATGTGAAAATGGCATCTGCATGCGAGACATTAGCTCATACTTACGTTGATACATTCGTGAAAGTGGAAAGTGTGTTACTGCAGAATGTCAGTTTGCACGGCACTCCAATGAGGAGGTGGCTGATCGTAGGGAGGCATGCAAATCAAAACGATGGAGCTACAATTATTTGGCTAGTGATTCCATCAGATACAGTAAGCAATGGAAATTCTGGCGAAAAAACATGTCTTGGAACTATGTTCAGTGATATTTTCATTGTAAATTGAAAAGAAGGTGATATTCTGAAATATAGGTATTTTGTATGCTGGGAAAGACACCGTCACAGTAGTCGACTGGCAAAGAGGAATTTTTTGTGTATCGGGTACAAGACGTGACAAAAATATTTAGTGTCGCCAATTCGTGCCTGTTAAGTTTATTTTATAAATAGCAAGTTTATAGTACAGGTATTTATTCCCTTAGTTTTTGTGATTCAAATTTTATCTTTCTTCATAATAAGTCATGCAAATTTTTTTTGAATACCAATCCAGCTAAAGAGAAAATTTTATTTTTTGTTGTCTACCATCACTGCAGAAAATTGAAATTGTCATACAGATAAAAGCATACTCCTTGTGTTTTTGTCATATTGCAAGCACATGAAGTATAACTGTGTGCATAGTAAAATTTGGTTTGTTAACTTCTCTGGTTTCTCTCCCCCCCCCCTCTTTTGTTTTATCGTGTAACCTGTTGTAGGAATTAAATAAAAAATTAAATCACTGTTGAAGTCCCACACTTCCATCAATTCTGTTTTCTTAGTATTACTACAAAGCAGATTGTACACAAAAGTACCTCATTGCTACATCAGAGATAGGTATTAGTGAAAGTGGTATCCCATGTAATATGATAATCACGTTTATAATTGCGCCGTTAATTGTTTTAGCGTGAGCATTGTAGGTGGTGCCTTTGTTTCCCTGCAAGTTGAGGAGATTGTCGAGAACTTTTTGTCCATCACTCCATATTCTCCCACTCTGGCCTTAATACTTCAACCAAATGAACAGAACAATTGTAATACAACTTTGGAATGTACATTGAATCAATGGTCTAACAGGAACTAAACCAAAGGAGTATTTAGATTGAAGTGATGAAGATAACCTGTCTTATTAATAAGTATGTGTTGTAACATTATTTTTTACATCCAAGCTCATGCTACACTGCTCTTCATCATTTAAATAATTTACTATAGTGCATGAAATTATGTGTTTGTGTGGGGTAATGAGTACTGTAATATAGTTGGAAATATGTGTTTGTAAATGATTAGTCTTGAGAAACTTTTGTGACATCATGGTGGTATTTTTGAAGTTGTTTGTGGAGATTTTTTTTTAAACATGAAAATGGTTTTACCATTTTTACACAATAATGAGTGTTGTCATTCAAATATTTAGATTGTTAGCCTCGTATCTGCTGGTAATGTTGTTAAAAACTGCGGTGATGATTTGCGACAACATCCTGCTGTGCTCGGTTGCCTGGCACCAGTTTATTAACCAGCTCCGCAAAAGCACATTGCATAAGTTCCCTCCATCCCGGGACTGACTAAACGTAGTACATACCAACCTATGCTCAGTACGCTACATTTCATCCTTTCAAAGATTTTCCCCGCCAATTACGTCGACACACACTAATGCTATCTACCATACTGCAAGAAATGAGTCAGTTACAACACCATCCACAACTCTTAGCCCCATTACTACGGACAGGATTATATGGTGAAACCAAGTAACACCAGAAAGCTTGTCAATATGCTATATAACATCGAAATGCAAGTTATTACACTATAAAGAATGAAAATTAAAAAATAATAATAATGAAGTTGATCAGCATTTTTAATTAAATCTGAACCCAAATCGCACAAAATGTAATTTTTTAATATGTTCAATTTAATGAACGTAATTTATTTAGCATGAAGTATGTACCAAAATGTATGTACTAAAGATATTTTTTTATTTTTAAAGCTTAGAACTGTTAATTGTACCTCAGTTTCCGAATTATGCTGTTTTGGTGAAATAAGTATTCAAAACATTTAAGTGCCACAATTTTTTTAATATTATGCTAACTTTATGAATAAATAGATTTGGCATAAAAGTAAAACCATGAAATCTTGTCTCGACCCATTACATTACTTCTGCAAATAGTCTTGCAACCTCACTGGTTTCACTCTGTCAGATACAGAGGGTCCGGTCCAGTTGCCAGGTTGTGCTGTCGAGCTTCTCTGATCCCCGAACCGGACCTGAGGATTCAGTGAACCATAGCCCATGGTTTCTTCTCCGGTTCCCAGCTCACAACCCTGTTTTTCGATGCAACACCCCATCGTGAGCTGCATGCGACGGTTGCAACATCTCTCTCCACAACTGGCATTATCCCCCGCAGAACACAGCCTTTACACAGTGACAGATCTGTTCTTGGATTCCAGTGTGGTTTGAGCTCTTGCGACCCGTTCTCTCTTCCTGGCCAACATTACCGAGGGTTTCTCTGTAGCACATTGCGGTGAAGCTTGCTGTCTTTGTGGCCTCAATAGCCACATCTCCCACCACCGGAACATCTAGCTGTGGCAGCTTACATTAAACATCTGCATGTCGGGTGTTTGCTTGGTAGGATCTAAAAGCCTCAACAGTGTATTGATGGTCTTATCACAGTTGTAAAGGCCCTAGCTGCTGTTGGAACTTACAAGGGGACCACCAAGTATGGTACAAACGGATTTTAATGGGTCTTATATATGTAGTGGAGGGAGGCCCCCAGAGTACTAAGCTAAATGGGTTTTGTCCAATGCATCTTAGTTTTCGCGAAAATGGCGGTTAAAGTTTTATACGGACGTTTTACACCGGTACATTTTCCGTCGCGCCAGGCGAGCCAGCCTAGCCTAGTTGGTAAGTCTCTTGCCTAGCGGCGGGCCGGTCAGGGTTTGCTTCCTGCTCATAGAATTTTTTTTTATTATTTCATAATTTTTTAATAATTCTTATTTTAACGCAGAAATAAATAATCAAGAAATATTTTATTTTTGCGTGATGTATTTTTTTCAATCATACTTGGGCAACGATTGCTACCTGATTTTGCCTTTCCCAACATTTCTTTTAATATTCGCAATCAGCAGATACAGAGATACTAGCAAAGCGAAGCATGTTTGAACATCCAAGAAAATTTTTTTTACCTATGTTATTGCATCACTTGTATGTATGTTAAGGGTCTCATATTTACTATGTGAATATTTATAAATACTTGACATGATCAATATTTTGACAAGTGTGTACTAAGTTTAAGACGAAATGGTGGCAAATGGGGTTATAAACTTTTTTATTTTATTTAATGATTTGAGTGTGTTGACTTTGATGCTGCTTTCTTGCCATCTCCTAGATTTCGATACAACACTAATTATGAAATACTCATTTATACTTTGTAGCGAGATTAGTGGTTTGGATGCTGTGCAGCGTAGAGTTTTTTTTTTTGTGGAGAGTGTTTGTAATAAATATTTATTGTGTATAGTGTATGTGACTGTTGTTGCTGCTCAGTACATAGCAGGATGTGCTCTCTAATATGGTTATGCATAACTACTAGTTTTATGTGATAAGCTTGAGTGTTGCTTGATAAAAAAAAATATGTGTTAACGAAGCAGTGAAAATATTGCAGTTTGAATAGTGTTAACTGTGGTTATCTAGGAGTAGGAGAAATGTACATCTTTCATTTTAAAGTGGCTGTTTATAGAGCCTAGCCAATTAGTGTACAAATTAATTTGTAGTGAGTAGTGATTGTGATATGTGAGATGTTAAATATAGTAGTTCCTTGGTGTTATGGGTAAAAATATGAATATAAGTTACATGCAGCTAGGCAGTGTTACATAGAAGACTGTACACATCACACACATGCCACCTGAATGACCTCCCGTCGAGATGAGTGCGTGTCTTTTGCACCGTCTCTAGCGTCTCTAGCGACGCAGCCGTGCGCAACGTTTGTACTTTTGTAAACCTACAGGTGGCATGTGTGTTGTGTAGCACGTGGATATCTAAATATATAATATACATATATATTTGACATGATCTTCAGTTCAAGCAGTGTTCTTAACAGATAGTTATACGTAAAGCATAACGCTTGAACATATTTTTAGAGAGTTTACTTTTCTAGACTGCTTTTGTAGATGGCTTTTGTGCAGTTTTATACGATGTAGCAGCACTTTGTACTGTGGGCGTAAGAGTTGCTGGAGCTGTACTTTGTACGATAAACACAGGGATTGGTAACGTGTGACTTGCTCGTAGTTTTGTCAGCATGTGTGGCAACTGCTTCGTTGCTAGGAAGAAACTAGTTGGAGGTTTTTCTGTCACCGAGTAAGAAAGTCATATTTACTGAGTTCTATTTTTTTTTTTTGGGGGGGGGGGGGGGTTAGGGGGGGGGGGGGTAAATTATGAATGTGTAACAGCTTCATTACAAGTAGTCTCAAAACGTGTAATTTTTTTAAATGGGTAGGACATAATATTTGGTTGCATAGAGCAGTTTCCTGAAAAAACAACGCGGTCCACCTGACTGTCTGTATATTTTGCCATTGCTCACTAACTTGAAGGTATTCAATACATGTATGTTAAACTAGTGAACATAGAAATATGATTTATGACAATTTTAATTACACATTACTTAGTCCCAGCAATAAAAATACATTTTAAAAGAGCATGAAAAAAACTGTTACGTATATCTTTATTGCCGGCCATTTTTTGCACCCTGATCATTGTTTGAAGCGATCTGAAATGTTCAGTGGCACGGCACTGCCTCACAGTCGAGTGTTTGGGAAGCTCTTGCACAGAGGAACATCACAGAAATTTTTTTTATAGCTTCACAACATCTTGTACATTTTTAGGCACCTAATTCCTTTTACGATGCTCTGTTCCAGTCATCTATTGAAGTTGTTGTTTTTCTGAAGTGTTTTTGCATGTTAGAGGGGTGAAAACACGTAGCATTTGTGTCGAGACACCGACCAATACGTCAGACGCATCGTCTCCTTCACACACAGGCGGCATCCAGTCTTCCCATTAGCGGCTCATTGTAACTGGCAGTTATGCCATCATTTCATGGTGAATGTGGCTGTAAGCATAGTTTTTTAAAAGATTCAGCATCATAATTTCCATACATATAAATGTTTGTGAAAAACACCAGATTAGCAATTTTCAATCTCTTAAAATTTGTGATACAAAAATGAAACTTACGAAAAAACCAGTTTGAAGAGGTTTATGTACTGGGTAGGATTCGTCAACGTGGAATGTGTCACTGCAGCAAGATAAGTTTAAAGTTTTTTAAGTGAAAATGTTCACAGGGTAAGGCGATGGTGCCATCAGAGCATGACAAAAGTGGAGTACTCAGAGGTCAGTGAAAAGGGCAGAAATCAGGAGTGGGGCACTTGATGGCGGACAGGACAAGGAGCTCAGAAGTGGGATGCTCAATTGCAAGTTGGCCTGAAAAGTACTCGCATATTTATGCACTTGTATACTCATGCAATCACATTCCTGTGTCGCATGTTTACTTGCACACATTCTTATACGTACATTCTTATACTTCTATGTGTGAAGTTTCACTTCAAACACAATGCACCTAATGAGTTTTTTTGTTACACAAAAATTTCACTCCTAGTACGTAAAATATCAAAGCTGCTTAAAATAGGAATGGTACCTAAAAAGTTTAATTCGTTCTAGGCTATTTTATTTAAATAATTACTTTACATAACAACTACACAAAATTTTGCTTACCAGCACATTTTAATTTTCAGTTCTTTTGGCGTAAAAAAAAAATCAAATTTTTGAACGCCGCCATAAACATTTGAAAACTTATCTACTTTTGTCTGCAAGTGTGCAATTTCATAGCATTTATTGGCTAAACAGTTGTTTTGACATTGGCTGTGGGTGTGTGCAGACGTATCACAGTGAAGTAGATGCTGTAAAAATTGATTTAAAGCAGGTTTTGTTTATTTAAGAACATCATGTTCATCAATTTCCATTCCTTGTTGAAAGGAACTTTTTTTAAAACAATTTTGCACAAAATTTGTTTAACAATACAAAGCACTCATGTGTTGAAATTGTTTAAGCCAGTGTGCCTCCTAAATTGCAAAACTAATCTGATTGGCAGGGCAAAGGAATAGACCTACACATTAACAAGTTCTCTTCTGTCGCGACAACTGATCAGTTTTTTCTTTGGAAAACTAAAATTTGCAGGCAAACAAAATTTTGTGTAGTTGCTATGTAAGGTAATTATTTAAATGAGATGGGCTAGAACGAATTAAACTTTTGAGGTACCATTCCTATTTTTAAGCAGCTTTGATATTTTACGTACTTAGAGTAAAATTTTTGTGTAACAAAAAAACTCTTTGGGTGCATTGCTAGCCATTGTGTTTGAAGTGAAACTTCACAGATAGAAGTATAAGAATGTATAAGATTTACTTATCTCAGGGTCTATTCACACTTACACAAAACATTGTGCCCTCATTTGTACAAACTATAAAATTTTTTAATGGTAAAAGAAAAAAAAATCAGGTATCATCACTGTTGTGGGGAAAAAAAAGTTGTTTTATTGTCTTATTAAGACATTTTATTGTCTTATTAAGACTTTTTAAATATAGTAACTTTTTTTTTGTTAACTTTTGGAATAAAGACATTTTTATAGCATCTGTTGTCAAACTGATAGCTGGAATACAATTTTCCTGGTGAGCCCTGATTCATTGTAGCCAAAAAGTTGAGCCAATAACATTTAGAAAATTTTCTCATGTGTGATTGTAGCTTTCAAAATGCCTGTCCTGTTTCATTGAGCCATCGTCTTCCATTTCCCAAAACCTTGTTATCTTCTGCTTTCTTGGTAAATTGTGAAATATTTGTGATGCGTTTATGTAGTATGTGTTTGTGTCGTCATAGTATGGCTCCAGCGAGAATTATGCATAGTACTTCCTGTTGTCTTGTGACTAGGAAGTGTGCTGTCATTATTGCCTAACTTGAATCAACATAAAACCGAGTAGAATTATAGCTGCATCAGTGATGGTAGATATATATAGATGAGCTGAAGAGAGTAAACAGTTGTGTCCAGTATTATGTAATTATAGCAGTGGCTGTTGTGTCTATGTCTGGTAAAAAAATAAATAAAATAATAGGAGTTTTAAAGGAGTATGCATGCAGAATTAACAACACTGGTCTGTGGTTGGTGTTTTCTTGCAATAATGTCTTTGGGCTAGTGAACTGTTGTAGGCCATAATGCAGGTTATGTAGTTAAAATTCTATTTTTGTGTACAGTCATGTCCTAGCAAATTCTGTGCGGAACATGGCAAAACTGTACTTCTTAAGTTGATTTTATTAGTTGATGTTACTTGAAATATGTTACGTTGCCAAATGTGGGCTTGGTTTGAATATTATTCCATACAAGATGATATTTTATTGATATTACCAGCAGTTGATTTTTGTAATTTTTTATTAAATATTTAATTAAATTTTCTTGCCATCAATAATTTTGAATTAGTGTGTATAAACATCACAAACCCCCAAATTTGCACTAAATTATTCAGTGCCATTCATGAAAAAATTTAAATTTTTGTGGGTTTGGTTTAATGTACCTGGCACTGTATGTTCCTTGCTTATTTCTTTCTTTTTTTAATTTTGTGAGCTAGTTTTTTGTGATGTGTTAATAGGATGTCTCCAGTGTTTCATTTAATGTGGTACATTCACATAAATGCATGCAGATAAAAAAAAACCTATTATACAGGTTCATTTTGATTTTTATTATGAATAAATATTTTATTATTCCAATCACATTATTACAGGTTTTTGTGTGTTGCATATTCTTGTAAATATTTTTGCATGTTTCTTAGATATTAAATCTAAAAATTTAATAGAAAAATTAATATTATGTTAAAAGCTCTCAAAATTTATTCCACAAATATTTATTGTACACTTCAATAATTTTCCCTACTTATTGTGTAGGTACTTACTTTCTGTAGATCTTTAAAGTGTGAAAAAAAATCAGTTGAAAATTTTCTCATTTGAGAATATTGTATTGCTATAGAAGTAAAACATGATACTGTACTTTTTAATGTTGTTCTTACTTCAAAATACTTCCAGTTATTAAAATGTTAATTTGGTGTTGTGAATGTACCACATAAGGATTTCAGCGATGCCATTGTGTACTGCCTAACAAAATATTAATTTTTACAAAATATTTCAGAGGAAAGTACTGCAGACAGGTACTTATCATTCCATGCAGTTATGTACATTTATTTTATTTAAATAAAGATTTATTAAAATATCAGTATTTTCATTTAGTAGATGAAATTTCCTTGTTGTGCACATCCATCGTATTGTGGCTACAAGGCATGTATTAGATGTTTTTCCTCGTATTTTGGCTATAAGACATGTATTGGATTTTTTTTTCTTTAAAATTGACACAATGACAAGAATCCTAAGATATAAAAATCTACATGATATTGAGAATTTCATAAGGCAATTTATGTTGCTTAAATAGTGCTCCTAAGTACTACAGATTTTCTGTAATTATTACGGATTTAGATGTTCCGTTACGGAACTAAGGGGAGTTATTTATTTACCATGTAAACAGATAAATACAAACACTTTTGTGATTATCAACATTTTGTACTATAAATATCGCTAGCTCATGTAGTTTATATAATAAGAAGGTTAACCTTTTGTAAAGAACTTTAAACGAATATAATACATGAAACTTACTTTAGCTTTCCCAAAATAAAGTTGTATGCATACCTGTGTTATTTTTAAATTATTAAATGAATGGATCAGCTTGTTACTGTTTAGGATCGAGTGTTAATCATTTTGTGTAAACTTAATAGCATTTTTTTTACTTGTATTTTATTGTATGCATAAATGTGATTACTGATGGGTGTACCAGGCAGTAGGCAGTAATTCATTAATGTGCTATTTTTAATCACAGTAGTATTTTGTCCGATATATATTTACAGGATTCTACGGTAGTAAAAATTAAATAAAAAAATTGTATCACAACGTAAAATAATATATCACCATAAAAAAAATAATAATTTAAAAACTTTTTTTATCCATTGTTTTTCAGGGAACTAACGTACACAAATGGGCATTAAATGTTTTATACAGTAGTTTCAGACGCACATACACACACACGTGCACACACGCAACCTTCCATGATTCAGTTTGGTATCATTGTCTAGTTCTGGAATAAATGTTTATTTCAAGGCTTGTTCTTTTTCTGAAGCAATTTTGGGAAATCATGGAAAACTTGAATTTGACTGGTCAGACTGGTGTTTGAACCCAGGTCTTCTTATATTCTTGAATGCAAGTCGAGTGTCTTAACCACTACACAAGCTTGCTCTTTTATCATCTTTAACTTCTGGGCCAAAACATGTTTATATTTATAAAAAAAGTAATTTACCATCATGAATAGTTTTTTTTTGCTAGTGAATACTGTTTCGCTGTTTTTACTATCAGGACATTTGTTCATGTGTGTTACTAGCCGGAGTTACCCTCGCTTCGTTCATACAAAGCTAGTCAGCTCCTATCAAATTGTAATTTGAAAAAAAAAATTAACGTTATTGAAGATTCTATAACATTCTGTAACCTTCCGGCCAGTCTCTGCCACTTCGGTACTTGTTTCCCAGCTGCTTCGTCGACTTCTCATAAGAAGTCCATTGGTGCATCTTCGAAACCAGCCCCTGTAGTTCCAAACATAAACCTTCTTCATGGATGGGGGCTGGAGGGCTACTATACCATGTAACCCTCCCTCATGAGGCAGTGGGAGTGGGTTGCAGAGTTGCTTGCGTTTATTATATACATTGATTTACACAAAACAAAACTGTTTTGAATTATATAGCAAGGGTGTGCATTGTTTTTTTCCCCCATAGGGTATAGGTAACAAAAAATTAATTTTTTTATTATTTCTCTTGCAGCTGTAGTTTTAATTGCACCCATTTTGTTTCTTCGAGATATAAAAGAAAATGTAGCCAAGCTATTTCAAAATGTGGTTGCACAAGTGGACATCCTTTGCTTTGTCCACATTCTGGAAAACCAGGGCAGTTGGAATTGGTCAGGGATTCTGCTTGAAATCTTGGAAGAATTTTGGGAATTCCCGAGTAGTAGTAATTTGAGGGGAAAATATCTTTCTCCAGTCATCCATCACCCCAATATACATGTTTTTTTTCCCATGCAATATTGTATTGCCTAGTCATACACACTATAGAGTTCTGTTTGCACTGGGCTGACTATGGGGATGGTGAAGGCTGGATTTTCTTTATTTTTCAGAAAATTACATAAATCATGTTATTCAGGGAATTTTGTAATTTTGGTCATGGAAAGTTGGGGAAATTTTATTACAGATTTGTGTGGTCACCCTGTCTACTAATGTAGTAAAGTTTGTAGGCAACATGCATGTATGCACAGTAATGATATTCATAAAATAATTTAAAATTTTTATTTTCTAATACCAAATGTTATGTGCATGTTTTTTTTTTTAAATAATTATTTCTGTGCAGGTGGTTTGAAATCAGGGGTGTCGAACTTCCTTGCAGATCCTAATTTTGATTCGTCCTCGCAAGGTAACAATGTTTTTAGTAACAACTAGTGTGTATGCTTAAATTTATTAAGTAATCATAGTAATTATTTCACTATCTCCTGTTTCGTATGCTGCTGATGAGCTATCTCCTTTCGTCACCACACATATGTCGAATTCCATAGGAATACGTTGAAACAGCTAGCTAGCATGGCACATAAGTGCTTCACGCAGAAGCTCACATTTTATTTTACAGCTACAGCAACCCAAACTACGTGACAGAAATGTTTAAGGTTTGTAATTTTAGCAAGGTGGAATTATTTTCAAACATGGCTGATCCAGAAAGTGTTAAAAACACATTTTATTTGTGTTCTAAATATGTTTTCTTGTGGGGTGGTTTATTTTGGTGTAATTTTTTTTCCATGCTTTTAAGATTTCTTCAATTTAATTTCATTACAATTCATAATAGCTACATTGATTATATTATGCTATCGTATAGATACAAAATTTTAAAATAAAAAATACTTTTGTTTTATTAATGTATTTGTGTTGTTTGTAGCCGCAGTATTTATGTTTTTAAGTTTTAAATGTGTATTTAAAGTAATTTCATTGAGTTAGTTCTTCAGTATGCTTCCTAATAAACAATACATTCATGCCATCATTTTTTATTTGGAGCTGAACACCTTTAAGATGACCTCGTGTGATTACTTTTACTATACAGTAACCAAGTTCAATCTGAGACTGCGTGCAATAAAAAACAGACCAACAATATTAGACAACATTGAATAAATAACCTATACAAATTTACCTTAAATGTGGCACAGCAAAAGTTTGGCCAATAATGTATTTTAAGTGGATACAGCCACTTTCAGGTCATTATTTTGTATTTATGTTGAACACTGTGAAACCTGTAAACATTTTGAGTGGCTAAACTTTCACAAAATTAATTTGTATTTATTAAAATATGGACTTTTTGCATAAACAGTTTCCAATGTAAATTTTTTTAATATTTTTGTCCAGTATCGATAAGCAGTGGGTTTAACTGAAAATTACTGTTCTAATTTTGACAAGAATGTAAATAGAGATAGTCAACCATTTTAAACCCAGCAATTACTTGGTGTGATTTCAGCAAACCATGGAGAACTGAAATCAGGACAGAGGAACTGGAATTAAATTCAAGCCTGGAATGCAAGACTAGTGTCTTACATATAGAGATTTGAGTGGGAAAACTTTCCATTCAGAAAACATTCTGGATAAATGTAACCACTTATTTTTTCCAGAGAAAAGTTTCATTTTTCCCCAATACCAATTTAGATTTACGTGATATAAGACGGACTGTTGTTTCTGTGGTTTTAATGACTTGATGGCTACTTTCTTTTGGGGTTTGGTTATATACGTATATAATGGTTCATAAAATTTATTTTTGTGTTTCTGTGAAAGTCTCTGGAAAATTGCCTGGGAAATTACCAGAAAATTCTTATTCACTTATTTTGTTAAGTTTTTTTATTTGTAATTTAATAATTTTGGCTAGTGGTTCTATTTATCAATATAGGTATTATTTTAATTTATTTATTTATTTCTTTTTTTTATTTATTATGTTATTTATTACTTTTTCAGTTAATAACTTTAAAACGTTAAAAAACTTCTGGAAACAAAGAGCTCTGGTGTTGTGTTGCAGTGCCCCAGGCGTACCCTCCGTTCCCCTGCCCGTTCTGCAAGCGGGCGTACGCGAGCTGGGGGTTCCGGCGCCGCCACGTCAAGGCCACGCACACCCAGTGCCCGCGGCTGTCCTGCAAGTGGTGCCCCCGCGTGCTGCCCGGCCACGGCGAGTGGGAGCGCCACGTGGTGGCGGAGCACGGCCTGTCGCCCGGCGACGCCCGCGGCGGCCTGCTCATCCTGGAGGAGGCCCACATGGTGCTGCAGATCCCCCACCCCACGCGCCTCGACGCCTTCGTGGACCTGGTCCGGCGGGGCGCCCCCGGGAGCACCGCGGCCGGCCCGGACGCGTGAGGGCGTCGTCCACTTCTCCAAGTTATACTTCTACTGCCACTTCCAGCAAGGTTGCGCTACCACGGAGAATTATTTGCATGCATTTAAAAACTATTTTTAATGATGCCAATGAAGTATAACTTCTCACGCGCGTACCTAAGTACACGCAACCATTTTTTTTAAATGGTGTTTTACTACACAGTCATACACTCCATGAAAGTAAATGAAGAACATGGAGGGTAAGCTAGGCCAGTTGTCGGGATGGTGGAGACAATGTTTTCTTCATTTCTTCCAGAAAGTTTACTTGCAAATTATGAACATTTTTTAAAAAAAAATTGAAATTTCAGCAAGGGTAAGTCAGGAAAGTGTGGACACGATGTAAAAGATTTCTCTCTTTTTAAAATAAATGCATATTTTTAAATTCCTGCAAGCTTTTTTTACTTCGACTGATAGTTCAATGTAAAGTACAGCGAGGGTGTTTAATCTGGCATTCTGCGGATATGCACGTTCTGAAATCCGGCACCGATCGAGGAGATTGGATTCGGATGTTTTTGGGTGGATTCTGGCTTTTGCCAGTGTTTTTAAGTACAGTGTTTCCTGTTGCATAGTGGGTTACACTTGACATTTCACAGGTACATTTCCTTAATGATTGTTTGAAATTATAACAATACTTATCTGTATTTTTTTATTTCTATAACAGGGTGTCCACATTCTGTAAAGTCAGGGAAAAGCCAGGGAAGTTGAAATTGGTGAGGGAAAATCAGGGAATGTACTTTAAAACCTGGAAAAATCATGGAAATTTCTCACTGATTGTAATTTGTTGGGGAAATGTCATTTACACAAGCCTCTGATTGGCTGTTGAGTGTTGAGAGTATCAACAAAAAATATTAACAAGTTAATATTTTAGTGTTTTAAAATTGATGCTGTCTCTAATTCTCTAACAGAGGTACATTTGCTCAAATAAATATGATCTACGATCCACATCACATTCATTTGATGACATCACGATCCACATCACATTCATTTGATGACATTAGACAATCGGTTTTGGAGTTGAACACACTTGATACCAACTCCAGTGTAACTGTACACTTTCGCATTTGTAAACATGCTTACTTAAACTTGTTCACCTGAAGTTGGTCAGCGTTCCATGTAACCACTCCCTTAGGGTGAAATTGTACTTCATGGTTTATGTTTAGAATGGAAACTTCAGTTTTCCAACATTTAATTATTTATATTTGGTTCTTCTGCTTGCTTCATTATAATTTGACATGTGTTTGTAGACCCTGAGTTAGAAATGGGTGAGTCAAATCTACAAATACCAACAAAATTTCTAAGTTTGTAAGATTTGATGCTTAAGAAAAAAGATTCTAAGAAAAACATTTGTGGAAGGGAAATTCAGAATTTTAAACAAGGACTACAAAATTCATCTCTACAAAAGATTTAGAAGAAATATGTTAGTATGCCACCATCTACAGTTTAAACGTTAGTGACTATTGTTGTGCATTTGTTGTTATTCTTTGAATAGCAAAAACAAAAATATAAAACTATAGTTATACATTTATTGTAAAATGAGTAAAAAAAAATAATAATAATTCTTTTCACCATGTAATATTGTAAATTCTTTTGTAATATAGAAAAAAGGTTATGTTAATTTAACATAAATATATAATATTTTCACTCTGTAAACTCATCAATCACATTTTAAGAAAAAAATAATATAAAATTATAAAAAAAAGTTCTTTATAATGTAACTTTGAAAATTGTAAAATTTCACATGAGAAAAATTCAAAGTAAATATATCTTTACATGTGATTACAGACACAGTGGAATTTTTTTAACTAATTTGGAATTAATTTTATATTGTGACCAGTATTATATTTCAGATCTCTCTTTATTAAAGGTCATCTTAAAGTTGAGGTCACCTTGTATTCATACTTGTCTTACCTTCGAGGTCATCTTACATTTGGAGTCGCCTTAAAATCTATTCCATCCGGTGATGAATTAAATTCATTATATATTAATTTCACGTAGTTAATAGTTTTTTCTTTGTTTTGAAGCTGCATATTCTGTTAAATAATAATGTAGGTAGTTTTGAAGCAAATAGCTGAGTTTATTGTTTGTGCCTAAGCCTGCCGCTATGATAATTATTATCATGTCTTCTTTTTGCAGCTGACTGTTGAATGATATCAGTGGTCTCAAAACGTTAAAGATAGTTAGTAATATATTTGTTAAACTTGTTTTGCATGTCTGTAAACTCTTTATTGAAAATGTGTTTTTTTTTTAAATTATAAATTCTATACAAATTTAGTGCCATGTTGCATTATCATTATATTTGAGCACCTAAGTTGCTTTGCATTTTATGCTGGCTTTCACTCCTAGAATCATTACTTTTATGGACTAGTTGAAATATTGAGTGAATTTTGCACACATGAATTTTTGTATTATTACCGTTATGCACATCTGACACAATTTGTTATGACATAGAATTTTTGTTAAAATTTTAGAGGATTAGTCCTTGTCAATTTGGTCCATCGGACACTTGACGAAGTCTGTGCCAAGCTTCGACTAAGCAAATCAGTTGAAGCTCATTTTAATATTTGATTTGATTGGCCAGGAATCTGCTATTAGTTTTATTTGAAGCTTCGGGTGTGATACAAAGCTTCGCATTTCTTGCAAAGTGTAAAAACATTGGAAGCATAAGATTCGTTCGTGAAAATATTTAGTTTTTTTTTTGTGTGTATATGTTTTGCATCAATAAATTTGATTACTTAAAAAAATCAAAAGGTCGCACTCTGCTTTTATGAATGCTCAATATTAATATTTTTTTATAGCTTTTTTATGATTTTTATTGAGTGATTTTATAAATAGTGCCCAATGGGTTAATCAGTTCAAACATTTGTATTGTTAAACCATTTTTTTCCTTCAAACCGTTATTTTATAAAGTAGGTGTAATACAGCTTTGCCAAGAACAGTATTTTCAATTTGATTTAAGCTCACAAATATTTTATACAGTTTATAAACAAACAATTATTAAGACTTGTAGCTGTTCATGTGAAAAAAAATTTATTTCCTTCCTGTAGTTATAAACAAAGTTTGTAATATATTTGTGGATATTAGGGGTCCTGTTAGCTGTACTGAGATAAAATAATTTCTGTAACAATTTTTTTTTTGTAAATGCACTGGTGACAGTAAAATATTAAAACAAAAATATATATATATATATGTTTTATCTTTGAATATGAGTATAAATGTAATATAGATGCTGTATCCAAAGTGAGCTTAGTAATGTACAAAAAAATTATCTGAATAATACACACGTATCTTATGATCACTATGCTGTATTTTGTACTACCACTATGCATGTATGCACTATGTATATTTATGTAACATTAAAGAATATTTATTCTATTTACGTGGAATTTATTGTAATTGATGTAAAATAAAGAAAACCATGTAAATGAAATATACACTACTGTATGTTCTAGATAATCTGAAAATTTGAATTGCCTTTAACAGTTATTTCTAGTAGTAACTTAAGAAACTTAATCTCAGACATTGCAACTGACAAAATATTAGGACAAGTAGTTTTTTTTAACACTTCTTGATTTACAATAGTTTACATCACATTACATGGAATGTACTATACTATAGATTGTTCAGGTATGCAGTGTAGCATCTACCTACTCTAGCAGGCCATCTCTAGATACAAATGTCTCGGTTACAAATATATGTACAGCATGTGGGTTTAGATTTGATGTGTACATTCATTACAGTATTTATTTTTATTTGAATTTGTAATATGCCCACCAACAGTTTGGGAACTAGGTGTTAGAGGCCATCACATACTGCACACATATCAGTATTGTATTAGCATCTACAGAATGTTCGGAAATTGTGGGTTGCTAGTACGCACGGCTGACTTTAAATGTCTGTGCCAGGCTCATTGCTTGCTTCCCGTGAGGCAGTAGCTCATTCTCTCAGCATCTAATGCACACAAAATTCAAGTTGGCACACTTATATTCACGTCTGTAAATTTGCAGGGTTGCGTTTCTGAATATATATGTTCCTTCTTTACCAATTTAGTTTTTTTGGGGCATTTCCTTCCAACATAACTTGCAATTTCCGAACATTCGGTATATGCATGCATTTACCACAGTGAATACAAGTTGTATGAGCATGGGCTGTAACTTTGCACACCTTATGAGACAGTATTTTTTATTTTGATATTTGAATTTTAGGAAAATTCTGAAAATTCTTCAGAAAGTTCACTGATTGTAAACAGACTTGTGCAACTTAACCACCTTCACCATGGACATCAGTTCACCCTTCTTTATATTTTCTCCACCATTCCCGTACACTACCATCACTCATAATGTTTTCACCGTACACTTTGCTCATTCTGCAGTGGATTTCAGCAGCACTATGTCCTTCTGCTCGCAGAAAACGTATTACACTTTGCATAGGCGTGCGCAGAACTTCAGTATTGGTGGTGCCAGATTACACAACAGCCCTATCATTCACAGACCCCGAGCCTAAAGGGTGGGGGGGGGGGGGGGGGGGGGGGAGTGCTCCCCCGGAAAAATTTGGATTTGAAAGCGCAAAATGGTGCTATTTAAGGTGTTTCCGAACAATAACATTAAATACACAGATGTAAAAATTTTAACATTTTTTATGACAAATTATGGCTTTGACCGTTATAATCGCCAGGAAAACTACTAAACTATTTACAGTTTTAAGCTTTGTTGAGCTATAAAGTAAATTGCACAAATTGTTTGCACGGAATTCATGCTGGTGGCTTTGAAAAACCGTACTTACATGTTTTCTGAAGACGCCAAATAAATGCTAGAAAAAACATTCTCAAATGTTAAGTTTTAAAATCAACAAATAAAGGGAGTTTTTGTAACATGCCTCAAATATGTAAAATATTAAAATAATAAAAATACACAAATAAGAGTGGGCAAAAGTTTTAACTTTTGGAATACAACAAAAATGTTTTGTCGGCGACTACATATAAGTCATCAAGTAATCCTTTTCGGGATCGGGCTTCTTAATTTTAATCACCCATTTATACATCATACAGACAGATATATACAGCAATTAACGAACCATAACAACTGTCAACTAGTGAAAATAAAATGACAATTAATTAATGAGTGATCCACGTAACAAACACAGGCTGTACTCGTGTACTCATTGAAACAGTAAACTGATGAGTAAACAGTAAGAGTAAAAACCCTACACAGTGGTGCTACCTGGCGGACGGCGGCTATTATTCCGTGCGCCTGCCGAGTGGAGTGAACAGTGGACACCGAGCGCGCCTTCTATGTAATTCGAGGAGAACTATGAGAAGTATTTACATTTCAGAAGTTTCGTAGCCGCGGCCCGCGTGTACAACTCAAGTAATTGCACCTGGCTTGTTTCCGTGTGTATACCTGTAGTTGGTTCGATTGATAATTGATATACTGATAGTGTTATGAGCACATATTTGTAACTCGACAATATTGAAAAACATATTTATTTTGGAAATAATACGGTTTTTTGTAAGCATATATTATTTCTGCTTGTAAAAAATAAAATAACATTAACCCTAATGGTGGTGCCAAGGCACCTGTGGCACCTACCGTGCGCACGCCTATGACACTTTGTAACTCACATTTGGCGGGAGCATCGATCGTAGTGGCCATGTTCAATTGCCAGTACCTTGGCTGCGACTGATGCATTGGAGCCGACGACGGCAGAGATTGTGGTGGGGGAGCCGTGCAATTGCGCTTCACGCAGATCTGGCTCCTGCGTATCTTGTGCCTGCTTAGAAGCACAATCGGAGGTTAAAGAAAACAGCCATCGTACGTGTGTAGTATAAATCCCCCCTGCTGCCTCCATTCATATAGGATTTTGGCTTCTATTGAACATGAATAACACACACCTGCGTAAATATCTATGCTTTATATTAGAATATATTTACTAGAACTAGCTGTAGTAGTTTATGTAAGTTTTAGTTAAAATTGATGCTGACCTCGGTGGGAGTAACTCTCATCTAAGCAAGCCTATATCTAGGTGCGACGAGCTTTCTTGATTTTGGAGTAAAATAGAAAAACTTTTTTTCTTGCAGTGCTGGCTAGCAAAAATACTATGAACAAAATACAAATTAATAGGTACCAAAAAAATAGTTTTACAAGAAAGTCTACATACAAACTGTTAGCTGAAAACTGAGTACAGTCAAGTCCCCATACTTGGGACAGTTTTGAACTTTGAACTCAAATAAACATAATAAATTAAGCTTTAAAGCACAAATAGTGCATGACTTGTTTCTGAAGGACTTTAGTACTTTTTGAATAATTAAATGTTTTTTCGAAAAAGCTTTCCCTCTCCTCCCCACCAGTGAAAAACAGTGTTGTCCCAAGTAAGGAACCACTACCCCTAACTTGGGACATCATGTGTTTCACACAGTGTACCATGCTAAGAAGCCTGTAATTTAACATAGGACAACATAATTTTGTTTAAAAAAGAATGGCTTACAAAGTAGGCTATAAAGTAATGGTTGGAGATACATCTAGACACCCAACATGACTATTCACTAAACAACAATTATTTGATAATAAATATAGCCTAGTATTAATATTTCAATAGCTTTGCTTACATATAAACAAAACAGTTATGTAACATTTCAGTCTTTTTTTCCAGTCTTTTTGATAGGAGGAACTCTGCATCAAAATGCATTTCAAAAAAGAAACTTGAATCGTCCTCTATTTTCGCTCTGGGGTGTGATCACCTTTTTAATCCTGTGAATAGGAACACCATCTTCGATATCCTCTACAGTTGGGAAAACAAACACGTCTTTTGATCCTAAATAGTTTCTCATATAGCTTACTTTGTATCTTGAATTTTTCTTGTCTACAATTTTGCCAATGAACACTTTCTTACATTCATATTTTTTCCCTTTGTCATAAGTAACTTCAACAACAACAAAATCATTTTCTTTCATGGAGGTCGCTGCTTGTTGTCCACAAATATCAACAGTTTCTATTGGTTCAACATCTTCATAAACCATTTTCTGCTCACTTAATGTTTCCCTCTCTAGCATTTCTTGAATGTCATCATCAAACAGTGTCGAGAAATCTTCACCGAATGACGAGTTACTATCATGTAGAGAAATTTCGCAATCACTGTCTTCAGAAGTGTCACTTTTCTGCTTCATTTTCATTTTCTTAACTGATTGTTTTAAAATATTTTGACACAAACCTCTCTTTTTCTTCACTTTGGACTTTTCCTTCTCACCCGTGTTTATCTGCTGCTTTGTGGTTTGTTTACTTTTTGGCTGTGAACGTTTCTGCAATTCATCTAGAACATCTTGTGCAGCCAAGCTTTTCCCCGCATTCACGATTAACTTTTTCTTTCTTTGCTTTACACCTGTTTCTTTTTCACGTGATTGTTGTAAGAATGCCTCAAATGAAGACTTCAATGCTACTGTAGCAGTTACTACATCACTTTCATTTGCAGATGATGTGCTTGGCAAGCTTTCAAGAACCTTCTGCTTGTCCACAGGGAAAATGCCACTCTTCTTAAATCCAGATTTCAAATTTGTGGAAATGTTATCACCAATGGCATCCAAAGTCTTTTTCAAAAGCCTAGGGAACTGATCTTTTCTTACTGACCCCTTGTTTTTCATCTTCCATTCAGTCAACTGCTTCCGCCATGCTGTTTTAAGAGGGCTAAAAAAAGCCAAATCCAAGGGTTGACATATGTGGGTGCTGTTGGGTGGCAGCATAATGAAACGAATGTTGTTGTCAACACATAATTTCAGAATTGTTGCAGAAATATGGCTGGCCAAATTATCACCTATGACAGCTTTTGGCCCATCACCTAACCGTTTGAGGTAAGGTAGAGCAATTGTTAGGAACCAATCCTGAAATATATTGCCCTCGAACCAACCTGATTTGCTCCTATTATATCTTGTGCCAGGGGGTCCACCTTCAGTCCATGTGTCATATAAGTTCTCAGCCTTGTACACCACATAGGGTGGAAGTGCCACACCACTAGCTGAACCGGAAAACATTACAGAAAAAGTTGACTTAGTGAAATCAATTATTCTTTCTGGATGTTTACATTTTCTTCTTACAACCACTTTAGCCTGTCCAGGGTTGTCCTGCATACTCGTCTCATCGTAGTTCAGTATAGCTTCTGCTGGAACATCTGCCAGTGAAACAGACAATTCCTCGAAGTATGCCTGTATAGCTTCAGGAGTAACTGCCGCCCGGGATCTTTTAATGTTAGTACACATTCTATATTTCAATTGCACACACTGCCTGGCCAGAAAACATTTAATCCACTTTTTTCCTGGCAAATTGTTTTTGAAACGAGGTTCGACCATGCCCTTCTTGTCCAGGTATTTTTTGATTATACATCTGATGTCAAAAGCTGTAAGGGGAAATCCCCACTCCCCTGCCAAAGCCAAGTATTCAGCGATCTGCTTTTCTTCTGTTTCACTCAAAACAGGAGGGCGACCATATGGATGTTGCTGTACATTTTTAACTTTGCGTTGTATGGATGATTTAGGGACTCCAAATTTTTGTTCTGCTTTTCTATAACTCATGCCATCATTAACAGCTTTAGCAGCACGTTCAAGAGTGTCTTGGTCAAAATTATGATAAACTTTTTTAACAGCTGTAGCCATATTTCCTCAGTGATCCATACAGAATCTGAAATAAACAAAACATTTTAACTTAACCTCAAAACAAACATTATTTTTTTAGTAACCTAACTTGGGACACTGTCCCAAGTTAAGAACCCATGTACATGTTTCTGTAAATATTTTTACAAGTATAAAATGGATTACATAAACAATATATGCCTTACTAAACTGGCTAAACGACATATCAGACATAATGAATTGCTATACAACATGTGTCAGAAATTACAATGATAGCTTGTGAAACCAAAGTTATTCAGGCAAGAAAAAAGTAGTTTTTATAACCAAGTAAAAAACAATTTAACTTACCTCTAAGAGTGTACCAAATCTTTATATACACACACCATGTGATAGCTACACATCCCCACTACAAAGTAAACATTTCTGTTACAGACTGACAGAGTGCTATCAGGTATGCCAATATGAAAAATCAATCATCCCAAATTGTCCCAAATTAGGGATATGTCCCAAGTATGGGCACTTGACTGTACCTAGGGACCCACTTTTACATGAATAAAATTAGCAATCATGAAAATGTTTGATGTCATCACAAAAAAGTAAGTATAATTTGCTAAAAGAACATAATAAATGTTTTTAAGTTTAAATAAGAAAAAAAAAGAAACTCCTGTAGAAGATTAGATAGCTGGAACAAGAACAGTAAAATATATTCGGGCATGTTACCGACTGCTTAGTTTATTCAAGGAGAAAAAAAAAATTGCTGGTATACAGCAAAGTTATTTTAGCAAAATATTTAAATTTAATAAATTGGTAACCTCCTCTCAGCTTATGACAGCCTGGTACAATTAAGCTAAACACTGGCTGTGAATGGATGTTAAGTTGGTATTTGAAGTTTGGTAACCTCCTCGCTGGGAGAAGGTTACCAATCTATTAACCTGCTTAATAATATGCAATTAATTTTTATATAAAATCTAATAACTGTATTTTAGAGCTCAAGTTTTTACAGCATTTTATATTCTATATTTTTAAAATAATAAACATTGGTGGGGATATTGGATGTGGATATTTAAGCAACAGTTAATTTTTAATAAAAATAAATATTGGTTTTACAAGGAGAGGGCACGACCTGGGAAATTCACGTCAAACGAGACTTGGTAAACCTTGTTGCTCAGCGGCTGCCGATGAAGTGATACTTATTAGTACATAAGCTGAGCTCGAATGTTTGAAGGCTTTTTTCTCAAAATTGGCTGGCCATTGCACTTTCTTGCTTTGAGAGTTGAACACCCTAAAGGGTTGTATCAAGTCTCGTCCTGAAGTGAATTTTCCAAGTTGTGTCCTCCCCTTGTTAGCTCCCAGGCAGAAATTAATGTAGTAAATATTTCGTAAATTTATATGCTGTAAACACTCGAGTGCCCAGTCACAGGAAATATTCTGATGTGATTCGCTTCAAGCAACTAGTACTTCAAATTAAAACTCAGCATTAAGTACGTATTGTGATAAATTATTGGAGAACACTATTTTTTTTCCTGCTATGATAACTAATGTATACAAATAATTAATACTTTTTATTCTATTATTATAAAAATACTGTTATTTTAATCAGTGTAGATAGCAGAGTACTGAATTAAATGTTTTATTTATTTTTGTTCATTGCTTTAAAAATATATTTTCTTAATGCAATTTCTCCTACTGGCACAGTAGCTAAGTACGTATCTATTTTGAGCCAGGCAGTGGGAAAATGTGGTCCGGTGTAGAACATTTACCAACCCAGTCTTCACCTCTTCGAGCCGGCTGGGGGCGGCAGGCGTTTCCCTCAGCACGGCAAGCGGCTGGGTGCTTCACCATCCTTCTCTTGCGGATGTTGACCTTGCCCACACGTGGGTTGCTTTTAAGTGAAGCAACAACACTCTTACTAGGTTTGTGGTCATCATAACTGTTAGAGACAAGATTTTATGGTTTTATTTTTATTCCAATTTTGTTTTTAAAACAGACAATATCGGTTATTGTTTTTGGTTGTATAGAAGCTGTTTTTAGTACTTACTCCACCAAAATAGTGGTAAAATTAATATGCTGCATTTTTATGATAAAATAATTTGTAATAAATTGGTTTAAAACAGATACATTCAGAACAATAAAACAAATTAAATTAATTTTTCTGACCCATGCATTTTGGTACAATTTTCTTTTGTCCAGAAATGACATTCCTTGAATTCCAAACATTAAAATAATACTTTTTTTATAATTAAAATAAAGTTTTGGTTAAATGCTACTTAATTCCATGATATAATGTGCAATTTGGTGCTACATATATGGTGCTAAATATTTGCATTTAAATGTTATGCAGTGTTTTGAAATGCTTTTCGGTGTTATTTAGGTTTTATTTTTATTGCAATTAACCATATAATATTGTCCCTAATAATTGTATGTTAAGTTGAAAATATTCAATTTTATTTTGATAACAATTTTTCATCTACCAATTTCTTTTTAGTTTTCAGGAATTCGAACTACCTAAATTCAAAGAGATACCACTAACAAAGGAAGAATGGATTGACATCAGTTTATTTTGTATATTTCATATACCATTTGTATGAATAAAATAAACATTAATCACCACTTACAACATTTTTATGGAGACTTATGATACTCTGTAGTAGCATGTTTATTGACTAAAATAATTTTTTAAAAAGTCTTAGTTTACATTTGTTGACTACATTTTTTAGGTAGATTTTGAAAAAAAAATACTACCTATTGTAGCTGTTACCATGGTGCGACTTCCAGAAAATCTTTACATAGTTTTTCATTTCATGATCTAGACCCTAATACCATTGCCAACTCTAAAGTGTACAATTGTGTGTGTAAACGATAGCTGCCGCAATTTTTCACAAAACTCTTCCAAACAGATACATAAAATATAATTGTGGAAAATCTCGGTCGAGTTTGTTAATGGGTCATTTCTGACCAAAGGGGAAGAAATGGGTAAGGTTTTTTGAAAAACAGAAATCACTGTAACTCCCATAAAGTGGATATCATCACATCAGTCTGAACATCATATACAGTAGAATCTCGTTATAGCGAGAACGGTAATAGCGAGAACACGGCTATAACGAGGTATTTTTGAGGAATTCACGGCGTGATAGCTTGAAGCGTGCTTTTATTTGTCTGCTTTATCTCCACCCCTCTCGCTCGCCACTAGTCATCTTGCCGTTGACGCGTGTCACATTCTTCAGCCTTGCAGTCGCCACCTAAGTGCGCGGCTTTAAAAATAGAATCCCATCCTTTCTTTTATCAAACTTCCGTTAGTTATCTGTGCCGTGTGTAGACAAAGTTTGAGATTGGAACAGAAACAACGTAAGAAAGTATTTTTTACAAATTAGAAATATGTATGTTTTTGTTTTTATAATCGCGTATTTTCACGTTTTTTTGTTGTTATCTTAAAAGAGATAATATTAAAAAGCCGCTCTAATGAGATTTAATTGTTTATATTCTATTTATTATTACTTACGTGACGTCATATTGTACGCGTACGCAATACGACTGGATTCGTTGCTGCAACATAACATAGCATGTTATGCGGTATCCGAAGTAATGAGTAACGTAACGATAGTAACGAGTACTAATTGTAATAGTAACGAATACATACGGGTACACATTTTTTCGTTACTTTTACACCTCTAGTAGGCACTACCGTATTTATTTCCGAATCGCTAGGACAGTTTTCTTGTAACTTTTGTTTCTGTCAGTTGTTGGGGTATCTTTCCGGGAAAGGGGTGGTGATGGTTTGAGTTTAATCCCAAATTTATTTTCTAAAAAAGTTGACAGGTTCCTTTAAATGAAAAAAGTATAGTTTTTCAGCGACTATTTCGTTTGAGGCGTACGTGCGTTGCCGCAGCCGCACTCCTGCTTTTTTGTAAGGAATTAAATCGTCGCGCTACACTAGCACCACCTGTTAGCAACATCCCGAACCAACATGGCCGGCAGCAGACAGCCCGCATCGACAATAGATAGCAGGACAATGCTGCGTCGGCCGCGGGCTGAGATGCTATACTTAAGTGGCGTGGTAGGGTATTCTGGTTATTTTGACGCAATCGGTGATCGCATCCGTACTTATGGGGTATCGTTTTAAAGAAAATTCACACATCTGCTCACAGAAATTAAGATTTCGTTAATATAACCTGTTATTTTCCAATTATACAGGTTTAAACACAATTTTTATGCTATTTTCGGTTAATTTTTATTTTTTGGGGGCCAAAATTTGTCCAATTCTTTTATAGCGAGGACACGGTTATAGCAAGGATAAAACCCAGAACCGTGACACCTCGCTATAACGGGACTCTAGTGTAACTCGTAGGTGTAATACCAAAAATTTGCGTCTAAAAACATTTTTGAAATGACCAACAATAACTGCAAGTGGTGGAAAAAACAAGGGTTGGAGGACAAAAAATTCATAACTCTGTTCGTAGGCACACCATCGAAATCGTTCAAAGTGTTTGTAAATCTTATAATTTTTATCTAAAACTTTTGTCTGTAACAATTTTTGATAAAACAAACCATTATTGCAAGGAGTTGAAAGAACCTGGGGTTTGAATAAGAAAATACATAAAACTTCCCAACCTTATTTGGCATATAATATGAAATCCCTTCAAAGTTATTAAATGAATTAAAATAGACTTATTTTCACTGCATAAAAAATGAGCAAATATTTAATCAATCATTTTCTAATATTGGAAAACAAAAATATGTGATATCATTAATTTTTTATAATGTTCCAGAAGTTTATAGATTTTCCAAAATATTTCCAGAATAAATAGGTACTTCGATATCTACCGCATAGAGTAAGTAATCTACCGTATTTATCCGCATAATGTCCGCCATCACATAATGTCCGCACATTTCTTTTTAAATACTTAAAATGGAATTTTTTAAAATCAGCATAAAGTCCGCACCAGACAAAGCAACCTTGGCCACCCCTGAAAGGCACAGTAACGGTATGGAAAATTACCGACGCTGTCAACAATGCTTTGACCTTGAGTTGTTCATTTCTCCGGAGCGGTCGCTGAGAGGGTTTTGTAGCGTGGTGAAACCGTCCGACTCAGAAACTCGCACTTCGCTGCGCAGCTGCCTGCGACGTCACGCGAGTTGCAACTACGTCACAAAGTAGGGGAGGTAGCAGAGAAGTGGTGGGGGTACATGCACACGGTATTTTTATACACACAGTGGGCAAGGGACAGGGAGGGAGGCTCGCCGGCGCCGGCTAATGCAGACATTAGACATCCGCCCTGTCAGTGCCGTCAGTGGCCATCTCAATGAAAGATTAAAAAAATATCTTTTCACGCAAAGCGTTTATTTTGTGTAGGCTGGCTGCGGCTTCTGAACGTAAGAACGCACACGTGAATGAGAGAAGAAAAAAAAATGAGTGGCGTCTTCCACTAATCGCCGGCACCCAATTATCTCGACACCTGTCACATTTCTCACGTCCGCTGCAGAGGGTCGCCAGTCACCAGCGCTCTGCTAGTAAACTGATTATGAGAGAACAATTTGTTTACTCTACACAAAACATGTAAAATTTTGAGGGAAAATTTTTTTTTTCGGACTTCACTTCATAATGTCCGCACCCCATTTTTTTGTCAAAAATGTAGCCAAATTACTGCGGACATTATGCGAGTAAATACGGTACCTACGCCTGTAGGCTGTGCTGAAAAAGATATTTTGTACTGTATTATAAAGTTACAGCATTGTACTTTTCAGACTACACAGCAACTTGAGAAATCCCACAAATTGTTCTTCTGGAATAGAATGTTCTGCCAAGGTTATTTTTCACCTGTTGCTCGTAATTCGTAGCATTTGGTCACGTGGAATATCCCGCAGGTGTGTGTGCAATGGTGCTGGAAGCTATTTCTGTAACCAATATGGACAAACCATACAGCTGTGTAATATTTCACAACAAAAAATCATGGAACTTTCAGAGTATTTAACCAGAGCGATGAAGAGACCTTGTAATACAGTGCTGTTCTGTGAAGTCAGTTGAACCACATGATCACTTTGCTTCTTTCTAAAGGAAATCAGTCATTATTTTCAAATTATAGCCATTGCTATTTTGCACTGTATGTCACACAGAAAAACCTGAAGAACGGACAAAGAAAGATGAATACACAAACTAGTAGGAAACCAGCCAAAATCAGCCGATGTCGCCGATGTCAAATGTTAAATGTTGAAACAGCACAGAGAATTTTGTGAAGATATTAAAACAATATCACAGCACAGACGGACAAGTAGACAATGTCTCGTCATTGTCAGTCCACTGCGTCTGTCTGTGCCGTGATATTGTTCTGACCTATATCTTCCACTGAATTCTCTATGCTGTCTTTACATTCAACATTTGACATTGGCTGTTTTGGGCTAGTTTGTGTAGTAGTCATCTTTCTTTGCCCATTCTTTGGTTTTCCTCTATTACATACAGTGCAAACTAGCAATGTTGTGTATCCAAAATAATGATTTCCAATTGCAAGAATTATTCAAAGAATGTAAACAGTCACATTGTTTCTACCAGTTAGTCTTTTGATACCAGGCCTGTGAGAAGCTATTTTTAAGTAGTGAAAAAAGTGTAACTGCAAGTATGTCAATTGCACATTACACTATTCTGAAGCCTCCTGACACTACTAGAATAGAAACTGAATTTTTAAGGATTATACAAATTTGGGGGAAAAAAAAAGAAAAAAAAATTACACATAACGAGTGAACAAACTGAATTAGTCAGTGAGTGGCCATGTCTGCATGACTGTGTGTGAAACCAGTGTTTTTTCTTAAGCTAAATGTTGCACCATATCGGTAAGACGTCCAAAACAGCGGCTGAAATGTCGTGTTAGCATCGTGGAAACAGTTTCAAACGACTTGTTTTTTTGAAAGAAAGTGGCAGTTTTTTAAGGATGGAGAGAGAGTCTAGTTCTTACTTACTGAACATCGCCGGATGTTATCAGGCACCACTTCGGCAAATGTATTGGGCAGGACAATACAGCGAATGCGAGGTTGAACTAGGTGACAGCATGCCGTCTCCTGGCAATACCTAACTGCGCGATCTCGAAGGCCTGCACGCTCCCATTTTTTTTTTTAATAAAAATCTGAATGCAATACTTTTTGCAAGTACTTTATTGAGTTCGACCCGACGAGACGACCAGACGACCGAGAAGCCATGCTGCTCACAGCTCAGCCACCAGGCCCTGCACCACGATGCCGGGCGCCAGCTCCGTGGTGGTCGTCAGCAGCCGGTCCTCGTCCTCCTCCGCCTCCTCCGCCTCGTTCACCACGGACTCCAGCTCCTCCAGGATCCGCTGCCCCTCCGCGCCCGGCCACGAGCTGGGCGGGGGGGAGGGGGAGCCGTACACCACGGGGCGGCCAGCCACATCCGCGCCCCCTCGCCGCAGCGACGCGCGGGTCGTGTTGGTCTTCCTGAGCATCGCCTGCGGGAGACACGTCAGCCACACCTCCTGGCGTCTACATTTTTTAAAATTAATTAATTTATTTATTTATTTATTTGGAATTTGTCTCATGCCCACCAACAGTCGTAGACTTTAGTGGTGGGCACTACATGTAATAACTAGAGACCTGCAAAATTTGCGGATTCATTTCGTGATATGCTACAATTCAAATAATTATACCTTAGCGCTGCTTCTGCAATTGGTTCACTGTTAATCTGGAGTAATGAGGGCCAATTAGAGACCCTCGCTCAAAGAAGTGTCGAATCACAGACACTCGGTCGAGACGACTCACAAGTCAGCAGCCAATGAACAGGTGGCATTTGCCCGAGTGTGTAGAGTGTAGTAAGAGTCTATCCTGGAGGTCATTGAATCCGCGAATTTTGCAGGTCTCTAGTAATAACAGGAACACAGTTATCACTACCAGTGTATGGACTCCCACCTCCGTCGGTACCATAGGCGGCAAACATCTACAGATGGCCGGCAAATGAGAGCAAGAGTACCACACACTAGCAGTGATGATAACAAAACAGACAATACACTAAGAAAGTTTAAAGAACCATAACACACAACACATAAAACAAATAGGTAAAATCATATTATTAAATGTTAAGAGAACAGTCCAACATCTTTTGTAAAAACCAGCTCATGACAATATGTAATACATAGAGACCTGAAAAAGTAGATGTTATTTCTTTTAAAAAAAATATGTAGTTTATTTTTAAAAAAAATTAGGCATTATTTGCTTTTCAGTAATAGGAGGTGTTATTCATCTCAGACAAAGTTACTTTCGCACTTAGTGTGGCAACTGTGGTTTTATATGATGATGAAAACAGTATTTTATTGTGAGATGTATGTGACACATTATTGCTGTAAGCCAGTTTGCATCAGTTCTAACAAATATGGAAGCAATTCTTTAATCACCTATTTGCTGCTGCGTTCTCATTTCATATTCTGAGGCTACAGTTTGAATTCTACAAATTTTGGATGTTTCTCTTTCGTGTTATCAAAACAATAAATATAAAACTATGCAAAAGATTTAAAAATTAATTTCAATAATTATTTGTTAACAAATAAAGTTGCTTGCATTATACTGAAACGTGATTTTTGGTATTGAAGTTTTTACTAGAAAAATTTATTTGTTTATTTGAATATGACCAACAAATCAGAGCAACAAACAAAAAATCTCAAAATGTCTTAGCAATCAAATTTCTTCAACCAAACTATAAAGGAATAATTAAAATAAGTACAAATATAATAAATGTTCTATAAATATTAATAAATAATTTACTCAAGAAATTGAAAATTATACTAACATAATATTAACGTCAAAATTTGTTTTCAAGCACAAGAGTCTTTTACTTTTGTAGTAGGCTCACTCAAAAAAAAAAGCAGTAGAACCAACATGTCTACATCATTGAGTTAACATAGATGCCAGAAAAATGATCAAGTTAAAATAGTTGTAGTAGCTACACTAAAAATAACGTAAATATTATAATGATCACAGTACATTTATAAGAGTGTTATATAACATAAATAAGGTAATTGAAAAAATTCCTTGTAAATGTGTCAAAAGCATAATAAAAAACTGTTTTAAATTTAAAAATTCCAAAACTAGCATTTTATGTTTAAATGCTGAAATTAGCATTACTATTAGTGTTCCAACATTTGTTATTTCTTCATATCTCTAGAATGTAACATAACTAAAAACACAGTATTTAATACGAACTTGGTTAAATTGGAAAACACTTGCAGTTTTAAAAATTTGCAAATTAAATATTACTATTATTTATAATGCAACTTCTTTTTTGATCAAAAATCTTAGAATTATAGGGCATATAACATTCAAGTTCTATATTCATGAATATCTTATATTCAAAGTAGTCTTTCAGTGCTCACCAGTAATGTGTGTCATCTAACCTCGGTAATGAGCAAATTCATGTGTTCTCATATTGCTAATATGCTAATAAACTTATAATATGAAATGTAGCATTCTTTAAAATGAAGCTGAGCATGATAAATATACGAACATTGTGTTCTCAACTTTATTTCTTGACGTGAATCACACTTAGTTTCTGCACCTGCCACTATAATTCCCTGCCAGAGCAACCATGTCAAATAATGAATCATTTGATTTGCAGAGAGAAATATAGAAACTCCTCCAATAAAAGCAAAATTAAAAGACTTGAAAAAGTATTAAACCCTGGCTTTGGACCTTATTTTCGAAAAGGAAGTTTACAAAAATACAGTATTTACTCGCATAATGTCCGCAGTAATTAGGCTAAATTTTTGAGAAAAAAAAATGGGGTGCGGACATTATGAGGTGAAGTCCGGAAAAAAATTTTTTTCCTCAAAATTTTACGTTTTGTGTAGAGTAAAAAAAATTGTTCTCTCATAATTAGTTTACTAGCAGAGCGCTGGTGACTGGCGACCCTCTGCAGCGGACGTGAGAAATGTGACAGGTGACGAGATAATTGGGTGCCGGCGATTAGTGGAAGACGCCACTCATTTTTTCTTCTTCTCTCACTCGCATGTGTGCTCCTACGTTCAGAAGCCGCACCCAGCCTACACAAAATAAACGCTTTGCGTGAAAAGATATTTTTTTAATCTTTCATTGAGATGGCCACTGACGGCACAGGGCAGATGTCTAATGTCTGCATTAGCCGGCGCCGGCGAGCCTCCCTCCCTGTCCCTTGCCCACTGTGTGTATAAAAACACCGTGCGCATGTACCCCCACCACTTTTCCGCTACCTCCCCTACTTTGTGACATAGTGTGAGTTGACGTGTACTGGCTTGTGCTATATATAGCCCATCCCCGTGTGACGTCGCAGGCAGCTGCGCAGTGGAATGCGAGTTTCTGAGTCCGGACGGTTTCACCACGCTACAAAACTTTCTCAGCGACCGCTCCGGAGAAATGAACGACTCAAGGTCAAAGCATTGTTGACAACTTTGGTAATTTTCCATACCGTTTCTGTGCCTTTCAGGGGTGGCCAAGGTTGCTTTGTCTGGTGCGGACTTTATGCGGATTTAAAAAAATTCCATTTCAAGTATTTAAAAAGAAAGGTGCGGACATTATGCGATTAAATACGGTACTGCCAGCTTGTTAAAATTCATTCAACAGTTCATGCGATAAAGTTTCCCTTTCTCTATGAACTTTGGTTCGCACCATCCGCCACAGATGGCAGCACCGTGGTTACACATTTTCGTTACATTCACAAAATTACTCCTACCATATGTCGTATACAGAGCGCTAAGGTTTCACATAAAAAATTCATATCAAAATTTATTGTCATTACATATGCGACAAACATACAAAACAATCAATGCCCTGTTGTTTGTTTCTTTAAATCCACATGTTTAAAAAATATTTGTTAAATTATATTTAACATTCATTTAGAAAAATGACACTGCGTGAACACATTTAAAAGATTTTCTGAAACAAAATTCTGATACTCATTTCACTAAAGTCCCACCTATGACCCATAGTAAATAAAATAAAAAAGTGTAATCAAAAAGTCTGACGCACCTGCAAATTTCGTCGCACAAATGTGAATGGTTAAAAATTATTTTATTTGCAGCCCACATTTATTACGTTATGCGGTTTAATTCCAGCAATTTTAATTTCAGGAAAAAAGATGCTCACCTGGAAATTAAAAGGCGGGTCATCTGTTTCGTAGTCGTTGCTCATTTGACGACCTTTCATCTTCAGCTCTTCGATGGGGTTTTTGATCTTTCCAGCACCTGTCACTCTTTTTGTCGGAGAGACATTATGCCTATAAAATTTAAGAAACAAGGATGTTGCCAGGCAATTAATTCAACATGAAGTAAACCAGAAAAGAAAGATTTCAGTCAACACATTGAATGGGGAATCATAGTCACAGGATGATACACAAACATTTTTTTTAAATTAATGCCAGGTTCATAGCAAAAATTTTAAGTGTATGTAAATGATTATGTACACTAAGAGGAGATTAAAAATATACAATACATTATCTGACATAAACTTCAAAAAGTGAAAATGTTGGATAGTAGGAAGGTGTCAAAAAAATCTACTAAAAATAAAAATAGGTATGTTATATTTTTTGTTTTATGAACCTAATAAATAATAATGGTTTACAATAAAACACCAGAAAAAATGAACTAATAAAATTAATAACAGTTTCAGAATCATCTCAAGTTAAAAACAGTACTTAAAATAATTCAGTCATATGATGATTTGAAGAAATTTCTGATCATAGTCTGCTTTCCTGACCAGTGCAGTTTCTTCGCTGCCACATTTCACCATGTTTGCAGCATATTTATGTCACTGTGGTATGTTTCAATTTTTTTTTGCGGTCGGACGTCAGATGATATGGTATGTCTGATAAATGGGACTTTACTGTATTAGAGAAAGCTAATATGGATACTTTACAATGAGTGACACGATTTTATGGTTTTATTTGTAGTCCAATTTATTTTTTATTTTTAGAGCATTTCCATGTTATTGTTTTTATTTTTATAAATCCTGTTTTACAATACTTACTCCAATAAAATAGGGGTAAATATTTTAATGCTGCATTTTTAAGGTAAAACAATTTTCAACATATTGGTGTAAAATGATACATTAAGAACAATAAAAATGAATAAGTGAGCATTTATGTTTGAAAAGTGATTAAATAAGAGATGCAGAATAAAACAAATAAATTAATTTATCTGATCCATGCAATTTGGAACACTTTTTCGTCCGAAAATAGACATTCCTTGAATTTAAAACATTAAAAGATTTCTTTTTATATGATTCAAATGAAGTTTTGGTTAAATTCTACTTGATTCCATGATATAATTTGCATTTTGGTACTATATGGTGTATTACTTGCATTTCAGCGTTATGCATTTTGACACGCTTTTCGTCGTTGTTTCGGTTTTATCACAATTCACCGTATATGTATTTAATTTTATGTATCCTTGAAAGCAAGGTCTTTAAAAGATAACACGCAGTGGAGAACAGGGACTTGGGGGAAGTGATTGGTCATGGCCTACTCTACAGTAACGAACTTTCTCAGCATTTGCCTGGCGTGATTTCAGGGAAACATGGAGCTGGGCCTCCATCCCGAGTTTCTAGGAATGTGAGTCCAGAGTCTGAAGACTCCGCCACCACCCTCTATGCGAAGCAGTGTTGCACATTTATAGGTCATGCTTCAAGGATGTTGTGGAGGGGGGACAGGGGGGTTACTGTATACTCTTGACGCATTAACTTAAGAGGGATCTAGATAAAAAAAAAATCATTGAGTTTGAATGGCGCATACATTCTCTTATTAAAACTATTTAAAACATTGACTCTAAAACAGGCCTATATATAATCTCTGAAAGTTATGGAGCTAAGACACAAAATCTATGAGCCAGTCTTTATGGTCTTCTGGAAATATTTAGATAATTTACCACACCTCGCGCAGCTGACAAGTAAATGACAGCACAGCATCAGTGCAATGCCGTGCCCACAGCTCATTCGTCTCGTTGTACCCTATTTACCCGCGTATGAATTACATATTTTCTGCTTTTTTTTTTTTTAAATAAAATGTACTGTAAATCATATGCGAAAATTTCCATTTTCGGTAAAAAAAAAAAAATTAACATTGCATTGTTGTGGTTGACTGTATGCTTAAATAACTAGCCTGTGTTGGTTTTTAATAAATACTATGTCATTGGTAAATATAAATAGTTTATTTAAAGTATCTCAGCAGTGAGTTGTAAAGCATCATGAACTGCCGCCTGTCATGTGGCTACATGGCTGGTGCCGGGTGGCTGTGTCGCTCGGCAAGAGGGGAATCCAGAGAGAGAGAGTAAGGGAGCGCACGCATGTGTGTTTGAGTGCGTGAGGCCACTCAGCAGTGTTTGTGGTTATCCACCCCTCACACATCATTGTGAACTGGCACCCTACACAATATCATGTCTATCTTGACAGGTTTTTGTGATGCAACTGTGTCCAAACATTGTTTTTTGCACGAGATTTCCCATGCTTTCTACTTCAAAATTCATTCGGAGTGTTTGCTTTTATTGAAGAAACTGACAAAAAAAAATTGACGAGGAAATAGCCTGCGGTCTTTTCTGTCTTGGAGAAGATGGGAAGGGAAACATGGGTACAAAAAATAGCGTTCTTTTCCTTTGCCATTTTTTTTTAGATAGTGCTAGGGTGAAAGGGGAGGTGGGAGGACCATAAAGGATGAAGAGGGGAAAGACGAAGGACATCAGTGCAGTTTCTTATGCGGCAATAAGCGGAGATATGGACCATAAAGACTTCACTTGTATTCTACTGGAGACAGTTATATGGTAGGACTCATATTCAAGGGCGACCCTTTCAGTGAAAATGTTAGATTTTTTCCCCAAAATTAAGGGTGCAGGTGCAGGTAGATACGGTAAATATGCGCTGTTGCCAAGCATTTGGAGCACACTGGAACTACATCTGTGGTGAGTGAGCCTGCCACGGGGGATACTAACAACCAAACTGTACCAAAAAGTACTTTAACTTATCTATGAGCTCATGTTGCACTGCGCACCACAGATAAAATATACACACACTGGTTTTAACACTGTACCGGTTTGTTCAACACAGTCAGTTCTGTACAGCAAGATTTTGTAACACCACCACCAATGTGCAATTATATCTTGGTAATGGTAGCATGGCAGTAGTTAGTCGCTAGGGAGGAAAAGGTAGGCGTTACAAAAAGCTGGCACCCAGGACTGTAGAGCCCTGATCTAGGAGAGAAGTGATGAGTGAGAAAATAAAAACATTTAACCTCATTATAATATAAAGTACCTCGCTATAAAGGAGTTCTCACTTTGAAGTATATATTTTCAGGCACTAACAATATGTTTACATCTTTATATGTTTCACTGTTACAATTTACTGCGGGTTCGTAAAGGATAGCCCAATTAAAGATTTTTATCACACACCGTTTTATTTATTGCCACTATTTACATTACTAGCTAACAATCTAAAAATGCCAATTAATCAATTGTACTTAAAAAAAAAATGTTGCTTCCTCCAGTCACTCATTTCTCACAATCCTCACACCTCGCTGGGCCGCACCTCCATCGCAGGACTCCGTTGCTGCACACCGCCGCCACCGTCGCATTTCCCCTTCGCTGAGATCCCACTCGACGCCTCGCTCGGAACTTCGCTCGGAACTCCGCCCGGAACTCCGCCCGGAACTCCGCCGCGCCCGCAATGCTATCGCCCGGAACTGAACTCTTCGCCCTGGAACCTTCGTCCAGGGACTTCGCCGCTCTATCGCCTGGAAATTCCGCCGCGGGAAAACTCCCGACTTCACTCTGAACTCCACTGACTCCCTGCCCTGACGTCCTCGGGCAAATATATAGGCCCCGGCGTAATTCCAGAACTCACGAGAGCGGCCAGGGCCAGTCGCGTCATTTCGAGTCGTCTCGACGGCAATAATCTCTCGAAAACACGTGTCGGCGTCTCGCGTAACTCCGCAGCTGGCAGGTTTCGGATGTCAAACTAATAGTGCCTTGCGGGGGGAGCGGAGGGCTGGAGGGAGATAAAGCAGCGACCCAGGTGCGCACGGCACATCTCATGTTACAGCGTGCACCTGCGCATGACGCGGCCTTGCTTACGTTCGTAACAATACATTTAGTAATAGTTCATTATAAAGAACTTTCATTATTAAGCACCAAAAGGGTTGGTTTTTTTGAGACATGTTGTAATGAAATTTCACTGTATCCAACTTCCTTCAAATGGCAAAAATATAATGGTGTACAGAAACACACAACCATTAGAAAAACCAGTAAACAATTAAGGACCCGTTGAATGGATATCAGATGAAGATCATGGAAAAGACAAGGCGAGGATGTGAATGGCACAAAAAATGACTCCCAGAGCACACAGTACCAGCAGACTACGGAAAGGATGCTCACCTGTCGTATTCGTTAGGTGCTTTGACGGAAGGGCTTGCCGAGCTCTGCGAGCTCCAGTTGTCGGTGACGTTGTTTTCCAGGTCGCGGTGGTAGCTGTTGTCGACCTGCGATGCAACGATCCGCGGGGTCGACCGCTGGTACGGCCGGGGCAAGTCGCTCCGCGGGTAGAAGCTGCCTACGTACGGCTTGGAGTCCACGTTCGACTGTCGCACAACGAGAAGCACATGCCTCTGTTGTGCCACTTAATAAAGGAAATTCTCCAAAGAAGCGTTGGTATAGTAAGTTCAAAAGTGAATACAAAACATTTGCCAATAATGTAATGAAGGTTATTTTAATAATTACTTTTAAATAATTTCTTTTGCTGTGAAAAAAATAAAATATTTTTGCCTTTATAATCAATATTGCTTGCGAACTTTTAAAAAATGTAGGTACTTTGAAATAATAAACACATATGTTATTAATTACAAAGGTTTCATTTCAAGGGCAATATTACAGTACAGTTATTATTAAGGGTGTGACCCTATCAAGGGACGATCCTTCTGCGGGTAAATATGGTATAGTTAAATATTTTCAAGAACTTGTAGGTTAATAACTTTCTAGATTAAGGAAATTGAATTATTTTTCACTTACTCTACCAAAATATGCTTAATTTTTCCCCTTTTGAGAATATTTCTTCATGCCATGTAAGATCATTCAAATTTCATGTTTTTATTTTTGTTTTATAAGGTGTTTTCGATTTATAATAATTATAGCTCAGTTGAATTTAATGTTTTATTGAAAATGTTATTTACAGATATTTAATACAAATTGTCTCTAAGGAGTCATGGTGTGTTCTTAGTAATAACATGTGATTTTATGTTTGTTACACTCCAAATTGGCCCTGCTAGGCAATTCAAAATGGTGACGATTCATAACACACTTGAAAATTTGGTACTGTTTATATGCAACATATGTGGTTTACTGAAATTCTAAAATTATTTATTTAGTATTAGTTTTGGTTTGGTTGTTATAAAAGAGAAGAATTTGTTGCATTAGCCTTTTAAATTTATTCTTGTTACCAAAAAGCTAAAGTGATCAAATACATTCCCTCACACAATTCAAAACAATTGTAGTATGTACCTGTGATTACATTTAGGATTTAGTTTATTTTTATGAGAAGTTACTGTCTGACTGTTTTCCTGATGATGACAAACAAATGAACGTTCTGTAAAATTGCCCAACTACATTTATAGCACAAGGCCACTGCACGAAAATTCGCTGTCGCCATAGGTCAGCGTCGACACTCGCTGTCATTTGATTTCTAAATCACATGTATTGCCGAGAGAGATTTATTTGTGGCAGATCCGGACCAGCGAGCGTTAATTATCTCTCCGTTAATTCTTCATTGTTTTTTTGGGGAGCCACCACCAGACATGATAGGTCAGGACAGCATCTACCGACAGACTAGTTGGACAACGCAGCTACCTTCCTTGTCAATAGTGGAACAGAGTGAGGCAGCCCCGCCAGCCAAACACAACAAACATTATCTTATAAGTAGAGACAAGATTTTATGGTTTTATTTTTAGTCCTATTTCATTATTGAAACAAAGGAGAACGGTGTTATTGGTTTTACTTTTAAAAGCTGTTTTGTAATACTTACTCTACTAAAATAGGGGTAAAATTTATATGCTGCATTTTTATGGTGAAATAATGTTTAGTAAATTTGTCTGAAAAAAGATACTTTCAAAACAATAAAAATATATTAGCACAGATTTATGGTTTAAAATGGATTCAATTCAGAGATCCACAATGAAACAAATTAATTTTTCTGATCCATGCACTTTGTTACAATATTTTGTCTGGAAATAATGACATTCCTTGAATTTTAAACATTAAAATATTTATTTTTTTATGATTTGAATTAAGTTTTGGTTTAATGCTACTTAATTCCATGATATAACTTGCATTTTGGTGTTATGTGGTGTTTAAACATGGTTTTCGGTGATGATTCAGTTCTATCGCAATTCACCACATAATTTTGTTCCTAATTATGAGGAAAACCATAAGGAAGTCCTTCAGCTTCAACGCCAGCTCCCTAAAGGTCAATAAATCAAACAATTTGTTCCTTGAAGTTCTGGGGAAACACATCACGCCAGGGCATGGTGTCTCCTGACTGGCTGTTGGAAATAGCATGCGCCTATGTACTGGATTTTTCTTATTAACGATAACGAGAAAATAACTACATCTCTCTGGCAGGCGCCTGATTGTCGCGCTCCCTGTCTTCCTTTCTTTTTTCCTTCCTGAGACTGGAAAACTGTCCAACTAGGTACATATAAAACAACAAAAACTGATACTAAAGTGGAACTTAACATGATAATATAATATCCATATAAAACATATAAAAGCAAAACACTTTTAAATAATTTTGGTAAAAAAAATTCAAAACGAGGAAAAAGTTACTTAAATGGCTTTTTAGAAATATCATGCTCAAACATTCCCCCTCCCCCTGACCCCAAAAAAAAAACTTTGAAAATTAAATATACAATGTTAAACTAGGACACTTTGACTTGGAATTACAGAATCAGCTGCTCTATTGTAATTGAAGATAAACATAAAGTTGGGGAGGACAGGGGTCTGCAATGTTACAAATTTACTGCGTCAATTGTCACACAACAGGAGTTCGTTATTTGTATTTCTTACCTGTTTCTCTTTAGTAATAACTCGGCTGCTGTTGAAGTCCCTGTGGTCGAATCTGTTATTTCCAGCTTGGTGAATTGGCATTTTGTTCATGTTTTTGGCGTAGGATTTTCTCTGATACTCGTTAGCGAAAGTCTGCTTTCCAGGAACCATCTGTTTCGGGTCCCTGTTGAACGGAGCTTCTATGAAGTTGTCCACGGTGCTCAGGTAATCATTTTCGTTGCAAGGAGACAAGCCAGTCTGGACCTCTTTGTCTGAAATCATAACGTGAACAACTGTTCGATAGCTAGCGTAAACCCTATGTTTATTATATCTGGGCTTTGCAACTAATGTAACTTAGGCTAGAGATTATTCAGCAATACTGTAACAAGTTACACAAAAGATTACTCAAAAGTGAAAAGTAATAAGTATTACAAGCCAGTACCCAATATATACTAGGTTTTTAACTCACTGCCATCAATGTACATTCACCCGAAAATGTGCCAAAAGTGTCATTGAAAATACAAAATCAAACCACAGATTCTGCATTTCCTCATTGTTTGTTTTTGAAGATCGCTGTACTACGTGACCTGGAAAGACAATGTTGAAGACAGCAATTATATGCAACAACTTTGACATTATTTTGTTCATAAAATTATTAAAGCAGCCACGGAAAAACTGTGGCCCGTGAGTTTGACTTGACTGGCCGTTTGCAACTTTCCAAAATAACATCATAAATCACTTGCGAACATGACCTAAGTGGCCCTGAGAATGTTTAATACAGGCAGATTCACAATGTGCAGTAACCAGTCAATCTGCTAAGTGAAAGGTCTGTGAAATATAACCAGCTGCTAAAAACACGAAACACTGTACTAAAATAAAAACAGACAGTACTGATAAACTACGAGCAAACTAAATATGCCGGCAGTGCAGTAATGCTACCTGACAGCCAAGGTCAACAACAGGCGCACATCAAGAGTTTTGAAAATAGTCTGCGCCACTGGCGGGTACAACTAAAAACTGTAAATGGTAAAAGCTACCGTCAGTAATAAGTATTCCGAGATCGGAACACCCCCTTCTTCTCAACGGCATTTTAATTTGACCGCACTATTTTTCAGTTTAAAAACGTCACATGACCACGTCACTCGCCTCTCACTTGAAGATGATGATCCCGCAGTGGTTTGGAGTGGGTCCTCCTCAGAGGCGCATCCCAGGACTCCTGGTCGTTCCCAACTCCAGAAGTTTTGTTTCTGCAACAAACGATTCACATAAATTTGATAGATTCATAATGAAAGAAAAAAAAAAAATTGGTTTTCTGTAAAGTCGGTTTACGGACGATAGTTTAACGTGACGTCATAACAAAACATTGATGAAATTATTGATCCAGAAGAAAAGGAAATATAATATTCGGCCTGAGACTGAGCCGTAATAGGTTTTTGCAACCAAACCATTTCGGCATTAAAAATATTATATTCTTTGAGGAATATTTTTTTTTTAATTTTTCTATCTTTTGTATGATAAAATCTACCTCTGCATACTTTTACGAATAAAATTGAATCATTTTTATTGAATTATCACTATTTTGTATGTATACAAAGGAGTGAAATGAAATGTACAATTTAATTAATAAATTTACTTTTATTTGCATTCATTAATTCAAATACATTTATTACTTTTGAAATGTTGCGTGTGTCATATTTATTTTTACAAATAAAAAAAAAATTTACAGCTGCCGGGATTTGAACCGACAACCTTTGAAATGGAAGTTAACGGTGCTGACCGAACGGCCACAAGGCCATACTTGATAATAATTGTTTCAGATGTTATTTATAAAAATTTTTGTTCACGGTAGGGGAATAATATTATTACGATTTTATAACAAATATGCATCCCAAATACACCAAACTTATTTATAATGTATTACAATATTTTTTAAAACATTGTGCAAAAGATCCCGGGTGTAATTTGAATTATTATGTGTAACTGTAAAACACCATTGTTGGTTCAAAACGTATTTGAAAATTCAACATTACTTTTAAATAACCGTACGGATTGTGCTGAAAATCGGTGGACGATCGTTAAATTACATAATATTAATAATTCAAATGACGAAAATATGATTGAAAAGTCAAATCAATGGTTGTTCCAATCGAGTGGAAGAGAGATGCCACGCATGCGTACAATGAGAATGAAGAGAGATGCCACGCATGCGTACAATGAGCAAACAGGACACATCCGTAGTGGGACATCCGTAGTGGGACACTTTTTCGTGCGTGCAGCCGGCGTTCATCGATTTATTAGACGTCACGTCAAAAAAATTAAAGTAAAATCACCCTGTCTTACATTGTTAATTGTAATAGAATGCTTGCTACGGGCCACAGTGACTGGTGGTCAGGTACTCGTCTGCTAATAAGGCATTCGTGGATCGATTCCTGGCAAGGGTAAAACCCATATTTCTTTGCAAGTGAGGAACACTGCAGACTTGCTGTGAGCTGGTGGATTTCCTCAGGGTGCTCATATGTCCCCCGTACCCAACTGCTCCAATTCCTGCCTCATTCCACCTCGCAGTCTCGCCTGCACACAGGGTTTTAGAGACCTGCCCATAGAATTTTTCACAAGCTTTTAGATTTGATGCTCTTTTGCACTAACAAATAAATTAAGACAAGCTAAGATAATTTTTGCCACTGATATTAAATTCACTACTTGACAAATTATAACTGGTTTATTTAACAAACTTTATTTGAACCCTGCATGCAGCCAAAACTGCACTTTTTTTTTGAACATCACATCTAAAGATTTGCAAAATCTAAACCCAATTGCAAATTTCGTGACCCAGTGCTACACCATTCGAGTTCATACTGCCTAATGCGGGAAACATGAAACAACAAATACGAGGGTTGGAACTTTCATAGTGGCAGCGCTGCTGGAGAGACGACATGCAACGGAACCAAATACTGTTGCTTATTCCTAGGGACCCCAGAAAATGGTAAATAAAAGTGGCTCATTTCGGTGTAAAAAAATGACAAAAGCGGTGCAAAAAACCGGTGTAAAAATTAGCAAGCTGTGCAAAAAATCGGTGTAAAAATAAGCAATCAGTAGAGACCCCAAAAAATTGTGAAAAAATTATGCCATTGGCGGTGTAAAAAAAACCCCATAGCCTTACTGCTTCCTTATTTGCCTAGCCAATTTTTGGGACATAAGTTTCTCTAAGAGTGTTGGCTGATGATGGCAAATCCCCTGCACCTAAAATGTATACATAACTTACAATATACTTATAAATAGGTAGCATTTATAAGGTTATCGCTGAAAATATTAATGGGCTAATTTATTCAAAACAATTCTTAGCCTAACCTAACCTAACCTTTTCTAGATTAGGTACTGCTGGATTACAGAGTCAAACCATCAATCAATCAGTCAAAAATATATTGTGGTGTGCTCACCATTTCACAATGCAATCCATCCTATTTTATGTGTTTGTTAATCTGAGGTACTTGCATATTTATTTGAAGTAAAGGTAAGTTAATCGATAATATTGTAGGCCTACATATGCTTATGAACTTTTATTAGAGGGGGAAAACATTTCTAAAAAAATAAGGCTAACCTTCAACATGGGTGTTACACCATTCCCTCATAGCTGGAAGATCAGCTTTTTCCAAAGGAATGTTAACTTACAGCATCATATTAACAAAATCAGAAAAAAAATTCTTGTTTTCTGCACTTTCAAGCTTGTTTGCTTTATTCACGCTGTCGCTGTTTTAGTGCCCATTCAGGGTAAGGGCAGACATATAATAATAACACATACACTGCTTCTATTCTATTTATTATCTGTTACCACTCCGTGTTTATCCTAGCTCCATGACACCATCATCACAACTGTCTTGCAGTGGCGCCAACTTCATGACTACACTACAACATCTCCCCTTTCAAAGTTGTTTGTCATATACACTGTACATACATACATTACATGTTCAACCTCTTGGGAGGATTTATAACTCTCCCTGATCTTGTTACTGTTGTTCTGTTAACACCAGCTGGTTTGATAGAAGTATCTTGCATTCTAGTGCACCCTACACTCCTGTCAGCTTCCATTAAACTAAATTTATATGATTGTCTATTTGCACTACCATTTTCATCATTCACTACATGGTCTTTATAAGTATTCACTTTGAAGCCTGCAAAACCATTTGTTACACCGTCTGATGTTTCCTGAGCTCTCCTGTGATGTTCTTTACTTCTTCCTTCCTTTTCTTCGCTGTTTATTGGCAATATGACTTCTTGATGTCTTTCACTTTCTTCTGTTTTTGAAGACGCTTTTATGTGTGTTTCATTTCTTCTCACTTCTCTTCCATTCTGGTTCCTTACAACGTAGGATCGTGGAGTGTCGTGTATCCTTACAACTGTAGCAGGTTCCCATTGTGCATTCTTATTTGTTTTTATCACCACCTTGTCTCCTTCTCTAAACTCGCTAGCCTGTTTCAAGGCTGTCTTATCATACTGTTGTTTGCACCGTTCTTGATTTAATATCATTTTTTTATGTGCGTCTTTTTCAACTTTGGGTTGAAGCATTTGACTTGTCACTGGTAGTAATGTTCTTATCTGGCGGCTCATTAGTAGTTGACACGGTGAAATGTTTAAGCTTGACAGTGGCGTGTTTCTGTACTCTCTTAGCAGATCTCTAAAATCTTTTTGCTGCTCCATACTTTTCTTTAGTATTTTCCTTGCTGTGTGACATCCCTTTTCTGCCAGGCTATTACTTCTGTGATAGTGCGGACTACATGTTCTCAATTCAATGTCATAGGTCCGTGCAAACCTCGCAAACGTTTGCGATAGAAAGGGCATATTGTCTGCTCTAATTACTCTTGGAATGCCATGCGTGCAGAACACATCCCTCAGTTTATCACAAACATTTTCTGCTGTCTTATGATTTATTGGTATTATTTCCAGCCACTTTGAGAATATGTCAACAACAATCAAGTAGTTCTTGCCTGCATTATCCAGAATGTCCACTGAAACCTTCTCAAAAGGGAGTTGTGGAATCTCTTGTGCAATCATTGGTGATTTCTTCTTCATTGATTGATATTTCTCACATATATGGCATCCACTCACCCATATTGTAATGTCTGAATACATGTTTTTCCAGTAGTACACAGTTTTGGCTTTGGCTATAGTCTTGTCCCTTCCATTGTGACCTTCATGCAACAGGTTCAAAATAAGATTCTTCAGTGCTTGAGGTACAATGAGTTTGTCATTGTAAAAGAGCAACTGATTGTCCACATAAATGTCATTTCTCATAGGCCATGCCCACCTAATGCACTCTGGCACTTGTTTTTTATGTTCAGGCCAACCCTTGCCATACATGTCCTTGAGAGCTGAAAGTTCATTATCTGTTTCTGTGGTCTTGATAAAGAGTTCTTTCTTTGACTCAGACATGGGTAAGTGCCTAACTAGTTCATGAACTAGTTCTTTCATTTCTGGGTCCTCTTCAGTAGGACCTAAGAGATATGACCGGGACAGTAGATCTGCAATGTACATTTGAGGTCCAGGTAAGTATTTTACCTCTATGTTGTATTTTAGTATTTTTAGCCTCAGTCTGCGTAGAACTGATGAACCTATTTTGTGTACAGGCTTGTTCATTGTGGCAACAAGTGGTTTGTGGTCCGTCATGATTGTGACCTTATACCCATACACATAATTGTGAAATTTTTTCAGGCTAAACTCAATGGCTCTCATCTCTTTCTCAGACTGTAAATAGTTTTGTTCGGCTTGTGTCATGCTTGACGATGCAAAGGCTACAGGTTGTTGGTCCTGCAGTAACACACACCCTAATCCATCCTTGCTGGCATCACATTGAATCACTATTTTTTTGCATGGTGTAAAGTTTGCCAATACTGGTGCATTGGATATCAAAGTTTTAATTTCATTAAAAGCATTTTCATGTGTAGGTAGCCACTGATAGCATACATTGTCTGATAAAAGTTGCCGCAAGGGTGCTGTTATGGTAGACATATGCGGAATGAATTGTCGAACATAGTTAAACATTCCCATACATCGTTGGAGCTCTTTTTTCGAAGCTGGAGCTTTGAGGTCGACTAATGCTCTTACTCGATCTTGGTCCATACTCATTCCTTGTTTGCTAAATTTGAAGCCTATATATGTAACTTCATTTTTTCTATACTGCACTTTCCTTGCGTTAAACTTGATATTTCTCTCTTCAGCCCTAAGAAGTACTTGTTGCAAGGCTTTATCATGCTCTTCTGCTGATTTTGCATACACAATGAGATCATCCTGATATGCCATCACATTGGGAATATCATTGAAGTTGCCTTCCATTTGTTTTTGAAAAGTTTCGCTAGCACAGATAAGGCCGAAAGGAAGTCTTTTGAACTTGTATACTCCATACGGAGTTGAGAAGCTACACAAATTACTTGATTTTTCATCCAGCTCAATTTGATGATACCCATCTTTTAAGTCCAACACCGTAAAATACTCATTAAAAGCCAATGTTTCAGCAACTTCTGACACGGTTGGAATTAGATGATGTTCTGTGACAATGATTTTGTTTAGCTCTTGTGGATCTAGGCAGAACCTTAGTTCCCCATTTGGTTTCTCTACAGTTACTAACTGATTAATGCAATGTTCCAGTGTTGGATTTTCTACTCTTTCAATCACTTTTCTCTTTTCCATTGTTTCAAGAGTTCTTTTGAAAGTTGGCTTCATTGAACTTGGAATCCTGTGCGGGGGCTCATTAATTAGTTTAGCCTCTTTTCTTATCTTAATTGTGTATGTGCCAGGAAACTTACCTAAGCCTTGAAATATTTTAGAATTGTTTTTCACAAACTCTCTCGTAATGCTGTCTGTAGGCTCTGCCACAATTGACTGTACCTTCTTCACTAGTTCAAGCTGTTCACATCCTTCTAAACCTAGTAGTGGTGTTGTCTGTAAATTTACCACAACAAATTTCAAATCTACCTTTCTTCCCTTCACTTCACATTTGAGTGTGACAGTTCCTTCTGGTTTAATTGTAGATCCACCAAATGCTTCCAGTGTTATGTTTGTCTGCTTAATTTTCACTTCTGGTCTTATTTGATCTAATATCTCGCTTGGTATAGTGTTAACAGCTGCTCCTGTGTCCAGTTTAAAATTGATTTTTTTGTTTTCTACCCATACATCCTGTCTCCATTCTTTTGTTGGTTTCGCCCTCAATGAGTCAATTTCTTTTTCTTGTTTAGCCACAATTCCATACATAAATGCAACGTCTTCTTCACTATCATTATTTTTCTCACTATAATGTTCATTTGTACTAATTTCGTGGATTTGTTGTTCTGTTCGGCACATAGCCGCAAAATGATTATATTTCTGGCATGCAGAGCATTTTTTGCCATAAGCTGGACATTGTCTTGGAGGATGTTTTCTGCCACAATATGAGCAATTTGAAATGCTTTGAAGATGTTTTGGTTGTTCATAGTATCTCGCACGTTCATGTACGTGTTGTTTTTGACTGTCTTGTTGCATAGTTGTCCTAATTGTTCTTTTAGGGTTATATTTTCCTCGAGCAACGGCATCAACTGGAATTGAGGTTGTTTCTTCTCCACCAGTTTGTTTGGTCCTACCTTGGCCCTGTTGCATCTGTGTTGCTTGTTCCCGACTTCTCTCTGATGCCTGACAATGGTTGACTACTTGCTGAAGTGTTGAATCTTCCTTCTCAGGAGACTCTCCCTCAGCGTGGTACTACTTATTCCCACAATGATTCTGTCACGAATCAGGGATTCTTCGAGGTCCCCAAATGAACATGATTTAGCCAGTCTTTTCAGATCAGTGACAAAATGGTCAATAGTTTCACCTTCAGCTTGGCACCGCTGATTAAAAATGTATCGTTCAAATGCTTCATTTTTTTTGGGGGTTGTGTGTTGTTCAAATGCTTGTATCACCTTATCATACTTTGTTTTCTCTTCATTGTTAAGATTGAATGTGTTGTACAGATCAACACCTTCTTGACCTATAATGTTAAGCAACAGAGCTATTTTGATATTATCAGGTTTGTTATCGTTTCCACTGGCAATAATATAAATCTCAAAGTTTTGTTTGAAGGTATTCCAGTGTGCTGCCACGTTTCCTGAAAGTATCAATGCAGCTGGCAAATTAACAGTTCCCGCCATGTTGAGGTTATGTGACGTTTGCAGTAGCCTGGTGTTCACTTTTTATGGATTGTTTTTTTCTTGTTCTTATCTTATCAACATATTAATCTGTGCTGTTACTTTAGGTTCACATGTTCATTTATTTTGTTTCCTCCCGCACTTTCCATTTATTCGGCACTGTGTTATTTATTCTTCTTGATACAATGGTCTTTTATTATTGATCCTACCGACTGCGCCATGTTTTAGTGCCCATTCAGGGTAAGGGCAGACATATAATAATAACACATACACTGCTTCTATTCTATTTATTATCTGTTACCACTCCGTGTTTATCCTAGCTCCATGACACCATCATCACAACTGTCTTGCAGTGGCGCCAACTTCATGACTACACTACAACAGTCGCCTATCGAGATTTGTTTAGACACGGTAGAATGCTTGACAAATTAATTGTCTTTTTTGTTTTGTTTTGTGTGTGTCATATGCCACATGCTTTTTGCACGTGTCTTTGCGTGTACAATCAACCCGCACGTTGCAGAACTTGCACATCATAATTTTGTCCCGCTGATCAAAAATATAAAATCATCCGATTTTATCTCTCTTTCGCGATCAAAAAGTGTCGAAGTTTTCGGCATCTTAGCCACAAATTCAATTGTATCACAAAACTTACAAAATGTGGACGGTAGTTGTAAACACTCAGATATGTGGACGCAAAAATGACTGCTATCTTAGCTCGATGCGATTAAATTAGGTTAGAAAAGTCGACACCAGTGCGCCTTGCGGCAAAAACGACCATTATTCAAAACACGAAAACTGTGGAGTAAATTTTGTTATGTTGGTAGTGCGCACATATCGATTGTTGACATTTGTTTTCATTTGCGATGGCAAATTTCTAGGTTTAATAGTAGACAAAAGTCTTAAATGGAAAGAACATATTGAACAAACAGTAAAAAAATTAAGCAAATCATGTTATGCACTTAGAATTTTGAGCAATACATTAGATAAGGAATCCTTACGTACTGCTTAGTTTGCTTTATTTCACTCTTACATGACTTACGGAATTGAAATATGGGGAAATAGTAGTTTCAGTGTGAACATTTTTAGATTACAAAAAAGAGCTATTCGAATTATTTTTAATAAGAAACCAAATTCCTCCTGTAAACCATATTTTTGAGAACTAAATATTTTACCATATTACTCCGAATATGTTTATCGTTTACTGTTATTTACAAAAGAAAATGTGGAAAATTTTAAAGAAACTCATTTTATCGATTATTATAAAACTAGGTATCAATATAAACTCAAACCTAAGTGTTTTAAAACTACGTTATATGCAAAGGGAGTTCAACATAAAGGTATTACGCTTTTTAATAAGTTGCCTAAAAACTTATTACTTCTAAACAATCATAATGAATTTAAGAAAGAACTTAGAAATTTTATAATTAAAAATTTTTTTTATTCAATATCAGATATCAATGATTTTTAACATATTATTATGTAATACAGGCCTTTTGATATATTTATAATATAGGAAACTTTATTCATTGATTTTAATCTGTGATTGTAATTTGTAATGAGTGTTGAAAAAGGAATTTATGTATATATTGTAAATATGCATACTTATATTAATTTGACTAAGCCCATATCCCCAAGTGTAATGCTTGTAAGGGGATCTAGTGGTGGATTTTAATAAATAAATTAATAAATAAATATTTACTGCTTGTAAAGAGAGTAATAAAAATACGTGGATTTCAGTAACGTGTCAAAACGAAGATAATATCACGGCACTAGTCTTTCAGTCCATGTTTATTTCACGCCTATGTTTATGATGGCGTAAATAAATAGAACTTACGACATAAGGACATTATTTTGTGTGAAAAAGCGTGAATTTCGCGCGAAAAAGTGTGAACTTCGCGCGAAAATTCGTGAATGTCAAAATCAAAGGAAAGTCACAAAATTCGTTTAAAGTATCAAATTTTCGCGTTATTTCGTGAATTTCGCGCTTCACCATTTTTCGGGGTCTCTACTTATACCACACATTAGTTACATACCTACTTAACTTCAGAGAAAATCGACTCTCCCTTCCCACATCACGCGCGCGCCCACTGACGAGAAGAACAGAGACTCTTGTTAGCTAGCGGTCGGATGTGGCATTGTCACGACGTTTACGAAACAGGAACAATTGAGTTGGATGAAGATGGAATGTGCCAGGGGCCGTACAGCACGACAGTGTCAATAAAGTGTTCCTAGAGGCTTGCGAGGAATCTGCATTGCCTCACGGAAACGGCGACACTTTCTGCAGAACCCGCTCCTCATCATGCAGGGCAATGCTCGGCTGCACGCAGCACAGGCTGTGGCTAATTTGTTTATCGATGGAGCTGGGAAGTGCCGTACCGTCCACCATACTCCACCTTGCGACTTTGACTTCATTCCTAAGATGAAGGATCCACCTAGTGGCATTCGCTTCAGAAATGTTCCCGAGATTTTCAGGCAGGAGACCGCTCCATTCAAACTATCAACACGACAGGTGCTGCTAAAGACATCATACGACTTACACATCACTGGAAACAGGATGTACACAATGCTGGTGACTACATTGAAGGACAGTAAAACTTTGTAACATGTATCACTTTTGTATCAGTTTTAAATAAATAGTTGCCACTATTAAAGTACCAACCATCATATATTATCATTTTCAAAGATTTAAATTTTATAACCTAAAACAACATATATTCTTATTTTGCACTATCTCATTGATTCTTTAATATTTTATATAAGTATAAGTAAATAACAACTAGCCACCACGTTTGAAAAAGTATGTTGATTGAATAGGTAAATTTTTTATACAGAAAATTATTCAGCTGCTTATGCTAATTACACAAAATTTATATCATACATCAAAAACTATTATACTTCATCATGACCATCCATGAATACCCAACCAGAATAAAATTGGTTAGTGTTTATTATAAAGTTTTAAAAATTTTACACCTATAAATAAATGTAAAAATATGATTGTGTGGAAAAAAAAACTGGCGTTAAAGTATGTGTGGCATAAAACTGTTTTCAAAAATTTATTGTAAGGGCGCCAAGATGAAAAAAAAAAATAGGAAATAGGGAAATAATGTGTTAAGCACCTAAGGAGACTATACAATTATTTTTTCAAGTACCAAATTTTATATAGAAGTTCCACTATGCGAGCATTACCTTATATTATGTTCTGTAATGTATTCTATTGCCTGATCAATGCTCTTTGTTATCAGCCAAACATTCAACATTGAAACCTGTTTGCCTGACCGTGTGACAGAACTAGCTCCGGTGGAAGGGGAGGGAGCAGGCGACGTGTCGACCCACCCTTGCGCGGACAGGGGGTCGCACATGTAGGCCGTGTCGAAGAAGGGCACGTCGTCCAGGCGGAACGGCAGCTTCCACACGCTCGGCCTCCTGCGCGGCATGACGAGCGAGGCCCTCGCCCCGGGGTCCACCTGCTCCAAGGACACTGCCTCACGGTCCGACGACTGCAGGCCGGTCACCGCCTTCTGGTTGTACAGGTGAACCTGCTCTCCGGGGACAGTCCGTCTCACGCTCACATCGCTTACATCGCAGCGCAGAGCAAATGACTTAATTTGAGTCCGACATAACAACAAAATAAACAAACATTTCGTCCTGTAATATTGTTAACTTTGCACTTTATAATACAGGGTGGCCCACACACATTCTCCAATGAAATTCCCTAACCTTTCCAGGTTTTCCCTGACCTGGTCTTAATTTTCCCTGACTCTGATTTTGCATTTAGGCTACTTCAAGTTTTAAAAATTAATCTGCACTTTTTTTTTTTTAATACTGCAAGTCTTCAATAGATGGTAATTTGTTTTGTATTGCGTATTCAAGTCCATTTGTTGATCTTGATCGTGTGAAAATTGAATCCGTAGCACGTGATGCTACGTGGCTAGATTGATACAACCCAGTTTGTTAACATTAACATTACAGTATTTACCTGCCTACGGGTCGCATACCTTATGCCAATTTTTAATGTAAAAAATATGTACTGTGACCCACATGCGAATTTTAGGTTAAAAAAAATAATTTTGTAATGTTTTTTTTTTTTTATATGAGATTTCCTATGCTTTCAACTGAACATACCATGAAAAAACTGCATCCATCGCTGGTGTTTATAAGAGGACCCTTTATATTCCTCAGCTTCGTGAGGTAAACTGCATGATAGTTTTTAATAGATAGAACCGACAAAAAGTAGCTTGCTACTTCTCCACTTTTTTTCTCTCCACAGAAAAGGGACGAGTAAAAAAAATAAATACAACTGAGAAAAGGAAAACAATGGTATAAAAAATAGCAGTCTTCTCCTTTATCTTGTTAGGAAGTGCGAGAATCGAATCGAGAAACGAATGGGTCTTAAATGGGGGAGGGGGGCTGCTTCACAGTTTACCCGTAGTAAACAGACAAAGAAGAGCCCAGGGTAAACACCTCAACACTGCCAGTGTCGTATTTCTTATGCGCCCCAATAAACTGAGAAAAAGAACACTTCACTTGTATCCATGGAACTCTAGTGAAGACAGATATATGGTGCTGTGACTCATACACAGGGGTGACTTTTACAGTGAAAATGTTAGATTTGTTTTGCCCAAAATTACGGGTGCGACCCATACGAAGGGCCGACCCTTCTGCAGGTAAATACGATAATATTTTTTAGACACTTTATAATTTTAATAAGCTTAAATAAATATATATATATAAATATATATATATATATATATATATATATATATATATATATATATATATATATATATATATATATATATAAATTTTAATGTGTGTTGATTTTTCAAAGACCAACAATAGTGTCTTTTGACAGTATTACTACTAGAGACAAGATTTTATGGTTTTATTTTCAGGCCAATTTAATTTTTAAAACAGGAGATTTCAATTTCAGTGTTATTGTTTATTAAAAAAAGATAGCATATAACTGAACAAATATGATACTTAAATGTTCCATGATACTGATTTCTCCAAAACAGTGTCATTTTGACTGATACATGATGCACATTATCAATTTCATGATTTGTAATAAGCATGTCCAACTTTTCGGAACAAATAAAATTAATCTGTATTTGAAAAATGTTCTAAGATCATAATATAAAAATGAGAAACTAATAACAGTAGCAAATTTTAAAAGTAAACACTTTTCAATATTTTTTTTTTAAATTGTGGTACAAACATCAAGATAAATTAATTACATTCATTGGATTTAATATTTGAAGGATTAAGTATTTGTCATAGAGTTAAGTTTTGAATGATAATGCTGATTAGTTTCATGATTGGAAATGCATTTCGGTGCATGCATTAACTTGAATTTCGGTGTTATATGGTGAATTGAAATGCTTTTCGATGTTATTTCAGTTTTATCGCAATTCATAGTCAATCTTGTCCCTAATTATTACATTAGTATACTTTCTGAATATATATACATCCAAAATTTCCTTTTGAAAAAAATATATTTTTATTTTTAAGTAAATTTTTATTACATACATTATAAAGTTGTGTCTAAATTTGTGTGCTCTCAGGGTATATTTGGCAACAAAGCACACTGAAACAAGGACAGTGCTAATAGCAGACATCATGCATTGGAAAGAGACAGTATTAAGCTCATTAAAATGCATACCGCAATATAAGGATGAGACGAACTAAAGCTCCTACCTAACGAAGGGACTCTGCGACAAGCAAGCAGCTGACTGTGATGACCTGAAAATAAACCATTTCTTAAAATTTATTTTTGGTTTTTATATCTTACAGACAAAATAGAGTGATGAGATGAGAATGGAGGGAAGGGAGTACCCAGAGAAAACCCAACCAGCTCACAGCAACATCTACGACGTATCCCACTTGCAAAAAAATCTGGGTCTGACCCATCCGAAAATCAAACTACGATAGCCCTTGGTGGGAAGACGAGTGATACAATATTCCAAGGGGCTTGCCTAGTCATTGATGTATTTGAGTTAGTGAGGCAGGATGATAAAGTCCATGCTGGCTAGTGCTTCTAGCTCGGTGTCTCTTCAAAGTGCAAGGCTGTGGACTGGCATAGGACAACTATGATATTTGAGCAGTAACCATAACATTATATGGTGGAGAAATGAAGATGAATGTGTAACGGAAGTCCCTTGAGTGCTTTCAAGAATCTCTACCACATGTTTCATGCCCAACAATTATTTTGAGGAAAAAAAAAAACATTTTCCATTTTCTAAAAATGCTGTTCGAAAATGAAATACGGGAACCGAACTACTCATCCGTCCTCAGCGTATTCTTAAATGCTTTTCGTAAACTGACACCACTGGGATATCTTGAGCAGTTTTCAAATTGTGTGTTTTCTCCTGAATCTCTGCGCACCGTGTGTGCTCCCGGGTAGGCGGGGCCTTTAACCACAGGCCCTTAGGTTATTAGATAGGTACAAACAACACAGAAGTCATGAGGTTAGGAAAGTATTCAACTGTGTCCTAGGAACCACCCCAGAATTTGCGTGGTGGCTTCGAGAAACCATTTAGAACCGAAACCAGAATGGCCGGATCAAAATTCGAACCCGAGTCCTCCAGAATGCCAAGTCTTGAAGTTTTACCTTCGAGCCACCTTGCTTGGTGGACCCAAAAATAAACCACCTCGTATTTATAAGGTGACCTTGCTTTTCATCAACTCTAAACTAGGCTGCATTTTTCAATCTTGGTAATAAATTGTTCTATATTTGAACTATTTTTTAATTAAATGAGTAAAATTAGGTATTACTTACTGAAAATTTTTTTTTTGATGCATAGTTTAAAATTTTTACATACAAAGGAAATGAAAACTTAGGTAGAACTCCAAACCACTATTTTTAAAATATGTATTATTAAAAATGGTATAATTTTTTAATATATATTTCTTAAATTGGTTTTGCCTCAGCACTCTACATTCCACATCTTGCTATCAATATTAAATGTTAATGACCTGTTCACCTGTATTCATACTTAGAAGCTGTTGCCATAACAGGAAAAACAAAATTAACTTTGTTCAGACCAATATTATCTAAAATAATAACAAAACTGTTTAGGGTAAAATAAAAAGTCTGTCAATTTCATGGATATAAGATGAAAAAAAAAATATTGGAAACTTATATTTACATTTTTTTAAACTAATATATGTATATAAATATATATATTTTTAAAGATTACTTGGAAACTACTAATCGTATTTCAATTGAAATTTTTTTTGCTAACAAAACCTTTACTAGTTTACACACTTGGCTATTAATATTACAAAATTCTACCATAATGGACTAAATATGAGGTAAATATAGTCTTACAATCATAATCATACCTACAAAGCTTACAAAAATAAAATTAAAAAAATTATTTATCAATAGTCAGCAAACCAAATCAAACAAATCGTTTTTACCATTATCAGAAATTATACACATTGATTGTTTAAAACGGGTTAATTTGTATTTATGAAGACAATTCATATTTTCAAATGTACTAATACTACCACCACTACTACTACTACTACTACCACTACTACTACCACTACTACTACCACTACTACTACAGTGGGAGGTACAAAACTGACATGTAACAAAAGATACAATTATTTTTCAAAATTTGATTGCAAATGGGATGAAAAAGGGGTACCTAATATTGGTTTTATCAAAAACTAATCACACCATTAAACTGAATGATATTTTATACTGATATTTTTAACCAAGCATACATTTTTGCTTAATCATTTCAATGATATTTCTTATTTTTAAAATATTAATATTCAATACAATTTAATTGAACTTTGTTCGCAAAACCATACATTCTGCTTTGCCCTGAGTTATGCTAGTTATAACTCATAAAAAAAGTCAAAGGCAATATAATAAATATTTATATGAGCGTACAGTTTTTTCCACAACATGTTTGTTGAATATCAAACAGTGTTTCTTCTTAATGCATTACATATTAAAATGATTTAAAAAACAAAAAAAATCAAAGAAATATTTTTACACTGTCTTAAATAAATTTAAAATTCAAACCAAAGTTATCATGAAGCATACTAGGTATTTTAAGCAGCACTGTGATCATAATTAACCTCTTTATTTACAATCAAAGCCCACTTCCGTATTGTAATTGCTACCTTCTGCAGTCGTGTTATCACTTCACTGGTTTCTGAGCAGGATATACAAACATTTTTTTTCTGGCTGAGAAAGTTTGCTCACTGCTTTCTCGTTTATTGACCTATTTCTTTAAATGCTATGAAAAATTTCAACAAAACTCTCTACAGACAAACTTATCCTACAACTAAAACAACCGACACAAATTTATCCTCGATACCTGATGACCCGACAACATCAAATAACCAGTGGCAGACTCCTCAAAGGCCAGAGATTTGTAGATAACCTACAATATACGGCACTAATATATACAAGGGTCATTCAAATATGAACCGGAATTTTGTTCATTCGACTCAAGTAGTGACGTGAGCAGAGAATCGGTGGCGGGAGAATGGAGAGGGGAGGGGACAGGCATGCACACCTGCCTTATACTTACGTCCGTCACGTAAGTGTCGCTTTGATAGTACCGTCACTTGCACAACGTGTTATTATTCGTTTTATTGCCAACGAAGGTGTGAAATCAAGTGAAATTGTGAAGAGACTCCTAGCACAGTTCAGTGATGCTACTCTTAAGTAAAATCCAAGTATTCAATTGGGCCCAGTAGTTTCCAAACGGTCGTAATAAATCTGGCGACAAAAGTCAATGAAGACAATATTCCGGCCATGTGACTACCATATGTTTGGTCCACTGAAGGAGGCATCAGGAGGGGAAAGATTCGAAGATGACGCTGCGGTCGAACAGTCCGTGCACAATTGCCTACTGGAGCAACCATCTTCTTTTTTTTCCATGAAGAGATCAAAAAGCTACCTATCTGATGGAGACAACAGAATTTCTCTTGAATGAAACTATGTAGAAAAGTAAGGAATTTCATTATAATTTTTTGTAAATCACCAATAAATCTGTATAAAAATATTCCATTTTGTAATTGAATGACCCTCGTACGTAAGCAAGTACAGATGGAGAGAGAGTAATGTGGAAACTATAGCATGGATTTGCAGTGTTTGAAGAAGTATACAGGGCGTACCTGCTGCGAAAAATAAACAAAATCTTGGAACCGCGCAGCCCTGTACATCAACAGGACCTGGAATATTGTTTTTGCTTTCCATTTCTTGCAGAACTGCTGGATGAAAGCAGCCGTGCTCGTGTCCAGTTTCCCTACAAAATTTGCACATGCGAGATGACGGTGTAAACAGCTCGTTAATAAGTGAGGTTTGCAAAGGTGGTACGGTACAACTCACCAGAATTACGTTCGAGGAGCGTTCCATATTCTTTCCTGGCTCGGAAGCCCCTGAATTCTGCAAACAACAAATACACCCAAATTACCTTTACAACTCTCGAGATTATGTTATGACAATTTTCAAGGTATCTCATAATGACCCATATTTTTATCCCACAATTGTTTCCATCTATATGAATTCCTACTTTGAAAATTGGTAAAACAAAGCAGTTTTTATCAGTCAGGAAAATTTACTATCTCAGTTATATATCGAAATACTATCAGGTGGCTGTGGGTGGCCAACACCCTAAGCCAACATAAACTTATTTATTTCCGATGCAAAGAAGGCAGCCAGGTCACTTGGTTACTGTAAAAATAAACGCGCAAGAGATAAGAACGTTTATAATTTACGGCTGATCCAATAGTTGGGCTCACACAACAGTGATAAAAAACATTTTGTGACATAAGATTTTGCTTGCTAAGCCATCGTTATCACTCGGTCGAGGTTAGTTCAGTGTTCAGCGACTGGGAGACGGCAGACAGTTTGTTTGATCACTCAAAATAAAGAGCTTAACTACGGCACAAAGAGCCAGGATAATTGTTAGTTATACTAGTTATATTTAGTAAGTCACAGAAAATGTTTTATTATTCATAAACAAATGTTCTTTATATTCTTTAAGCAAATCACTTACTGTGTATAGTCTTTTACCAATATGCTTCTGCTATGTCTGCAGATCCAAAACAGACCGTGCAGATCACACTCATTATTATTATTATTATTATTATTATTATTATTATTATTATTATTATTATTATTATTATTATTATTATTACTATTATACTAGCTGAAGTACCAGCGTTACCCGGTCTTTACACATCATGAAGCAGCTTCTTTTGGTGGAATTTTACAGTAGATTTTATTTAGATGTAAAACAAACAAACAAACATTCCTCTTATCAGTAGAACCATTTACTGTATAGCTCAAGGGTACACAATGTGTTTCGTTTGTCCATCCGGAGCATAAACCAAACTATCTGGCGTGTAGACTCTTGAACTAGCCACGTACAGTTGTCCCATGTGAAAAACACGGCGTTTCCATGATAATACCTGTCACGCAAAGTGATCACTCCTGCACCTTTCTGACACTCGTAACGAACGCAAGTCGGATGGGTAGTTGCAATCGCTTGAAATCGAACGAAGGGTGTGTTTGAATCAACAGAGAGCGAATCACCAAAGCAATAGCTGTTTCCAAGAGACGAAGAAAGTATCTCCAATGCAATAGCGAAAATTTAATCAAGAATTACCAAAATTTTGCTTTAAGGTGTATGGGAATTTCTCAGAATCTCATTTAGACAGTGACCTTCCTCTTGTTTCGAAGATCAAATGAGCAAAATTTCATTGAAATCATAGTAAAAATGTAAATTTATAAAAGAAACAAACAAATGGAAATTATTCGTTATAAATATAGATATTTTAAAATGAAGTCAGGAATGCTGTTTAAATATGGTGGTGAATTGAACAGTTCTAAAGGCATGAAACTGGAAGAAGATGGAAAGAGGGGGGAATCATAGTCATCTCAACACAAATGTCAGCTCACAGCGGACGTTAAACAGTAAATCCGTTGACAGCTGAATCACACAACACAGTTCTTACGTTTCTGTATCATGACCGCTGCTGTTTCTTCCGTGTACTTGACACTGCTCTTTCTACTGCTCTGCTTGCCGACACTGTCAACTGCAACAAATCATTCGTCACACTTTCAAAAAAACATACATATATTATGCACCTGCAAAGTCTTTTTTTTTAAAAAATAAAAAATATTCTTTAAGAAACATGATTCTGAGCCACTTCGTGAACATGAATAGGCATGAGGTATCAGTGGTATGTAACAATAGTGCAGGCAAAGGAAGAACTGCTTTATGTGATGACCTGATATGTGGAGATTAATTCATAGTTTGTTACAATCTACCAGCTACCAGGGGCATACGCAGAATTTCATTTCTGGGGGAAAGGGATGAAGGGTGGAGGGGGAGATAGAAAAACTTAGACCGCTGTTTGATTTCAAATTATTTCCTTTTGTTGGTGAGAATGATAGAATTTTAAAGATTTTTTAGAATATCGAGGAGGGGGTAGGGGAGAGGGAATGGAGGATACATTACCCCTTTTTTGTCTTTGCATATGCCCCTGCAATCTACTAGTAAAAATATTGTTGTATGTTAATTTGTTTCTTCCACCACAATTTGTGGGAAAAAAATCAAACTATTTTATAAAAGAATAAGAATATTAGTGACATATAATGTTTTGCAGTAGAACCCTGGGCTAGGTTACTGCTTATACAACCATTATCAAAGTTTCACAAATACCTGGTGAAACCAATTTCAGGTCACTGAACAACACTTTGTGAGAATTTTATTTATATCAAAGAGTTAATTTAATGTAGGTGATACGCAAAATTAAAAATAATACTAAAGAGATATACTATTTACAGGATTATTATCCACATTATTTAAGTATTTAAATATTTATAGATTACCTAGTATTTAATGTGCAACTAAACTCTATAAAGTGAGGCATCAAAACATGAAAATCAGCAAAAGCAACTGAAAATTAAAGTTTCAGCACTCTCAGCCCCTTTGCTGTTTATTTCAGACCATTTCTGTATCCTCCGTGACCAGTTCTTCAATTTCATTACTTTTCGTAACTTGTAAACACCGTAATTATTTTACATATAACAGTTCATATTTTCCTGTTTCCTCTTATAACATTGAAAGAAAACTTTTAAAAAAAAATTATTCATAATTTTTGTACAATTACTGTTATAATTTAGTAAATACCTACCGACTTGTATTAAAACAGCAAATAGATTTAAGGCAGAATTTGTAAACACACTCTTTGAAATCATGCTCCAATAGAAGCAGATATCTCAAAGCAGCAATTAATTTACTGTGAGTTTTCTTATGTAGTGGCTATTGGAAGTTGAATGAAAAGGCTTAAATGCTTCCAGAAAAAATATTATCATAGTAAATAACAAACAGTAAAAGTACTACATATTTTAATTATTAATGTATTGTCTGTAAATTTAATATAAAAAGGAATTTATTAAAATAGAATTAAGGTTTCAATATTATAGATCCTAAAAAAATTTTTTTTAGCATATTTTGTCTTTGACGTTGGAAAATACGATAACAGGGATCTGATGAACACAAAAAAAGCCCAAAAATATTGCCAAATTAACAACCTCCATCTACTGCAAAAAATTAATGTAGTAATCCAATTACAATTAATGTTGACTAAATTTTTTTTGATTATAATTAGTACATAAATAAAAAAAAATCAAATACCTGATTATTCTGTAAATTAGGGTTTGAAAAATCTAGAATAATACAAATGATTTTCTATTTAATTATTTTTTGAAGATTTAACACACACCTGATAAACAATTATTAAATGTAAAATAAATTTGGAAAAATAAGTTACCTAGTACTTAAGTACATACGTACAAATAGAGTATGTAGTACTTTATTAGGTTAACATTTTACAATAAAAATCTGTTAAAGCCCAGATATTATGTAAAAATTAATGAGTTACCATACCTTAGAGCAGGCAGTAAGAATCTGTTCAGTAATTGAAATTTAAAAAAAATAAGCAACAGACAGTTTCTTTCACTACTGTTAACTGTTGTTTTAGTGAGGTGCACACAAATTATCATAAAAAACTTTGTGTATACATATATATTTTTGTTAGTAATTTTTTCGTAATTTACAATAATGTCTTATCACGAGTTTCTTTCACTAGGTTGTGATGAGTGTATAAATTTTTCACTTATAAGATGATAATAGCTGTGTAACTCAATATAAGTGGAACTATGGTTGTCTGGTTGTCGTAAGGATTCTAGATCTTTGATGTAAATGTAACGACACCTGTCAGTGATCCCTCTGCTTGCACAGGTCCTTATGCCCTCTCTTTGCCTCGCGAGGGCTTAAACACTGCCAAATGGGTGGCACGAACGGATGCGGTGCGACGCAAGTGCAACATGGTGCAGCGAAGCGAACAGTCTTCGCCACCACCACTACCAACACATCGACTGTTACCCAAGCGGCAATTGACCAGTGACATAACGGAATTTAATTGTTACTTCACATTCTCAAGGAATGTTAGACACTGTTCCTACCGCATTGATTATATACTAAAATATGACAACTTTTTGGATTAGCACGATCACACCCAAAACATGACTTGATGTACCCCTTTTACACACAACAAGTTTCTTCTAGAAGCTGATCCCTAGTGGCGGAGGCTACTAGGGTCTCAGTCAGTTCGACTTGCTTTATCACCCTGGCTATAAGTTTAAGCTACAATAGTTTAATAACATTTTTGTAATCCTTTTTCATCGGCTCCACGGCTCGCCCCAAACGGCTGGATCAAACTCATCAGCCACTTAATGTAATCAATCGTGTCCTCCCGTGGGATATTTTAATTTTCACAGGTAAATATGGGGTTTTGGTCTGGTCGTGGAATGCTGTCCAGACCTCATGTAACTGGACTTGGTAAAAAAGACGTTTCAGCTTCGCCCACACACAGGGCCACTGGTCAGGCGAAATGTGCAACTGACTCCTTTTCGGTTAACATGGCCCAAGGACTTTCGGTGCCCGATCTTTGTGTAGCCCACGTAGCATCTTAATTAACTTAAGGCCTAGCGCCACATCAATTAGTCACTGTGCTTCACGTAATTAGTTAACCATTCTTCGAGAGATGGTTTTAGTATTTCAGTAATTGTGTTATTAAGGGTTTTGTTTCTCTGCGTGGTGCGCCACTGTGGAAGTGGCCATCATGTATAAATGCCTCTGTAGTGTTTGTGATCAGTCAAACCGCGTGCGGGAAGGGCTGACCGCCATGGTATGACCACGGTTTATTCAGACATTTTGAATTCAAGACAGCGCATCATCGGGCCCCTGTGCAACTAACTATGATCTAAAACCAGTTACGACTCGTTTTCGCCGGTCACGAACATCAAGAACACGTTCCGCGCCAAACCTCGATTCCGGACGTAAGACAAGCCATGTCTAAGGCAGTGCCGCGTACAGGTAACTTGTGTATGAATACACCGCTATTCTAATTCAGTAATTAGAAGTCAACTGGTGGCTGCAACAGAAGGGTGTGTGGAGGGGGGGAAGGGTGGATACCACTGCTAGTTTGACACCTGCTCTCTGCCAGCCACGTAGCAACATCACGCCCATAGATGAGTCTCAGTGCAACCTGTGAATTAGCTCACAGGGCCTATTCCCAAAGCCAGTTGGCGCCCTCGGAAACCACTTACAGGCATATCATCAAGACTGAGAACGGAGGGACATCAAATATAAATTCAATATGTGAACCAAACATTAAAATTCTTCATAATAAATTAAGAACTCACTTCAACCAGAAAATAAAAGTGAGAGATCCATACACCTGACAAAAGGCAATTTTGTGCAATGAAAGATAAGTAAATAACTATGTACAGTAAATTATTACTGTAAGGTAACTCTTTTGTTTACAGATTAAATAAGTTACATACTACATAATTAAAGTTAAAACACAGATTATTTTTTAACATCAGCACATTCTAAAAACTAATGTAATTTTTGTTTTCAGCTACTGGTTCTGCATTTCTGAAAGTTACTGATATGAACGAACACTATTAACCATTATTCACACAGTGAAAATGATGTGTGGACACGTGAAGTTTTAAGAAATATTGTGAGAATGGAAAAATTAGTCCATGGATATTCAGCCAAACTGGTATCAGCAAGGCATTCCTATTAATGAAAATTTGTTTTCAATAAATAAATACTTTAACCTCATTTACAAAGCACCAAGGTATTATTTAATTTTAGAAATACTAAGTTGGAAATATCAAGATAGCCAAACGTTTCCATTACACAGAAATTTATAGCCAACAGTTACATGCACAACCAAAGGCCTGCCTTCAATTGGTGAAAGATGATAGATAAAAAATAGTTTCTTCTTGTATGTTACAAAATAAATAAAAAATTACAAAGTAATTTGTAAGGAGTCCAGTTAAGTTATCGTTATCATTCATACCTATTTTGTTTCCCCACAGTAAATTATTGGGTTGAATAATCAGTTTGAAGGCAATTACAGAAAATTATATTGGATAAGAATGAAATATGTTTATAAAAGATTTGGCAGAGTGGAGAATACATTTATCAAAAAAATTAAAAAAAAAAATCTAAGAATTTAAAATAGGCAAACCATAATATGAGTCTCAGCAGTTAGTATTACCAACCATGAAGTTAAAATATTAGCCATAAAACAGGCAGCTTGTTTTTGCCTTCAAAATTAATTCAGTTTTCCTGTGAGATAAAGTGTGTTATTTCTATATGCACTCAAAGTAATTTTCTTACTGTGCTGTCCGATTGCACATAAACTATGCTTTTAAAGTAGCAAACAATAATGAGTCAAAATACACATTACATATGTAGTTGTAATTACGGACACTGCTTCATAAAAAACTTTTCCAGAAAGGCGCTATCATTATACATATAAAAATAAAAACAATATTTCTTAGAATATACACATTTATTTCACATTTTTAATGTACAGAATGTTACAAAGTTTTCATAAACACACAGGATTTCAAAATTAAAATTTTAACAAATGGTTATTAATGTACAAATAGCGCTTTTCTGGAAAGTGGGTAATATATTTTCTGCAATCCATTATTATTTTTTCATAAGTCTTTTCAGAATTTCACCATGAATAGTTAGGTAATGTTTTTTACTGTCCATACTTTTTTTTAGCGCATGTTTATTCCATTACTGTTGATTTGATGATTAGAGATTTAATAACATTTCAAAATGATTGAATGCATAAAAAAATTAGTGTTAAGATTAATTATTTTTTACATAGATATAGAACTGTTGCAATTTCAAAACTATTGGTTGTTTAAAGTTATTATAAACTAGACTACATAATAAAATCCAATAAATGTCAGCTGTTCAATTTGTGCATTTGTAGTAACATGGCTGTTGTAAATGCCATTGATAGAACTAATGAATTACATTTTGCTGAAATTGGATGAGAAGAATATGTTTTTACAATTTTCAGATGTGTTTAAAGTGTTTAATTTTTGTGTAATTCTTTTAACAATTTAAAAAATCATGTAACGTTCGGTGTGAATGATATCACAAACACTTAAAAATGATTCTAACTTTAGCATGTTGTCTTATTTTTCTGATGTAAAACATGACAATTATAAAATGTACACATCAAATCCTTTAACATAATTATTTTGCTTGTGCACACTTTTGGTACAAAAGAATAAATTCCAGAAAAGTTCTATTTCACAAGTTTTGCAAAAACATTGATTAAAAAAAAGTTTTTTTTAATAAATAAATTAATAAAATAATATTCATTACAACATTTTCAATAATAGTAGAAGTGCGTCATACATATCACATTTCAAATTATTTCTAAGTAGGAAGAACATTAATTTTTTGAGTTCAGGATCTAAATAAAATAATATTCTCAGGTCTAAGTTGCCAGCAAATTAGTGCAAGAAGTAGAACTGAGCTACTTATTCTTGATTTATAATTTTAAATGTTATTCTATAGGTACAGTCTAATATCCAAGTTGTCATGAAAGTTAACTTTGAAAGATGTCAATCACAACTTACTAGTTACTGTTGAAACAAATAACTTGTTACAATTTTTAAACCAATTTGATTATTATTTTATTTGATATAGCCTATGTTATTTACTAAGAAAATATGAAAAATCATTTCAGCCAGGTTTAGGAGCTATGTTACATCATGATAGGCTTTAACTAAGAACCGCCACACACAAGCCTATTGAAATGGATCCATTTCCGAACCTGCTGTCAGAATGCATGTAGCACTACACAAGCTAGCAGATCCTAAAAAGTTGGAGTACATATCCTTGCTGATAAAAATGTTGATTTCTGCAGTTCTACATTACAATCAGAACAGAGGCCGTATGGATGTTTTGCAAGATGAAAAGTTGTGTGTGTGAACACACTTTCTGAGGATCGTCATCCGATTTCCTGCTCATCATTACCAGTCCAAGCAGTTAAGCCTCTTATGGACGGGACAAGTGGGGGTGGCCAGTGACGAAAGCAAATACGGACTGCCTGAAACTGTCTACCAACTTAAACCGTTTATTGCGGTACTTTCCCCATAACACTAGTGCATTACGTAATTTACAATCATGATAATACAGCTCCCACTGATGTTGTTCCGTCATGTCTCACAGCTCACTGGCTCAGTGACAGGCTGGCAGTACTTGCTTCGTGTACATTCAAGGTTTTGACCGGCAAGTGACCACCTAGCCAGTATGCCTTCATCACTGGCCACGCCAGCTTGGCCCTTCTCCTTTGGGCAGCGGCTAAGATGAAAAGCAGCAGAGCGGGGAGTGGCAAAGTGTCATGGCGGTATCGCTTTGTGTTTATATTTGCGTTGCCAAGCACAGGAAATGCCGGAGAGTGGCTAGGATACCTCTGAGAGGGATTGCAGTGCCGTTTTGTCATCCGCCACTCGCTGCAAGTCCCAAACACTAAATTATTTTACCCCTGCTTAGGATTTTAGCATCAGTTAAATTAAAAATGTCATCTAGTGATCTAGTGGGCAACCTATACAAATATAGCATCAGTTCAATTCAAAATGTCATCTAGTGGGCAACCTATACAAAAAAAGGTGAAATACTTAGAACATTATTGGACAAGACGTGAATGGTTGTTTTAACAATACGAAAACTTTCAACTGGAATATTATGGAGGATTGAAAATTTACGATTTGCTGCATTTATTATTAACATCCTGGTCTGTATAAAGTGTAAATTTGTGTGTTACAATTTCCTCGTTCCCTTATTATTGGTATGAAATTTACTTATGGTTTAATAAAACAGTCAGCCAAATAAACAAATGATTCTCAGTTGGAGCAACATATTTTGTGACAAGATTTTTACGAAAAATTGTTGTGGAAAATGTCTTAACAATCTGTGGTCTTGAATTTGTTTTTATGGAACATTTTCTGAACAACACAAAAAACTTCCAGCCCCATTATTCCAAAATCAGTGGGTTTCGAGGTTAAATTAATTGGGGAAGTCATGAGATGTTTTGCCACGTAATATTGTGGTGGTTGTGGTTGGTATAATAATTAAAATGAATTAACTGTAGTGGTATATCCTAGTTAGTCATATCACTGTAAGTAATTTTAACGTTTCCTCTTTTAAAATATCATACTTTTTCGACCAGGGGTGCAGCCACAGGAGAATATATCACATTATATTGCCTGCAAAATAAATGTACCATTTGCTTATGTAATCAAGCTGCATGGACTTTAATTCATACTTAACCACATTGTTTGTTTTAAATTATTCATAAAATTGCTTTGTTATGCTATAAACTAAAAAAAAATAATCCCCAAAAACATTACATTTATCTGCGCCTGTGCAGCAGGCCTAACAGTTTCAAACACGGAAAATGATACTTGTGTTTTAAAACGCTAATTTATCAAAATATATTAATATTTTCGTCCATAGTGAGTAGAATTTTTTAAATTGGACACCTACACTAAAGCCACAATAATCACAAATGTTTTAAATATTCTTTCCTAAATATTTATTTTATTGCTGTAAAAGGAACATTTATAACGTGAATTAATATTCCGATGAGGCGAAATATAATTTCTGTCAAAAGATTAAAAATTAACAATTTGGATGCAGTTGTCACAGATTCAAGAAAATAGTAAAATACTAATTTCATACAACCAGGGTTTTTTGCCTAAACTATTTAAAATACATTATTTAACCTAAGTTTAAGAAGAAGAAAAAACTGTATTACATATTTTTGACAAGCAGAAATTAATTTTACTGAAAGATTGAATGCCCTAAAGATTCCTGACATCATGTAAATGTTAATTTAAAATATTATATTTATATATGACCATTATATTATAAACATCAAGTTTGGAGAGATACTACAGCAAAGGGCCAACTTCATCAATCAAAACGCTGCTACGCAAAACAGCACAGTCAGACGTCGCTAAGTTTGGAGATCAGAGGGTTCTTCGGAAAATGAATCTGCTTTACCGGTGTTCTGGCGGGACTTCAACATTTTGGAAGCAACATTCTTCTTGGCCAGGAAGGCTCGCATCATGGTCTGGACCTTTATGATCTTCTTCACCTGACTCTCGTACGTCCTGCGAACAGATGAGATGTACCTCGAGGGGGGGTTTCACAACCGCAAGATAAGCTTCAGCCAGAGCTTTGACTGCTGGCCACTGACATCGAGATAGTTTCACGAGCATCACTGGATATTGGTTTAGACACTCAATGCCAGTATCAGAAAAAAATGTTAAATGAAACAACTTGTTTACTGCTTGCAGAAAAGCATGCAAATAATTGAGTTTGAATATTCTCTAAGTTATAGCCTGATAACGAAAGCTTGCATGAGTAGCATGAATGTCTCATTCACTGTTAGTGATAATCATCATAATGCTCTTTTGTGAAATTACAGGAGAAATTCGTCATCGACGGCGACATCAGGAGCTACACACAAACATGAAACACGTTTTTATGTTTATGAACATTGAACACATATGCTTCGTTGTCTTGTGTTGCAAGTTCTGACTGGTTTTATGGAAATATCAGAGTGTGCAGTTTAGGAGTGAATCAAAAATACCAGACACACGAAAACCCAAGAATGATAATCCTTGCTACTAAGGTTGATTTCTATCCTTACAGAAACTAAAATTATGGCACATGAGGAACAAAAAACTGAGGCAGGTTGAAATCATTGAAAAAAATCATAATATATAAATGTAGACATGAAATTTTGTCAGAAAGGAACCTACAGGGAATGAGACTAAATAATATGTGGCTGTTCTGGTTCAAGGCTTCTTGCCCCTGGGAGACGGCTGTCGAACGAGGTGGGTTGCCAGCCAAAGTCGATGTGCATTCTGTCAACGCTCTCTCTACCCTGTGCATTGGTCGATGGGTGATTTATGGATTTCCCATCTCCCGTTATTCTCTTCCAATGCTCATTGAGTGCATCAGGTTTATAGCTTACCATTAAGTAGGACATTCTTGTAATTTACTAAGGTGTCCTTGTGACAATAATGCCTTAAATATGCCTTAAATTTTGCTGCTGAATTATACAATGAAACATCAGTGGCAACTACAATAATACACCATTCACACTAATGAGGCGCTATTGTTCAAGGTCCAATATGAAGTAACAAATGTATGATTAAATTAAACTTTGCACTGACATTGAGGTCATTAGACATGATGCGGAAGTGATGAGATGTGTATAAAGTGTCGAGAGAATGAAATGAGTAAGAGGAAAAGGGAATAGGTACCCCAAGAAAACACTGAAACATCAACCACATTTCCCACGTGCAAAATATATGTTTTCAACCCCAAGGAAAATCAAACCTGGTTCACCTTATTGGGAAGCACCTGATTTGACCACTCAATCACCGTGACCCCAAAGGTCACTGGCTCGCTGTGTTTTTAGTTAACTTTCGCACACCCCTGTTTGACAAGAGAGGAAAGGCAAGGTGCATGGATAATCTTTGTAAAATTCATGCCTTGCACATTAAGTTGAAATCTCTGCAGACCATACTGGATTATAAGTACATGTATTACAGCCAAAACAAATGTGTCTGATTTTTGAAATGTTTAGTTTGCTAAACTGACTCCTGGTGCAGTGAGATCAAACAGACAGATGTGTCCATACAAAAAGTGTGCAGTAACATACCAGAATCAACTCACATTAACTTAAAATAATTAATAACTCCAAAGAATTAGGTAGTAAAATGTAATGCAAACCTGGAGAGAAATTCTTCATTGTAGTACTTCAGGAACACTTTGCTCTTGCCGATGACCCAGCCTTCCATCTTAAGACGGATCAGAAGAAGTCTGCAGTTGTCTTTTGTCACGTCGACATTTTCATCAAAGTCAAACGCCAGAAATTTGTACCTGAAATGCAGGAAATTATTTCAAGCTTCAATAAAAATTGTTACGAGCCCTGCTTAAGATGTACTACTCAGCAACCTTCTGCCTCACACCTAAGACCGTCTAGCAACTGGCCACGAGAATGCTCTTTTGTGCTCTTGTGTCAACATCACAACTACATCTGCGAGAGCACTCTCTCGCCATATCAAACTGCCTGAAAGAGCATGAAAGAGAGAAAGTACAAAACTATATAACCTCCACCACTTTCTGATGCAAGCCTTGGTTCTTTATAACTGCAGGTTGAGGTTATTTGCAGGTTAACTGGTGCTGCCTAGGTGAAATGTAGCAATTAAGTAAGACATAACTGCAAATACATAAATGTTTTATTTGAATCTGAATTACCGGTAAATTAAGATTATTTTTGGCTATCACTAGTGTTTATTAAACATGTGTAAAATAAATCACAAATAGATATTTCAAATTCCAAATGATGCTGAAAATTTTAAACTAGATGTTGTAGGGTTTATAATTATTGTATTAGTTGTACACATATATGTGGTCAAATAGGTAACCTCTATTAAAATTTAGGTGCATAATTTTCAAATGTCCTGTTTGTTTATCAATGGGAGAGTGCAATGTCCAAACTGGGAAGAGTGAGATCACAAGAGACTGTGAGAGAACACCAAAGAGATCAGATCTATCATGAAATTATGTAAAAGAGCACTCTCTCTTTTGAGAGCACTCTTTAAATTGAGACACTACGTATAAATAGCAGTGTCACAAGCTTAGCATCAAGCATGGTGAAAATGTTGCTCTGTTGGTAACTAAATATACCCAGGGCCCCGCAAAATATAAGACCACCGCTGGTCCAAAATGAACCACAAGAGTAACGAGGCTCACGTTTTAGAAAAATAGGGCACTTAACTATTCACAGGCAGAATTGTGGGGTATCAAACCCTGAAGTAGATGTGAACAAAAACATTTAGTTGGTTAGTTAACATTCCTTAATGAACCATTTTAGATAAACAATAACCCCCAAAATACTAAGACTACCCTGATACTGAATAGGTAATAAAAAAATTTACTGAAGTTTTTGAACAACTGAATACTTGTTTACTACTTAAATACAAGAATATGTCATACAATAAGGTACAGGACTCATGCTGTGAAAGTTGGACATGACCTGTGCTGTTGCTTAATTTCATGCTACAAGATATTTTTTCATATTCACCTTTCGAACAGTCAGGGCATTTATCGTTAGGGCATATTTACGAAGCAATAAAAACACTTTGAAAAACGCAAAATCCCTGGGATTTTAAGGTTATGTTAAAAATAAATCTATATTTAAAACTTATTTTCAACATTTAAACTTTTCATTGAACAGCATAAACATACCACCAATTTCATCGTTCACTAAGGCCATATTATCATTAAGTGCTTGCAAAGCACACATTATTCTCTTGGAATGAAAATTGTATTGGCTTCGTGACAACGAGCATACAAGTTTCGTAATCTCTGCGCACATTTTGAAATTTTTGTTGCACCCTCATCCATTCGTTCGATTAGGCACTTGAACGCCCTCCTTACTCTATGTTTCCATGTTCTTTTTGCCTCAAGCAATATGACGTCGAAAGGAAGATTTTGTTTTCTATGCATTAAAAAGCCATATTGGTTTCCTTTTTACAATTTGAATTGTCAAAATCAAATAATTCAAATGATACTGTGTGAGTTTGTTCACTTATGGTACACAATCATGTACTTTTTATTTAACGTGACATGCTTTTAAAATTAGGTATTACTATTTACCGATGTGCACATTGTCATTTATAATGAACTTGGTTATTTATGGACCTTTTGCTGATATATTGTGTTCTGACATCCCACTATTACGATTTTAAAGACTATAACTATGTTTTGAGTCACTTTAAAAATATTTATTTAATATTATTTATTTTACAAACGTTAATTTCAAATCGCACCCGCCAAAAACAACCAAATTATGCTTAAGACTGACGTCGTCCGGCCGAAGGCCGCCTTAAGTCCGACCTGAATCTGCCAGCATCTGACCCCGCTAACGAAACGCACCCCTAGCCAAACCAACCCAAGTCAGGCAAGACTCCCAACCCTGTCTGGGAAGAGTGCGATGCAGGAGTGCCCGGGTTACTCCTGTGGGAACGTGTTTATCTATGAGCGTGAGTGTCCCCCTTGCGGCTTTCAGCCTTAATAAAGTGTAGTGTTATTTCTACCATGGGCGTCGCAATGTTATATTTTTTTTTGGGGGGGGGGGGGGATTGCAATTGATTTAGTTGTTGAGGAATATCCATCCCCTGGGAAAAAAAAAACGGGGGGTCCGGTGGTCCTCCCCCAGGAATATTTGGGGTTTGAAGGTGCAAAAAGGTGGTTTTGAGGCATTTTTATTTCCTAAATATTCTTATTATAGTTGGTTGCAATATATAATTTATTTTTTATAGAAAATAATTTCAGAGAACAAATTTGTAAAAACCCAGTGCTCACATTACCACAATTGGACTAAATGCACCATGCGCAACATATGGGTTATATCACAGAAATCATATTTTTAATATAACTACGAAACTAAATATATTATTGGAGGGGACGAAATTGAAGACTTTTATTATTGGGGGGATGTTTCCCCCCCCCCCGACAACCCGGTTGCGACGCCCATGATGTCTAACAAATTAGGCCTCCACATTTTTCGCATAAGTAATCACTAAAGTAGTCAACAAGTGACGAACAATCTCTAGCATGACTTTGGATTTTCAAACATAATTTTCATTAGCATAATTATTATAGGCCTTCTGTCAACTAATTTGCCTATAACTAATTATTAATAAAAAATTTGTACAATCATAACTTACTCATGTTTCATATTTTTCTAATAACGACTCTTTAGGAACCTTGGCGTGAGAGAGCGCTCACCCCCTCCCTCGCGCCAGGGCCAGACGCCAATACCGCGCGACTCGCGAACCGGGGTGGACCTAGTGTTCCACGGGGAGCTACATTTTTGTCTTCACTGAACTTTTAATTCTGGTAACTAGTAACTCATCGTCCTAACCCTTTTTCTTAACTACCCCCCACATCCTTTTACAGTGCAGGGCTTAGCCCGGCCGCTTAATGTCTTGCTCAAGTGTGACTTAGACCCACAGTGTAGTCACTTCACAGCACGGGCTGACTCCCGAGGACTCAGAACTTTATTTAATATGTCAGGTACACGAGTGCCGATATCAACCGCGTAACATACTTTGACGCCGCCGTCGGTGCTCCCTCTGAGAGCACAGGCCGTTATGTGTCCTCAACACCTGAACCAGTGTCAGTGCGCCGAACACGCCCGCGCGTGTAGTTTAGCGCAGTGCCTCGATTGGCGTGACATCAGTCACATGCTCAAAGCGCCCGGCCGGGTGTGGCAATGCGAATCAGATATCTATTCATTTAACAGACAGAAACTAAAACGTTTAATATGTATAACAATTGTCTCTAATTAAGTAATAGCAGTGTCAAATATTTCCGCTCACAAAACCGGCCGGCATCGCCTTCCCGCGCTCCGTCGTTTTCCTGCGCGTTTCCTCCTCTCCCTGGCCCGGTTGCCAGGGAGAGTCGTCAGTCGCCATCCAGCACTCACCAGGGCCGGCAGCCCCGCACACGGGGAGCATCCAGTTTTCGCGCCAGTTTCCACGTTTAGCATCAATAGGTAATTATCTCCGAAACCACTTTCTACAGCTCCCCGGTCGGCCCTAACCGGCCGTATGACATGTCGTGCGGTCCTTAGACAAAGTGTGCAACCCGACCACGGGTTTTTCAGCGTTATACGTAATTCTGTGTTTTTAGGCGGCCCGCCGAGGCGCCTGCACCTCACGCTATAAAACCTCCCCACGGAGAATTAGAACTTTGCCCACGCAGGACGGCATTGCGCCAAACGCGTAACTGAACTTACGAACGCTTCTACCCCCTGGGACGTGCAACGGACGTGAACGAGAGACCACGTTGGGTCCCGTCGTGCCCGTTCCCAGTTTAAACGTGGCCCACACCACTACGAGAACCAGTCTCGCATCATGTGATCATTAGAAGTCTGGAGACCGTTCCCACTACGAGTCCGGGACGTACTAATAATTATTCAGTGTTAATTGCCGTGTTTCAGATTAGAGTATGTCGTCATCATCATGTCCATGTATAAGTCAGTATTAATTGTTAACTCGCCTAGACAGTAACAGTTCCACGTCGTAAGTACATTACGAACTACCACGTGTTATGCACCAGGCTTGCCGTGCCACAAACCGTTATCACCGTAGCTCAGGATAGCCTGCAGCCCTCGGTGGAGCAGTCCTTGGAACGCCGTGAGATGTAATCAGTGCCGCCATTCGAGGGCCGTGTAGGCGGAGTGAAGGTTGACGACGATACGGCCAGTCACGTGCCAGTGCCTTGTGTGATGTTCTGTAACGTGTGCTACCGGAATAAAACACTTAAAGTTACGTGTGTATTTCACTAATACGGCGTCCTGGGAGGCCATAACAGCCCAGGGGGCCCTTTGTCGACGCGTCCCTGCCTGCAGCCACGAGGCCAGGAACCCCGCCCTTGAGACTAAATTCACTTTATATAAATTTAATTAACGAAATTTCAGGACAGGCAGTGGGGACGGCATCAACTTATTCGCTAAATTCAATTCGGATCGCGGCTCACACAGGTGAACTCGGCCTCTACTCGGCTTGTAATTTACGAATTGGCCATTTCCAATAGCCACCCCAACCGAGACTGGCGTTAAGGTATCACATAGGAAGCAGTGCCTTTCAACCTACGTAGTTTTACAGTGTAATGTGTCGTGTAACTTCCTTTGTAAGGTATCGTATAACTTCATTTGTAAAGTGTCGTGTCACTCCGTATGTAATTGCAAACATTCGTACAGTGCAGGCTATGCCCAATCAGTGCGCGCTGCGCAATTAAAAGAAATCTCAGAAAACCCGTGTACATTATTTGTAGTAAGTACCGCCGACGATCCTAGTAGACCACGCAAGGGGCGAAACACCCACACCCATATCATGGTTAAAGCAGCTAGCCTAGCGCCCACCCGGAGAAACACCTAAAAGCCACATATCTGCTAGGACACATGCCTGGTCTTGAGCACGAGACCCTGGGCGACGGCAAGACCAATGACAATAAAAGTGCTCGCGAGTATCTATGGCCCAGGCACGACTCCATGTTGCTGAACATGTTTGCTTTTGTCTACGAGGTGGACACATTGGCATAATTGGTCAACAATACCAGGGGCGCAAATCTGCAAGATTTGCCGTGGAAAATTTCAGGGGGTCTCACATGGCCTGAGAGTTTTACACTTGGGGTAATCGAGAAGCAATCTCTGGATACAGTGTTTTTATGTTATATACTGTCCATATTTTAGCCTACATGCGTGCAATAAGCAGAAAACTTAAACATGTACAGAAAGTAAGACATAGTTTGGACATCAAACCCATTTCACAGTTACTCTTTTCCAAATGCATGCAAGCCACCTCAGTAAAGAACTTCTTAATTCCCGGGGGGGGGGGGGTGGCTTTGTTTTCCTGGCCCACCCTTGACCTATGCCCATGAACAGAACTGCCAGATTAAACTGATGTAACCAATGGCTACTATGTGCATTTATTTATGAATAGTAGGTTGGTTCTGCAACAAACACATGCTTTTGCTTAACTTATTATATACAAGTTAGTTATTTGATTCGGAGCAGTTTGAAAATTTTACCAGTATTTTCGTAAGCTTCATACTTCAAAACACATTGAGATTACAGTATGCTGATGGTATTTAGCATAATTTCGGTGTAATGATCTGCATCTGAAGATGGTACACGCACAGCGAAATAATAACATAAACCGATTGACCCATGGCTGAGGTGTTGGCAGCTACTGTTGTGCACTGTAGTGCATTATTTTTTATTATTTTAGCTTAATTAGTGTTAGATTGGTGTAAAGACCCTCATTGTTGCTCCCTCTGCTCGCACAGGCTGTTATGGTTGGTCGTTGCCTCGACAAGGTGTGTGCACAGCCGCACATGTGCAGCGAACACACACCGTGTTGCGTATGTGCAACATAGTGTTGCAAAGTGAATGGATGCTGCCACCGAACGATTGATTGCTACCCACACGACAATCGATCAGATTTCTTTTTGTACAAAATTTAGTCCCATTAAAAATACTCAACATTATATATTAGACAATATTTTCATTGACAATCAATTCGTTATTAATAAGGGATTTTGATATGGTGGGATATATCTCAAAGTAATAGATCGCCTACTCTGATGTTACACATGTCTTTACGTGGGAAGGGACACCTTAGTCTTTGTTTTCACCGATATTCAAATTAATAGTACCTAGAGGTCTCGTTTTAATTTTTAGTTTTCATGCTCTATGACTAGCCCCATATAACAATTAAAGTGTCGCAAGATTTTCATAGCTTCGCCCGTACAGGGCTGCTGATTTGTTGATCGGTTTTAAGTCAAGGCCCAAAGAATTTCTGGGCCCCTTTCTTTGTCTGCTCGAAATGGTTGTTTCTATCTAAAAACTTTCGGCTTTCAGATGTTTTAGGGATATGTGTATGCCAGGGTTTGTGGAGCACATTTTCACATTTCGCAGGCACATATAATAGTACATTATTATTTTATAGTGTAATGTCGAGCACTGTGAGCATTGTAACCATATGAGCCAACAAGCAAGGTAAATCAAGACTATTTGGAAGCATAAAGCATTGACATCCTTCCCCAAGCCGAATCCCTATTCCCTTTTTAATTTATTGATTCCTTCGCTCTGTGGGGTTCTCCCTGGGATGGTACAGTGCGGTGGTCCATCGGTTCACTCGCCATCGCTTGCAGGCTTTGTCCCATTGTTCTCCGGTGAATTGCTTCCCATTGTCTGTAAGGATCTGTTTGGGATATCCCCAGCGTGAGAAGACTTCATTCTCCAAGGTTTGTATTAACTTTGGTGCTTTAGAGGTTCTCAACGGAAATGCCTCCACCCATCGGGAGAAAAGGTCGGTAACTACTAAAAGGAATCGATTTCCCCGGGCACTCTTGGGGTATGGCCCCATGAGGTCGGCTGCTACTGTTTCCCAGAGTTTCTCTGGGCGGCGAGGATGAAGGTGGTCGGGCCCCGCAGGCCGGTGTGCTTTGGCCGTGTTGCACCGATAGCATTTCCCTACATACTCTTCCATATCCCTCTTTATCCCATCCCAGGTATATCCCTTTTGGATTGCTCTCCGGGTTTCCGCCATGCTGGGGTGGCCAGCGAGATCCGCATCATGGTATTCCCTTACTACCTTTTTCCTTAAGGCTCGGGGAACTAATAGTTGTGGGTTGGCCCCCTTGTCAGGCCATCTCACTAGGCCAGCGGGGTGGAGGTGGTGGGTGCGAGCAAACTGTTGATCAGCGGGCGATTGCTCAGAAGGTGGGGTATTATGTATGCGCTGCAAGCGCTGCACCATCATACAAATGCCTGGGTCTGCTTGTTGGCCCTGTGTTACGGCTTGGCAGAGACTTTCCCCTGGGATTTCCGTTTGCTGTAGGCTCATCCCTTCCTTTGCTGTTGGAGGGAGTGGGTTTGGGTCTGCGACCATCCTGTCGTAGTCTTGGAAGTCATCGCATCTGCGAACTCATTGTCCTTCCTGGCACAATGTTCAATGTTGACATCGAACTCCTGTAGCATCTATGCCCAGCGGGCAAGTTTCGCCTTACTGTCCTTCATGGAGCCCAGCAACGTAAGTGCCCTGTTGTCAGTGCGCAACGTGAAATGCTGGTCTTCCGGGTATGGCCGAAATCGCTTGATGGCCCACATTATGGACAAGCACTCCAGCTCATTGCTGTGGTATTTTTGTTCTGCCAGTGATAGCTTGGTGCTGGCATAGGAGATGATCCTTCGGTTTCCCGGAGTAGGTTCCTGGTATAGTACCGCTCCTAGTCCCTTTTGGCTGGCATCTGTTTGTAGAGTGAATGGCTGGGTTGGGTCAGGTCGGCCTAGCCTCTTGATCTGGGAGAATGTCTTGTGGAGGTCTGCCAGGGCTTGTGCTTGTTCGGCCCCCCAGTGAAAGTGCACTTGGGGGCTCAGCAGATCGGTAATGGGTTGGCAGATACTAGAGAAATGTGGTACAAATTCCCTGACCCAATTGCAGAGACCCAATAGCTTCCGGACTTGACGTACCGATCTGGGCGCTTCAGCTTCCATGATGGCCTGTATTTTCTCTGGATTAGCTTCGTTTCCATCTGCTGATATGAGGTGTCCCAGGTACTCCAATTGGCTCTTTACAAAGTGGCATTTTTTTAGATGACAAGTTAGATGATGTAACTGACACAGTTCCAGTACTTGTGCTAGATGGGTTAGGTGCTCCTCCCAAGAGTTGGAAAAAATAATAATGTCATCAAGGTAGGCAAAGCAGCATTGCCTAATGAGGTCCGGTAATACATCCTGTGACATTATTTGCTGGAACGTACTAGGGGCGTTCTTCAAGCCAAAGGGCATGACTTTGAACTGATAACGCTCCACTGTCGGAGTGGTGAAGGCAGTCAAATGCTTGGGGTCTGGGTGCATGGGGATCTGCCAGTACCCTGATTTAAGATCCAGGGTGGAAAATACCCGTGCTGTCCCAATGGCTTTAAGCGTTTCGTGGATATTTACTGCCGGGGGCGCTGCACTGACTGTCGCCTCATTAAGCGGCTGGAAGTTAATGCAAAAACGTGGTGTCTTGTCCTTTTTTGTCACTATGACAATTTTCGAGTTGTATGGAGACCGGCTGGGCTCTATGATATCCGCCTCCCGCATTTCAGCCACCTGTTCTGCAATCAACTTCCGCTTGTGGTGCGGGGCATCCCCTGGCCTACAGTAGGTGGGACGGTTGTCTTTCAGCGTGATTTGGTGACATGCACTCGAAGTCCGTGGCAGGTTTCCATTGGGCATGAAGACAACTCTATAGGGCTGGAGCATATCAACCAATTGTTGTTGAAGAGACTCAGGGAAGACTTGTTGCAGGTCTGCCAATGATAGTTCCGGTAGTGATGTCTCAGTTACTCGCCGGGCTACCCAGTAGAGGGTTTGGTGTGGAGCTCTTCCAAAACATATCCGCTCTGCTTCGAAATCCATAACAGCCTTTTGTTCAATAAGCCAGTCTTGCCCCAGTATCATGTCTTCATGGAGGTCCTCGGCTACCCAGCAGGAAACTGGCACTTCCCTGTCTCCAATGTGGCATTTCAAGGAGGTCCTGCCTTGGAGAATAATACAGGTGTTTCGTTGTGCCAGTTGGGCATACTGTACTTGTGGGGTCATGGCGGCTCCAGTCTGCTGAACCAACTCGGCTTTTACGTAACTGGTAGTGGCTGTAGAATCCAGTAATGCATAGGTTTGGTGATGGTCCAGCTGAAGGGAAAGGTGGGGTCGGACCCGAGGGTGGTCCTGCTGGATGCTCGTCACTTGCCCAGCTCCCTCTGGTTCTCTTGATATGGCTAGTGGGTTCTTGTATTCCTCCATTCCCTTGGGGAAGGTTCCGGAGGTAGGTTTCCTTCCCCTTAGGCGTTTACCTGCAAGGGCTTTTTGTCCTGGGTGTCCCACTGTTGGCATTGGACCGAGCATTCTGCGTTGAAGTGCCTCTCAGGGCAGTATCAGCATTTTGGTACCTCCTGGTGGCTGACGGGTTTCTCCTCCCGAGTGGGGAAGGCGTTCACTTTTCCCGTGGGAGTGCTCCGGGTCTCTTGACAGTCCCGCTGTACTGCGGTTTCTCGGAGATGTAGTTCTGCCCAATCCTTGGGAGGTGGGTGTCTGAGGAATGGCCGTAGGTTGGGTCTGACCAATTCCAGTGCCGTAGGAAGGAATTCCTTCACATTTCTATCAGGGTAGAGGCATTCATATAGTTTCTTCTTGCAGGCGAGGAAACTCTCTATTTCCTCGCTGTCCTGCTTGCGGCTGAACAACTGGGCAGTAAGTTCCGCGATTCGTGGCAGGGTGCCGAACTGGTTGGCGAAACTTGAGGCGAAATCTTCCCAGGTGTCATAAAGTCCTTCATGACTTTTCCACCATCCAGTAGCTTCTCCCATTAGTAGTCCTCCGACATGGTCAATCCATTCGCCCTGGGGAATCCCCTGGGTCTGTAGGGCCTGCTCCCAGTGCTGGAGCTGTTTGACAGGATCCTCATGGTCTTGTCCCCAGAAGGGCGTCGGTGTCATCTTCGTTTCGGCGCCACTGGGAATTTCTGGGGTGTTCCTACATATCCCGCACTTGAAAGAGAGTTCCGCGAGGTTCAGTGGGGTGTCATCCCAGCCTAGGCAGGATAGATGGTACTCCCGATAGCAGCTCTTGCAGGTGGTAAGCACTAGGGCAGTCCGTGGGCAGTCTCGGGCGAAGCATCGGCGTGGTACAACCGACGTTGGCTTCTGGTCCCGCAATTGTTCTCGGCAGGTTTGGCATATGTGGATGAAGTCTTGGGGATCGATGTCTCGATTATTGCATCCCAGACACTGCAAGTGGAATAATGTCCTGCAACACACGCAGGGGGTTTGGGGTCCATCCTGGGTATGGCAATCTGGAGCGGCACACAGTGAAGACTCCATTGCGGTATTTATGTTGGGCGCCACCAGGAGTTGTCTTCACTCCTTGAAGTGGATGTTTGTTCCGGCTGTGCTGAGAGCTCTTGTAGAGGCAGGGCGTGGTCCTCAGCTTATCCAAGCTGACTGGCTCCACGTTGGGCGCCAAATTGACTTGTCCCGGGCTTCTGCGGGGGACCCTGGAGTGGTTCAGGTGGGGGTAAAAACCCCCGATGAGTGACGCGATCAGGCATCTGGGCCGAAGAGCTCTTGCAGCAGTGCAGCAAGTCTGGCCGAGATGGGCTGCGGCCGCGGGTCCCGAGGGCTGTCACCGGCCGTATAGGGTCGGGGAGAGGAGGAACTTCGATGGGGATGAAGGGAGGAGCGGGAGAGCTGGTGGGTGAGACTGGGGTAGGGGGATGAGGGAACAGGAATTAGCATAGGGCGAGTGCCCTGGGGAGTAGGGAACAGGGGAGTATTGTCCACGGGATTCGGGATGGTAGGTAGGGCTGGGTTCTGCCGGCCCAGTGAAGTAGCCCAGCTGATACGGCTTCAGCAGCTCCTCCGATGTCTCCTTCCGGGGTCGTCCCTGCTGGCGAGAGCGCTTGCGGCCGGCCCTTTTTGGCATGGTGGGGCGGAGGGGAGGAGCGGGAGCAGTCCCCGAGCAGGGGTCGCTGCCCAAGAGCAGGGAGATGTAGGAGCGGTCCCCCCAGAGGAGATAGGAGTAGGAGCGGTCCTTCAGAAAGGTCACTGCCTACCAGATGAGGTAGGAGTACGAGCGGTCCTTCAGAAAGGTCACTGCCTACCAGAGGAGGTAGGAGTAGGAGCGGTCCTCCAAGGAGGTCGCTACCTAAATAATACTGTTCAAGTTTTTTTTTTTTTTTTTTTTTTTTTTTAACAAAGGGGACTCCCACTGAAGGGAGTCACCCACCAAAAAATCCATCATTTAATAAAAAAGGGCACAAGGTACAATAAAAGATTGGTACATGGGCACAAGGCCTGCAAGGTGACAATAGTCTTTATTCAACAACAAAGCAGAGCTTCCCCGACGAGGTCGTCCTTGATGCTCAGCTACTTATTGATGGGCGAGTTCTTCACGGCTGCTGGGGGGTCCTCAGGGCTCGGATGGTGCCGCGCCGTTGATGGGCCGGCGCGGAACAGCGGAGAGAAGATCATCATGGCGGCGCCGAGGAGGATGGGGTTCCCACAGTGCTACCAGTCGGCGTGGAGGCCCCAGGGTCATCTGTCTGGTCCACCGGCCGCGCCTACGTCGTCCGGCTGTCCTTCGTTAAGTAAGTGATCGTAACTGAAAAGCGGACGTCGTGGGTGCGGTGCGTCGGGCGGCGGCTCCGCCAGCTGCCGAATGTACGGATTGTCGCTACGTCGGCAACGACGGAGGAAAGTGTCGGTCGTCTGACAGAGCAGGTGGTGGAGGTGCGGAAGTCCCGTCCTGTCCAACAGTGTCTGGCGGAGCGTGGCGCGAGGGAGGCCGAGGAGAAGGCGGGCACCAAGAAAATATGAGCACGTGACAGGTCGAAGGTTGGAACGAGATGAGTGAACCCAGACCGGGCAGGCGTAGATGAAATGTGAGATGACATATGAGCGATATGCGGTGAGGCGAACTGGGAGCGGAACGGCAGAGGACGGCCTGAGTACGGTGGCCAGCCGGGCCAAGATGGCGCGGGACTTGGTGCGGACGGATTCCAGGTGTGGAAGAAAAGTGAACGAACGATCGAGGGTGACCCCGAGATAGCGGAGGGTGGGCGACCAAGGGACGACTACGGTGGAGATGCGGGGGGGGGGGGCGGTCCTGGTGAGGATGAAGACGGGAGAAAATGATAGAGCGTGATTTGGAGTGATTCAAGCCAATGCCGTGCGCAAGGAACTGGGCGTTGAGTGAGGTGAGTCCGCGGGCAAGGCGGTCGCCGAGCAGCCGCTCGGAGACGGAGGAGGCGAGGAGACAGGTATCGTCGGCGTACTGCACCAGGTAGGTCCCAGGCGGGGGCTGCAAGTCGGAAATGTGGAGGGCGAACAGGAGAGGCGAGAGAATGGCGCCCTGGGGGACGCCGGCGAGAATGGGCCGGGGTGCGGAAAGCGTCCCCTCTACTCGAACCCGGAAGGAGCGACCCCCCAGGAACGAGCAGAGGAGACGGACCAGGTGCGGCGGAAGACCGATGGCGGAGAGGCGAGAGATGAGTTGGGAATGCGGAACGGAGTCGAATGCACGGGCCAGGTCCAAGAGCACCATGCCCGTGTGTTGCCGCCTGGCGAACCCCTGCACCACCAGGAGTTCCACACGAGCAATGGCGTGGGTGGTGGAATGACGGGGGCGGAAACCGAACTGGTGATGGGGGAGCAGGTGAAGGGTGTTGACTTGAAGAAGAAGGCGCCGGTGGATGACTCTCTCTGCGATCTTGGAGAGGATGGGGAGAAGAGAGATAGGACGGTAGGAGGAAGGTAAGGATGAAGGCTTGCCGGGCTTGGGGATGGGCGAGACGATGGCGAGTTTCCAAGGAGACGGAAAATGGCAGAGGATGAACATGGCGTTAATGATGCGAGTGAGAAAAACAGTGGCTTTACGGGGAAGATGGCGCAGAACGGGGGCGGGAATGGAGTCGGAGCCGGGGGCCGAACGAAACTTGAGATGGGAGAGCAGAGAGGTGACTTCAGAAGGCGTGGCAAGCGGGAAGGGCAGGACATCAGGGAGGAGGGGGAGAGTGACGTGACGGGACAAGGGGGAAGGAGCATCATCATCGTCCGAGGACTCCGACGACAAGGTGGGGTGGGGGGCGGAGGCGAAGGTGGTGGCGAGGTAGGCGGCGACCGCCTCGGTCCGCCCCGAAGCCGTCTCCGCCACCCCGACAGGAAGAGTGAGGGGAGGGATGGAGGTGGGGACGGAACGAAGGCGACGGACGTAAGACCACAGAGAGCCAGAGGTAGCGGTGAGGGAGCCGAGGCGCCGCGCCTCCAGTCGGGCCCTCCACCCCGCGATCAACCGGCGGCACCACCCCCGGAGCACCAGGTAAACTCGGCGATGCAGCGGGGAGCGGCTCGCCTGCCAGCGACCACGGAAGCGGTTGCGCAAGGACACGGCGTCACGGAGATACGGCGGGAAGGGGACGATGAGAGGGCGCGGAGGCGCGAGCGGAATGTGAGAAGAAGCGGCCGTTGAGATGGCGTCGGAAAAGTAGAGGACTCGGTCGTCGAGTTGAGCAGGAGTGGCGAAGGGAAGCGTGAGGTCCAGAGCAGCGGAGAGTGAATCCTGGAAGCCATACCAGTCGGCGTGGATGAAGTCGTACCGGGGGAGGTGAGGTTTGGTGTGAGGAAAGAAGTGGAGCGAGCCGAGGACAGGCAAGTGGTCGGAAGTACCGGCGGTGATGGTGCGAAGGTGAGAAATGACGGGAAGGGGTGATGAGAGAGCGAGGTCGATGACACTGGGGCGGCGATGGCGCTGGGCCGGATAGAAGGTCGGTGTGGGTGGTGCGTGAAGAGAAAGGTGAGTACGCCGGAGGAATTGACGGAGGGAGCTGCCCCGCCGGTTCGCGGCAGCGCAGCCCCAAAAAGGATGGGTCGCATTGTAGTCCCCGGCCAGCACGACGTGGGCGTCGAGCCGCCCGAGGGCCACAATGTCGTCGGTAGGGAAGGGGAATTGGGGCGGGAGATAGAGGGAGACCAAAGTCAGGGAGTACGGAAAACCGTGCAAACGCACGGCGACAGCCTCGGCCGCGGGGGAAGACGGAACGAGACGACGATGGTGGGACAAGGTAGCGCGGACGAGTAACGCCACTCCTCCGCCCCGACCATCACGATCGGCGCGGTGAACGGCGTACCCCGGAATATGGAGGGGTGTGGGGGGGTCGAGCCAGGTTTCTGCGAGGAACACGACATCGGGAGAATGCACTCGGAGAAGGTGGAGAAGATCGTGGAGTTTGGGAGGAAGGGAGAAGGTGTTCCAGATAAGGATACTAAGGGGTGGGGCGTGATTCATCAAAGAAATTGAGGAGGGCTTGGAGGAGCACCTCAAATTTCTCCGATGGGGTCTGGGCACGGGAAAGCGCTGTCAGGACCTGGCGGATGAGTGGCAGGTAGTGGCGGATGAGCGTGATGAGTTCCCTCAACATGGATGTCAGCGAAGTGTCGTCTGAGTCGGCATCGGCGGGGCGAGTGGAAGTGGATGACGTGGCGGGTGGCCTCTGTGAAGAGGATGAGGGGAGGTGAGCAAGAGGTGGTGCCCGGGAAGAGGAGGAAGGCGGGTCGTGGCCCTGCCAAGCAGGAGTCCGCAGGGCCGGGAAAGTCCGAACGTCAGAAGGGAGCGGAGCAGACGGGCGCGGAGCGTCGGTCGTCATCGTCGGGTCAGCTGGTCGCGGCGGGTGTCGTCGGATGTATGCCTGTATGACACGGCAGTCCGTCGAGGTAGCAAAGTGCGGCCCGTCGCAATTGACACACTTTTTAGTCGTAGAGGTGCAGTCTCGCGACCAGTGGTGCCCAGCGCATTTGAAACACCTGGGGTCCCGCTCGCAGCGTGTCGATGGATGTCCGGTGGACTGGCACCGATAGCACTGGGGTACCCTCCCAGAGCCCCGGTAGCGCTCTACGGTCACCACCCAGCAGCCTAGCATCTTCAGTTTGAGGAACCGCGTCGCCTCCCCTAGTCCGTTGGTGCAGACGAGGAAGGGCCGGGTTGTTGAGTCGGCGGAGGTGCGGAGCGGCAAGACGGTGCCCACCGGGAGGCCGAGGTCCAGGAGAGCCTCCTTGACCTCGTCCGCGGTGGTGGAGGAGGGCAGGCGCTTGACCACAACACGGTCGGTGCGCTCGTCGGGACGCAGGTGGGTGTAGGGCTGGTAGCCATGTCTCTTGAGGTGGTCGTAGAGGAACTGATGGTCGTGAGGATTAGCAGTGTAGAAAGACGTACGATCGTTAATGGAGGTGGCGGTGAGTGGACCGGTGAGCAAGGACTGCAAGTGTTTGATGTGGAGGAAGGGTTGAGCGGTCGGCGAGGAGCGAATGCCAATGGGTGGCATGCGAGGCGGCTTAGGTGCAGACGGAGCAGAGGTGGCCGGCCGCTGAGACGTGGATGGCTGAGGTTGCGGAGGGGAGACAGATGTAGAAGGTTGAGGCTGGGGCGGCGCGGCAACAGTCTTATGTCTCTTCGGGTGCTGGGTACGACGAGGCTTGGCGGTGAGAGGAGGAGCAGATGATGCGGCGTCGTCGATGTCAGAGTCAGGCAAGGAGGATAAGGATCCGTAGCGGTTTTCCACTGGGACGGCGTCATCCGAAGAGAGCACGTCGCGGAGAGGCCGCTTGGTGGTCTTCCGAGGCTTCACGAACCCAAAGTCGTCGTCTGAAGTAGCTGGAGCGGCGGTGTCCATGGGGTCCACAGGCGCGTCAACGACGAGAACGGGTAAGGAGGGAGCGGCAGTCACGATGGGCGAGGTGATAGAGGCAGTGGTGGTGGTAGTGGTGTAGACGGACAGAGTAGGAGACGAGGTAGCAGTCGGAATAGTGGACAGGTCGATGCCGGCGAGGTGTTTCGAGTCGCTGACCTTGATGTTGGCGCTCTGGGGGCGGACCCCCGCCGGTGCCGAGGGCGAAGGCAGAGCCCCCCCCCCCCCCGACGCGGAAGAGGCCGCCACACCAGGCGCGGTCAGCTTCGTCGTCGATGGTTGCGAAGATGCAGTTGCTTTCGCTGGTCGTCCATAAGGGTTCGTCGGCGTTGGTCGGTCGGTCAACATGGTGGCTTCGGCCGAAGGCCTCGGACCGAGATCGTCTCCGCCCAGGTTCGGCGTCGTCGGGTGGGGATCCATTCCAGATCCCCCCCTCGACCTCCCCTATAGGCTACGATTCGGTAGCACACAGCACTCACAAGAAGAGGATCTAGGTGCTAAGAGCTAGATCTACGACAAAAGCACTCCTGGTGGTCGACTCAGGAACGTGCAGCAGCAAGTCTTGGCAGCTCGCTAAAATCGCTGAAAGGAAATCAGCTAGTATAAAGCCGAAAGTGCACTGATTTGCTTCAAATAGCTTGCAAAAATTCCCCTGAACAATTCTATGCCTTTGAAGGGAAACCAGCGCACTCCATCTACCCAGAAATTACTGGGAAGAGCTTTCTCATTGGCTTAACTCAGCCAGAGTAAATATACAATGCATGCACATATTCAACAGGGTGAGCACACCTGTACCATTCCTGTGCATACATAGTAGAATTACAATAATATTTACATTCACTTGTTTAATTCAAAGGCTTCTTGTTACAACACTGGGTATTTACATATTTGTCCTGAATTATGCTGGGCAGGTTGACAAAGTTTCCTTAATTTACATTATCCTTTGTCTGCCATCTAGGGGTGGGTGTCGAACTAACTTTCCTCCCCATAGATTATGTAGGATGGGTGGCGCACTTGGGGCTTGTGCTATCATAACAGCCGAGGCCAAACTGGTGGACATGACATCGGGAAACATTATGTGGCAAGGGTATCTCTTTCGATGAGTGTGAAAAGTCCTTAGCATAGCTCAGACTTTCGTTGCTTAAAGGATGATGAAACTGAAGGTAATATCAGGAATTAAAATACCACGATGTAAGGATGACACCATACTTCATGGAACTTGGGTAATGTTATGTGGTGAGTTCTGTGATGACAGCCAAAATAAAAGAATGAAGGTATAATACATTGACTTTCTAATAAACGGAAAAATAATGTGTGGTTTGCTCTGTGATAACAGTACCCAAAAGGTAGATATAAGCATAAAAGAGTGACCTCATAATGAACTCGGGGAATGGTTTGCAGTGAGTTCTGTGATAACAGTGCCCAAAAGGACAAAAGAAGCATAGTGGAGTGACCTCCTGATGAACTCAGGGAGTGATGTTTGAAGACTTCTTGATGACAGAGTCCAAAAGGAGGGTGGAAATATAATGCAGTGACCTCCTGATGAACTTGGGATAGAAGTATATTGAGTTCTGCGAGAACAGTGCCTAAAAGAAGGAAAGAAGGATGGAAGCACAAATTACTAACCTGATGCACTCGGGGAATTATGTGATAAAAGTGGCCGAAAGATGGCTGGCTGCACAATGGACTGACCTACTGATGAACTAGGGGAATGATGTGATAAAAGTGGCCAAAAGAAGGCTGGCAGCACAATGGACTGACCTCCTGATGAACTAGGGGAATGATGTGATAAAAGTGGCCAAAAGAAGACTGGCGGCACAATGGACTGACCTCCTGATGAACTGGGGGAATAATGTGATAAAAGTGGCCAGAAGAAGGCTGGCAGCACAATGGACTGACCTCCTGATGAACTAGGGGAATGATGTGATAAAAGTGGCCGAAAGAAGGCTGGCAACACAACAGACTGACAGCCTGATGAACTCAGGGAATGATGTGATAGAAGGCTGGCAGCACAATGGACTGACCTCCTGATGAACTAGCGGGAATGATGTGATAAAAGTGGCCAGAAGAAGGCTGGCAGCACAACGGACTGACCGCCTAATGAACTCGGGGAATGATGTGATAGAAGGCTGGCGGCACAACGGACTGACCTCCTGATGAACTCGGGGAACGGCACGCGGTGAGGGTAGCCCTTCTGGCGAGCGCGCGCGGTCTCGATGACGGCCAGGGCCCGGATCTGCTGGCGCACCACCTCGGGCTGGAAGCCCCGCGGCTGGCCCGACAGGTCCACCCGCAGGCAGCGCACGAAGTGGGTGCCCCCGCTGCCGGCGCCCACCGCGAGGCCCCGCAGCAGCTCCAGGCACGTGCCGCGGAACGTGGCGGCCGCGGTGCGCATCTTGCGGGTCTGCGAGTACTCCCCGTGCGACTCTGTGTTGAACTTCTGCAGGGGCCACACGTCGGGAATTAGTACAGTTCCTGGAAAAATTTACTGTTCATATATTTTAAACACATGCACATATACCGAAATTAACGTAGGTATGGACGTGATGGCTTGTAGGCAATCATCAATCATGCGAAGCAGATATTTTGGTATAAACATAAGTATTTAAATTGTTGAAATAAATTATAGATTTAGCACTTTTAAAAATGTGCCAATATATGAAACTACTTGCTGCCAAGGTGGTGGTTTTTTTAAAATTTGTATTCAACAAAAGTCAGTTCATCACATTTATTCAAATAGGTAACTGGTTTTTTAAATACCATATACTTAATGGATCTTAAAAAAAGACAAAATAAGTTAAGGCTACTCTTATTCCTATGAGAATACTAGCCAGAAAACACATTTTTATTGATAAAGTACATACCTAATCATCAAATTTCTAAAGAGCATGGGCTGCATGATATTGATCACACAAAATTGTAGGGAATATAATCGTGAAGGGAGCGCAGAAATAAGAAAAGAGTCATGGCATTGAACTGACCAGCTATTGAGATAGATACCCATTTAGGAGCACTTCATCCCTGGATGTGTCATGAAATATAAAAAACGAAAATGATGCAGTGATGGAATGCGGGAAGTGGAAATAAACTATCACAAATTTCACTGGTTCATTGCAGTGCAGTGCTTACACATATTCAGGTAAAAAGCATTTCATTGCGATGAGATTGTTTTGACCTCTACACTATCAAAGGGCAGAAATAAAGGTTTATACTGTCTTAAAGAGTAAGTCAAAATGAAGTATTTCCTGAAAGCAAAAGATGGATAGTATTGTTTTCAATTTATATCTCTTAGTTTAATAAATTTATGAAATCAAATAATTATTTGAATTAGTCAAATAGGTGCAAGTAATTTGGAATAAAAGTTAGTTGTGAAATTTTACAGGGAAAAAAATAACTATATAAACAAATATTTTTTAAATGACAGAAATATAACTTTAACTTCCTTACTTACAAAAGCATTGTTATGTTCCCACAACATTACAAAAAATGTGCTTGTGTTCACTCTACCCTGGGTTTAACATTCGATAAAATTGGTTAAACCACTACACTACCATATATCGCGTTAAGGGTAAAATTTCAATCCGGATTGAACCTGGAGTGGAGTGAGGAATCTAGATTGAAATATTACTTAAAACACTTTGTTGTGGACTGAAGTTGGAGTGAAGTGAGATAATCCACTCCACTTGAGTAGGGAGAGCGTGCCGACTCTGGAACATAGGCGAGGGGGGAGCGGGGTAATCCGGGGATTATCCCATTTTTTATGGTTTTTTACGCATTTTTTTATGGTTTTTTATGTGCAAATCCAGTTTTTTATGCGCTAATCCAGTGGCTAATCCGCTAATCCGCAGATCCGCAAATCCGCAAATCCGCAAATCCGCAAATTCGCAAATCCGCAAATTCACAAATCTGCAAATCCGCAAATCGCAAATCCGCAAATCCGCCATTTTGTATTTCTAGAAATTTCCACCAACTTCGAATCGTGACATCATGATTCTGTGTCGTCTGCTGGAGGCCGCCATCTTGATTTTTCCTGGTCGCCATCTTGTTTCGTCTGCTGGAGGCTGCCATCTTGATTTTTCCTGGTCGCCATCTTGTTTCGTCTGCTGGAGGCCGCCATATTGATTTTTCCTGGTCGCCATCTTGTTTCGGCTGCTGGAGGCCGCCATCTTGTGTGACGTCATATAGTTCTGTTGGTCGCCACCAGGTAGCAGCAGGTATTATTTTATTTTAACTAAAATATTTTCAGTGCCGAGGCTGGGATTCGATCCATGGGATGTGAAAACGTCCAGGATGTCGTGGTTACGAGGCGGACGCCTTGACCACTAGACCACGAGACCAATTGGAATATGGTGGAATAAATAATCTATATATGCTATGTACTGATGTCAAGTTTATGATAAAAGGGGGAGGGTATTTTTGCCTTCCTTAATGCATACCTAAGGCGCCACATTTGAAATTAAAAATCATTATACAGCCGCCATCTTTAATTCCAGCACAGACTACCAGATGGCGCCAAATTCAAAAATTAGTTGCCAGAGGCGCCGCCATCTTGGTTCTCAAGTTGGCTGGTAGATGTCGCTAGTATCGCGCGCCAAATTCAAAAATTAGTTGTCAGAGGCGCCGCCATCTTGGTTCTCAAGTTGGCTGGTAGATGTCGCTAGTATCGCGCGGCAAATTCAAAAATAGTTGCCAGAGGCGCCGCCATATTGATTCTCAAGTTGGCTACCAGAGTGTGCCACCGTCGCCATCTTTATTTCATATTTCAGCTGCCAGGGCACAGCACCATTCGATAGATCGAATGCTAATCGATATATTTACTTTTATTTCATATTTCAGCTGCCAGGGCGCAGCACCATTCGATAGGTCGAATGCTAATCGATATATTTACTTTTATTTCATATTTCAGCTGCCAGGGCGCAGCACCATTCGATAGGTCGAATGCTAATCGATATATTTAGTTACAAGTGTTGCTACCAGAGGGCGCGATATTTAAATTTAAAAAATATTACAACCTTTAAACAATTCTCCGCCATCTTGGATTCAACAGCCCCACCATCTTGGAAGCACATGATACACCCAAGGACTCGTTCCAATACATGCACAGAGTGCACCGAAAAGATTGTTCCCTTACATGCACAGAGTGCACCATATTGAATGATCATGATATGTGTTCCTTTATATGCATCAGAAGCAGGCATAAGAAATATTTTCTTATAGGCATACTTTAGTGTTAGCTTTCCTGTAATGCATTTAATAATAGTGTAAGCTCATTATTATTATTTAGTGATAGTGAATTTATAACTATGATGTGTAGTCTCATTTTCTTCATCTCGACGTGGCGGAAGATTCTCTGGAGTGTAAGCTGAAAAAAAAATAAATAAATAAAAACTTGTGTTTGAATTTATAGTGGTATGCTGCTTTCCACATCACCTTAGAGACTATGTCTCAGGAGGTACAGCATTAGATGCGTTAACTCCTTTTTTTATACATGGCGAGTTTCCCCGAGAGGCCTATTTTCCATGTTTAACAAGGGCGCAAGCATTATGCTTCACCGTCACTCTCTCCCAAGCCGCTGTCCACTCCATCATCTGGCTCCACTTGCTCTTGAGCCTCCATTACAGCTTCAAAGCATGCTATAATACCGTTGTAAAGGTATGTTAGAAACTCGTATTCCTCTGGAAATGCAGCGAACAAATTGATCGCGGAGACCTCTAGATGGTGTACTATCGCATCTATATTCATGCCGATGCAAGCATGAAGCGCATATTCAATGCAATCGCGCATTTCCTCAAAAGCAGCCATGTTCATTATGGAATTGTCAGAGACAGAATGAAGACTATAGTTGACCTGGTCTTGATGGAAAGATGACATGCAACAAAGTTTAACCACATTAGCATTTAAAATCAGGATAGACTCAAATTTACTTTAAATTATTAAACAGACTAGCATTTAAAGAAAACTATCAGATTCACTATCTGAACCGTGTAAATAAGATGAGTGCAATCTCTACATGTTAAACATACCGATGGTTTTATCTCCACATGCGCAGTACAGTAGTGCATGAGTTCTGTCCAACATTCTTAATGTTTTATGGCTGAAGGGGGAGGCAATGAATCGAAGTTGGTTGCCATCTACCCAGTTGGCCACTCCGAGCGGAGGAGGAGTTTGGAGTGCTGTTGTTTTCCTACAACTCGACTCGGAGCAGCAATGCTTATTGAGCGTACCAAGGTATGAGGATAGTACAAAAAAAAAATAAACTGGAAAATTATAAAATAAAATAAAAAGTTAGAATCTCTTATTATGTGGGGAATTCAGGTTCAGGGATCTAGACGGTAATGTCCCCATGGAAGCGTGCTAATTCCATCATCGGAAATGCTCCGCTTGTCGTCACCTGATGACAACGCCACCTTAGTCACGCGTTCAGTACAAACAATGTGATTTCGTGAACGAAAATGATATTGAGTCCCCCAAACCCGTGAATTTGTTTGCAAGCAATCCAGATATTGCTCAAAAAGTAGCGAGCTGAGTACACTGGCCTTCACACCCTTGGCTTTAAGCGTAAAAGCACCATCGTCCATCTTGTATGCATAAAGTTTGGGGCGAAGACCAACATACTCAGTAATGATGCGTCCAGCGGCTTCATCCTTCATGACACCAGTCATGCCGTGGTTGACTGATGGAAACCTTTGAGCATTATCTGGAGCATAATTCGAAGTGTCGAATCGAGAAGCCAAATCGGGGAGAATCGAAGAATACACATCGCGACACTCGATGTGGTACAGAAGAGAATCGGTATCTGAGTAAAGCAGGTGCAGAGATGGAAAGGGAAACTTAACCTGCATATAGTTATAGTGGAAATCATAGAGATGCAATTTGGATAAATCTAAGATGGCCACACCAGTGTAAAGGGGTTTGTTGAAGGTTACCGAACCTTTGGCTAACTCAATGAGGACCAGATTCTCATCGACGATCCGCCTTGCCTTAAATGACGGACGACCTATCAACTCTGCCGCACCATATATGGTATCGTACCGCGAAACCACACGTATGTCACGCTCCCTACGCGGCGACTGCAAAGATTTGCCAAAAACGGAATTATTCATTAATTTATAGAAGGATTTCTCAAAGGGGTTCGCTGCCTGAGCACGGCAATTCAGATTATACCGTACGTACGACGCCATCCAGGATTTTTGTTCAAAGCGCAAAACACGATGAACATTGTCAAGAATGGCCCCGTACGTAAGGTAGTGCTGCAGTGTTTTTGCATGTAAAACATAGTTCTTTCGCGGTTCAAGTGTCAATAAGAGCTTTGACATATTGCCGTTCACCGGTACGCCATTCACGGGTGCAAGCGGCAGGTCTGATAGCCGGTCATGACATTCACGCGGAAAGGATAGATCCACCTCTATAAAACATGAGCAGTCACCATCGGTGTCCATGGTGCTAAAGTTCCAGTTTGCATATTCGAGTTCCTGCACCCACTGGAAGTTGCCCACCGGAAGCTTACCAAGCATCGTATGACCATAGAGAGAATTTACATCGAAATAACAGATGTAGGAAGACGGCAGGCTGGAGTCATAATCGCTCATGTAAACATTGTTAGCCTTTGCATAGCGCCGACTAACGTTGGTGATCCCACCCCGAACAGCATTCTCCAAGAAAAGATAGATATCTGGATCGGTGACTAATTCCAGACACACCTCAGACTTGCTCAACAAACCGTCCCACGCAAGTGATGGGGCCGTAATGTAGTGCGCCGGATCTAAGCCATAGGACTGGCAACAAACTGAACGGAAATTCTCGAACACGTCAGCCAACAAACACGTATCCACCTTCAAATACTGCAACGCGTAATCGTTCAAAGTCTTACAGCGGAAAACATTCCACGCAGATCTAGCGTGAGCATAGTCCCCGTCACTCACGTCAGTCCCACTAAGAGCATTATGAAATGCTTCCCTAGGGGGTAGTGAGGTCGTCTGCAGTTCTGCCATACTAGTGACGAAATCGTATGGGAACACCCCTTTCCTACGAGCTAGATCAAACTGTGCGTGTTCTGGAAACTGGACACGAGTGAGGCTCAGCTGAGCAGGCGAGAGATTACCTGCCAGAGTATCCAGAGATGAAGTTAGGAAGTTAAGGGAGTCAATGAATCTTAAACGCACTGTTCGAGTACCTCCTCTCGCATCATTACCGGTAATCGGTATGTACTTTGTTATGCTCTTGTAACTTTCAAGAGACGTGCCTATAACCCTGACCTCCCCGGGGTTCTCCAAAATGGAGGAACCGTCAGGTTGTGCAATATGACGTGAGACTAATGGTCTCATCAAAAAGTGGGCATCATAATTCTGAAGATTGTGGAAAATAGCCACCAGTTGGTTCTTCTGCAGTCTAAATGCAATATTACACTTAGAATGCGCATAGCCACGAATCTCACCGGTCAGGTGGTCATGGTCCAACACTGACTTGTCACCTAGTGTCTTATTACATATATGGCAATGTGTCTGACTCGCCAACCGCGCAGCAACAGCAGGAGTCTGGGCTTTCATGGGAACGGTCTTAGCATAAATCGCGCACACCCACTTAGTCATATCAATCAAGGTAGAGACCATGTCGGCAACACAATTCTCCCCTTCAAAGTGCGCATATCTGGTAAGCGAAGCATCGTACGAACAAACTAATAAAATGCTACATGCATAAGGCACGTGCTCGTTCACCGTCGTGGTGCTGGAGGCATCGGTCTCCGGTAAACAGGTGGACATCGGTTTCAAGTAGGTCTCTGTATCGCAATAAGCGACAAAGCCCATACGTTCCTTCTTGGATACATTTGTGAACTCGAGCCATTTGGTCTCCTCAGTCGGGAATACTGACCGAACGGCCGTGTGTTGGCTGCACAAATCAGTGTGGGAGTTCAACTTGTCCGCAGTATGGAAATACTGAAGACAGCGGTCGCAAACCCACTTTGTATGTTGATCACGCGAGAGTTGAGAAGAAAGCAAGCGGGACAAATTCTTAATAGTCACGAAATGGAGATGAGCGGGAGCACCAGACGCACGAATAGCCAAAATATTCACATGGCGATCACATCGCATAGAGGTAATGCAAATCGGCTGGATACTTGCATCAGTGGGTTTGTTAAAATCCTCGTCAATAATCGTTCCCTGATCACTCACGCAAGAATAAATGTTCACGGAAATATTATTGAGACACTCAAAGATCTTAACCTGATTCAGTGTCATGGGGAACGTCATACCGGTCGTATCAAAAACCTCGAGAGGATTAGGATACGATCCAGTACGAGTAACCATCCCAGCCGCCGGCGTCACACCTGCCATAACGGCATACAGAAAGCACATCTCACGGTCAGTCTCGATGTTTACACAAGCTTTGCGGTTAGACAAAAATGCAGGCAACTTTGTATGCGCGGCCCCCACCGTGAATGGTCGGTATGCCGAGACATGCATGTCGAGATGTTTTACATGACTCAACATCCATCCAGACCCGCGCAAAGCAAACTCACTTACATGCTCCATAAGCACAGAAACTAATGTGAAACTGAAAATTTCTGCTAGGTCCTCACTTAACAAAACAGGGATACTTTTGGAGGCGAAGTGGAAGCTTTCACTGATGGGCCCCTGCCCAGGATCCTCCTTAATAAATACCGCGGCCAATGTAAGATAAATTTTGAATGGGCGGAGAACGCCACCCACTACGTCCAGAAAGGGTTCCCTGCACCTGGAGAGAAATCTATTAATGTTGGGGTCGGGCTGGGGAATATCATTCGCGATTCTGGAATCAACAAGTCGACCCTGGAATGCGGAATCTAAAGCGACGGGCTTCAGGCTAGGCAAAGAGGGAGGTGGCGTGTCTTCGATCTCTAGGTTGGATGAATCATCAGCCGACGATAAAATCACTGACTCAAATGATGATGAAGATGAAATCAATGAATCAATAGATGATTCATCGAGCTCAGACATCGAAGGCTCGCTTTCCTCAAATCTAGCACGCTTATTAGAGTATGGAGAAGACATTATTATAAAAGGAATTTAAAAAAAATAAAGAAGGATACGCTCAACAAGTTAGAACCTGAAAAATAAATAAAAGATGCTTGCTCTAATATACTGAAACCAACAGCTGTATCAGCACTTATTATTTTCCATAATATGTGTAAAAATTTGTATTGAAAAAATAAGTGTAAATATGAAATAATTGTATGTCATGAGAAAACTTCTTGTAATATTTATTTGTGAAGTATTTCAAGTTGTAAATAATGTAGAAATATAAAATGTTTAAGACATGTAAACAATGTGCAAGAAATTAATTATATGTCGGTATATTCTGAGAATGTAGAGAATTATTATTTACATGGAACATACTGTATTGAAAACAAATGTATATCAACTTCATATCACGCTTAATATTTTTTAAAGTTTGACAAAATTTATTTAACTGTTTGCAAGCAAAGAACGAGCTCTGAATGGTTGTTGTTTTTATAAATCGCGCATAGCGTTCAGTAACAGAATGAAAGATGTATTAAAGAAATATTAAATACACGCATCCCGTTGTAAAAATAATTATGAAAACAAGTTGATTCTCAATCATTAATAAATAAGCGAAAACAGGAATAATATTCAAAGTAATATAATCGCAACAAAAAAAATAGAGTTTAGTAATTTTTCCGTGATAATACACAATTTAAGTAATATAAATACATGGATTTAGTTATTGCTTAATTCGACCGTTTTAACGTGTTTATTTATTTAAAATAGTGGACATATTGTTAAATAAGAACTGTAAACACAGTGCGCGAACGTGTTTTAACGAAACGAATGTACTCCATCTCGTGTTGTCAGTCAGAACTGACAGAACACATACCTTATCTGGAGAAGAACGTCTCTCTGCGGAGGAGGTATCGAGGGCTGACGAGGGCTGGCTGCGATCAAATGAGGTTTCCGACCTCTGTGGCAGGTGTATATATATATAAATCTGCGTCGGGCGATGACCTGAATTCTCGCGGAATCGCCTACTCTGTGTGTCGGCTTTAGATGACAGTTATAAACTGAAAATTATTAATTTAAGAAAGTTGAGTAGATTATATTTGGTAAAATCATTTAATAATATGGTGATCATGGAAAACTAGTTAAACTATATGTTTTTTGTTTTAGAAAGTAGATTTTCTACCATTCACTTTTTTCAGAATTAAAATTTAATTAATGTTTTTTTTATTATAGCTTACTGAAAACATTTTTCTGCAATCGTTGTAATGCATTACAACGATTGCAGAAACTGTCAACCAAGTCTGTGACAGCATATAGACACCTCTTAGGTGCGACGACAGTTGTCTGGAAAAACAAATTCCTTTCTCTGAAAATAGAGAGCTTCATCCACGGGCTCTCGCACGTCAACCCGCTGGTCGGCCCAGGAAGGCAGGACGTTTCAATGCTAGCTTTTATTTTATATCAGAGGAATACTTAAATCATAACAATAAATCAGAGGTTACACATTAGTTTTATTGTAGTCAACATACATTTCGTGAACGTGCGGGCGCAGAGACTGATGGATAATTTGAATACATTTTTTTTAAAATTATACTAAACCAGAAAATTATATAATTGAAAAGAGTATTTATAAAAAATACAGTAACCTACACGTTCTTTACTTAAGTTGCAAACAGTTTCGGTAATAAAATATGCATTATGCTTTTAACAATTTATTTTAAAACTTTATGCAAAACTGAAATATTACAAGAAAATCACACATAATGTTTGCATACAAACCTGAACATTTACATACAAAGAGTATTAAAGTGACGATAAAAAAAAGATTTGAATGCTAACTTGAACATTTCCTTACACACAAAGAATATTATATTTACGTATTCAGCTGAAACATTTACATACACAAAGTGACAAAAATTCAATTATACTTTGCTTAATAATTCTAGAAGTAATGAGCGCACTGCTACCCGGGCCATCTCGTCAGTTCTTTGTATGGAAGCACTAGACTCTGTTTGAACTCCGACATCTTGACTCACCGGTCCTAAATGACTGAGATCTCTGGTTCGACTCTTGCGAGAGGCAGCAGGCTTTCGCTTTCGTCTGGTGGACTTCGGTGTCGCCTCGGTGATTGGCTCAGCTACAGGTATGATGGATGTTGGCGAATCAGGGCTGATTTGAATGCATTCAGGGATAACCTGAACCGATTGGGTAGCTGTCTGGTTGAATGCGTGTGCGTAGACGTCTTCACTCGTGGCAGGCAGCACTGTATCGTGTCGAAGCATGTTAACAATACATTGTCCATAACCAGAGCAGTTAATTAATTCAAATGGTATGTCTTGAGGTCCTGGGTCGAGTATTTGTTTCGAGTGAAACATGCCGTCACAGCTTTCCGATATGTGTTTTAAATTGTCTTGACTCCACTCGCTGTAATCAACACTGCCTAGACCAGGATTTACACTCACGTATTTCTTGCTTGAATGAAAGTTAGACATCTTGCTTGGCACAGATCCTCACACCGACACAGTTTCAGCTCGACTGTCGACCCAGGAAGCGGCGATCCTATTTAAAAATATATTGCCCATCCGAATGAATAAATTTATTACGAAATTCCATAGAGTAGAGCATCTCGTAGAACAGTCCATTATCTATATCCCCATAGTTGCTTGCTTAGATGCGTCGACACCGAGAATTTGTTTTCTCGTAATAAACGACCTCTCGACAAGGAACACAAATGATTACTGCAAGGCGTGTCGTGAGGTGGGTTCCACATGCATGTAGCGGGATTATGGCGATAGTGTTTAATTCCGGTACACCATTCGGAGAAAGTACTTTCATAGTCTCTGTCACGGGATGTCTTGAGCTCATCAATAGTACAGGGAAACTTTGCCATTGGATGACTAAGATTTATTACACAGTCTTTATGCTGACAGTCGAAAACAGTCAAGAGAGTCACGGACTTGTATGGTCTATCAGCGTGCCACCTCAGTCGGAAATGAGTATTTTCGCGACAAAGTTCGAAATAAACGTATCGAAGACTACTCAATCCAATATCAAATTCATAGAACTCTACATGAAATTCAACACAGTTCAGACTTGCACGTTTGTAAAGATATCTATTTTCGGTATTGTCAAACAAAGTCGAAGGCTTCATTTCTTTAGATCGTGGATCAGGAGGATAATTAAAATATCTTGTCGCTTCATCCCATGTTAAGATGCTCGGTGCCCACAATTCATCTATTACGGCATCTTCTTGGCTTTGAGTTATATCATGGAATCGCGGTGATAACATGACTGACATAGGTATTGTCTTAGCTCTCAAACTTAAGCGAATGGGGTGAATCGATAAAGTTTACACTGAAGGAAACTACATGTCTCGTAGCAAACACTGTTTTCATAAGTTGTGTTGTGAACATAACCATCACACTGCTCCTCCCAATGCACAACTGTCTCTGGGTTCGTGCTGCGTCTCAAATCACACCTTACTGCAGAATAATCTGGTTCTGAGGTTATAGTTTCAGTAGCGGCTGCTGCCTTAAGTTCTTCTAAGGTAGTAGGAAATTTACTGTCGGGTCTCAAGTAGTGCACAACACAATCTACCTGATTGCAGGGCGTCTCAATAAAGTCCGGAGCCTCCAGATCGCAATCGGTGCTCCAGTGATGATTGAAGTTGCAGACTATGAGGTGGAACTCTCCATCTCCGGTAAGGTATGCCACACGACGAAAGCCGGGTGACACGTCTGCGTAGCGTGCCGATGGATCGAACGTCATTTTTCTTGAATATATAGTGAGTCTACGCCCGCACGACCGCGAACTGTACGCTGACTGTCGTACCCCGGGACGATGACCTCAATTTATAGCGCCTCCAGTCCAGACATGTTTACCGTTGCTTCGCTTGTTGTTGATTCCATTTCGAGCGCGTCATCCAACATTCCAGGATCGCTGTGTTCTAGCATCCAAGCCCTAAGCAATGCGACGTTACGGCGAGACGATACAGGTCTTATGCTGTCACGATTTTGAGCATACATTATGTCTAATTTTTTGAAAGCCGGGCAGCCATATTCCTCTTGTGCATCCACTATGTGCATGTGTTTGAGACAGTGTTTACCCAACCATCTTTTCTGTTCGCTTCCAGCAACTATTACAGTTCCACTCAAGTGAGTTGTCAAGATGGTGGAAAGACTGTTGTAGGGAAACAATCCGTGTTCCCATTTTAAACTATGAAAATTTTTAGTGAGCCACGCATTACTTCTCCGGTATTTACGACTAATGTCTCTCCACTCAAACGGCGGTTTGAATGTTCGCGTAATTATGTTCCCCTCAGAGTCAGCAATGCTAAGTTCCTTGGTAATAAAGCCATACTGAGAGAAAAATCCTTGCAGATTAACATACTTCATGGTGGCTGAGACACGACTGAGCCTCTACTATGCTTAACTCAGTATTTTAACAGCTTTGTCTCGTGGATTATAGGAGACAAGTCTGTCGTGCAATATTAATGCAAATGCTTGTGTTAAGATCGGTAGGTTGTCTGAGCTTGTGATCTCCAACTTGCAATCTATGATATTCGAAGGTATTTTCTCAGCTTGACGGCTTACATCAAACATGAATAACGTAGCCAGTTCCTTAAACTGATGAGGGTCAAGCAAAGGTGCATTCTGCTTTCCATAGTAAGACTCTTGAAAATTTGAATACATATCATATGCGATTAAGTAAAATCCATTGTCGAAGTTTATGTCCAAATCCGTGTATGGATAACTTTCTGAATTCAAGAATAGTTTTATATTCTTTATGTTGCAGTGGTCAAACCTCGATTTATCGGCAGCCATTACATTATGTTTAGCCGATTGAAAGCCGACTATTATGTATAGTGGTTTTTCCATCGAGAAGCTTGTCTTTACTGACCAGCTGACATTTTGTGCTTGTGGCATGCTGGGATATGTTTCAACAGACCAAGATCTAAATGCTATATCTATATTTCTGCTTTTCTCCACAAGCTTAAGCAGTCGCGTGCGTTCCGCTGGAGACACTTGGATGTGTGGTACGGCCCAATCGATAGAGTTTATGGTTAAATTAACTGCTTGAGGCTGCGCACTCGCATCTACGATCGAGTTAATGTACGTATTTTCTAAAACTATAATTAACTCTTGTTTGGAGTTTAGAAGTATACGGTGATAATCCTCAGCAAAGCCGAGGAGATGGCTTAGCGGAACACAGATTTCGAAAACACCATCGGCTGTTAGAGGCAAGCTATAGTTTTCCTCGAGACACCATCCCTCCATTTTGCTGATGGCGTATTCATCACGAGTTTGTGAAAGATAATTCTTCACTGTAGATACCACTCCTAGTGATCTGGTCTGGTCTATAAGAACGCCGTTCAGTTCAAATCCTATCCGATTGATCATATGTAATACACCATTGTTTATAATCTTTGCATGGTCCGGTTTCCGTCCGTCTGCCTTTACGAGTTTTCCACGTATACGCAAAAAGGATTTTGAGATGTTTGTGTATGCATCATGATTTTGAATCACTATACGGATTTCAGAGTTGGGGGCATAGGGTCCATTTAAGTATGGTTTGTAAATATGCAGTTCAGTTTTTGAAATAGAATCCTCAAATTGTGGTGCTTGCTCGACTTCAAGAACGGTGTTCTCCATGAGGATAAACTCTAAATCCAAATTTTTTAAGGAATCTCACGTTAACAGATGTTAGCCGCTTGATGTCTCGTCGTCTACTGGATAAGGACACACCTAAACCGCTCCATTTATGCTTAGAAAAATATTTCACTCCCATTGTTTTTTCAAATGCAGTCTTAGAGTTATTTCTTCCTTTCTTAGGTTAACTAAGCGTCCTTCCTGATCGACTATTTGAATGTCGAGCTCCGATATCGATTGAACGGTAACTGGGACATAAATGAGCGTGGTAGGTCGTTCATTTATCTTATATCCCGGAGGTACTATGGGGGAAAATTCATGAATAGTATTGTTTAATTTACCATTCAAGTATGTGTGTCCCACAGCATTGCTTGTAATTCGTATAACATTCACGGGGAATATATTTACAGGATTTGTCGATTCATGCAGCTCACCTGCTTTGTATACTTGAGAAGAAAATCCAAGCATTTCACCTAATGTATTTTTTCCACTAAAATCCACATGTATATTGTTGCTGAACATTATGCACTGTAAGGTGTTGGGGTTGCCTCGTAATAGAAATGTTGAATCTGCAGGTAGGTTCTGTTTTATGTAAGCTTCCATGTCACTTATTTCATATGCACCTGTTGGTAATTTCATTTCATGATGTTCATTGTTTGCGATGTATCGAAAAACTTGATTATTTTCATCAATGTTCGGTATCGAGTTATATGTTGTCAGATCGATCAATGCCATTGTCCACTCTCCATCCAATTGCAAGGGAGGGAAGTAGTAGGTTCTCATAATCGAGCTCTTCCCAGTTAAAATTAATGTTATTGACATTTTGTCTAGTTTACACTGCGTCTCGCGTTGTGTGTGGTCTCTCTATAAACACTCTGTCGCATATGTGGCTTATGATAACACTAATGCTTCTTATATATTGATACTAAAAATCTTAAGCATAAGTGACCGCAATTCCATGAATGCAACTTTTGTTGCCTGTCATAATTATAGGTTATGTTGCACTTGTTTAAATATCGTATCAGTTCCACTGGTGGAGGCAAGTCTCCGAAGCTATCGTAATATTCAACGTTAGGACCGGTCTTGACATAAGCAGTCCAATGCGTTCCCGGTCCTTTGGATGAGTCTAGATTCAAAATAGCACTTTCATTACGCAATGGTTTCTTAGGTAGCGAATCGCGCATGTATATTTGTCTAAAGTATGGTATTTTCAATTCTTTTATCGCCTTCATTAACTCGAGGTTTGTAAGAGCTCGCTTTGGTAAGTTTTTGATTATCGCTTCCTGCTCCCGCGATTTTTCTTTCTTCTTCTTCCTCTTCGCTTTCCCCCACCACCCGACTGTGGGTAGGGGCGTAGATAAAGTCCTGAACCGTTTTTTGCTGCACGTGCTATCGCTTGCATACGTGCCTGACTCCGGACATCGGAAACAGTTTTAGCAACACCCACAGCTCCACCAATTAAGCTGCCTAATGCAGCGAGTGCTGGAAATATAAATGGTAATAGACCACCCTTCTTCCCCAGGGCTTTCCTGACAGATTTACGGTTTCTCTTCTTTGATGATGATGAAAATCTTAAACCTGCACCAAGCTTACGTTTCACTCTCATAATCTTGTTAACGGTCCACGCGGATACTCTCTGTCCAAATTTAGTTTCGGGAGACTTTCTAATCTTCTCGGCCGTGTCAGCTAATATTTTATCCGCTTTATGTCTTTCAGCCAAGTTATTACTATTCGCATACACAATATCGTGAAGACGACACGCCTCGTCTAGTGCATTCACACCACGATCACCTCTTGCTAGTCTCTCGGCTAGTCTCGTGCCAGGTCCACAGAAATTGTAGCCCGGAAGATGTGCCTCGAATGGTAGCTTATTTATAACAGAATTAACTAAGCCTGAACCTCTCTTCCGTCTCATACAAGACATATCAAGACACTGAGTGGTTTCACTATAAGGATGACTGTTTTATAGTGTTTAGGTTTAGTATTAAGAATGGAGGTTGTTCAACAACAGCTCGCTTTACCAATTTCACTAATTGATGATGATGTGTTTAGTAAAACTGAAGAACGTCATGGATCTCTGTTACCAAATACCATACGGTGTATAGTGTCAGGTCCTTCGAATTCTGGCAAAACTTGTCTTATTCTTTCACTTCTAGAACACCCCAATGGGATACGTTTTGAGAATGTGTATTTATATAGCAAGTCCCCAGAACAACCAAAATATCAACGTTTAGCCCATGTGCTGGAAAATGTCGGGGGAGTGAAATTTTTTAAATTTCGAGAAAATGCTGATGTTTTAGACCCCAGTCAAGCCCTCCCCAACTCTGTGCTAATCTTCGATGATGTTGCTTGTGATAAACAAAGCATTGTTCAAAAGTATTATTCTATGGGGCGACACCACAAGATCGACTGTTTCTACTTGGTACAAACTTATACCCAAACCCGAAAGCAATTAGTGCGAGATAATTGTAATCTAATAATTTTGTTTAAAATGGACGATCTTAATCTAAAACATGTGTTTTCCGACCATGTCGGTACAGATATGAGCATTGAGAGATTTAAAACTCTTTGCGGTCACTGTTGGAACAGTCCTAATGAGCATGGTTTCATTGTGATAGCTAAAGATTTTTCTCTACATAAAGGGCGTTACAGATGTGGTTTTGATCAGTTTATTGTGATAGGTTCATGAATCACGATGTCAAAGTTCGGTGGTGGTGGACTTAAACGATCGCACGACTCATGCATGACGTTTACTCGTGAAGGGGACTGCGACTTAAGCTGGAAACATTTGAAGAGAGTTGGTGATCCTAAACAAGATGGTGATGCTGCTAATAAGAAGTATGTTGACGCAGTAAGCTGGGCTTTTACACATGCTTTGCATTCGATGACTGATGGTATGACACGACAAGTTACAGATATCAACAGATCACTTACTGTAACAAGAGATGTGCAAGTGGGGATTATGGAGTTCTTGCGCAATATGGAGGCTAAAGAACAGCATTTAATTGCTCAATTAAATGAAAGTCTTTCAGCTGTGTCGACAAAGTTGGGTGATATGTGCACCTCGTTGGAGAGCAGGTTAGATTTATTCGCACAAACATTTATAGAGGAACTAAATGATGCACTAAATGCTAACATGGTTGAGATGGTATTGAAAATTAATGCTGGAATTGTACAACAGCTTTCACAAATGAATCGCACTGTTGGTGTTTTGACGATTACTCCTGATGAATATTCTCGCGGTGTGTTGTCTAAGAAACCTTCACCTCCAAAACCAGCACCTGCAAAAACAGCATCTTCAAAACCAGCACCTCCAAAACCAACACCTCCAAAACCAGCACCTCCAAAACCAGCACCTCCAAAACCATCAAGCTCTAGACATGCCTAGATCACTCACGTATTGATGCTAGTTGTATATAAAAGGGTGATATGCTATCGCTAACTCTGCAGTCATGTCTCTTGTGGCTAGTAAGTTGGAGCGCGTCATAGAAAATGTTCGTGCAAAGTATCTACTTGCCAAACGAGCTCGTTTGGAGAGGGATGCAATTAATGAAGAAATATTCAAGTCTGTTAATTCGCGTTTGGATAAACTTGGACCTACTACATCGCTCGCACAGTCTATCGATACTGTGAAGCAGGATTCTGCGGAAGAAGCTACTGTGAAACAATATTTAGAATCAAGCGACAGTGATGACTCGAACGCTATTCCTTTAAAACATCACGGTGTTCCATATGATGATTCTTTAGGTGGAGTGCAGTCTTATTTGCAGAGCTACAACCTTCGCTCTGGTGATGGAACCTATGGTGTATCTAAACGACATAACCGCTGGTTTTTAGGGGACACGGAAGTATTTTTTCACGATAACAATATGATTCGCGTTAAAGATGAACTAATACAACCTGCTCCTGGTTTATTTGAACTTTTATTTCGCAGAGAGCCGCATACGTACTCGGAATCGGCCCTTAAACAATATGGTAATCTACTAGAGCTTACAAATGCTTATTTTAAAAAGAATGACCCTGCAACAAATCTCTATAAAAGCACGTCACATGCGAAATTTGATATCATTAAGCAACTGTTTCCACATATTGGTTCGCAGCAACGAGGAAGTGGATTGTTACATAAAACATTGGATTTAGGTCGTAAACGAGAGTTCATTTATTGGAATGATCCGAATGAGATAGTAGATCGACTCAGGGTGTTAATGGCCTCGCAGGCTTCTGGCCACACCGGACACAATAACGAAATCCTTTTGATACTTGAAGAGTTACAAGAATCAGGATACATTGCAAAATGAGCGACGCACAGCGTGGGATTGCATACGAGCTTCACCGAGGCAAACGTATTATATTTCCTCGCAGAAGGGTTTTAACATATGGACTCCATGATTTACTACAGATTGATTTGGTAGAAATGATACCATACAGTAAAGTGAACAGTGGTTACAAGTACATCCTGACTGCCATAGATGTGTACAGCAAACGTGCTTATGCAGTTCCAGTTAAACAAAAGACAGGTGTGATGGTTACTGCTGCCATGAGAAGTATTTTGAAAGAAGCAGGAAGTTTTAAAAGTATTCAAAGTGATGCGGGAACAGAATTTTATAACTCAACTTTCAGAGCTCTTATGAAAAGAAAAAATATTAATCATTATTCCACTCACAGTGAGATTAAAGCAAGTGTGGTAGAGCGGTTTAATAGATCTCTAAAATCGCTGCTTTTTCGCGAGTTTTCAGCTCAAGGAAATTATAAGTGGCTTAAAATTTTACCACAAGTTCTACGTGTCTACAATAACAGATTCCACCGCACCATTGGCATGGCTCCGAATCAAGTGAAGGATGACTCTTTGCTACAAAGTGTTTACAAATATGTAAAGACAATTGACCCTAGAAAACCTAAGGCTCGTGTGGGGGATCATGTACGCGTGTCACGAAACAAGAAAGTTTTTGAAAAGGGGTTTACACCGAATTGGTCTCACGAAGTGTTTAAAGTAACAGCTATGAGGTCCAGCTTTCCGCGTGTGTATAACTTGAGTGATATGGATGGAAATGAAATACAAGGTGTTTTTTATGCTTCAGAAATTCAAATTACAAAACACCCCGATACATACTTGGTAAATAAAATTCATCGAAAGCGTGGTGAAAGATTCCAGGTGTCTTGGAAGGGGTTTCCCGATACCGTGAGGACATGGGTAAAGAGAAAGGATATGGGAGTTTAAGATTACATATACACATTTTATTTTACCTTATTGCTTGTTCTCAATCGAAGCATATTCTATGGAATCGTTTGTGTGGGCTGTTGTTGAGATTATATTCCTGCAATGTATTTATAATGTGTGGACTACTTCCTGAACACGACCCAGCACTCTGCAGCTTGGGATCAACAAGCTGTGACGTCAGCCCGCGCTGGGCGCCTCATTGGAATGTGTAGCGCGACATCGGGGTTGCATGTCATCTTTCCGTCAAGACCAGGTCAACTATAGTCTTCATTCTGTCTCTGACAATTCCATAATGAACATGGCTGCTTTTGAGGAAATGCGCGATTGCATTGAATATGCGCTTCATGCTTGCATCGGCATGAATATAGATGCGATAGTACACCATCTAGAGGTCTCCGCGATCAATTTGTTCGCTGCATTTCCAGAGGAATACGAGTTTCTAACATACCTTTACAACGGTATTATAGCATGCTTTGAAGCTGTAATGGAGGCTCAAGAGCAAGTGGAGCCAGATGATGGAGTGGACAGCGGCTTGGGAGAGAGTGACGGTGAAGCATAATGCTTGCGCCCTTGTTAAACATGGAAAATAGGCCTCTCGGGGAAACTCGCCATGTATAAAAAAAAAGGAGTTAACGCATCTAATGCTGTACCTCCTGAGACATAGTCTCTAAGGTGATGTGGAAAGCAGCATACCACTATAAATTCAAACACAAGTTTTTATTTATTTTTTTTTTTTTTCAGCTTACACTCCAGAGAATCTTCCGCCACGTCGAGATGAAGAGAATGAGACTACACATCATAGTTATAAATTCACTATCACTAAATAATAATAATGAGCTTACACTATTATTAAATGCATTACAGGAAAGCTAACACTAAAGTATGCCTATAAGAAAAAATTTCTTATGCCTGCTTCTGATGCATATAAAGGAACACATATCATGATCATTCAATATGGTGCACTCTGTGCATGTAAGGGAACAATCTTTTCGGTGCACTCTGTGCATGTATTGGAACGAGTCCTTGGGTGTATCATGTGCTTCCAAGATGGTGGGGCTGTTGAATCCAAGATGGCGGAGAATTGTTTAAAGGTTGTAATATTTTTTTAAATTTAAATATCGCGCCCTCTGGTAGCAACACTTGTTACTAAATATATCGATTAGCATTCGACCTATCGAATGGTGCTGCGCCCTGGCAGCTGAAATATGAAATATAAGTAAATATATCGATTAGCATTCGACCTATCGAATGGTGCTGCGCCCTGGCAGCTGAAATATGAAATAAAAGTAAATATATCGATTAGCATTCGATCTATCGAATGGTGCTGTGCCCTGGCAGCTGAAATATGAAATAAAGATGGCGACGGTGGCACACTCTGGTAGCCAACTTGAGAATCAAGATGGCGGCGCCTCTGGCAACTAATTTTTGAATTTGCCGCGCGATACTAGCGACATCTACCAGCCAACTTGAGAACCAAGATGGCGGCGCCTCTGACAACTAATTTTTGAATTTGGTGCCATCTGGTAGTCTGTGCTGGAATTAAAGATGGCGGCTGTATAATAATTTTAATTTCAAATGTGGCGCCTTAGGTATGCATTAAGGAAGGCAAAAACACCCTCCCCCATTTATCATAAACTTGCCGTCAGTACGTAGCATATATAGATTATTTATTCCACCATATTCCAATTGGTCTCGTGGTCTAGTGGTCAAGGCGTCCGCCTCGTAACCACGACATCCTGGACGTTTTCACGTCCCATGGATCGAATCCCAGCCTCGGCACTGAAAATATTTTAGTTAAAATAAAATAATACCTGCTGCTACCTGGTGGCGACCAACAGAACTATATGACGTCACACAAGATGGCGGCCTCCAGCAGCCGAAACAAGATGGCGACCAGGAAAAATCAAGATGGCGGCCTCCAGCAGACGAAACAAGATGGCGGCCTCCAGCAGACGAAACAAGATGGCGGCCAGAAGAAATCAAGATGGCGGCCTCCAGCAGACGACACAGAATCATGACGTCACGATTCGAAGTTGGTGGAAATTTCTAGAAATACAAAATGGCGGATTTGCGGATTTGCGATTTGCGGATTTGCGGATTTGCGTATTTGCGTATTTGCGGATTTGCGGATTTGCGAATTTGCGGATTTGCGGATTAGCGGATTAGCCACTGGATTAGCGCATAAAAACTGGATTTGCACATAAAAAACCATAAAAAATGCGTAAAAAAACCTTAAAAAATGGGATAATCCCCGGATTACCCCGCTCCCCCCTCGTCTATGTTCCAGAGTCGGCACGCTCTCCCTACTCACTTGTTGAGGTGGACTGGACTGAAGAATCCGGATTGAGATTTTACTTTAAACACGGACTGGAGAGAAAAGAAAACACGCACGAGCAAGCCGCCGCCATATTGCATTGTTTGTTATTTGTCTCTTTGCATTTCAGGCATAATTTGTGAAAATGGCAAAAAAAAACAAAAAAAAGAGCAGAGGAATGTGTGGACAGAGATGGAAGTAAAGTTATTGTTGGACATAATGATTGAAAAACATATTTTAAGATTGCTGGACGGAAAAAACCACAACATTTTCAGTCAATGTTGACTCCAACTTCAATCTTGTTTACATTTCAATCTGGATTGTGATATTTACCATAAACACATTTCGTCAGTCTATGTTCGTTACACATTCACTCCGAGTTCACTCCACTCCAGGTTCAATCCAGATTGAAATTTTACCCTAAACGAGGTAATAGTGCTTAATATACTGTCTCAGAGGCAAAGTTAAACTGAACAAGCTTGTCAAAGGCTTAAGAATAAGAAAACTGTATTAAATGTAATTATTATAATGTTATCTATTTACAAAATCAAGTGATTTTTTTTCTTAGTTAAATAATCGCGTGTACTATAAAGCCTGTATCTCGGAACAGAGTTTCTACAATGGCACACAGACGGAGACGGATCCGTAAGCATTATCTCGGCAATGCTGAGCTCTTCAGCTCGTTGCTCCGTGCAACCAATAGAAGCCCAGTACTTGGCTACGGTGGTAGCCATCTTTGTTTATGTACTGAATACGTGAAAATATTAGTATCAATTACAAGAACAACATCTAGGTTGGATCACTACTTTGTCCTTCACTTTTATTATTTATGTAAATTATGTTTGTGTTATAATCTCAAATGTGTAAGATCTCAATTCAAGCAACTTGCAATTCGAATAGTGGATTAAATATAATTAAAAAAAAAAAAAAAAACACCTACAAGAACCACGAGTGAGACGAGAATACACCGGACTAGACAAAAAGCATTCACGCGATACCGCACGATGTATAGATGCAACAGAGAAGATACATACATGTCCTATACAGACTTACATAAGTTACAAAGAAGATTACTGCCAACATGATAAGTGGCAAAATGTAGTGAGTGTCATCAGATAGCTAAATGAAGGCTGTATGACAGAGCGGGCCAGGAATTGAATTAATATTTGGTAACCTTGAAATACAATCTCATTGGTTGACATTTGTTATATTTCAGTGGATTTTGAAAGCAGAAGACGGGATGGTGGGATATTCCGGGAGATACGTGTCCGTTTACATGTCGTTGTGGAAGAGAAGCCTTCTTTTCACAGACGAGAGAGCCAAACGCCCGATCGTGCATCTTCGGTTTTTTTTTTGTTCATTGTAACTCATGATAACTAATGGTCAATTAGGTTAGGTTAGCTACATTATAAATACTTTAAAACATTGTGGAAAGTTGATTTGGTTAGGATAGCTACATTAAAGATACTATGAAATCATGTAAACAAAAAAAGCGAGCATGAACTTCGGGGAACTTCGGGCGTGGCTCTCTCGTCTGTGAAATGAAGGCTTCCCGTTGTGGAAGAGGACCTCCGAGGAAGGACGAGCAGTTGCCAGAGAGAGCGTGGTGGCCTCACCCGGGGCTTGGCCTGGCTGTCGGCGAGCAGCGCCGCGCCCCAGCGACCCTTGTTCTGGCCGGCGATGGCGCCGCGCTCCTCCGACGTCAGCGTGAGGTTGCCCGTGCGCGACAGCTGGTTGGTGAACAGCTTCTGCACCACGTGGTCCGAGGACAGCCGCAGCGTCTCGATCATCTCGGGCGGCAGGAAGTCGCGGTTCTTCCCGGCCATCTGCTGCGCGCAGTACGTCACCTTGCCGGTGTAGTGCGCCACCGTGAAGTCGTGGCGGCCGATGGCCTGCAGCCGCGTGCTCTGCCGCTGCTCGCCCTTCAGCGTCTCTGCGGGACCGTCCATCCTCGGGAGCCCAGCCAGGGAGCAAGTCCTCCTTCCAGCATTTTTAAATAGTGAGCTTAGCTTCATAAGATTACACAGAGATTATGAAGTAGCTTGGCTTCTGGGTTGTAGCCGCGTCCTTGGCGAATAATTCACCGACGTTTCGGTCGACATTGAAGTCGCCATCATCAGGGAGCAATAGGTGATGATGGCGACTGAAATTTCGACCGAAATGTCGGTGAATTATTCGCCAAGGACGCGGCTACAACCCAGAAGCCAAGCTACTTCAGACAATGGCCGTGAAAGCCTGCGAACATTATTAATGTATTTCCTTTCCATTATAGACCGACACGCTCCGTGTACAGCAGCTTGATTCATGCTAACTATTTTACACATGACAAGCTTGCCATGGCAAGCCTGCAAGCACGCGGCAATGGTTCATGGTTCAAAGAAGGCTTGAATCAAGCTTGTATCAAGCTTGCACGGAAACTGTAATTTAAGTCACATGGTATGCTTGCCGCAAGCTTAAATGCTATGTGGGAAAAGGCAGGAATTGTGTTTATAAGAAGTTTGCTCATGTGTTACTGTAAGGATATCTTTCAAACAAACTTGACACACGTGTGCCATGTATTTAATAACTTGTATGACTTGTTTCAACGAAATCCTGAGACTTTGTGAGGTAATAAATTTTATTTTTTTTTACAATTATATAATGGTTATATTGGATCCCTTTCTTCACAAAATCCTGTCTATGTTCTATGGAAGGTTGAGCAGACATAGTTATTTCCATGGAAGTTATGCTAGCTAATAGATTTAATGCAATCATTTTTGCACAATTTTTCCTATTAATATTCCTTCCTCGAGACATAGCCGTACTTCAGAATAGAATTTAACATTTCACAGTTTATAATGAGCGAAAAATTAAGTTATTGTAGGTGAATGTTTGTGTGTTTTAAACGTTCAAACACAATAAAAAAACATTCAAAAACATATATTTCCAATAACATTATTGTACTTTTTCTCTTTTATCTATATCCTCTAAGTAATGCACGATTTTTTTTATGAAAGCTAGCAGAATCACGCCAAATAATATTTAACACCTAATAGCTACTCCGTCCTAATGAACAGCTGGACTTCCGGGCAAACAAAGCCATTGAGGGGAGGAAGTAAATTTATGTAAAAATGGCTCACTGTAACACAGACTGTGTACTTCATGTTTTTTTTTTTCAGTAGTTAATGGTCAAGAGAAATACAGGGGTTTCCCGAACACCTCCTTTAAGGACAACTTTAGCCTAAATGATCCTCGAAACGTGCATCTCAAAGGATACCAGCCATTTTTTTGATCTTCTGAATAGTTGCAAATATATTAATAGAATCCACTACTTGGTATTTCGTGAATGAACGAGTATCTCACATACTTTCAACCATCCTTGTGGACTCTGATGAGAATGCGGGGCTTTCTTAGTAGAAATGTAATGACAGCTTGTTGCTTAGCCTGCAGAGTACTGTTCAAACCCTTTTATGTCCATCCGTTACTGTGAAAAATTTGAAAATTGCCTGAAGATAAAGTTTAAAATATTTTTTAGACGAAAACAAAGGACTGCCGAAATATAATTTTCATGTTGACACACCAGGTGACCCTAGGATCTAATACGAAAAATTACTGATATCCTTTCACAGGCTGATTCCTCACTGATATTCGGAAACAACCTCTGTAAGTTATTCACTAATTTTAATTCCTCTTCTCCAAAAACGGGTTGGATAATCGTAGGAACGGTACCAACCAATGATCAGCTCGGATCCCCGGCTGCTCCGACTGGCCTCGTCCAGGAGGTACAGGAGTCCGTTCGGCTTGGACATGAGCTCGTCCACGGTGGGCTTGTTGTCGTAGAACTGCAGAGTCTGCAGGGGAATCTCCTCTTCCTCTTGCTCTTGCTGCAACAACACCGCTCGAGCTCGCCGTCTTGATGTGTGTGATTTGAATGACCGTTTTTTAACTATACATCTCATCGATATCTAAGGTCATAAGAGCTGGCGAAGGATTGATGAGGTGAGAATAAAGACTGATCTAGGGGGTGAAGTTAGAGGGAGAGCAGGATGGACCGACAAATATTTTTTAGACTAAAAAAAATGTGTGAAATAAAACAAGAATAGAACAAAAAATAATAATTACTGAACATCCAATTACATTTTTATTTTTTATGTGCTCATTATAGAAGATCATGTTCTATTCAGTTGAGATCTTTACTGCTTAGTTTATAGAGAGGTATGCTTGCGTAGAGCCAATGGAGGTTGAACGAGGCATGCTCTTAGGCTAAAGTGTGTAGTGGTAGGTTATTCGGGGTCCGGACGTTAAAACTCCACAAAACCTAGTGTCGCGTATGAGTTGCTGTAATTGCTAATCAGAATTTCATACGGATTTTTTCCATTAACTTGGTTTTGTTATCGTTGTATGTCAAATAAAGACACTAAGAGCTGAAAACGGGATGAGAGCTCGCACAAGAGGAAAAATAAGCTCAGAAAATTTCGTCACTAATGTTACGTTTATTGTTGTTGGGATGAAGTAAGAAAAGTGTTTTTTGGGGGGGGGGAGGGAGCATTATCACGATTTATGCCCCGGGTGAAGGAAGTCTATATCCAGCCCTGGACAAGAATGAAGCAGTGGTGATACGAGTGGTTGGAGGGAACGTGAGTAATCGTAGAAAACCCCACTGTAACATCCATCACGTTTCCCTCTTCTGATCTCTGGGACTGCAACTTGGATTTCTCTCAGTGGGTAATCGAGTGAACTAACCAGTCGTTCGCTGTGTTCCCCGCTGTCTTAGTGAGCCATTACAAAGAATACTTGGCGAGCAATTACGGACATGCTATCTCATAGAGCATTTTGTCCATGATTTCTCACAGACCTACGTGCAACTAAAATAAACTTTCAAAGGAACACATAAATGCCCAGTTAAACTCGAAACAATGAATGTAAAAGCAAATAAATAAATTGAGGCTTACTTCCCGTACACGTCAAGTCAATTAAAAATAAGATGTTGGGTGATAAGATGGGAATGAAGCGCTGAGCGAAAAAAATCACTGGCTCATGGCAACGTCCATCACGTTCTCCCACTTTCTAAAATATTCCGGGGGTTGACTTCGTCTTGGTGGTGGGAGGCGAGTGATCTGACCAATCAATAACCGTGGCCCCGACTGGAATATTCTAACATACATAGATACATATTTTCTTAATTATTTCTCACCATCTCCCAAACGAACATTCGTTGAGTGTAGTGGTACTGCAACTGTTCATTGATGGTGTTGACGAACAGCTGTTCAAGACTGTTCTTCTTGAAGCACTCGAACCCGAACAAGTCCATCAGGCTGACAGAATATTTATCACCACTGGAAAAGAAAAAAAAAACCATATTCAACAGAGCAGCATCATTTTGAAGTTAGAATGACTGATACACATTGTGAAATCAACCGATTATATACAGCAGGCTTGGGATATTTCAGACTTTCGATGCTGAGGCAGCATCTTACCAGTGGAGGTTGATTGTTGGGTTGAGTAAATTCATTATTTTATTTCAGAGGATATTAATATCCCGATAGGTAACATATTTTTCCGATCTGGGGCTTTAGCCCACGACCCATGAAGTAAGGAATTGTTTGGATATGGCTTGCTGTGACCTGATTCAAGTAATTTTGTACCTTACCATCGTCGTATTGCCAAACCCAGAACATTGCTGAAACTGTGCTTAGCCACGGCTAGTGATGGTTAACAATTATGAATCACGATTTCCGCCTTTTAAAGCAGTCACTGCCATAAATCTATAGTCCTTTAAATTTGGTTCCACAATGAAAACACCACACTTCAACTGGAAACACAGATTTTTTTTTTTTTTTACTTTTACAAAATATTCTCTTGGGAACCATTGGCCAAGAAATATTTTGTAATACATCAAGAAAGATATTGTAAATTTGTATAAAACATATTTGTGTTTTTATTTGGCTTATATGAAATACGTATTTGGAATAAACACCGAATATTTCTTGTCGCACTTAAGAAAATAGGCATACGTCTATTGAACCACGTATAAAATATAATTGAATATTAAATAATTTGACTTTATTTGGTATTATTATTCTTATTATTCTGTACATTAGTACTGGAAATCTATTCAGGGAACAGTTTACCAATAACTTTGACTAATGTTGGTACTGAGACAACAGAAAGTATAATTCCCGGGTAAGAATCCGAACCCATTATTACTGCGACCATTTGTTTGTAGCTTTCATTTGATTATACAAAATTTTCAAAATAAGTAATTTTAAATTATTATTTCAGTTCCATTTACAAAAAAATTACAGCGTAGTTTGTAACAAGCGTTCTTCGTAAAATTTTAAGGTGGATCCTTTTTAAGGCCGAACGCACACAGAATCAGAAAAGACGCGAAGCGACACCACACGATGCCTCAAGACAACTTCACGCCTTATTTCCGTTACGTTATTTCCTTCCATATTCTTTAAATAAAATTGTTGTCGTGATACTCTTTCAAAGATGGATAGTACAAAATAGGTCTTTCCTGTACAGGACATCAATGAAAATACTTATCAAGTGAATATTTACTCATATTAAAGAAACGACGAAAAACAGTGTTCAACTAGTCAGCTATAAACACGTTATGTTAGCGTGCCTTTGTTGACGAAGGTTTTGTACGCGCACATTCGCAGAACACTGCAGCCACCAGACAGTATGCTAGCGACCAAGTAGGAGCGGGAAGCCTAAGATGTACATCAAGTTTTGTCCCTACCCGAACACGCCCGGCCAACCTCGGGTTTATTTATATATAATTATATTTCTCTGTTTATTTTAATGTAGCTATACTAACCTAACAAACCGTCCATAGTGTTTTAAAGTGTTTTAATGTAGCTAACCTAACCGACCACTTTTAATATTTGAATTCATTTTTCCTGCGCAAAAATAAAACAAATCCCGAGGTTGGCCGAAGGTGAATATTCGGGCGTGTTCGGGCAGGGACAGAACTTGATGTACATCTTAGGCTTCTCAGTTGGAGCTGTCACTCGATGTTATCGCCTCGTGTCTGATCGCAACAGTGTTGTGGCGTCGTGCCGCGTCTGATCATGTGTGCGTTGCTTGTGTCACACAAAATGTCATGTCGTACCGTGCCATGCCTGATACTGTGTACGCCCGGCCAAGGGCCCATTATTCAATGACACGTAAATGGAGACGGATCTCACGGAACAGAGTTTATACAACAGCACCCGGATAGAGATGGACCCGTACGGACTAGCTCGGCAATGCTGAGCTCTTCCGTTTTACTATTCTCCGCGTGACCAATAGAAGCAGACTATTTGGCTGTGGTGGTAGGCATGTTTGTTTGTGTTCTAAATACGTTAAAAATTGTTTCACTTTGTTTTATTATTTTATTAAATGCTAGCTAATGCCCGACATGAGTTGCAATGCCACAATCAATTTTTTTTTAAAAATTGTTTGAAGGAGGTACACAATAGAACGCATCTCTCTCTATATATCTCTAATTATCTCTCTCACTCTATTTATGTCTGTATATCTCTATCTCTCTTTGTATATACCTCACTCTATATCTCTTTCTCTTCTTATCCCTATATATCTATATCGTCCTCTATATTTATCTTATCTATATACCTATATAGATTTCTCTATCTCTGTATATGTCACTCTATAGCAATAAAACTATTAAAATTAATGTTTTTACCTATATATTCCTCTATCTGTTTACCTGTCACAGGTGTGACGGATAATTAGTAAAGGAATGGTGGAGCTGGTACAGGATTCAGAGTGAGGACTCAAAGACGTCATGGCGGCTAACTTGGATGACCTTGATTTTTACCTTTGACCTTGACTTTCACCCTGGCGGCAATCCTGGATCCGCCATTCTGGATTCACCATCTTGGTTTATAGAATATTCTGCCATCTTGGAATTCTAGAACTTTCCGCCATATTAGGATATCTCTGTGGCAATTTTCGTTAAGGTCACCATGTCTAAAATATATAATTTTCACCAGAAAATGAATTGGGAAAAATTTTAATATTAATAAAAAATTAATAAATAGAACATTTTATTAAAAAGAACTTTCGCCATTTGGAAAATTGACCACCATCTTGACAAACTGTAATTTTTAGGCTAGAAATTCGGGGAAAAATTATGAAATTTATAAACAAAATAATAAATAAAATTTCAATAAAAATATACTTACATCACGCAGTTTAGAGTCCTCGGCAAAATAAAAATTTCAACGGATTCTTCCTCCACGGAAGCCACCAGCAGACTGACCTCCCACCACTGATTCCAATGTAAATATTACAGCAGCTAGTATGACGTTCTAGCATCATTATTGTTTTCTTCCACTGGAGGCCACCATCTTGGATCCAACATATTGTTTTTGTCTGCTAGAGTGCGCTGCAGCTATGTTAGTTTAATTTTTGCTCTCACTAGAGTGCAGTAATAATTTATTTCCAGGATGCTCCGCCATCTTGAAAAATCTGTAATTTTTAAAACTAGAATTTTCAAAAATCAAAAAAATAATAACATTTTTGTTAAAATAAGGAACCCTGAACCCTGTGACAGCTCCGCCATTCATATACTACTCATAGGCATATAAAACGCGCGCATATTCGAATGCAACGTTGTGTCAAAAATTTAAAAAACAATCGTTGAAGAACTTTCGGAGATTTAAAGTTTTCGAACGGACGAACATTAACATTTTTTATTTATTTATATGAAATGAAATGCAACCTGGTTGGGGTCGCGAGCGCGGGGGGTTGGGGGCGGGACAACTCACAAGACGGCGCGCGTGAAGGACAGCTTGAGGTTGACGACGTTGACGACCCAGTCGACGAGGCGGCAGTAGACGCCGGCGGCCAGGGCGTCGCGCGCCTCCTCGGCCTGCGGCGGCGAGTGGCGGCGCCTGACGGCGGTGCCCTTCTCCACCACGCAGTAGTTGGTGAGCGCCCACGCGAACTTCTTCTCGTCCACGCCCAGCAGCCAGGCCGCTGCGCGCACGAGCACACGTTCACCCTCAACCACCCAGCGCACACTCTTGTATCAGTGCGCTTCTTGGATGGCAATTGAACAATAAGTTATTGACGTTGTCAATCGATGAACGCCGGCTGCACGCACGAAAACGTGTCCCGTTAAGCACATTGTTCCGTTACGCTGTGTCCCGTTTCACTCATTGTTCCGTTACGCTGTGTTCCGTTACGCTGTCGGCGAGTGCAGTAATAGCCTAATAGGTTATGTTACAATTGACTTAAAAAAATTATGGTGATTCATATAATTGATGATAGATATTTGATTACAGTTTATTTATATGAAAACTTGTTCATAATTATATTTAAACTTTATAGCTAAACGCCAGTTTTTAAAATTAATTACAAGTCACTGTTTCATCGACTGTTTATAAAGTGAAGTGAAAAGTTAATTTGGTTTTCATTGCTTATTACAACAACAATTTCGGCAATAAAGTTTAATTATTCTTGCATTTTAAAAATCTGATTACTAGTATAATTTCAAGTATTTATTATTTTATTATTAAAATAAAAATGATTCAATTTTATTCATAAAAGTATGCAATCATTTCATCAAAGTTTTGTTATGACGTTGTCACGTTAAACTATCGTCCTAAACCGACTTTACAGACAACCAATTTTTTTTTGTCGTATGCTATCCGCAATCAAGCTCCGATTGGCTGGAGCACACCGCATTGCATCGCTCTTGTGTGAAACACGTTTTAGGGGTTAGTAAGTGTCCCTTTATGGAATACATATGATCGGAGGAACCTGTGTGACGAACGAGTTAAAAGTTACATTCCGAAGCGCCACGGTGGCCGACCTGCCCGCAGAGCTAATCTGTGAGGCGGGTTGCAGTTACTCAAGACGCGGCGCAGTTGTGGTTGAAGAGCTATGTTACGTGTAAGGAATTCTTGTTAGAATTCCGGATAAGCTATAGTTGTGACCAGTATGAATAATTAGACTGAATATAAAATATTAAACTACAAAAATAATATCAAACATTAATTTATATAGTATATACATGTTTGTTTCTTATTGTGTACATAAATAGTAACGGTAACTCGGTAACGAGCAAATTCATGTTTTCTCATTCTGCATATACAATACCAACTTGGACACAAAAGTTTACGTTGAATTCTTTAAAATAATGCCGAGCTTGATAAATATACTTAAATAGTGTTTTCATCTACATTTCTGGACGCGAATCACACGTAGTTTAAACTATACAACGAAACGGCTCCTATAAATACAAAGAAGACTTAAAAAAAAAAACTAACTAAACTTTAGCTTAGGACCGGATTTTCGACAAGGAATTTTTATTCGAAAACAAACTATCTTTTTCAAAAATTCATTAAATGGTTAATACGACCAAGTTTCTCATTGGCTTTGTAAACTTCAGTACGCGGACGCGAATCACTAGAATTTGTCTGCCGGAGTAGCCTTTGGAACTGTCGCGCAGTCTTCCCGTGCTCGGGGCAACTGAGAGATCTCAGCGATGACCATAACATTATATTGTGTGGAAATGAAGGAAAAGGCGTAACGGAAGTCCCTTGTGTGCTTCGAAGGACACACTGAACATTCTGTTCAGTTGTCGAATGCTTCTCGTAATTGAAAGCCAATGGGGTATGCTGAGAAAGCCAATGGGGTATGGCGAGGAGAGTTGAAAGCTCACCGTTGGCGGCGGCGTCGAGGTCGGCGACCTCTGCCGCGCCGTCGCCCGAGTCGCGGAACTGCACCTCGCCCAGGCTCAGCACGGCGGCCACCAGCCGCCACAGGATGTTCCGCTGCTCCTCGTCCAGCCCCAGGGTCGCCAGCCCGGCCTCCAGCCGGCGGAACCTGCGCGCGTTCTCCCCTCGCTCCAGCTCCCGCGGTCCTGCGGCGCACTCCGCCCCGCCGTCAGCCCCTGCAGCCCGCAGGTAGCGCTGCCGGCGGCCCGGCGCCAGCCGGTACCTGCCCAGGTCGCCGTCCGCCTCCAGCGCGTCGTACAGGTAGTAGAACACGTGGAAGTTGGCCTGGCTCCTGCGCACACACACGCTAGATGATAGTTGCTTGAAACAAAAAAAAATAAATAAACATTGCCTGTTAAAATTATTAAATATCACACAAGATAAACATCCGTAGTAACCAAATCTTAGAACGAAATATATTTCAATGATATACGTTTTGATGATTTAATTTTATATTAATATATATATATTTATATTTATCAAGCTATATTTAATGCAGTTACAAATATGGTCGGCGTATTGAAAAAAAACCGAAGTAAAAAGTGAAATATTTCGTGTTTAGTTACCAGCTGCCTTATAAATGGCAAAGGTATAACCTCGCATAAATTCCCAAGTCAGTATCTCAATCAGATGGCTAAGGATAATTTCTATATCCTGATGAAGTATCAATATCTTAAATATTGTATAGCAAAATGACAGAGTCAATACATATATATTTTTTGCAATTTTTGGTATTGCCTGTAATAATTATTTCTTGTTCACAGAGACACAAAAAGGAGCGTAAATCTGCTTCATTATCGTTAAAAGTTTTTGGATTATAATTTTTATTTGTTTGTTGCCTTGATATATTTGCTATAAAACATCATTACAAAAAAAGTGAGGAAGAGTTTTCAGTACTCGTCATCTAACATCGGTAATGAGCAAACTAATTCATTTGTTCTCATGTTCAAATAAACTACTTATGGTTCGAAACTCGGAAACGTAATTTAATGTAGAATTTTTTAAAAATAATGCCGAGAGTGATAAATTTCAGGACCTTTTTTTCCAACTACATTTCTTCAACTAAATTATTTGTAGCCTGAGCAGCCAAGTTGACTATAGAACCGTTCGATCCGCAGAGCGAAGGATTTATGTAAATGCCACTGTTTCGATAAAAGCGTCAAAGACAAAAAAAAAAAAAACAACTAAATCCCAGTTTTGGACCTGATTTTCGACTTTGAACTTTGACTTTTATGACGCTTGGTTCACGCTGTCCGACACAGATGGCAGCAATGTGGTTACTCCCGCCGAGTGCCGTGTGTCGAGAGCCGGGTTGGCATTGTGGTTTGATATGATGGGTGCGAGGGTTGACATTGTGGTTTGGTTTGAGGGGTGTGAGGGTTGGCATTGTGGTTTGGTTTGAGGAGAGCGCGGGTTGGCATTGTGGTTTGGTTTGAGAAGAGCGCGGGTTGGCATTGTGGTTTAGTTTGAAGGATGCGAGGGTTGGCATTGTGGTTTGGTTTGAGGGGTGTGAGGGTTGGCATTGTGGTTTAGTTTGAGAGATGTGAGAGTTGGCATTGTGGTTTGGTTTGAGGGGTGTGAGGGTTGGCATTGTGGTTTGGTTTAAGGAGAGCGCGGATTGGCATTGTAGTTTAATTTGAGGAGAGCGCTGGCTGGCATTGTGGTTTGGTTTGAGGAGAGCGCGGGTTGGCATTGTGGTTTTGTTTAAAGGGTGTGAGGGTTGGCATTGTGGTTTGGTTTGAGGAGACCGTGGGTTGGCATTGTGGTTTGGTTTGACGAGAGCGCGGGTTGGCATATTGGTTAGGTCTGAGGAGAGCGTGGGTTGGCATCGTGGTTTGGTCTGAGGAGAGCGCGGGTCGGCGCACCTGTCGGAGCACGTGACGCGCCACTTCTCCAGCTGGAACAGCCAGAAGATGGCGCCGCTGGTCTTGCCCGTGGAGGTGAAGGTGACCTCGAGCTGCAGCAGGTGGCGCGTGGAGTCGGGGTTGAGTGGCGTGGCGGCGTTGCCCAGGGCGTGCACCACGTCCAGCGCGCGATCCACTCGCTCGCCGATGTCTCCGCCGCCCTGCGTCAGCGCACGTCTTCTCAGGCATTGTAGATGTCGTGGAGATGTAACAGTTTCACACTGAGTATGGGGAGTGGTAGAAATTTCTCCAATTAAACATTGCACTGTTCCTGCAACGCCATGGAGAATATGAGGAGTAGCAAACATTTATCCAATAAAACATTGCAATGTTCCAGCAATGTCATGGAAATGTAACAAAATGTTTTACTGAATGTGGAGAATTGCAGATATTCCTACAATTAAAACAATTTAATGTTTCTTCAAAGTCACAGAAGTGTACCCGATGCTTTAGTGTTTTGTATTACTCTATTAAAACCATTTAAAGTTTAAAACGGATACCTTCCGTTTTGATCGCCACGTGGGACCAGTGACGTCAGTAGAGGTGCGCGCAGGCGGGTGGCTACGGCGCATGCGCAGTCTGGCGGAGGCCGGGCCATATTGTAGCGGCCAGTAGGAGAGAGGGCGGAAGGACGTAGTGGTGTTGAGGCGACAGCGGGAGGTCACCGGCAGAATAGCGGTGTGGGGCTGACGAGTGATGGTCAAGGGTCGGCACGCACGGACCGTCACCAGGGAATGGCAGTGACATGGCTCGTGCTGACCAGGACTGACGTCGTGCAGCATACACCAGGTGACCCGGGAACCATGCAGTTCCACAGGACGGCGGGTCGTGTCGTGGGGGTGAACAAGCATATGGGTATCCTGGTTGTTGCATATCTACGTGAGGAGCTTCGTCCAGGGCAGCACTGGAAGGAGAGACCTGCCGAGAACACACCGCCCCAGACGTGCCGCCCGAGAGGAACATCGCAAACAGCAGCAACTCGGCCGCAACGAACCCATCGTCGCAGGCGCCCGGAAAACAGCAACATTGAGGTGGGATCGACAAAATCGTCAGTAACAGTGGCGGACACTTAGGCCAGTTAGGGATTATTCAAGCACGAACTAAAAACTGTAAAAGGCCCTGAACTATTTGTTTTTGTCACCGTTCTTTGTAATCTATGGTTTATAAAATCTGAGGGGCAAAATAAATTATTGTTATTTTGTAAAACGCGTTAGTTCTTTGTATACTAGGGCTTAAGTTTAAGCAACATAACTGAAATGTAACTGAAAGTTTTGATTTTAAAATGGTGGAATGGCAGATACTGTTTCAACTAAGAAATTGTAATGTTCCAGCAATGCCATAGAAATGTACTCAAAACTAATGAGATGTTTATGAGAAGGTGGTGTTATTACACTATTGAAACATTGTTATGTTCCTGCAACATCATGAAAATTAACTAAGACCTTTTTTTTTTGTTACATTATTAAAACACCGAAATGTTGCTGCAACATCATGACGATTTATCAAAATGTATTGTGATGATTATGGAAAGAGGAAAGATTGTTTTTCTAAAATGTTTAACTTTCTTGAATGATTGCAGAAACGTACCTGGATATATTTGTTGAAAATGGGAATGGGTATAAAATACCTTATTGAAATCTTTTAAAGTTCCTCCGATATCATTGAAATATACTTAATATTTTTCCCTGTTTATGGGAATGTGAAGAGATTTCTTTATTGAAAAATTGTTATGTACACACAGAATCACAGGTATGCACGTATTTTTTGTTGTTGTTTATAGGAAGGGGGAGAGGTAGAATTACTAAAACATTGAAACGTTCCTGCAGCCTCAAAGAATATATTCGAAACTTTGGTTCTATCTCTCTCAGGACGAGGGAAATAAATCGGAATCTACATCTTGTATCCAAACGTTTATGGAACAAAATTTTGTAACTCTTATTATTAAAAATTTATTTGTGTTTCTGCAGATAGTGCATACTTAAGGGATTTTCCGGGAAGGTTAGTAAAATGGTAAATGAAAAAAATTTTACAGCTGTAACTATTCCAAATGTATTGATTATGACTTTTTTGCAGCCAATCGTTATCAACTTCAGAAAAGCTAAGCTAAACTAAGTGAAAAAATGAATAACAAACTAAAAAAAGATAATAATCTGTCTAATGAAAGATGGCGTGTTGCGTTTTACATAATTCTTCTTAAGCGTTATTACTATGCGTCGTGATGTTCTGTGATACGTTAGAGCCCTTGAGTTCTGTGACGTCACAAGAGTACGGTGAATCATAACGGCGATCTATGAGAAATTACGCGTCATCCGTTCTCTTTTGGAAACTTTCACCAAATCATATAAATTCTCACTCTGTATTCTTAAGTGACAACATTTTATCAATGTGGGCTACTGTACGACCCTCTAAATACACATAATAACTGGCAATTGTAATCAACCTAAAATATTCGCTTGCTTTTTGGGTGTAAATTAAACAATACGTTAGTTTTTTTTTTCTCTGTCGTATGCTACACGCAATCAAGATCTGATTGGCTGGAGCACATCGCATTGCATCGCTCTTGTGTGAAACACGCTTCATGGGTTAGTAAGTGTCCCTCGACTATCGCGAACATTAAAATGTCATAAAAATAATGCCGGGCAGTAGAACAACGATGGAATACGTATGATCGGAGGAACGTGTGTGACGAGCGAGTTAAAAGTAACATTCCGAAGCGCCTAGGTGGCCGACCTGCCCGCGGAGCTAATATGTGAGGCGGGTTGCAGTTACTCAAGGCGCGGCGCAGTTGTGGTTGAAGAGCTAAGTTACGCCTAAGGAATTCTTGTTAGAATTCCAGGGTAAGCCATGGGTGTGACCGGTATAAATAATAAGACTGAATATAAACTATTAAAATACAAGAATAAATATCAAACATAAATATAAAATACCATTGTGGCCAGCTAAACGCCGGTCACACGTTAAACCATTGCAACGCTACTACGACACAGACGGTTGGGTGTTGACGTCGACACTGAAGTCTGGAGCGCGGTCTCCCAAGCTTCCATGGATAATCGCTCCTGTCGCGGTCCTGTTGCAGTATGGACCCCGAGGCCATGCTGTTCGAGACCGCTTGGTGGGACCAGTTGTAGCTGTTCATCGTAGTCTCAATCGGGTGTGACATGATAGATGCTACCTTAGGAGCTTCCTTGGCCACTGGCCTGGCATGGAATTTTCCGTAGTCTATTTGAAGTTTTCATGGACTTTTTTTCCCTCCTGTCACGCGAAATTTTTGCGTGGAAGTATCTTGCAACGTGGAAAATTCAGCTTATCAGATGTAAGTTGGGTGATGCTGCTCGTGTCGGATCATTTTAAAACATATTATTTTACGAAAATCGTTGGAGTTGATTTTATAGAAAATAGTACGGTGTTCCACAAAAAAGTTCAAAATGGACAACCTGCGTAGACGAATATTTATTTCATAGTGTTGGACAGCAATTATGTTCTGGAGCGAGTAGACGCAGTTGAAAGACCTAAATCACTCCAGGAAAAGTTGAGACGGCTCCTTACGACAGGTCAAAGCCTATACATTAAACTACGATGTCGAGATCATCTGATTGTTATGACATAGCTTTCTATAAAAGGTTAACCCCAAGTAAAAAAAAGTGAGCGAATCTTCTAGTACTCATACGAGATGTGTAAACATCTAACCTCGGTAACGAGCGCATTCGTATGTTCTCAAGTTGCAAATAAACTTATAATACAAAACTCTGACTCCAAACTTAACGTAGAATTCTTTTAAAATAATGCCGAGCGTAATAAATAAAGAGTAAATACAAAACTTTTCACGCACGTTAGAACTTATACTTTTATGGCATTACTAAAATAATTACTGAAACATTTTAAAATACATATAATTATACTAGGAATATGTTTGTATATTTATTTTTGCTTTAACGACTATAATCCGTCTGTAAATACTTCCTACAAACTAACCTTTAACTTATTGAGCTGAATCAAAAGTATAATAATTATATAATATTTATTATTATATAATATCATTAAAAAAGATTTGAACTACGTCGCTTGAGGTTAACAACCGCGCGCTCTACCGTTGTGCCACTAAGCCAAATAAACATATATAAAGAAAATGTATATTGTAATAATTGTAATGCGAATTTTCAAGATTTGAGATTACTTTTTACTACGACTATTTTAGTTTACCAAATATATGCCAGAGTAGTTTCAATATCCAAAAGTTTCATTTGGCTCTCCAATACGTTTAGTATGTCCCCAAATGTTTACGAAAGTGACTATACACTGGTTTATTCTGCTACACGTGGGTCCGCCATTTTTGTGACACATATCCGTTCATCGAATTCCGTTTCATTTTCACGAATTTACTCCTACCAAATGCCGTTTACCGGGAGCTGTTTACACGTTACTTATAGTGAGTGGATGGTTTTTACGAAGTTGTGTGAAACTTACATGGGGATATTTGATTGTTCAAAAAAAAATTTAGAAATTTAGAAATTTTTTTGCTTATGCCATTGCTGGTTACATTGAATGGCATAAAAACCTTCAATAACAGACAAATAAGTTGAATACGTGAATAAGCAATCACTCAGAAAACAAGCCAAAATCAGCACATGTCAAAAGTTAAATTCATAGACCGCACAGAGAATTCCGTGGAAGCAATTAGAAAATAATATATCATAGCTCAGGCGAATACAGTGGGCTGACAACGACGTAACAGTCGCAGCGAGAGAACACGCTGGCAGATGAGCTGTCGCATCACCCATACCCCGATATTATCTTCCAAGACACTCAAGGGTGGGATGACCTGATGCCACCGTCCCACCAGCCAGCTACCGGTCTAGCAGCATCACCTCCAGCGGCACTCTACGTCATCGGACGAGCGGATCCCACGGTCCAAGCAGAGGCATCGCCCACCCTGGCCACTCTGGTAGATCACGTTAAACTGGCCCAGCAGGATGACCCAGACACGCAGCGCAACCTGGCAGCATGCGGTGAACACGCCCTCTCACACCAGCGCAACCTGGACGGGGTCCTGCAGAGCAGGGTGCCGGGTGACATGGACACCTGGCGGACCCATGTACCCCCCACTGCACGACAGCTGGTGCTGCAGTATTTCCACAACCATGACCTAGCAGGCCACCCGGGAGCAGATCAGACCCAACGGGAGATCAGGAAACTGTTCCATTGGCCGGGCATAGCGCGGGATGTCCGGGAATACGTGCGCAACTGCCAGCTCTGCCAGCAGCGCAAGGCCCGCCGAGCCGATGGGATTGAGCAACAGCGCCCCAGGCGGCCGGAGGAACCATTCCACACTGTAGCTCTCGACGTCATGGGCCCCTAACCTCGCACGTCGCGGGGCAAGCGGTTCCTCATCGTGGTCAAGGATGTGTTCACACGTTGACCGGAGGCGTTCGCCATATCCAACATACGAGCAGGGACAGTAGCAGCCCTACTGGACAATGAGGTCTTCCCTCGTTATGGGTATCCGAGAGTGTTACTAACGGACAACGGGGGACACAGTTTGCAGGACGGCGGTGGAAGGCCGACTGCCGCAGGTGGGACGTAGAGCACCACACTACCCAGACTTACCACCCCAGGGCGAACCCGACGGAGCGTCGCAACCAGGACATAAAAATCCAGTTGCGCCTCTGTCTGGGGGAAGACCATTCCCAATGGGACCTCCACCTGCCCAAGCTGCTTCATTGCCTGCGGCAGCAGACCAATGTGGTCACGGGCCACACCCCTGCTGAACTGCTTCATGGGCAGAATCTCGCCCTACCAGGGGAGCTCTGGGTCGCAGAAGCAGTAGGAGTTGTCACCCATCCCCCTGTCACTGACTTCATAGAAGAGGCACGGCAACACCAGGCTCGATTCCTAGCCACGCGTACTCCACAATCACCAAATCCACCGAATGGTGTATGCCCGATGTCACCACCTGTCGTCTAGCAGCAAGTGCTACTGCACAGGTCTAAGCCCCAAATGCCCCCCCCCCCTGGGAGGTACTGCGACATACAGGGCCCACTTCTTACTTGATCCGACACCCGAACGGTAGGTCGACAAAGATCCACCGGGATGATTTGTGTCTCGTCCCACCCACAGGCGCCCCAACTGTCCCAGCGAAGGACAGGGACAGTGGAAATAACCAGCATACATCCACTGCTCACCTCACGTCCCCAGCAGCTCAACACCCAAACACTTCTTGTCCCACATCCCCACCAGACCAACACCCAACAACTATTCGTCCCACATCACCATCAGATCAACACTTAACCACCCCTTGTTCAACGTCCCCATCAGCTCAACACCTAACCACCACTCGTACCATGTCCCCATCAGACCAACACCCATCTACCGCTCATCCTATGTCCCTTTCGTGCGGCGCAACTTTGTGCGAGCTCGAGAGCCTGATGAATAGGCTGGACCCAGAGGGATTGTCCGTAGAATTTTACGATGGGAACGACCCAACCCTGCTCAACCCCGTGTCGAATCCGCAGATCACATTCCCTGATGGAATAGACGACGACTCCCGATCCAGTTCGCCAGGATGGCCCGACTGGGATCAACCATGCTGGTCATTGGACGCGAGCCATGGCAGTTCAATGTTTACGATGAACATAGAGGAGCCAGAGCAATCCGAAGCCGGACCATCTCAGGAAGGGCGTCCATGCAACACGCAGCAAGTCTTGGTGGAACAGGGCTGCGAGAACAGCCTCAGGGCAACGGCAGTTACACCCAGCGGCCTAACGGGAGACAGAGATGAAGTCATACCAAAAAGGAGAGTCAAGGGGAGTCCAGCATCCCGGGGGAAGCCTGACACGAGGGACTGAGGCGCTCTACCCGAGTCCGTGTAGCCCCACGACACCTGGTGGACTACGAGTGGGAGCACCCACATGAGGAGACCAACCGAGCACTACACCCCGATGCACCCCGCCTTCATGTAATGACCCTCCTCCCTTTGGACGCCCGGTCCATTCTCCTCATCATTTCCAGCCAAACCCCGATCACAGAACCCTCCAGATACATTCCGAACATTGGTGGGGAACAGGCCCCGAGGCATAGCGTGTGACATGGGGCCTCAGTGAAGGGGGGGCATTTGACGTCGTCGTCCCCTCGTTGCCTCACCAGGGTGGGGGTGTAGTTCGCGGATTGACGAGTCCTGCCATACTTGGGACGTTTTTGCGGGTAGCTGGCTCTGGGTGACGTGAAGCGATGCGGAACGCGGCAGTTGAGATTCAGACCTGGACCAGGCAAGTTGTGTGCCGCGCCTCGCAAGTGAACAGTTCCGCTGGTAACTGAGCAGCTCCGCCCGCACTGAGCCACCACCTCTACCGATCCAGCTCCCTGCCAGCCACGTGGCGACGTCACGACCCCGAGGATCTCCGCTCTACCTGTGAACTTGCCCGCAGGGTCTAAACTTAGGCTAGTTGGCATCCTCAGCGATGGCAACATCGTAGCAGGGACTGGTAGGGCGACAATTCTATTTCATTCTCCTTATCCATACTGCAAAAAATCGTTCAAAATGCAACTTTGCCAGGTAATTGTCCGAAAAGTTAGGAAATAATTTTATTTTATTAATTTTTATTTTGTCAAAGTTCAGCTACTCAAAAAGTCAGAACATTCAACCGTTTGGAACATAAATTTTAAAAAATAAATACCTGGAACGTGATACATGCGGTTAACACATTTTTCTGGATGGTTTGCTTATACAACAGGAGTTTAGTGAAATCAGGTTGCGACGTACCTTGCCGAGGTGGCAGAGGTGTCGCAGCAGGTGGCGGAAGTTGAAGGTCTTGCCGGAGAGGCTCTCGCCCGCCAGCAGGATGCGCTGCGGCTCCTCGTGGTGCAAGGCGTCCTGGTAGGCGCGGTCCGCCACGGCGTACACGTGCGGCTCGTTGTCGCTGCGGGACTTGCACTGGTATTTGGCGTGGAACTGCGCAGCGACGGTCGGCTCTGGTCAGGGACATGCTCGCCGGGGATCGTGTAGCATCTGACCTCGGTCACGTGTTCTCGTGTTGCAAATACAATTACACGAAATTTAAAACAATGCCGAGTGCGATAAACACACGCAAACTGTGTTTTTAAAATACATTTCCTGACGCGAATCACAAGTAGTTTCCGCGCCCGCCGCTAGAATTCGCCACCGGAGCAGCTATGTCGATTTTCAGACTGAAATTTTAAGCTATATAATGAAAAGGTTCCGATAAAAGTGAAAAAAAAATTAAAACCTGTTTTGGACCTCATATTTGACTGCCCATATTGTTAAAAATTCACTAAAACGTTTCCTTTTGTCTTAGTGAACTTTGGTTGGCGCCATCCACTGCAGATGGCAGCAACGTGGTAACACATTTCCATTCAACGCGACTTCTGTTCCACTCACGAAATTACTCCTACCGAATGCCGTAAACCGAGAGTTAAGATGTTACGTATAAAAAAATTACAGATTGTTCTATTTGTCATGATGGTGCTACCTTTTGAAGAAAAAAAACATTTTTTTTTTGTTGTAAAACCATTGCTATAATGTTGAATTATTACCACGGCCATCGAGAGAAACCAAGGACCCCGGGTAAAACATTTGATTGGGCCTCATCCCGATTATTAAATGTACAAATTTAAAAACTTTAAAATTATGAAATAATAATAATCATCATCTAAAGGCTGTAGTGGCCAAAATCTGAAGATATAATCTGTGCATATAATATGACTTTTAAGGTTCCCAATGAATTTTATTAGATATTAATGTTACTATGCGACTGTTAAACTATATCCATATTTTTGGGGTAGGATGTAGCCTATTCGAGTGTGTGACATTTGAAAAGGCTTGAAGCAGGACGGAGAATATTAAGTCTAATCCCATACATAAGAGAACAGAGTAAGGACTGAGGTCGCATTGTACAGAAGTAGCCTTTTTGGCGGGAACTCCCATATATACAAGGACACAAGGAGAATGAATATTGCATCGTATGGAACAAGCCTTTGTAACAGGAAGAAGGGTGTGAAGCTTACTTCCAAATATAAGGTGGAGGAAGAAGGGAGATTGCGTCGAACCAAAGAATCCTTTGTTATCGGGACAAAGGAGGTAAAACTTGCTCCCATAGATAAGAAGGTGTAGATAGAAGGGAGACCGCACCGTAACGAAGAAGCCTTTGTTAACGGGAATAATATGGTGTGGCTAACTTTCGTGTATAATAAGATGAAGGAAAACGGGGACCGCGCCATATCGAAGAATATTTGTTAGTGGGCCGAAGTAAGTGAAGCTTAGGCTACTACCTTGGATCTGAATGCAGAGAAAGGAGATCCCACCATAATTAAGAAGCCTTTGTTAGCGAGAAGATAATGATGTAGCTTACTCCTGTATACAAGAAAGTGGAGAAAGAAGGGAGACTGCACCATAACGAAGAAGTCTTTGTTATCGGGAAAAATACGGTGCTGCTTACTCTCGTGTATAATAAGGCGGAGGAAGAAGGGTGATAACACTATACCGAAGAAGCCTTTGGGAGAGGAACGAAGGAGGTGAAGATTACTCCCATGGAGAAGAATTGGGAGATATAAGGGAGACCACGCCATACCGAGGAAGCCTTTATTAACGGGAAAAAGATGATGGTTTTACTCCTCTATATAAGAGAGCGGAGGAAGATGGGAGAGCACACCATATCAAAAAAAAGCTTTAGTTAGTGGGAAGAAGACGGTGTGGCATACCACTTATATAAGAAGGCGGAGGAATAAGGGAGACCGCATCGTACCAAAGAAGCCTTTGTTAGCGGGAAGAAGACGGTGTGGCTTACCACTTATATAAGAAGGCGGAGGAAGAAGGGAGACCGCATCGTACCAAAGAAGCCTTTGTTAGCGGGAAGAAGACGGTGTGGCTTACCACTTATATAAGAAGGCGGAGGAAGAAGGGAGACCGCATCATACCAAGGAAGTCTTTGTTAGCGGGAAGGAGATGGTGTGGGTGAGAAGGTAGGCCCACCCACCCGCGGGCCGTACACGTCGTGCTGCTCGTTGGGGTTGAGCACGAGGAGCACGTCGCCGACGAAGGTGTGGAAGCGGCCGCGCCGCAGCCGCTCCTGCAGCTCCACCAGCACGCGGTCCTCGCGCGGGTCGTCGAGCGCCGCCAGGTCCTCCACGCGCATGGGCTCCAGCGGCGCGCCCGGCCCCGTCTGCAGCAGCTGCCCGCGCACGAAGGACTCGGGCCTGGGGTCCTCCGGGTCGCTCGGTGGCCCGGCGTCCTGCAGGAGCGCCTTCAGCTCCTGCGCCAGCTGCGGGCACACAAGGGGCTGCTTTGTTCCGACCTCCATGTGCGCCCTTCGAGGCCCCCGCCCACACGGTGCGCAGAGCTGCTCAAGCTATCCGAGCGGGGTCTGCTTACGAAAAGCATTTAAGAGTTCGCTGAGGGCCTAAAAGTACTTTTGATTTCGGATTGAGTTTTTAAACTGTATTTTTAGAAGAGTTAAAATGGTCAAAACGCGTGTTTTCAGAGTAATTTTTTAGACCTAAAACAACCGGTACAGATTCTTGAAAGCACTTAAGGGAGTTGCATTACACATTTATCTTCATTTCTTCACCGTACAATTTAACGGTCACCGATCAAATTTCACAGTTATCCTGTGATGACAAAGATTACTGCGCGCCAGTTTAGAGCCTTGCGGTTAGAGGCTATACCGCGCTAGAAGCACCAGCGAGCGTTGCGCTTATCATCCCGCCTCACCAACACACATACACCTCTGACGAGACGAGACCCTTAAGGGTAGATTAGGAGTCGGCTTAAAGGGCTTTAGTTTACATTCCAGAACAAGTAATGTTACGACGGAGCTGTCAAGGGATTACTCCCCCCCCCCCCTCCTTTGATCAGGATTCAGCTAACCAGACAGTTGGCTCTGTCCTTTGCCCTAAGACATTGCCAGCACTGCTAGCGCCTACCCCGATCTCTCACGTCACACAGGGACCCCTTAAAAACACCCAGTGAACCCGTGGTTCAGTGGAGGAGGCCTATCTAACCTCTGCTAGCTGTCCAGGCTAGCACCGGAGCTGTGTCATCGCACCGGAGCTGTGTCGTCGCTCACCACGTCGACTCCGCATCGGGCAAGGGAACCCTTGGAGCCTGCTCCCAAGTGATCGGAGCACCACTACATACGACACTGTTTTCAGGCCCGAAGGCCGGCTCACCCGCCACCTCCCCTCCTATGTCTGCGCCCTTTTAGGGTTGAATAGGATATTATTTAATCCAGAGCCCAACATCTGAACTAGACTTGGAAAACAGGTCCCCTCCGCTCTGTCCGACCTGCGGACCGCCAACTGCCTACGCAAGTCAGAGGACAGAGTTTCACAGGAAGTTAGCCTCAGGCTTCCGCCGCTCGGCAGGCACAGACCCAACCAGTACGTACTGACTTCGGAATCTGGTGACCACCAAGGTCCACCACCAGACAGGCTTCAACCAAATAACTTTGCCACCGAACTGAACCAATCCGGGTAGGAAACCAAAACCGAGCCCCAGAGATGAATGGCGTTACACGCCCCCTCCAAGTACACCATTTAGAGCGGAGGACAAGGATGGTCCTTCAACCAGGGTGATCGGCACAGACACTCCAGAAGCCAGGCATGATTCCCAGTGACAGTCATAAATGGAGCACGACTGGACAGAGCAGCAGCTACCAAGACCCAGGCACAGATCCTGGTACACATGAGACCCATGGGACACTGTGTTTCCCAAGGGTGGTGTACGTTTTCGAAGTTGCGGCTAAACAACATCTTCATTATGAACTAGCTAATAACCCGCGGCTTCGCTCGCGCAATCTCAGGGTGTTGCTGATACTACGTCATCTTAAAAAAGCTATGTGTTTACTTCCAAACATTTTTACTGAAGAAATAGAAACACTAGATTTTCAGGTGTATAAAAGATTTGATTCATACCAAAATCGTTTACGAATGATATTTCCTAAAGTAGGTATACGTAAACGTTTTGTTTTAAATTTCTAGTATAGACCAAGCATCTGATTTAATTTCCCGTTTTAGTACGTTCGAGGATATATTTTACCTTGACGAAATCATACTTTTTTATTTCATGCCATAGTTTACACTTACAATGTTATTTATCTTTGGTATAACTATGCTTAAAAGTGAATAATTTAATGTTAATACAATTACCTACATTGTTTTAAGATCTTTGAAAAATCGATTTTTATTTAAAATGAGATTACAGGTTTTATATTTATTTTAGAACTTATTCGTTGATTCTCAGTTTTGTTTATTATTACTTAAACAAAATTCCCAATTTTTTCACTGCTCTCCCATTTTATCACATTAATACCTATGTGAAAATTCAGAACTACAGATTTAGTAAATGTGGCAATATCTTTTCACCAAATAAAATAAAACAGATCCCGTTTAATTTTACCACAGATTTAAAATACCATATATTTTTAATAACTTAATTTAAATTTGACTTGCCAATACTTATTTAATGGATACATTATTTTAAAACAATATTCACTCCCGTTACAACTTAAAGGATGATATTTCGGAGAATGTTTAATCGGAGAAGGTAGTTTAAAGTATGTTTATGAATCAATGCCAATATAAATTAAGTTTTATTTGATCAAAATATAACATTTTTAATATTAAAACAATTTTTTCAATCCTTTACTCCTTAAAAAGTATTATTTCAGCAAGTAGTTAAAATTTTGGTATATTTTGCATGTTTCTAAATCATATTACATAAGTAACACACCACTTGATTATCTTCAGAGATATAACATAATAAAACGAAACTCCAGCCTTTTCACACCTTTAGCAGTTGAATACATAAAAATGGCAAAGGTAAAAAACACGCTATTGAATCATATAATGTATGTTATTCTTGCTTAGTTTCTTACCTCCAGCTTAGTTTGTTTGTATTGTAGCTATTATTTATGAATATATGACAAGTATTTTTTTATTGTAATATAAATACTAATTATGTTTCTCAAGATAGTTATAGAATTAATTTATTTTTTACTAGCTAAACCCGGCCACGCTTTGCTGTGGCACAGTTTAATATTAATTCATTGTTTAATTTAATATTTTACTGTGCATGGCTGTGGAATGTAATAGAAGAAATAAAAATGTGTTTAGCTTAAATATTTTTATTGTAAAGCTAATGGGAGGAATACATTCCTTGTTTTCCCATTTTTTGCATAAACATATAGATCAGATGGTTTACCGACTCTGGAGCACCCGACATATAACTGTCCATGAGAGAAGCATTCATTTTCTAAATTCAAACCGCACACTTGAAAAGATTGTCCTTGTGCTTTATTGATGGTCATAGCGAACGCAAGGCGTATTGGAAATTGAAGTCGTTTGAACTCGAACGCCATATCTGTCGGAATAAGTGGCATTCGTGGAAGTAATACGTCTTCACCTTTATGAAGTCCAATCAAAATTGTTGCTTCAATAAGATTATCCATTAATTTTTTAACTACTAATCGTGTACCATTACATAATTTAGGCTGACAGATATTTCGAAGCAATATAATTGGCACACCAATTTTCAAATTCAAAATATGTGGTGGTAATCCTGGAACATCGAGTGAATTGAGAAATTCCGTTGGAAAGTTCACTGCTTCATTTTGGTGCACTACTGAATCAATAGATTTGTATGTCATTGTTTCACCTTCGATTCTGTTTATAATACTATTGTTCATATCGTGTACGTCAACATTTTTAGCCGCTAGAATGGCTCTTTCGCTCAACCATGCATGATTTTTGAATTTTGTTTCGATGTTTTGGAATACCTTGTCTACTAATTCCTCTTTTGAATCTACGATGTTGCATAAATCAGATGATAAGCTGATTTTTCCTGTTTCTGGATTTGTAGGTACAGTGCTGTTACCAACTTCAATTAATTGTCTTGAAAATATGACTGCTGTTGGATCGTTCTGAAGTTTAACTCGCATATTCGTGGTTAAATGCATTTTTTTTACTGTGCTCCAAAAATTTGAATATTTTAAGCAGGCATGCAATTCATCAGCAGGTGTTGAGCGAGGTATCACTGGGAGCGTTTGCCTGAAATCACCGGATAGTAACACCAACACTCCCCCAAATGGATCTGGATTATTTCGCAAATATTTCAGTGTATGGTCTAATGCTTCCAATGACTTTTTGTGAGCCATTGTACACTCATCCCATACAATGATTTTGCACGTCTGAAGAACTTTTCCCATTCCTGATGTTTTTGAAATGTTACATGTTGGACTTTCTGTGCATTGCATGTTTAGTGATAGTTTAAGAGCTGAATGCGCTGTTCTACCTCCTTCCATTAATGTTGCAGCAATACCCGAGGAAGCAAGAGCTAATGCAATATGGCCATTTGAACGGATCGTAGCAAGGATTAAGGAAATTAAGAATGTTTTTCCAGTTCCACCTGGAGCATCCAAAAAGTACAATCCACCGGATTGGTTGGCCACAGCTTGTATGATAGTATTATATACTATATTTTGTTCTTGAAGGAGTCTCGGTGTATTTTCCTGGACGAACAATTATCATAACAACGTACGTGATTATAACAAATTATAAAAGCAATATATAAGATATAAGCTATAAGATAAGAATTATTTAATTTTCAAATGTATTGTACGAAATGTATTTTTTAATTTAAACGTATTTTTATCAATAGAGTCGAAAGAATATACTTTCAAATTAAATAAAGTTTTTTATTCTTTCTTGAAATATATATATATACATATTTGTGTAAATAATGGTCATCAAGGCACAATGGTCGAGTAGCCTGATGTGCTTGAATTTCGACAATATGGTACAGCATCGTCGAGCGTGGTCACAACTAAGTTGGGTGACCATGATATTTAGTTATAGAAACTTTTTTTTCCGACTTTTCCGGTGGATTTTCCCAAACTTTTATTTCATATAAACACTCTTCTGTTAAGATGCCATGTTCTGTAAAAATTTCAATCCAAACCATCGTATACTTTCCGAGTTTTGCGGCCAAATACATACGGAAGCTAAATTTTTATATATATAGATAACATAAATGCATCTATTTTAATTACATATAATTACTAAATATCATTTTTATACATCCAAACATTCACTATATTTTTAAATATTATGTAGTCTATATTAATGGTACTACTGGTAGATACAAACTATAGTGTTACCATTCTCTCAAAAACTTACTTCAGTGAGTATTATAATTCCTGAAAAAATGCTTTTGTTAAAATTATTTGAATAAATAATTAAAAAAGATAAAAAAATTAAATTTAAGCATTAGCAAGAAACCACGATTTTATTTGCTGTTGTCCTTAAGTAAGTACCCTTACTTGTACATTAAGTAGTCAGATATTGATTTACAATTATTTCTTTTTGTGCGTCGTGAAACGTAGAAAACACAGTTTTATGGTATTCACTACTACAATAATAATACTGTTACTGTTACTACTACTACTAATAATAATATTAATTTACTGTTGCCTATATATGCTAACAATACGGTAGGCATGTTAGTAAGATGAATATAGTTCGTTTATAATATCTATATGACTTCAATGTGTTAAGATCTAACTAATTTTCACTGCAAAGATGGTTTCTTAGTAATAATGCACATAATTTTCTCATACGGCTAAACTTATTTATTTATTTTTCCCGTGTAAAGTTTATTCACCCTGTTATTTTAACATTGTTCTTTTATCACACGGATTTTGCAGCAGTTGAATTGCTTCTGCCATGGTTAAATCGTTTGGTTTTATACTCCGTTCTTAAATTATACATACAGAGTTTAAATATGTTTATGAGATACATATATATTATCAGTTTTCTATTATTTCATATTAATGTGTAATTTAGGACCTTGAACAATGATGTTAAAAAGCATATGGAAAAAAATGCAACTCACGTGATAATCGTTTTCCGGGACGGAAGTTATGAAAGGGTGCTCCATTAGTTCGACGACGAAAGGACGATGCTCAGGATTCTTCTCCAAGCACCTGGAACAGAATAAACCTTGCGCTCGTTCGTGTAACAACCAGCACGCCAGCACAGCGTAATAAACAATAGCTTTGAAGACGTCTGCCATTTTGAAAACCATTAATTGTAATTATATTCAAAGGTAGATTATTTCTTTAGCAAACAGCGCTTGCATCTCGGTTTCTCACTTCGGGTTAGTTATTTCATTTCCTTGACATTGTTATTAATTAACTAACGTTACTGTTAATCTATTTTCATAGCCATCTTGAATTTGTTTTTGGGTCACAAATTTTCTTAAAATATATCTTGTAAACTATCTTTTAGAATCTTAAATGTTACTCAGGTAATCATGATTGCGTTGTTACTGCTTCTAGATAATATTTAGTAGACATGAGAAAGTTTGAGATGATAAATACATCGCAAGAGCGCTGTAGATTTTTTTTTAGTTTTTCCAAAAACTATAACTGTAGTTTTTTATGAATTCAGGAAAACCATATTGTTATTGATTTATGAAAAATATTCTAAAAATTTTGTTAACTACAAACACTAAATACTAACTTAATTAAAAATTGAATAATACACGATTATATTTCATAGTTCATGTAATACGCCCCTATAAAATTGACTAATACTTAAGTAAAAAAAGATTACATTATGAATTTATTCAGATGCATGAGCAAAAACACGAAATCATAGAAGCATGAAATTTAGGATATTACACCCTTTTAGTCAAAATTTCAGTCACAAAACAGTAAAATATGTTTCTTTTTACTTTGAAAAATAAACTTGCTAACAGGTACCTGTTAACTTTCTCCATAGGTTGGCAACCCGAGTTAAGATAGTTTCATTATTTTTTTAATAATGTGTTATTTTAATTTTTATTGACTTAATTTTAATTCTGTTGATTTTAATAATCAGGTTAATTTATTTTGAAGTTTTAAATAATTTCCCGTGTTAATTTCTTGGTATATATTAATTTGCGCTTGCCAGCACGCTTGCCAACCACTCACTTCAGCTGTTTTCGGAACGACTTCCAAGTGGAGCCGAATAGGGAAGCTGAAACAAATGCATGGCGGTCAGTGGTTTGGAACGAGACCGTCCGACGAGGGAAGCCTAAGATGTAAATCAAGTTCTGTCCCTGCCCTAACACGCACGAATATTCACCTTCGGCCAACCTCCAGTGTATATTTATATTTCTCTGTTTATTTTAATGTAGCTATACTAACATAACTAACCGTCCATGGTGTTTTAAAGTGTTTTAATGTAGGAAACCATACCGACCACTTTTAATATTTGAATTAATTTTTCCTGCGCAAAAATAAAACCTATCCTGAGGTTGGCCGAAGGTGAATATTCGGGCATGTTCGGGCAGGGACAGAACTTGATGTACATCTTAGGCTTCTCGTCCGACGACGGGGGTCGTATGATGTCGCCAGCGACGAGTGTATTGGGCCGAGCTGTCTGCACCCAGCGAGGACGGCGTGAATCTCTTCAACACGAGTTTCGACGCACGCCACTGGACTACAGCGTTGCAGCGTCGCCAAACAACGTAAGGTTGTCAATACACGAATAGCTATAAGTAAAGACCCGAAAAATTCGTGGGTTCAATGACATGTAGGATGAACTCCAAAGTTATACGTACACTCGGTCAAATGTCACCCACTCATTGGCTGCTGTCTTGTGAGACGTCCCAACGTAGCAGCCTGTGATTCGATAAAGCTTTGGTTGGGTGTTTCTCACTCGCCCAGCGTCATCCAGGTGAGTTGTGAGCCAATAGCAGAGGCAGCACTGAGGTATAACTATTTGTATTTTAGCCTATTGCGAAATGAATTCGCGAATTTTTCCGGTCTCTAGCTATAAGTAGAGACCTGAAAAATTCGCGGATTCATTTCGCGATATGCTAAAATGCAAACAATTGTACCTTTCTGCAACTTCTGCTATTAGCTCACTGTTAACCTGGAGGACTGTGGGGTCAATTACAGACCCTCAGTCAAAGCAGTATCGAATCACGGGTCTCCCAATTGAGACTCCTCACAAGTCAGATGCCAATGAACAGCTGACGTTTGCCCGCGTATACACAGGATCGTAGAGTCTATGCTGGAGGTCATTGAATCCGCGAATTTTTCCAGTCCCTAGCTATAAGCCGCTAAGGGCGAAAACTGGCAAATTCGAACGACACATTTGAGTGGCACGGACTTTCTGTGCCTGTGAATTGGGCAGTAACGAACTTTAGCATGGAATTGAGTTTTGCCAGATTGTCACCATAGACTCGCATAAGTCAAAACTGCAGTTCAACCTAATACTACGTCATACGCATTCTGGATATCGGTTGCTGATTGATTCCATACGATTTGACGATGATACGTAATTGTAATGAAGGATTAGTGAATTAAATATCTGAGTGTGCGCGGAAAAGTTATATGGGCAAGCGTGTCAGTTAACGGACATAAACTTTTCGAGGATTTTGAATGGCCAAAAGGAACATTTTTAGGAGCTTTCCCATTATATATACAATAGTTTAAATTGATAGTTTGATATATATTTTAATTATCCAGTTTTACAGGAATCAGAGTCAGTGGAAGTAAAATGTCTGAGATACTTTAATCCCATATATATTTACCTGGCATGACGAGATTATTAAGAACGCCTATGTATTTGGTATAAAAAGCTGAGTATATAAATTAATTTACAGTTTTATACGCATTGTGGGTTATATGGAAAATGTCTATATTAAGAGTTACTACTTTTGCAGCGGCAGCCATGATCGTTACGAATGTGAGTTTGGCATTTAATAAATTTCAGAGGAATGATAAACTTTAGCTGATATTTTTTAAATCTTGCAAACACATTTTCACTCTTTTCAATATAAATGAAAAACTTGTTGATAACTTGTTTTTTTTTTTTTTTAAATCTCACATAGGTTGCTCAAGGTGGTACTCAGGCTTCGCGGAATCGAGTATAGATAGTGCTTGTTTCGGGCAGCTGAGTGTATGACTCTCTTGTTAGCTTGCGTGTGGGGAATTTGTCAACATTGACCGTGAAAGTTGAAGGTCAGTGTCATGAAAATATTTACACAGTTTGTAAATATGATCTGATTTATATTTAGAAGAGTAGAATAATTAAGTGACCATGAATGAATAAAACATTAAAAATAACAGAACTTATAAATTTAATTTTAAAAATAAAAATCGTGACATAGTATCCCGCCTGAGGCAGGGTCTACATGGATGCCACTCACAGGAGTAGACTCTCCTACCCCAGGGACAGACCTGTAGCTCCGGCCAGCCTGGGTAATGCGTGAGACGAGATGAGACGAGGTATGGAGCAGCTGCGAAATGAATTAGTGGGGGAGGGGGAACGGGAGTACCCCGAGAAAACCGAGAGGCCGCGGAAACGTCTGCCAAGTTTCCCACTTGCGAACAATCCGGGTTAGACACCGCCTTTGGTAGGAGACGAACCTTTTAACCACACAACCACCGCACCTTCTTATATAAAGAGTCAGGGATAAAACAATATATCTATGAAAAAAGATTGGTTGTCTGTAAAGTCGGTTTACGGTCGATAGTTTAACGTGACAACGTCATAACAAAACATTGATGAAATTATTGCATACTTTTATGAATAAAATTCTATCCTTTTCATTTTAATAATAAAAGAATTAATACTTGAAATATACTAGTAATCAGATTTTTAAAATGCAAGAATAATTAACATTTATTGCCGAAATTGTTGTTGTAATATATACTATAATAAAACAGTAGTTTTTTTTCTGTCTGTCTGTCTGTTTGTACGTGGTGTTCTACAAAACTACTATACGAATTTTAATGAGGTTTTAAAGTTAACTTGAGCGTAGCAGAGAAAGAAATATAAGCTTTATTTCATCAAAATCAGCTCAAGGAAAGAAAAGAATTCTTAATTTTATGACATAGGTTCAATATAATCATTATAAGAAGCCATTAAGTTTTGCTATTGTAAGGAACTAAGTAGAGAGTAAGAAAAAATAAAGATCCTGACAGTTTGTAGTATCGCCATATTTGTTTCAATTTTCAAAACCCTTTTAGTATATTACATTTAAATTTCAGAAAAAAATAATGTTTCATAGACACATAAATAGTGAGTGCGTGTCATTTCTCTATGTCCACGAGGTCTCGCAGCGTCAATTTTCTCCTTGGGGCGAACCCGTCCGCTTGATTAAATAAACAGCTTTTATCGTTGAATGATTTCATGATTTAATTCATGAAAATCTGCTCTCAAAAAACAGTAAGTTTTATAGACATTCAATAGGTGTGTCTCTCGCTCTCTCTCTGAAAATCAATTTATGAATCGTTACAAATTTATTTCCTTTATTCATATCAGGATCTTTGTTTGTTGTGGTTGCGTGTTTTTCTGGGAATTGTTACAATATGTAAGATTGTGTTTAGTCACAGAATAAACTATTAACAGAAGCGACAAAGTGGGTTTACCCGCGTACTCGCTCATCGTTTGTTTACTTTTCGGTCGCCATCTTTTCGGGGCGCGTTTAGCCAATGCTGGGATAGGAGTTTAGTCGGAATTGAATTAAGTACTGTATTAGTTAGTGATTGCGAGTGAATTCTGGCATTGTAAATGGTTTAATTATGTAGGCTTCACATTTTCGTACATTGATTAACATTATGCAAGGTTTTTTTGTTGTTTTATATTGACGTCTAATATCTTTGTACAAACGTGTACACACAGAAGAACTGACAAGATGGACAAAATAAGCTAAACAAAATGACAATGATATGTTGTCCTCCCATTAAGAGCTAAAATTTACAGACAAGAAAGTTTCTTCAGTTAGTGTCAATAAGAAAATGGTTAAGTAAACTTAAATGTTAAATTAATTTGTGTTATGAGATTCTACTTATTTAACAAGCCAAAAAAAAGTAGGTAGCTGTTTAGGCCTACATTAGAAATACCTAGATATGATGTGCATTTACAAAGTTTATTATAAGTATGTAAATACATATTTTATACGTGTTAACTACATAACGTAGAGGCCGATTAAAAGCAACGACTTAAATAAATTCACTCTCAACAATATTTATATTAGGCCTACAGGAAAATAAATCATACGTATGTTAAGTGTGGCATTTGTAATATAAATGGCATATTAAATAATAGACAAAAATCACTCTACATTTTGATTGCTGTAGTCTTAGGTGCATTGTGGCAAAAAATAAATAAATAAAGGCATCGAGACACGTTGCTTGGCAGTAAGCAGAGAGTTACACAAATATCACGCATTCTTTCCAGCAAACGAGATGCACAAGAAGACGCCTACCGGCTTTCAATAATTATTTAATAACATGTCGACGAGTTACACCAAAAATTATACATTCTTTCTGAAATAAATTTGTTCGGCATTTACTGCACAATTCCCTGAATCACGGAACACAAGGCTAGAATGCGCACGAACTAGCTTATTTATTCCAATACAAAAGAATAATGTTGATTGGAATCACGCATGCATACTCTAAATACTATGAATTCAAACATATTTGTGAACTTTACGACGAATTATTGTATTTACTACAACACAAACTGTTCATTAAATCATACGCCCCTTACTTTAAATGGGAAAACATTGTTTATTTACATTCGTGTACGCCCCGAGAGAATCAGATTGCTGGTACGCACTAACCAAGGATAAAACCACATTTTGTCGCTTCTGTTACCAATTGTTTCTGTGGTTTAGTTGCAAGTTTATGTTTTATTATTGTGTGAGTTTTCGGGTTGGTTTCCATCTCTTTAAGCTGCCAGCAAAGATAAGAAATCATAGCTGAAAGGAATGAGTACGTAAAGTAGGTTTCATTATTTAATTAATAATATAATATATAAATCCTACTATAATAATTAAATGTGAAAGTGTGTTTGTCTGTTTGTCCTTCTTTCACTCAGCAATGGAGCAACAGATCGACATGATTTTATTTTGCATATCGATAGTTTAAGGGCCGGAGAGACATAGACTAGATATAATTATGAAATTCCATATCTGAAGGAGTGAAATGGTGGTAATTTAAGTTTTATAATAGAAAATCATAGGAGGTAGTTCATAAACACACAAACAGTGATTTTGTGCAATTTCTCTATGTCCGCCACACGGTCATACATTAAAGCCTGGCAACTTCCTATTCTTCTCCTCGGCGAAACCCATTCGTTAAGTGAAGCTCGCGGCTGCAAGCGAACTTAAGGCACTAATAATAGTTTAGTTTATAATTCGTAAAAAAATGGCGTTGCCTTTAATTTCTAGCATTCTATCGTTTGGTACGTCCATAATGTCCTGCCTATGTGTCCTTCCCAAAAAATGAAGCTGAAGATTGGCGTCCTGGTTTTGCTGATGCGAAGCCTTAATGCACCGAGATTGTGCAATCGATAATACTTCGCAATCAAAATTTCTCGATTTTCAAATGTATGTCTTAGGTCTTGAAACATGATAGTATTGATGTTACTTATATTGTGATGTTTAGCCCGGGCAACGCCGGGTACTTCAGCTAGTAAGCAATAAAACATTAACTTTTCACTTCACTTTATAAACAGTCGACGAAACAGTTCACGTGTAGATGACTTGTAATTAATTTTAAAAACTGGCGTTTAGCTATAAAGTTTAAATATAATTATGAACAAGTTTTCATATAAATAAACTGTAATCAAATATCTATAATCAATTATATGAATCACCATATTTTTTTTAGTCAATTGTAACATAACCTATTATTACTGCACTCGCCGACAGAGTAACAGAACACAGCGTAACGGAACAATGAGCGTGACGGGACACAGCGTGACGGAACACAGCGTAACGGAACAATTTGCGTAACGGGACACTTTTTCGTGCGTGCAGCCGGCGTTCATAGATTTATTAGACGTTGTCACGTCAAAAAAACAGACATATTAAGGTTTGAAGAAACATTTTAAACCCATAAATAACATACATTTAAAATAAAAAAATAATTGTGAGCGAGTCTTTCAGTACTCGTCAAAGATTTGTAACATCTAACCTCGATAAGGAGCTAATACATGTGTAATTCTTTAAAATAACGCCGAGCGTGATAAACATACGCAAACTGTGTTATCAACTAAATTTCTGGACGCAAATCACACGTAGTATCCGCACCCGCCGCTAGAATCAGCCGCTGGAGTAGCCACGTTGACTATCGAATCATTCGATTTGCAGAACGAAATTTTTAACTATATAATGAAACGGCTCCGAAAAAAAAATACCCCATGAATAATTAGTAAGTATACTGGCTTTGGACCTGATATTCGACAAGGAATATTATTATTAGAGTACTACCCATATTTTCCAAATCAATTAAACAGATAATACTATAACGTTTCCCTTTGTCTTTGTGAACTTTGGTTACCCATATTTTTCAAATCAATTAAACAGTTAATACTATGTTTCCTTTTGTCTTTGTGAACTTTGGTTACCCATAATTTTCCAAATCAATTAAACAGTTAATTCTATAACGTTTCCCTTTGTCTTTGTGAACTTTGGTTACCCATATATTCCAGATAAATTAAACAATTAATACTATAACGTTTCCCTTCGTCCTTGAGAACTTTGGTTACCCATATTTCCCAGATAAATTAAACAATTAATACTATAACGTTTCCCCTTGTCTTTGTGAACTTTGGTTACCCATATTTTCCAGATAAACTAAACAGTTAATACTATAACGTTTCCCTTCGTCTTTGTGAACTTTGGTTACCCATATTTTTCCAAATCAATTAAACAGTTAATACTATAACGTTTCCCTTTGTCTTTGTGAACTTTGGTTACCCATATTTTCCAGATAAACTAAACAGTTAATACTATAACGTTTCCCTTCGTCCTTGCGAATTTTGGTTACCCATATTTCCCAGATAAATTAAACAATTAATACTATAACGTTTCCCCTTGTCTTTGTGAACTTTGGTTACCCATATTTCCCAGATAAATTAAACAATTAATACTATAACGTTTCCCCTTGTCTTTGTGAACTTTGGTTACCCATAATTTTCCAAATCAATTAAACAGTTAATACTATAACGTTTCCCTTTGTCTTTGTGAACTTTGGTTACCCACATATTCCAGATAAATTAAACAGTTAATACTATAACGTTTCCCTTCGTCCTTGCGAACTTTGGTTACCCATATTTCCCAGATAAATTAAACAATTAATTCTATAACGTTTCCCCTTGTCTTTGTGAACTTTGGTTACCCATATTTTCCAGATAAACTAAACAGTTAATACTATAACGTTTCCCTTCGTCTTTGTGAACTTTGGTTACCAATATTTTTCCAAATCAATTAAACAGTTAATACTATAACGTTTCCCTTCGTCTTTGTGAACTTTGGTTACCCATATTTTTCCAAATCAATTAAACAGTTAATACTATAACGTTTCCCTTCGTCTTTGTGAACTTTGGTTACCCATATTTTTCCAAATCAATTTAACAGTTAATACTATAACGTTTCCATTTGTCTTTGTGAACTTTGGTTACCCATATTTTTCCAAATCAATTAAACTGTTAATACTATAACGTTTCCCTTTGTCTTTGTGAACTTTGGTTACCCATATATTCCAGATAAATTAAACAGTTAATACTATAACGTTTCCCTTCGTCCTTGCGAACTTTGGTTACCCATATTTCCCAGATAAATTAAACAATTATTACTATAACGTTTCCCCTTGTCTTTGTGAACTTTGGTTACCCATAATTTTCCAAATCAATTAAACAGTTAATACTATAACGTTTCCCTTTGTCTTTGTGAACTTTGGTTACCCATATATTCCAGATAAATTAAACAGTTAATACTATAACGTTTCCCTTCGTCCTTGCGAACTTTGGTTACCCATATTTCCCAGATAAATTAAACAATTAATACTATAACGTTTCCCCTTGTCTTTGTGAACTTTGGTTACCCATATTTTCCAGATAAACTAAACAGTTAATACTATAACGTTTCCCTTCGTCTTTGTGAACTTTGGTTACCCATATTTTTCCAAATCAATTAAACAGTTAATACTGTAACGTTTCCCTTCGTCTTTGTGAACTTTGGTTACCCATATTTTTCCAAATCAATTAAACAGTTAATACTATAACGTTTCCCTTCGTCTTTGTGAACTTTGGTTACCCATATATTCCAGATAAATTAAACAGTTAATACTATAACGTTTCCCTTCGTCCTTGCGAACTTTGGTTACCCATATTTTTCCAAATCAATTAAACAGTTAATACTATAACGTTTCCATTTGTCTTTGTGAACTTTGGTTACCCATATTTTTCCAAATCAATTAAACAGTTAATACTATAACGTTTCCCTTTGTCTTTGTGAACTTTGGTTACCCATATATTCCAGATAAATTAAACAGTTAATACTATAACGTTTCCCTTCGTCCTTGCGAACTTTGGTTACCCATATTTCCCAGATAAATTAAACAATTAATAGTATAACGTTTCCCCTTGTCTTTGTGAACTTTGGTTACCCATAATTTTCCAAATCAATTAAACAGTTAATACTATAACGTTTCCCTTTGTCTTTGTGAACTTTGGTTACCCATATATTCCAGATAAATTAAACAGTTAATACTATAACGTTTCCCTTCGTCCTTGCGAACTTTGGTTACCCATATTTCCCAGATAAATTAAACAATTAATACTATAACGTTTCCCCTTGTCTTTGTGAACTTTGGTTACCAATATTTTCCAGATAAACTAAACAGTTAATACTATAACGTTTCCCTTCGTCTTTGTGAACTTTGGTTACCCATATTTTTCGAAATCAATTAAACAGTTAATACTGTAACGTTTCCCTTCGTCTTTGTCAACTTTGGTTACCCATATTTTTCCAAATCAATTAAACAGTTAATACTATAACGTTTCCCTTCGTCTTTGTGAACTTTGGTTACCCATATTTTTCCAGATCAATTTAACAGTTAATACTATAACGTTTCCATTTGTCTTTGTGAACTTTGGTTACCCATATTTTTCCAAATCAATTAAACAGTTAATACTGTAACGTTTCCCTTCGTCTTTGTGAACTTTGGTTACCCATATTTTTCCAAATCAATTAAACAGTTAATACTATAACGTTTCCCTTCGTCTTTGTGAACTTTGGTTACCCATATTTTTCCAAATCAATTAAACAGTTAATACTATAACGTTTCCATTTGTCTTTGTGAACTTTGGTTACCCATATTTTTCCAAATCAATTAAACAGTTAATACTATAACGTTTCCCTTTGTCTTTGTGAACTTTGGTTACCCATATATTCCAGATAAATTAAACAGTTAATACTATAACGTTTCCCTTCGTCCTTGCGAACTTTGGTTACCCATATTTCCCAGATAAATTAAACAATTAATACTATAACGTTTCCCCTTGTCTTTGTGAACTTTGGTTACCCATAATTTTCCAAATCAATTAAACAGTTAATACTATAACGTTTCCCTTTGTCTTTGTGAACTTTGGTTACCCATATATTCCAGATAAATTAAACAGTTAATACTATAACGTTTCCCTTCGTCCTTGCGAACTTTGGTTACCCATATTTCCCAGATAAATTAAACAATTAATACTATAACGTTTCCCCTTGTCTTTGTGAACTTTGGTTACCCATATTTTCCAGATAAACTAAACAGTTAATACTATAACGTTTCCCTTCGTCTTTGTGAACTTTGGTTACCCATATTTTTCCAAATCAATTAAACAGTTAATACTGTAACGTTTCCCTTCGTCTTTGTGAACTTTGGTTACCCATATTTTTCCAAATCAATTAAACAGTTAATACTATAACGTTTCCCTTCGTCTTTGTGAACTTTGGTTACCCATATTTTTCCAAATCAATTAAACAGTTAATACTATAACGTTTCCCTTCGTCTTTGTGAACTTTGGTTACCCATATTTTTCCAAATCAATTAAACAGTTAATACTATAACGTTTCCCTTCGTCTTTGTGAACTTTGGTTACCCATATTTTTCCAAATCAATTAAACAGTTAATACTATAACGTTTCCATTTGTCTTTGTGAACTTTGGTTACCCATATTTTTCCAAATCAATTAAACAGTTAATACTATAACGTTTCCCTTTGTCTTTGTGAACTTTGGTTACCCATATATTCCAGATAAATTAAACAGTTAATACTATAACGTTTCCCTTCGTCCTTGCGAACTTTGGTTACCCATATTTCCCAGATAAATTAAACAATTAATACTATAACGTTTCCCTTTGTCTTTGTGAACTTTGGTTCGCGCCATCCGCCACAGACGGCAGCACCGTGGTCACACATTTCCGTTCCGCGTGACTTCCGTTGCCGAATGCCCGCGCCCCGAGGGCTGAGGCGTCACTCACTCGGAGATGAAGTCGTTGTAGAGCTGGGACCAGTTGGCCGGCCGGGAGAGGGTGGGGGGCGGGTTGCGGACGATCTGGAACAGCGCCCTCGTGGGGTGCATGTCCTGGAAGGGAGCCTTGCCGTCCCCCAGCTCGATGGCGGTTATGCCTGCGAACAAGCGCGCGTCGCGCCGAAAACATGTTTCACACCGTTCTGAAAAAAAATTTAATAGAATAACATAATTAGAGACCGGAAAAATTCGCGTATTCCTTTCGAGACAGGCTGGAATCAAAACTCGTTGAGCTTAATGCTGCGTCAGTGATTAGACCACAATTTACCTGAAGGAATCTGAGCCAATGGCAAACACTCAACAAAATAAGTATCGAATCACAAGAATCGCAGTAAAAAGGTGTCCCGAGTCGGTAGCCAATGACCAGGTGATAGTTGCCCGAGTACATAGAGAATCGTGGAGTCTATCCTAGTGGTCATTGAAACCGCGAATTTTTCCAGTCGCTAAACATAAGGTTCTAAAGCTGGTTTAAGCTGCTCTTAAACCACGATATATCTTAAATACTTTTCGTAAACAGACACAACTTGGGTTATGTCACACAGTTTTAAGTCACGCTATTTTGTAGTTGATACAGTGTTGTTTTCATGTAAATGTACAAATTTACAAATATCTGTAATTTTACATCCGTATTTAAGTTACATTTACAAAAAATAATACAGTGTATACTTAATTGATAACTAAAAATTACCAATGAGCCAAAAACTGGTTTTATAATTAAAAAAAGCGTGCTTGGTTATGGTTAGACCGTAGGTAGTCACTCGTCCCGGAAACGGTTTCCTGCCAAACCTTTTTATCTTCCGTACCCATCTCCAGAAGTTGTGATGCGTTTACAACTTATTATTATTTTTTTTCGTAATGAACCTGCAGACGAAGATTGTAAGTCGTATTCAGGTTCATCCAGAAAATTAAAAAAAAAATAAATAAATAAAAAATCGATCACAAGAATAGATTTTATTGTGTTTGCAGTTACAACAACTGCCACTGTTCGAAACGGCTGGTTCTCTTCCGTAAAATGAACTTCTCAGCTACGACTTCGGAGCTCACCCAGGGACCAGACGTCAGCCCTGTTGTCGTAGCCGGCGTCCTCGATCTCCTTCCGGTTGCTGGTGACAACTTCCGGCGCCATCCAGCATGGCGACCCGATGCACGTCTGTCGCTTGTCCAGCGCACTGCGCAGCTTCCTGCAAGGAACATCAATTAATTAATTAATTAACATTTAACTTCTCATTGACTCGGAGGACATCAAACAAGGATCTTATTGTTTTCGTTATTTTTTTCGGAATTATTTACGTCCGCGCTTAAAAGGGCCCGGTCCCAGACGCAATGTAATATCGCGGATTATTTAGGTTGCAAGGTAGACTGCAAACATATATAACTTTGCACTGCCTTGATGGTTACTTCACCACTACTCTCTGCGCATGTGGAACAGTCAACTGCCAGCTAGCAGTAGAGACAACGATACACTTCTGTCCACTCAAAAGAAATCAACCGTTAGGGAAGCATATGGGAGCAGATTATATAGGAATGTGTGTTTTAGCCTGACAAAAAAAAATAATCTGCGATATTCACGGGTCTCTAACAATGTTGGTTATTTATTTTTTGTTTGTTTTAAATGTTATTTAAGGTATAGCCTATTCCTGCTAATTTTATGCAACAGTGCTATAGCGTTTCATATTTCGTCCCGAACTTTGTTACCGGACATTAACTTACAGAGTAACTTGAGAGATGCCATATGTCACATTATATTTAAAAATTGCATTATTTAGGCTATTACCGCTATACTGGTAAAAATATAAAACGTTTGTGACAAAACTTAAAATGTAAGAAAGCTGTCGAAGTAAATTGACCGCAAAAGCCCTTTAATGAAGAGTTAGGATTTTTTATTTGTCTTTCAACCCTTGTTATTTTCCACCTCTTGCTGTAATGGTTGGTCATTTAAAAATAATTTCGAATGAAAGTTGTAGATAAAATTTTGGGGTTTTACAATTAAAAGTAATAAATTTAATAGTGTACAAGAATAAATTAAATAATAAATTGAATCATTTGTATTGAATTATCGCTATTTTGTATGGATACAAAGAAGGAGTGAAATTAAATCTACAATTTAATTGATAAATTTACTTATTTGCACTCATTAATTCAAATATGTTTATTACTTTAACGAAGAGATTATTTTAACTATAACTTTTATACATGTTTGCTATTTATTTTCTTCCAATCTGCGTTATTCTGTTAAGGATAGGACGATGATAGGAAATGTAGGAAACGAATGGGAGTGTTTCAAGTTTAATGTGCCTCGAAAAAGTCAAACCGATGGTTGTTCCAATCGAGTGGAAGAGAGACAGACGCGGCGCAAGCGTACAATGTGCGTAACGGGACAATGTGCGTAACGGGACAATGTGCGTAACGGGACAATGCGCGTAACGGGACAATGTGCGTAACGGGACAGTGCGCATAACGGGACACTTTTTTCGTGCGTGCAGCCGGCGTTCATCGATTTTTTAGACGTTGTCACGTCAGAAAACAACAGTTTGACCGCGTGTGAGGATGAGGAGGCGGTATTCGCGACTCACCTGGCCAGCTGGAAGCCCACCAGCTTGACCTCGCCCTCCTTGGTCAGCAGCACGTTGCCGCCCTTCACGTCGCGGTGCATCACGTGAGCCTCGTGGAAGTCGACGAGCGCCTGCGCACACACCACCACGACGCCGTGATCCTCAACCGCTCGGCCGAGACGGGAAACCTTCTTTTCACAGACGAGAGAGCCACGCCCGAAGTTCCCCGAAGTTCACGCTCGCTTTTTTTAATTTTTGGTTTCACATTATCTTTAATGTAGCTATCCTAACCAAATCAACCGTCCACAATGTTTTAAAGTATTTATAATGTAGCTAACCTAACCTAATTGACCATTAGAAGGACCTGCAAAATTAGCGGATTCATTTACCTCTAGGATAGACTCCACAGTCCTTTAAATACTCGCGGAAATGACACCTGTTCATTGGCTACTGACGCGTGAGACGTCTCAACTAGGCTGTCCATAATTCGGCACTTTCTTGGTTTAGTGTTTCCCATTGGCTCACAGTTCCCCGGATAAAATGTGGACCAAACGCAGAAGCGGTACGAAGGTATAGTTGTTTTGATACAAGCCTATCTCTAAATGAATCTGCGAATTTTGCATGTCTCTAACGATTAGTTATAATGAGTTACAATCAACAAAAAAAAAACCGAAGATGCACGATCGGGCGTTCGGCTCTCTCGTCTGTGAAAAGAAGGCCTCCCGGCCGAGATCAGGTCGAGGATCGTGAAGCAGTGTCCGGTGGCCAGGGAACGATCCGGGATCTTCTTCGCCCCTGGCAGAAATTGTGATTGGCAAACCCTTACCGCCCCTCACCACCTCCACAAGGATAAGCTACACTCGTACCAGGCATAATATGTTCTGAATGCCACACAAACACACTAGAACCTGAGTAATAAACATATCTATTGAAAAATCAATTATTGATAATTAGAGGCCTGCAAAATTCGCGGATTCATTTTGTGATATGCTACAATTCAAATAATTATACCTTAGCGCTGCTTCTACCACTGGTTCACTGTTAATCTGGATTAATGAGGGCTAATTAGAGACTCTCGCTCAAAGAAGTGTCGAATCACAGACAATCAGTCGAGACGACTCACAAGTCAGCAGCCAATGAACAAGTGGCATTTGCCCGAGTGTGTAGAGTGTAGTAGAGTCTATCCTGGAGGTAATTGAATCCGCGAATTTTGTAGGTATCTATTGATAGTAGGTGTATTTGGTATGTATGGGGGCACTGGCTCACGGCTGGGGAGCCGGGGAGCCACGGCGGCCATCTTGGATTACGTCACTTCCGGCGGCCATCTTGGATTAGGCTACTTCCGGCAGCCATCTTGGATTTGACCTTGACCTTTGACCCAGGCGGCCATTTTGTTTTCATCCGCCATTTTGTTTTCTAGAAAATACCACCATTTTGAGTTTCGTCCGCCATCTTGAAAATCTTTATTTATTATCCGATTTTAATGAAAACAAATTTAAAAATTAAAAAATTAATAATCAAAATTTTTAAATAAAAAAAAATTATTTAATAAAATTTTAATTAAAAACCTACGCATCGAACACCCCACTCCTCTAAATTACAAATAAACCATCTAGCACCCCACTCCTCTGTTACAATGATATCGTCATCGAGCACCACACTCATCCCTGTTACAATTTTTCGTTACACGGCATTCTTTAAAATAAATTTATTATCAAAATAAAAAATATAAACCATCGTTGTCTGCCAGAGGCAGCCATCTTATTTAGTGGAGACCGCCATCTTGATTTCATCTGATGGATGTTATCATCGGGTGTAGGTTTCTAAAGTACGTTAGTGTATGTAAGGTCGAGTTACTATCCCGTACCAGCATTATTATGATCCTTATAGACAAAAATCCACAAAACCCACAAAAATCCACAAAAATCCACAAAAATCCACAAAAATCCACAAAATCCACAGTCATTTTGCTGTTGTAACCGTCATTTTTTCTTAAAGTCTTATCATTTATAGGTTTTACCTAAAATATATGTTATCAATACTATCGTTGTGGATGCGTTAGTTAAAGTAATGATAATATTAAAAAAACATTTATTACACCATCTTAGCAGGGCCAGAAATTTTTCAGAGTCCTAACTCACAAGTGATATTCTCTTCTCATGTTTGCGTACTCGTATTTAAAAGGCTGCATGGAAGCAATTATTTTTAATGTCTGTGTATAATTACATTCCTAAACAAGTTCATGTTTGCGTACCCATGTTTTAAAAGCTGCATGGAAGCAGATATGTTTAATGTTTTCGTACATGTTTTCACAACAGAACCTATAAATAAAAAAAAATGAAACTATATAAAACAAAGTCTCAGCGTTGCGGATGCGATGGTTATAGTAATAATACTTAATAACTTTTTCTTCCATCAAATTTAATTACTTACTACTGCATAGCCGTCACAGGAACCAGAAATTTTTCAGAGTCCTAACCCACAAGTAGATAAGTATATCTTCTAAGTAGGTACATGTTTGCGTACACATGTTTAAAGAGCTGCACGGAAGCAGATATTTTAAATGTTTAGGTATATATCTATCCCCCTCCCCTAAAATTTTTAATGACAGAAAAAACACAAGCAGCTTTAATCGTTCACGAGAATATTATGCTACAAACAAAAATACCGAATCACATTTTTTCAGTATTAGATGTTCCCCTATCTTCACGAGAGAGACCACATCCGACACATAACATTTTACGTTTCAACTTAATGTCTGATCGCTATAGTGTATATGATGCAGTTACAACACTCACCTCAGCCATTACCTACTGTCGCTACGAGCAAAGCCATTACCTACTGCCACTACGAGATGCACTTCATATCAAATGAAAAAAGTAATTTTTTAAGTCGTGGCAAGAAGTCGAAGTAAATAAAATATAAAAAAAATATTTAACATATTTAATAAAAAACACAGACTCCTTCACACCATCTTCTCACCCCTTGTTAACACAATACCATTCAGAAGGCGTTACCGTCCCCCTTCACAACACCCCGCTCCGCAGTACTTTCCATACTAGCCATCAATTACTCTGCCCACACAACTATACAAGCATCACGCAGCTCCAAAGTCGATATCCCCCCTCCCCTTCACAGCAGCAATATCCTCCACAGTCAGAGTGGAGGTGTTCACAGGTACATCTGCGATGTCTTCCCTGGACTCTTCGTCTTCATCCATCGCAAGAGCTTGTTCCTGGCCGCTAGCCTCCTGACAGCACGCATAGAACTCATCAACAATCTTCTCATAGGTGGCCCGGCACATCTTACTAGCTCTGTTGATAACTACGAATGATACATCCTAAGGCTGCAATTGTTCAACTGTCCCCACCCCTCTACCCCTTCTATTGCAGTCCTGTTCGTGCGTGCCAAGCACACACGTCACTGACCCACGGCCTTTGACGTCAGCAGACCTACCCCCTCCCCCCTCGTCCTGAACCATCCACACCCCAAGTAGCTGAATCATTTAGACCTGTCGCCACGCGTCCCCAGCCTCCTAATACCATTTTAAGCACCTTCGACGAACATCCCGACCTCTGGCAACTAGTAACAAGTTTCAAACAACACATGAATAAATACATTTTTTATTTATTTTATACTTGCATTTATTAATATAAAAATTTACAACATTTCAAAACATTAAAATTTATACCGCATCAGTAGATTTTATCCAACTGATTTTCACATTTATCGAATCCTAGCCACTTCACAAACAAGGCATCATCTTTCTAATCCATCAATTTTTTTACTTAATAATCGCTTCGGTACTTGGTAGGCTGAATTTCTTCCCCATAGAATCCACCACGTATCATCGAACCTCGTAAATCTTCCAAGTAGTAACAGCCCGGATGGTAATTACGTATTTTAACAACATGGAATATTTCTGTCGACTATTTACATACAAAATCTTCAATTTTAGCTCTAAGTTTTATTGCGTCTAGTTTATTTGCATCGCAATAAACCGTTTCAAGGAGTGAGTTATCTTTTACATTAAAAGACACCATACCAATTTTTTCTGTTACATATAAATCCACTTATTACTCCCCTTTGCTGCGAACTCTCTTCACATGTCTTCCTTTAGAGTTGAATTAAATCATTCATTCACCCATCCTTTTATCTCTGTGAACATAGTTTAATTATTTATTCCGAACAAGGCTACAAGACTTCTTGGCTACAAAGCTACAAGCTACAAGATTCCAATCGGCTACGAGTCTACAATACTACCAGGCTACAAGGCCACGAGGCTACAAGGCTACATCAAACACATAGAAAAAAAATCTTGGTAAAAAGTACCAACTCAGCAAATTTAAAGCTTAATGTAGAGCCGAAACATCCCTGAAATATGTATTTTATGCTTCCTACAAGGCCAAGGGGGTTTTGAACCATTAAATATTCAGCCCTGGCTACAGACTTGACAACAAACATTCAATGAAACGGGCACACATTTGATAAAACATTCAACTCAGCAGGATGCGATATCTAGGATACATTAGCTAAAATACTAAAAGAAACGATAGAATCCAGCTCAAGCCGGCTACAATGCCTCCATCCGCATTTGACTCCAAATGATTTTAGTTACAATGTAGCACGTACCCGCCAAAATTGTTAGTCATTTATTACAAATTTTACATGTTTAAGTTAGAAGTTGTACTACGAGAACCTAACCTTAGCTAGAAATTAGATTACAATAAATAAAACAAAACTTTTTTATCCAAAGTATAATTTTGTTTTTCCCTTTTATACACATGCAGACAAAACAAGTTATTAATGTATGTAGCATGCATTTATTATTTCACGAAGTATAGACCATATTTATTTGGTATTGGGTAAATTTTCTTCATTTTTGCGAGGCAAGTAGAAGACTTAACCTATCTACCAATATATTAGAATATTTCCATGTGGTGTAATAAATCTCTTCAGCTTCTAACATCTTATGTAAATTTTCATTACTATTACTTTTAAGACCCTTGAAGTTCCTTTTTTAATACCAGCCCCAAAGTCATTGAAATTGTAATCGCCCCACTGACCATCATAAGCCTAATCTGAATAATTTAGTTTAATAAGTCGTTTCCATCATTTTGGTCTCAACACTTTATCACAGTATTCGATCTTGTGAGCTCCAAGTTCTTAATCATAATCTTAGTTCTTGTAAGCTTCAGGTGAATCATCGCAGTCTTCGACATTTTCAGCTTTAGGCTGTTCTAAAGTGCTCTCAATTTCATGGAGGAGACTAGAACTTGGTGTAATTTTTTTAATTCCCCATGAAAATGCTACTTTATTCGCTAACTTTTAGTTCCAAATAATTAACAAGACCTGGTATAGTACTATTAGAATCATCTTCTCATTTCCCGTGATCATTATAGTCATCTAATATTTTGCTATCATTTCACTTCCTTGCTTTTATAAACACACCATTCTTAACATTAACCAGCCTTGTTTTACAGATAGAGGGCTTTTGCCATACCTCAAGGGGGAAGAGAATCATCTTACAAACGAGTGTTTCTCGGCTGTACTTAACCTATTTAACGAATGAGTAATGGATATTTTTATTCAAGTGCCATCTGATTAAAATGCGGAAATTTCTTATTTGGTTTCAGGAATTCCAAATACAAACGGATATCTCTCAATATATTCCAAGACCAATACAAAAAATAAAACTCAATAAAAGATATACGACACAACAAAAACTGGAAGCACATTACATTAAATTAATTTATTAACCCAGAATCATTCCTCTATAAGAATACAAATGTGTTTATTACTATTGTGAACACACATTTAAAACACTAATACTCATATTTCAAACACAAATCAGCATATTTCAAAACAATAATCTACACAATTCACCAAAACCGCATATTTCAAGACCAAGAACATAAGTTTGACGTGATGTTCTTTTCTCTTCTAGAGCGACACATGATGTTACAATCATCTAGTTTTCATTGATGCTATAGATGTTAATGCAGGCACGAGGATTCTGTTTCTCGAACAGAGGGATCAGACGAAGTGGATTGGGAAACTCGTTGTTAGTAAAGTTGAACCTTCCCTCAAAGTCATTGTAGCACTGATTAACATGATCAGATGCTCACCCGCATCTAACTTGACCAGAATTGCATACTTAAAACGTATGTGCTCATCTAAGTATTTACAGATTGACCACCGCATATTTTTCTTTGATGCAGGTAGGTATTTCGATGTAGGAGCTAGCTCGAAATGGATCAAGCTTGTTAATGTGTAGTTGTAGTCGCTTAACACCACACAAAGACCATCCAGGTCCCCTTTCATAATTAGTATTCTTCCTCTTTACATATCTTAAAGATGTATTCAGTAATGACATCCTCCACTTCACGAACTGCAAGGAGTGGAACATTCGTGGTTTTGAAGACCCTCTTGTCTTCACATGTACCCATTGGCTCTTTGCAATTGCACTCAAGCACTATGTAATACTTGAGTGGACCATCTTCTTCAATTTCCTCTAGAAGTTGGCTTTTTAGTTTAACCTTGATAGAGTCCAAGTATGTACATGTGCCCTTGACAGAACTGGTATTATTTTCTACTATACAAGTCTTCAAATTACCCCAGATTCCCACTTCTGCAATGATGAGGCCATGGATGTAAGCCAAAACCCACCTCTGTCACCAGCTATGTTCGGCTGGTGCTCAACTTAGGTATGACTACAGGCTTAAGCGTGGCCATTCTCTGCTTCTTAGTTTATAGTGGATCAGGACCCTTGCACACTTTGGTATGTGCTTTCAACTTACCAGCCCTGGCGAACACTTTAGCATAGTTCCCACACGAATACATTTTATGGCTAGGGTTGAGACCGCAAGCCGTCTTCTCATGATGTGTGACATGACTGGAGTTTTCGATGGTTTTGAAGCAGAAGCTACACCAGCTGACTGAAGTCGTGAGGGCAGCACCAGTACATGTTGTAAGATATTACCGCAATTTATCACTGCGAGCAACCATATTTCCACACAGATGACACTGCTTGAGTTCATGCTGCTGGTTGTCAGCACACTTACGTTCATAACGGTAGCAGTTATTAGCTGCCGTATAGGTAGCAGGTCAGAAACGTCATTTCTGCATGGTTGATGTCATCACAAATATCGGTAGTCTGTGCTAAATGTACGGAACATGCGAAGAAAGCCCGACGTATGGAGAACTATAACAGAAGTATTAAGAAAACAATGTAGCTAGCCATTACATGAAAATGTTTGCATACATAACTTCAAACCTACAAACTACAGCTTCAACAAACCAATCCTTAAGTTAGCACTACCATGCCCCCGAAAATAATCTAAAAATCACTAAAATGTTAAAGTACTGTAACTGACAAGTTACACAGAAATAGTCAAAAAATATTCAAAGTCCTGGTAACTGGTAATTTTTACAAATGTTTAAGTACAGAGAAGCATTAAGCTGAAAATATTCAAAGCCCTATATTGTTACATTTTCACACAAAAGATTAAGTACACATAAGTGTTTAGCTCAAAAATTTTCAAAGTCCACACAACCCCCTCTCCACACAAATGTTTAAGTACAGAGAAGCATTAAGCTGAAAAATATTCAAAAGCCCGCACAGTTACATTTTCACACAAAAGTTTAAGTACACAGAAGAAGCTAGCAGAAAAAAATGTTCAAAGTTCTGATAGCTAACAAAATTATTTAAAAGATCATATAGATAGCTATCTAAAAAAGGAAAAAAATGAATACACAGCCTCAAATCCACTCATTTACACGAAATTCCAAAATTTAACCCACAAACTATAACTAATCATACCACCCCTCCATATAACAAAGAAGCCCCTTGCTTGAAACCAACCAAACATAACAATTGTTACAATTTTAGCACAAAACGTAGCTCATGTGCAGGTTTTCACAACAACTCCCGAGTTTCGGTAGGTCTGTGACGTGTGAAGGGGTATGGGGTAAAAACATGTATCAACCATGCAACAAGTATGATTAACCTTTATAGCTTGGACCAAGTACAACCACTATTGGTTTTGCCAATTAGAGATGGGGTCGCGAGGTACTTTCACAATCATGACTCATCTCTCAATAATGTCTGAGAGCCTGAGCTATCCACAACAGTCTCAAGCAATTCACGGCTTCGTGGACCCAAGAGTCCCTCAGCACACAACCATTATCTACACACACAGTTAAACTTCTACATGACAATACTTGACATGGTAAATGTTATAGTTATGAAAGGAAACAGAAAAATTGAAATCCAATACATTTTTGGATTCAGAACATACACATACATGTGTGAAACTAAGCATGGGACTTGAACGAAAACATTAGTTGCTCACGAAACATTTTGTTTAAATAACTTCATACCTACAAACCCACATTAAATTCATAATTTATAGTGATAAATTATCAAACCAACCCACAGCACCATCAAATTAATCCGCACATTAGCATATTGCAGCTACCCCCACCACCCTTTAAATTCAATCTAACATAAAAATCACTCAAATACCACCAATGTAAAAATTACAAGTCGAAAAAATATGCACGAGTTCAAGTATGGAGGTGATCTCATCCATGTCAGTATAGGCTCCTACACAAAAAGAAACAATTAAATGTAACACCCCGGCCACCAAATCATTTAGACCATCCCTAGACACACATAATATCTCTTATGCTGCCATTATTCTGAAAATCACAAGATTCTTTGTTTTTAACACCAGCTACAAAGTCATTATCCTCATCATCTTCTCAGATATCATCGACACAGCAATCATCATGATCAACATACTCATCCAGATTACTGTCATATTTCTTCATCATAGGCATCGAAGTTTCTTCTTTGTCTTGAAATAGCCTTTATAAGTGTCCATCCGTTCTCAAAGTTCGAAGGATGTGGAGAAATGGGCAGAAACATAACCTCACTTTTCACAATAATGATACTTCCACCGTCTTCGGTCTTCCTTGAACCTTTAACATCCTTAATTCCAAGTTCTTTGTCGAGATCAGAAGAGCTACGAACATTCATCCCAAGGAATAACATTCATCAGTGAGCATAACTTTACAAGTCTTGCAATGTCTTTTTAAGCTCTCTCTTAGAGCAAAATACCTGTCACACCGATCAAAACTTAACATTTTATATAGTTGGTTTTTGACATGATCATTCTTTCTCAAAGTAAAACCCCTGTCACAATAACTACACCAGCGACCTTTTCATGACGTTAATAGCACCGATCCAGAATCCATATTAGTTTCTACGACAATAGTCAGAAGCAACCTGAAAGTTCAAACGCGAATACTAAACTTAAATAGAACATTAAAATAAACTATCAGCGAGAGTTAATTCCGAATTTTAAATAATACATGGTTAAGTAGTTCCGCTTCTCACCAACATATTTTCCAACATCTGATTTAAAGTACTTAATTATTTATTTCTAATGAAGTAAACCTTATACAAAGTACATAATATTAGTTAAGGAAATATAAATGTTACCCACATCTGACTACAAATGTAGTCAATTCGGCAGCAAATGTAACCAATTTTCTCCATCTGTCTACAAATGTAACCCTGTAGCCTATGTATTCCGATCTTCACCCCACTTCGTTTCAGAGTATGATGGGTGTATTCATACTGTTTATAAAGCTATGTTATTATGTAGCATGCAGGATGTATACTTGGTGTTCGCAAGAGAAGTAAGGATTCAATAGGGCTCAAGGGAAAGAACATCAAATTTGTCTTGTCCTCGTAACAAGCCACCATTTCTTATATGTAACAAAATAATGAATTTTAATCAAGTGTCATCGTTATTATCATTTGTTTAAACTAACCGAAATTCTCAGCACATAACCAGTCACATGTAGAAATAATCTGACTATGGTGGATTATTACCCCAGAATTCACTGAAAAATGCTATGTGAGAATCAATTTTATTTCTAAATAAGGTCACATTCGTCAGTTCTAAGAGTGAACATTATGGAGGATGTATACTTAGTGTTCGCAAGAGAAGTAAGGATTTGATAGGTCTCAAGAGAAAAGCATCAAATTCTTGTCAGGTAAAAAAAGCAGAACACAAAAAAAAAAAAATTCTGACACAGTAAAGTTGAAGCAAAAGTAGAATTCCATCGAACTTTCACGTGAAAAAATAGGAGCACTCAGAGAAAACCATTAGGGAAAATTGTCGTTTATAAACATCATAAATTAACAATTGTTTTAAAAAAGCCCAAATTAAATCCTGCTTAAGCAACATGAGAGTTCTAGCACAAGTCAGCTTGTGAACTCTTTGCCTAAGCAACACGAGAGTTCTGGCACAAGTCAGCTTGTGAACTCTTTGCTTAAGCAACATGAGAGTTCTGGCACAAGTCAGCTTGTGAACTCTTTGCTTAAGCAGGATTTAATTTGTGCTTTTTTAAAACAATTTTTAATTTATGATGTTTATAAACGACATCTTTCCCTAATGGTTTTCTCTGAGTGCTCCTATTTTTTCACGTGAAATTTCGATGGATTTCTACTTTTGCTTCAACATTACTGTGTCAGAATTTTTTTTGTGTGTTCTGCTTTTTTTACCTGACAAGAATTTGATGATTTTCTCTTGAGACCTATCGAATCCTTACTTCTCTTGCGAACACTAAGTATACATCCTCCATAATATTCACTCTTAGAACTGACGAATGTGACCTTATTTAGAAATAAAATTGATTCTCACATAGCATTTTTCAGTGAATTCTAGGGTAATAATTCACCATAGTCAGATTATTTCTACATGTGACTGGTTATGTGCTGAGAATTTCGGTTAGTTTAAACAAATGATAATAACGATGACACTTGATTAAAATTCATTATTTTGTTACATATAAGAAATGGTGGCTTGTTACGAGGACAAGACAAATTTGATTTTCTTTCCTTTGAGACCTATTGAATCCTTACTTCTCTTGCGAACACCAAGTATACATCCTGCATGCTACATAATAAAATAGCTTTATAAACAGTTGTTGTGTCCTATAATTTCCCTCGGCCTCCTCTCTCTGCAACCAACATGGCCGCCTCGCAAAGAAAGCCGTATCCCAGAAGGCTTCTCTACACCAGCCGTGGGATATAGGCTACGAGTGGTGCCACAAACATACCATAGATGGCAGCAAGCATTTTGAACATTATAACAGTGCATATGGATTTATTAATGACTGTATAATATAAAATGTGTGTCAGTGCTATGTATGTTATAAATAAATAGTGTCCTGGTGTGTGAATTATTGGGAGGGCACAGGATGACCCGTGTGGGGCAAAATATGTCGCTCTTGTCAGTAACCAATGTCTGAAGGAGCTGTATTTAAGCTAGGTCGAAATGTGCTGAACGTAACTTCAGCATCATTAACTCCACTTCTTTCGATTCAAAATGGTCCAAAGCACACAGGCATGTGCAGCCCCTCTCAGGTTCACTGCCTGTGATGTTAGGGCTGACTCCTTATGTCTGAAGGGCGCGATCCGCCTGGTAGGTTTCACCTCCAATGCCGGCCGCGTTTTGGAAAGGCATGGGATTTTGAATCATAATAATAAAATACACTTCTAGCTCACCACTTAATAATAGCAAATTAATTTTCTTACATTCTCTGCATTTCTCTCTCCTAGCTAATTCAAAATGGTCCGAAGCACGCAGGTGTATGTACTAGAGGTGGGTTGGGACAGCAATTTTCGGTATCAGTCCCTACCTGATACTGATACAGTAATGTACCTAGGTACAAATCTCTGATACTTCTGTATCAGACGGTCCCAGGAGGCAACAAAGCTCCGCGTACGCAGACCGTGCGACCGGAAGGAGAATCTGATACATTATTTATCACGCCCGGTAATTCTCTACCTCTGATACTCTCATGACCGCCTGATACAACCAGTATCAATCAGTTCAACATTCACTGCAGTTCGTCCTGGCCGTGTATCACCATGTTGCGGGCTGTCATGCTTTGTAGTTAGTATCATTATAGTGAAATAAGGAATTGATAAGTGCACGAAAAAGACTTCATTTGTGTGGAATTTTTTCACGGAAAATAATGAGTTTGCTAATTGTAATTTGTGTAAACAAAAACTGAGTTATAAATCATCGACTAATCTGAAGAAACATTTGAAACGTAAACATTGATATAGTATACTCACTAATGTACCTATCTGTTTTTTATTTTTTATTTTTGATAAAATCGTGCATTTTTAATGTATAAAAACACTAGTTACTAATTGTTTTCGAAAAAAGAAAGTCCATATGTTGATTACATCTGTTATTAGTGTCAACTGAGAATTTATTTGCATTTTCATAGCTGTTAGGTGCACAAATATAAATATTATATCTTGTATTAATGTACTTTTTAATATTAAATTTTCATTAGTTTTATTATTGAACGAGACGGTGCACGCACTGCGCACTGAGCGTACTTTGAAGTAGGAGAATAAACAAAACGACTTGTAACCAGGGCTGCCACTCTGATATTCATGAAAAACCTAGATAACCTACAAAAAAACCCAGACACATGGGTAAAAAACCCAGATGCGTCTAAAATGCTATCGTTGAAAATGTTTGCGTACTAATTCAAAAATATAAACATAACTGGTTTTAATATAAAACAATTAATTACCTTACAAGACTGAAAACGGTTAAATACAACCAATACAAGAAAATTACACTGCAGCAAAATGGCTGTATAAGTAATTCTTGGACCAGTACATATCATAAAAAAACCTACAAATATATACATGACAAAACAAACACCATCACTGCATCCTTTAAACCGGTAATTGTTTTTATAAAACTGCATCATGTACGTTAGTCTTTATTCAGAGTCTGATTCTACAAGATTGGTTTGAAGGTTAATTGTTGCATTGGTTTTGTGTTCTGCAAGCCTCTTTGAAGAATGTGTCTAATTTAATATTCGACTTAGCTTCTTGAAATCTAGTTTTGTGTTTATATGTATTTGTGTGTGTGAAACACATAGACTTGTTTGCATTTATCAAACAGATATTGCAACAGATACAGTAGCTACTACCTTTATTATTGTTTTAGGTATAAAAATAATAAAAATTATAAAAAAACTTGAATTGTTGGAATTCATTATTTAAAAACCCAGAAACCCAAACACCATTGGAAAAACCCAGATCTGGGTGGAAAAACCCATGAGTGGCAGCCCTGCTTGTAACAATATCGCTTTGCGCCTCTCGTTCAAGGCTTCAACGCCTTCCCCTGCGCTTCCTCCCCTACATTCTTTCCCTTCTTTATCCCTTATTCATCGTTCCTGCTCCCTCCCCTTTCACAAGCTCCGCCCAAGTGACCGTCATCTGCGATCGGGTACTGTATTCATTGGCCGTGGTGTTGTTCCAGCTGAATTCTGAACTGATACTAAAGTCTCTGATACTTTTCAAGTGTACTCGTTTGCGTTCCTGATACAGGCGCGTATCAGTGCCAAAGTATCAGGTTGATACTTTTCGACCCACCTCTAGTATGTACTAACCGACCTCTGGGTTCACTGCCAGTGTTGTTAGGGCTGACTCCCTATGTCTGAAGGGCGAGACCCGCCTGGCAGGCTTCACCTCCAGTGCCGGCCGCGTTTCGGAAAGGCATGGGATTTTGAATTAACAAAGCTAGTTCCGTAAATCTATCATCACCTAAATAATTTTCCCTTCCCCGGGGTACGTAACATTTTACAGTCACACCACTACAACACGCGCGACAATCCACACACATGTCGTAGCACCTTGTCAAGGCAGAATCATGCAGGTGAACTGGCAGAGGGAGCTGCCCTAGCCCTCGCTGGGGATCCGGGCCGAGAGGCATGCATGTCTGTCAGGGCAGGGCTCTGGGGGCTTGTACAGTAGCTTTAAGTCTAGATTAAATAAAAAAATAACAAAAAAAAGAAAGAAAAAAAGGAAAAAAATAAAAAATATAAAAAAAATAATAATAAAAATAAAAAATATTAAAAATAATAAAATAAAATAAAAAAAACTGGACGAGGGCATCTCTCTGCTCGAACAAAAATAGGATAGGACGACATTCATTTACTAATTTCACTTTCTATTTTTCAGGTTTAGAAGACAACAGCCTGGGGGCTAGCTACAGGAATACTGGTTTAGCCTAACTTTGACCGAACTATATTGGAACGCAATAGTTCGGTCCTTAAGGCGGCCAGGTGTTTACTAATCTATGTAATTTCTTTTACCGTATCACCAACACGACCACACGATGATATGCCTGTGTGAAGTGACGGCCTGAACTACCTTGTTACATGCAATAATGGGCTAACTACCCTAGCATGTTTCTGTGTTCCCAGGGGTTCGTAGGAGCGGCTTGCACAGCTTTACACTACACGCCACACCCGAATTTAACTAGGTCACTTGAAATTACAGCACACTGACAAGCCTCTATTGCACACCAACACGACACTACATCACGCCAGTTAGCCGATCTAGCTGGTGGGGAGCTTCTCTCCCCCGCCGAATTAGGTACACGTAACTTTTCTAGCATTACACAACATACCAGCGCACACACAGGCCCGTGTGCCAAACTTATCCCACAAGACACGCGCCCCGCCCGTTGATCCAAGTGATTCTACAAAAGTGTGGGGTGCACCTGATTTACTATGCACTAAGCGAGTTATAGAAACTTCGGTTTCTGGTCTCGCACACACTAACTGCCCCGGATGGCAATATGATGGATCGGCGGCTGAACGTAAGGTCGGTGGTCGTCTCTCGGGGCGTGCGCATCTCTCTCGCGGGCTGTTGGCTGGGAGTTCCCTGCGCCCTATTGGGTAACCGAAGGCTGGCAGTGCGTGTGGGATTTGTGTGCGTGCTGGGGGCGGCCTAGCAGTGCCAACTGCTACCGACCGCGTCCCGCGGGTGGCGGATACGGGAGCCCAGCTCGAGAGTTGCAATCTCGCTGGGGTGGCTGTGAATAACCAATAGCAGTCCGCGGATCAATGGCCGGCCTGTGGAGTCGTTATTACGGCTATCGGGGTGAAAGGTAGCCTGAATGTAGCTCGGCGCGTGGCAGGAAGCAGCTTCGTCGGCGAAGGTACTGCAGGGGAGCTCGATGTGCTGAAAAAATGCGAAGTGTAGACGAACTGCGGGCTGGAACTTGCGGAGCTGTGAACTGCTGCGCGCGCAACGGAATTGAAATGCATCGGAACTCTGAAGGAAGACATCAGGAACCTTCAGCTGGGGCTGCTGTAGCTGTGGCAGCAGTAGCCTCGAGCGGCGCGACCTTAAACCGTCTCGGGGATTTTGGGTGGCGAGGTTGGTTCCCTCCCCCCACCCTGGCTTGAAAAGTACTGCTGTTAACCTGAAGAAGGAAGATGAAGATGGCGCAACGTCAGGCTGCCTTTCGCTCCGTGCGCCCGCAGTTCGAGCCGGTTTACTGGCTGGTCTGCCCACTTCTGTTTTAACTGTGGCTGCCTGGGCAGCTGTGGCTGGGCTGACGAGTGAAGTCGCCCGCCCCTGGTTAATAATAACCCAGGAGCTCCCAACTTTAAATGCGGGCCGCAAAGCCCAAGCACCCAACTCCAGCATGGTTGATTTTTCAGCGCCTGCAACTCTTCTTACCTGGACCCTTCTTCCCTCTTGTCCAGTAGTTACCTGCTTGCTTAATGCATGTTATTTGATCCCCGCATGAACCGGCCCAGGGTTTTCCCTGTGTCTATGCAAGTTTTACCTGGGTCACATTAGCTAGCTTTTAAGCTAGGCGACCAATGGGGCGTCAGTCATGGCGCCAATCGCAGCCATGGCTGGCCAGTAAACCCCAATAAGCACACGATGCACGCGCCCTTGTCCTGCATGGTTAAAAACCTGCATGGTAGAGTGTATAGGCTTCGGCCTGAGACACACTTAGGTCCTCCCCTAACCTGGACCCTCCCCTACACACTTAGAATTAACTTAGGCTAGGAAAAAAAAAAAATCGTTGAACGTAAGAGTTCCCGGTATCGCTGTCACACGCTCCCGGCCGAGCATATGAGGAAACGGCGGCCTAGCCAGAGATCCTAACAAGAGTCTAGCGACAGAAATGCTACCGTCCTGCAACTGGCTCCAAATGCCGATCTTCTCCGAAGTTGGCCGATCGGGAGCGCCTACCCCCTGGATGTTTATTATTTTTACGCGCGCCTTTTTTCTCTCCAGTATAAAAAAGCTACATAGACTGTTTAGTGGATGGTTGGTTTTGGTTATATTAGGTAAGTATAGCTACATTAAAAATACTGTAAAATCATTTTATGGTTGTTTAGCAAATAACGTTTTAATATGTAGCTATCCAGCGCTAGGAAACCGTTTACATGATTTCCAAGTATCTTTAATGTAACTATCCTAACCAAATCAACCGTCCACAAAGTTTTAAAGTATTTATAATGTAGCTAACCTAACCTAATTGACCATTAGTTATCATGTCCTTATCTGAAAATTACAATTTAATTAATTAATTTACTTTTATTCGCATTCATTATTTAAATATATTTATTACTTTTGAAATTATACGTGCTCGTATTTATTTTTACAAGTACAAAAAAAAAATTCGCGCCTGTCAGGATTCGAACCGTCAACCTTACAATTAGATGATAGCGCCACTAAGCGCTCAGCCACGAGGCCATATTTGTCAATGATAAGTTTCAGATTACATATATGATCGTGCCGCCGGCCCCGGAACGAGCCTGAGCGGTGCGGCAGCCGGCCCCGGAACGAGCCAGTTGCCAGTTGCCAGTTGCAGGAAGGTAGCATTGCTGCCGCTAGACTCTTCTGAGATCCTACCCCCAGAGAAATCTGGGGGAAATAAAGCTGATAGTTGGAAATTGATTTATTGCTTTCTGCTCACCTCTCCTCTTCCTTTCTCTGGAGCGGCCCTTGGGTGCTCGCTCTAGATCTCCTCCCCTGGAGCGGCCTTCGGGTGCTCGCTCTAGGAGCCCCACTTCCCCTCCCCTTGGAGCGGCCTTCGGGTGCTCGCTCTAAGGCACCAACTAATACCCCCCCTCTGCCCCTGGCCAAGCAAAATGGCAGGTTAGTGCCAATATCTGTGAGTCAAGGAGCAGCTGCCAGCCTACCAGTGGGCCTTTCGCCCCACCTCACGCCACTCCATTACCCGATGCTGTTGCCGGGACACGTCAATTTGGCGCCCAACGTGGGGCTCCTGTGTCAGTCTAGATAGGCTGAGGACCACAACCTACCACCGCTAGAGCTCTCATCACAGCCAGAGCCACATCCACTTCCAGGAGTGCAGAAAACACCTGGTGGCGCCCAACCCAACTGAAGGATGTCTTCTGGATCCTGTGCAGCACCCCGCTGCAGTGCACCGGATGGACCCAGCATTCCCTGTGTATGATGCAATGCCCAGTTTCACCTACAATGCCTTGGTATCGTGGAACAAGTCATTGAACAGGCGTATATCCACATATGCCAGCCCTGCAGACAACTTCTGGTAGAGAAGAAGCCAACAGTGCCAGCTCCCCGGCGCTGTTTTGCACCGAACTGCCCTGGGACAGCCCTAGTCCTCGTCACCTGCCAGGCCTGCCATCGTGACTACCATCTCGCCTGTCTAGGCTGGGAAGATACTCCACTGGACCTTGCTGGGATGTCATTTACCTGCGCCTAGTGTAGAGTTAATCACACTGCACCTTCGAGTACAAGATTTGCAAGTGCACCTCGGCCCTTTAGAGGTCAGGATCATGAGGACCCTGTGCAAGCTGTACACCAATGGGAGCAAGCCCTACGGGCACATGCAATCCACCCCACCGAATGGGTGGACCAGATAGGTCCATTACTACTTGGGGAAGCCTCTAGATGGTGGACTAACCATGAAGGGCTGTATGATACCTGGGAAGAGTTCACAGGGGGCTTCCTGAACCATTTTGGAAACCATTCAAGACTGGCAAATCTTACTGCCGAATTATATGGTACCAAACAAAAGGAAGGAGAGGATGTCGAAAGTTACTTACTACAGAAAAGGAAACTTTATAAGAGGCTACACCCAGGGAGAGACCCAAATGAATTTCTTCCTACCTTGTTGCGGCCCAACCTTCGGGCATTTCTGCGGCATCCACCTCCCGAGAATTTATCCGAACTTATGGTTCGAGCCACTACCGTGCAGCGAGACTGTCTCGAAACTAGGGGCACTGTAACAAGCAAACCGTGGTCACCACCAACCCCGGTACAAGGATATGCTACCCCCAACAAAAGATTGCCGAAGTGTTGGCACTGTCCTGAACAACACTTTCATCAAGACTGCCCCGTTCTCCGCTGCCAACAGTCTGAAAGGAACAGCCTCAACACAGTAGACCCCTGGAGGGAAAGAGTGGTGCCAACGAGCCCTACCCCTACACTGAAGGTAGAAAACCTCCACTCCCAAGCTCGGCTCGAAAGTAGACCGACCCCGAGCCTTATGTGCGTACAGCACCACCCACAACAAGAACTGCCAAGAGTCAAGGTGCAACTGGACTCACAGCCCATTCAGGCTCTTATCGACTCAGCCACCACCACTAATTTTGTGCACGAGAGTATTGTGCAGAGAACAGGGACCCCTATTAAGTCCCAACCCCAAATGGCCCAGCTTGCCACCCAGGGATCCACCATGACCTTACTGGGCAATGCTGTGGTACAATGCTGCATAGCCGATGTGGAGATGGAGATCCCATGTCTAGTCGCAAAGGACCTTCGAGAAGAACTCGTGCTGGGCCAAGATTGGCTCACACAGCAGCAGGCGACATTGGACTTCGAAGATAAAACTATACACTTCGGACGAACGTCCCGCCGAACTCTTAACTGGGGCACCAAAGGAATGGGTGACCTGAATGCCCCTAATCAAAGTGGTGTTAACCCTAATCCTGGAATCTGCACTGAACAACACAGAGACCAACCTATGGTTGTGTTGACGCAAGGGTACCAGCGACCCCAAGAAACTCCTTCCCTTCGCTCTGCCACAACCAAGCTAAGCCAAAATAACTCGGGCAGTGGTTTTCAGTGGTGCCAGAAAGGAGGAACCCCAAAGGGGAAATCGACCATGCAGTCATGGAGACAGCTGCTGAGCGGTGCCCTCTCAAAGGCAAGATGCAACTGGAAGAAAGAGTCTTTTCCAGACCGAGGAATATGGTTTCCCCAGAACAGGATTCACCTGCTGCCATGGAGACAGAAAACAAATCTGTCAACAATACCCCGCAACCCCAGGAACCTGCTAGTCCCTCCTCACTGGGACAAAATTGTGCCTCCAGAACCCTCAGACCACGGGACCGGCTGGTCAGACCAGCCCGCTACCGACTAGCCTCCGCATAGTGCAGTGACCAGTGTAGGGAGGTCAGCCCTGGGACTGAAGCCCAGCGTACTGACCTTTTGGCAGGTGCAACGATCCAGGCCGAGGCCACAGAGGGAGGGGGCGAATTGTTGTGTCCTATATTTGCCCTCGGCATCCTCTCTCTGCAACCAACGTGGCCGCCTCGCAAAGAAAGCCGTATCCCAAAAGGCTTCTCTACACCAGCCGTGGGATATAGGCTACGAGTGGTGCCACAAACATACCATAGATGGCAGCAAGCATTTTGAACATTATAACAGTGCATATGGATTTATTAATGACTGTATAATATAAAATGTGTGTCAGTGCTATGTATGTTATAAGTAAATAGTGTCCTGGTGTGTGAATTATTGGGAGGGCACAGGATGACCCGTGTGGGGCAAAATATGTCGCTCTTGTCAGTAACCAATGTCTGAAGGAGCTGTATTTAAGCTAGGTCGAAATGTGCCTAGCCAGAGATCCTACCCTCAGAGAAATCTGGGGGAAATAAAGCTGAAAATTGGAAATTGGGTTATTGCTTTCTGCTCACCTCTCCTCTTCCTTTCTCTGGAGCGGCCCTTGGGTGTTCGCTCTAGAACCCCACCTCCCTCTGGAGCGGCCCTTGGATGCTCGCTCTAGATCTCCTCCCCTGGAGCGGCCTTCGGGTGCTCACTCTAGGAGTCCCACTTCCCCTCCCCTTGGAGCGGCCTTCAGGTGCTCGCTCTAAGGCACCAACTAATACCCCCCCTCTGCCCCTGGCCTAGCAAAATGGCAGGTTAGTGCCAATATCTGTGAGTCAAGGAGCAGCTGCCAGCCTACCAGTGGGCCTTTCGCCCCACCTCACGCCACTCCATTACCCGACGCTGTTGCCGGGACACGTCACAGTATGAATACACCCATCATACTCTGAAACGAAGTGGGGTGAAGATCGGAATACATAGGCTACAGGGTTACATTTGTAGACAGATGGAGAAAATTGGTTACATTTGCTGCCGAATTGACTACATTTGTAGTCAGATGTGGGTAACATTTATATTTCCTCAACTAATATTATGTACTTTGTATAAGGTTTACTTCATTAGAAATAAATAATTAAGTACTTTAAATCAGATGTTGGAAAATATGTTGGTGAGAAGCGGAACTACTTAACCATGTATTATTTAAAATTCGGAATTAACTCTCGCTGATAGTTTATTTTAATGTTCTATTTAAGTTTAGTATTCGCGTTTGAACTTTCAGGTTGCTTCTGACTATTGTCGTAGAAACTAATATGGATTCTGGATCGGTGCTATTAACGTCATGAAAAGGTCGCTGGTGTAGTTATTGTGACAGGGGTTTTACTTTGAGAAAGAATGATCATGTCAAAAACCAACTATATAAAATGTTAAGTTTTGATCGGTGTGACAGGTATTTTGCTCTAAGAGAGAGCTTAAAAAGACATTGCAAGACTTGTAAAGTTATGCTCACTGATGAATGTTATTCCTTGGGATGAATGTTCGTAGCTCTTCTGATCTCGACAAAGAACTTGGAATTAAGGATGTTAAAGGTTCAAGGAAGACCGAAGACGGTGGAAGTATCATTATTGTGAAAAGTGAGGTTATGTTTCTGCCCATTTCTCCACATCCTTCGAACTTTGAGAACGGATGGACACTTATAAAGGCTATTTCAAGACAAAGAAGAAGCTTCGATGCCTATGATGAAGAAATATGACAGTAATCTGGATGAGTATGTTGATCATGATGATTGCTGTGTCGATGATATCTGAGAAGATGATGAGGATAATGACTATGTAGCTGGTGTTAAAAACAAAGAATCTTGTGATTTTCAGAATAATGGCAGCATAAGAGATATTATGTGTGTCTAGGGATGGTCTAAATGATTTGGTGGCCGGGGTGTTACATTTAATTGTTTCTTTTTGTGTAGGAGCCTATACTGACATGGATGAGATCACCTCCATACTTGAACTCGTGCATATTTTTTCGACTTGTAATTTTTACATTGGTGGTATTTAAGTGATTTTTATGTTAGATTAAATTTAAAGGGTGGTGGGGGTAGCTGCAATATGCTAATGTGCGGATTAATTTGATGGTGCTTTGGGTTGGTTTGATAATTTATCACTATGAATTATGAATTTAATGTGGGTTTGTAGGTATGAAGTTATTTACACAAAATGTTTCGTGAGCAACTAATGTTTTCGTTCAAGTCCCATGCTTAGTTTCACACATGTATGTGTATGTTCTGAATCCAAAAATGTATTGGATTTCAATTTTTCTGTTTCCTTTCATAACTATAACATTAACCACATCATGTATTGTCATGTAGAAGTTTAACTGTGTGTGTAGATAATGATTGTGTGCTGAGGGACTCTTGGGTCCACGAAGCCGTGAATTGCTTGAGACTGTTGTGGATAGCTCAGGCTCTCAGACATTATTGAGAGATGAGTCATGATTGTGAAAGTACCTCGCGACCCCATCTCTAATTGGCAAAACCAATAGTGGTTGTACTTGGTCCAAGCTATAAAGGTTAATCATACTTGTTGCATGGTTGATACATGTTTTTACCCCATACCCCTTCACACGTCACAGACCTACCGAAACTCGGGAGTTGTTGTGAAAACCTGCACATGAGCTACGTTTTGTGCTAAAATTGTAACAATTGTTATGTTTGGTTGGTTTCAAGCAAGGGGCTTCTTTGTTATATGGAGGGGTGGTATGATTAGTTATAGTTTGTGGGTTAAATTTTGGAATTTCGTGTAAATGAGTGAATTTGAGGCTGTGTATTCATTTTTTTCCTTTTTTAGATAGCTATCTATATGATCTTTTAAATAATTTTGTTAGCTATCAGAACTTTGAACATTTTTTTCTGCTAGCTTCTTCTGTGTACTTAAACTTTTGTGTGAAAATGTAACTGTGCGGGCTTTTGAATATTTTTCAGCTTAATGCTTCTCTGTACTTAAACATTTGTGTGGAGAGGGGGTTGTGTGGACTTTGAAAATATTTGAGCTAAACACTTATGTGTACTTAATCTTTTGTGTAAAAATGTAACTATATAGGGCTTTGAATATTTTCAGCTTAATGCTTCTCTGTACTTAAACATTTGTAAAAATTACCAGTTACCAGGACTTTGAATATTTTTTGACTATTTCTGTGTAACTTGTCAGTTACAGTACTTTAACATTTTAGTGATTTTTAGATTATTTTCGGGGGCATGGTAGTGCTAACTTAAGGATTGGTTTGTTGAAGCTGTAGTTTGTAGGTTTGAAGTTATGTATGCAAACATTTTTATGTAATGGCTAGCTACATTGTTTTCTTAATACTTCTGTTATAGTTCTCCGTACGTCGGGCTTTCTTCGCATGTTCCGTACATTTAGCACAGACTACCGATATTTGTGATGACATCAACCATGCAGAAATGAAGTTTCTGACCTGCTACCTATACGGCAGCTAATAACTGCTACCGTTATGAACGTAAGTGTGCTGACAACCAGCAGCATGAACTCAAGCAGTGTCATCTGTGTGGAAATATGGTTGCTCGCAGTGATAAATTGCGGTAATATCTTACAACATGTACTGGTGCTGCCCTCACGACTTCAGTCAGCTGGTGTAGCTTCTGCTTCAAAACCATCGAAAACTCCAGTCATGTAACACATCATGAGAAGACGGCTTGCGGTCTCAACCCTAGCCATAAAATGTATTCGTGTGGGAACTATGCTAAAGTGTTCGCCAGGGCTGGTAAGTTGAAAGCACATACCAAAGTGTGCAAGGGTCCTGATCCACTATAAACTAAGAAGCAGAGAATGGCCACGCTTAAGCCTGTAGTCATACCTAAGTTGAGCACCAGCCGAACATAGCTGGTGACAGAGGTGGGTTTTGGCCTACATCCATGGCCTCATCATTGCAGAAGTGGGAATCTGGGGTAACTTGAAGACTTGTGTGGTAGAAAATAATACCAGTTCTGTTAAGGACACATGTACATACTTGTACTCTATCAAGGTTAAACTAATAAGCCAACTTCTGGAGGAAATTGAAGAAGATGGTCCACTCAAGTATTACATCGTGCTTGAGTGCAATTGCAAAGAGCCAATGGGTACATGTGAAGACAAGAGGGTCTTCAAAACCACGAATGTTCCACTCCTTGCAGTTCGTGAAGTGGAGGATGTCATTACTGAATACATCTTTAAGATATGTAAAGAGGAAGAATACTAATTATGAAAGGGGGCCTGGATGGTCTTTGTGTGGTGTTAAGCGACTACAACTACACATTAACAAGCTTGATCCATTTCGAGCTAGCTCCTACATCGAAATACCTACCTGCATCAAAGAAAAATATGCGGTGGTCAATCTGTTAATACTTAGATGAGAACATACGTTTTAAGTATGCAATTCTGGTCAAGTTAGATGCGGGTGAGCATCTGATCATGTTAATCAGTGCTACAATGACTTTGAGGGAAGGTTCAACTTTACTAACAACGAGTTTCCCAATCCACTTCGTCTGATCCCTCTGTTCGAGAAACAGAATCCTCGTGCCTGCATAAACATCTATAGCATCAATGAAAACTAGATGATTGTAACATCATGTGTCGCTCTAGAAGAGAAAAGAACATCACTTCAAACTTATGTTCTTGGTCTTGAAATATGCGGTTTTGATGAATTGTGTAGATTATTGTTTTGAAATATGCTGATTTGTGTTTGAAATATGAGTATAAGTGTTTTAAATGTGTGTTCACAATAGTAATAAACACATTTGTATTCTTATAGAGGAATGATTCTGGGTTAATAAATTAATTTAATGTAATGTGCTTCCAGTTTTTGTTGTGTCGTATATCTTTTATTGAGTTTTATTTTTTTGTATTGGTCTTGGAATATATTGAGAGATATCCGTTTGTATTTGGAATTCCTGACACCAAATAAGAAATTTCCGAATTTTAATCAGATGGCACTTGAATAAAAATATCCATTACTCATTCGTTAAATAGGTTAAGTACAGCCGAGAAACACTCGTTTGTAAGATGATTCTCTTCCCCCTTGAGGTATGGCAAAAGCCCTCTATCTGAAAAACAAGGCTGGTTAATGTTAAGAATGGTGTTTCTATAAAAGCAAGGAAGTGAAATGATAGCAAAATATTAGATGACTATTATGATCACGGGAAATGAGAAGATGATTCTAATAGTACTATACCAGGTCTTGTTAATTATTTGGAACTAAAAGTTAGCGAATAAAGTAGCATTTTCATGGGGAATTAAAAAAATTAAACCAAGTTCTAGTCTCCTCCATGAAATTGAGAGCACTTTAGAACAGCCTAAAGCTGAAAATGTCGAAGACTGCGATGATTCACCTGAAGCTTACAAGAACTAAGATTATGATTAAGAACTTGAAGCTCACAAGATCGAATACTGTAATAAAGTGTTGAGACCAAAATGATGGAAACGACTTATTAAACTAAATTATTCAGATTAGGCTTATGATGGTCAGTGGGGCGATTACAATTTCAATGACTTTGGGGCTGGTATTAAAAAAGGAACTTCAAGGGTCTTAAAAGTAATAGTAGTGAAAATTTACATAAGATGTTAGAAGCTGAAGAGATTTATTACACCACATGGATATATTCTAATATATTGGTAGATAGGTTAAGTCTTCTACTTGCCTCGCAAAAATGAAGAAAATTTACCCAATACCAAATAAATATTGTCTATACTTCGTGAAATAATAAATGCATGCTACATACATTAATAACTTGTTTTGTCTGCATGTGTATAAAAGGGAAAAACAAAATTATACTTTGGATGAAAAAGTTTTGTTTTATTTATTGTAATCTAATTTCTAGCTAAGGTTAGGTTCTCGTAGTACAACTTCTAACTTAAACATGTAAAATTTGTAATAAATGACTAACAATTTTGGCGGGTACGTGCTACATTGTAACTAAAATCATTTGGAGTCAAATGCGGATGGAGGCATTGTAGCCGGCTTTAGCTGGATTCTATCGTTTCTTTTAGTATTTTAGCTAATGTATCTTAGATATCGCATCCTGCTGAGTTGAATGTTTTATCAAATGTGTGCCCGTTTCATTGAATGTTTGTTGTCAAGTCTGTAGCCAGGGCTGAATATTTAATGGTAAAAAACCCCCCTTGGCCTTGTAGGAAGCATAAAATACATATTTCAGGGATGTTTCGGCTCTACATTAAGCTTTAAATTTGCTGAGTTGGTACTTTTTACCAAGATTTTTTTTCTATGTGTTTGATGTAGCCTTGTAGCCTCGTGGCCTTGTAGCCTGGTAGTATTGTAGACTCGTAGCCGATTGGAACCTTGTAGCTTGTAGCTTTGTAGCCAAGAAGTCTTGTAGCCTTGTTCGGAATAAATAATTAAACTATGTTCACAGATATAAAAGGATGGGTGAATGATAATTTATTCAACTCTAAAGGAAGCCATGTGAAGGGAGTTCGCTGGAAAGGGGAGTAATAAGTGGATTTATATGTAACAGAAAAAATTGGTATGGTGTCTTTTAATGTAAAAGATAACTCACTCCTTGAAACGGTTTATTGCGATGCAAATAAACTAGACGCATTAAAACTTAGAGCTAAAATTGAAGATTTTGTATGTAAATGGTCGACAGAAATATTCCATGTTGTTAAAATACGTAATTACCATCCGGGGTGTTACTACTTGGAAGATTTACGAGGTTCGATGATACGTGGTGAATTCTATGGGGAAGAAATTCAGCCTACCAAGTACCGAAGCGATTATTAAGTAAAAAAATTGATAGATTAGAAAGATGATGCTTTGTTTGTGAAGTGGCTAGGATTCGATAAATGTGAAAATCAGTTGGATAAAATCTACTGATGCGGTATAAATTTTAATGTTTTGAAATGTTGTAAATTTTTATATTAATAAATGCAAGTATAAAATAATAAAAAAATGTATTTATTCATGTGTTGTTTGAAACTTGTTACTAGTTGCCAGAGGTCGGGATGTTCGTCGAAGGTGCTTAAAATGGTATTAGGAGGCTGGGGACGCGTGGCGACAGGTCTAAATGATTAAGCTATTTGGGGTATGGTTGGTTCAGGGCGAGGGGGGAGGGGGTAGGTCTGCTGACGTCAAAGGCCGTGCTTTGCACGCACGAACAGGACTGCAATAGAAGGGGTAGAGGGGTGGGGACAGTTGAACAATTGCAGCCTTAGGATGTATCATTCGTAGTTATCAACAGAGCTAGTAAGATGTGCCGGGCCACCTATGAGAAGATTGTTGAGGATGAGTTCTATGCGTGCTGTCAGGAGGCTAGCGGCCAGGAACAAGCTCTTGCGATGGATGAAGACGAAGAGTCCAGGGAAGACATCGCAGATGTACCTGTGAACACCTCCACTCTGACTGTGGAGGATATTGCTGCTGTGAAGGGGAGGGGGGATATCGACTTTGGAGCTGCGTGATGCTTGTATAGTTGTGTGGGCAGAGTAATTGATGGCTAGTATGGAAAGTACTGCGGAGCGGGGTGTTGTGAAGGGGGACGGTAACGCCTTCTGAATGGTATTGTGTTAACAAGGGGTGAGAAGATGGTGTGAAGGAGTCTGTGTTTTTTATTAAATATGTTAAATATTTTTTTTATATTTTATTTACTTCGACTTCTTGCCACGACTTAAAAAATTACTATTTTCATTTGATATGAAGTGCATCTCGTAGTGGCAGTAGGTAATGGCTTTGCTCGTAGCGACAGTAGGTAATGGCTGAGGTGAGTGTTGTAACTGCATCATATACACTATAGCGATCAGACATTAAGTTGAAACGTAAAATGTTATGTGTCGGATGTGGTCTCTCTCGTGAAGATAGGGGAACATCTAATACTGAAAAAATGTGATTCGGTATTTTTGTTTGTAGCATAATATTCTCGTGAACGATTAAAGCTGCTTGTGTTTTTTCTGTCATTAAAAATTTTAGGGGAGGGGGATAGATATATACCTAAACATTTAAAATATCTGCTTCCGTGCAGCTCTTTAAACATGTGTACGCAAACATGTACCTACTTAGAAGATATACTTATCTACTTGTGGGTTAGGACTCTGAAAAATTTCTGGTTCCTGTGACGGCTATGCAGTAGTAAGTAATTAAATTTGATGGAAGAAAAAGTTATTAAGTATTATTACTATAACCATCGCATCCGCAACGCTGAGACTTTGTTTTATATAGTTTCAGTTTTTTTTATTTATAGTGTCTGTTGTGAAAACATGTACGAAAACATTAAAAATATCTGCTTCCATGCAGCTTTTAAAACATGGGTACGAAAACATGAACTTGTTTAGGAATGTAATTATACACAGACATTAAAAATAATTGCTTCCATGCAGCCTTTTAAATACGAGTACGCAAACATGAGAAGAGAATATCACTTGTGAGTTAGGACTCTGAAAAATTTCTGGCCCTGCTAAGATGGTGTAATAAATGTTTTTTTAATATTATCATTACTTTAACTAACGCATCCACAACGATAGTATTGATAACATATATTTTAGGTAAAACCTATAAATGATAAGACTTTAAGAAAAAATGACGGTTACAACAGCAAAATGACTGTGGATTTTGTGGATTTTGGTGGATTTTTGTGGATTTTTGTGGGTTTTGTGGATTTTTGTCTATAAGGATCATAATAATGCTGGTACGGGATAGGAACTCGACCTTACATACACTAACGTACTTTAGAAACCTACACCCGATGATAACATCCATCAGATGAAATCAAGATGGCGGTCTCCACTAAATAAGATGGCTGCCTCTGGCAGACAACGATGGTTTATATTTTTTATTTTGATAAAAAATTTATTTTAAAGAATGCCGTGTAACGAAAAAATGTAACAGGGTTGAGTGTGGTGCTCGATGACGATATCATTGTAACAGAGGAGTGGGGTGCTAGATGATGTATTTGTAATTTAGAGGAGTGGGGTGTTCGATGCGTAGGTTTTTAATTAAAATTTTATTAAGTAATATTTTTTTAATTTTATTTAAAAATTTTGATTATTTAATTTTTTTAAATTTTAATTTTTTTTTCATTAAAATCGGATAATAAATAAAGATTTTCAAGATGGCGGACGAAACTCAAAATGGTGGAATTTTCTAGAAAACAAAATGGCGGATGAAAACAAAATGGACGCCGGGGACAAAGGTCAAGGTAAAATCCAAGATGGCCGCCGGAAGTAGCGTAATCCAAGATGGCCGCCGGAAGTGACGTAATCCAAGATGGCCGCTGTGGCTCCCCGTCTCCCCAGCCGGGAGCTGGTGCCCCCATACATACCAAATACACCTATTATTGATAATGAAGAAAATTGAATAATTGCTAGAGATTGAATAATACATTTTTTTTAATTTCACTTATTAATTCACACTTTTTATTGTAGTCTACAAAAATTTTGTCGGCCAATCCGGCACTCCTCTTCCCCCACACACCTTTTTTTTCTTCTTCTAGACGCGTACTTCCCAGTGCCCTGGTGAAGATTTGAAAGAGCGATGATGTTTTTCGACGAAGAAGCTATACACTCATGTCGGCCTTTGTGACTTTTGCTTTGGGAAATACAAAACGAAGGTTTATTTTTTCCGGAGTGTTTAAACTACATGTTTTATTTCAACATTGTGCAGGCTTCACTGAAGTGATACTTATTCACGCTAGTCGAGGGTGAAACATTTAGTACGCGTGCGCACCGTACAACGGAAATTTTGACAGAAAGAATCAAAATGGACGCGTGCTGTAGGTTTTCATTGTTGATGCTGGTCAATTTTATGTATTCATTTCTTTCCTCGGAGATGGGTAGAGCGAAATTATAAGGATTTTTTTTACTATGGTCAAGAAAGGTAACACATAAATTGACGTAAAAAACATAATTTTGGATCGATTTACTTTCATCTTGGATATATATTTTTATGGTACTTTCGTAAACTTCTTTACAGATAAAATACGTATAAATAACCATTAGTGCATGTGAAACAATTTGAATCGTTTCCTGGTACTGGCAAGAACAATTAATTTTATTACCGCGTGAGTTAGTGAAAGGGTAAATCAACTAACTGCAATTCATTTTGGTTAAAGGCACAGCAAGATTGACTGCAGATAAATAACGTGAATTTCAAAAGAACTGCCAACTGCCGCAAAGTTATTCCTGCGCTGATGGTTACAATTATCAAGTTATTAACCTTAAAAAAAATGCCACGAAGAGATGTTTAAAAATTCAAGCTGAGGTTAACTGATTCACTCTGAAGTATGCGTGGAGCGTAGCACGAATGGCTTTGTACCGCTTTATTCTAACAAACTGCCAACATGGTTAGTTCGTCCTGTTTGTGCGTAGGCGTGTATGGTTGTGTCCCGAAGCGATTTTAGTTGGATAGCTTCAGATTGCAAATCAGAAAATCTTATTGAAAACTTTTTTTTCCGTTACAGTTAGTTACTTCTGACATTTGTGGAACGCCGTCGGTCATTCAATATTGATTTCCTAATCGACATGACGTAACGTTAGAACAGTAAACAGGGACAGTCATAAAGAAGAGAGAACTAATAAATGGCCACGAACTCTGCCCTTCGGGTGTCGTAAAGTTTAACGACAGACACGAAGTCTAGCGATGAACCTCTGGACGCAATTAGTACGCAGATGCGGGGAAGAATAGTAAATGTGGCAAAGCTCAAGAGAAGAAATTCAGTGCAGTTCACGTGTCACTGTTGGACTGGTAGGATACTAGAACCATCCAAAATATAGTCAAATAGAGGATTTAATGAGTGTTGCAGTACAATATTGTAAAATTTGCAGAGAACGAATTATTGCGTTAATTTTCATACATTAAAACAAGAAACAAAATCATGTAGGGGAGACTAGGTAATGTTGTGCCAATTTTCATTTGATCCATATAAAAGAAAAAAAAATGTTTACTTATGTCACAACTGTACCCAGAAAATATGGCACAACCGTACTGATTGCATTCATTCGCAAAAAAAAAAAAAAAAACATTGCCATGACTATACCGGATAACCTACGTTCAAAGTATTCACTGCCATTTAATCACTAATGTTTAAGTTTTTACGAGAAAAAACACTTTTCACACTATATGTATACATAAAACAACAATCACACAAAGAAAGCAAACAAAATAACTTATTTTCCATCGAAAAATAGTAATGTGGTACTGTGCAAGCCGCTACGTCGCGCGCCGGCTGACGCAATACTGTGACAGGCACGCCGCTCCTCTCTTCCCTTGCACAATACGACGACTGTCGCGACAGTACCCTGGCACAATCGTACCCAGTCCACCCTACTAGCAGCACTTTTAGAGGAGTAATAACGCGAATCCATGTCGAATTCAGTGACTTTGAACCAAAATGACGCCCCTCTAGCAACCTTCAACATTACTTTTCTCCTCCTTCCCCCTTTCCCCTCCTTTATGTAACCGTACTCGGTGGTAGAAAATAGCTGGAGAAGGAGGTTATGATTTTCTGTGTTACTTATGCGTGTTATGCGCTGGTGTCTTGCTGAGATTACAACTGATTTACGGTCCCACGTCCACGCCATCATTTAGAGGGTAAACGCCCCATGTCCAACAAAAAACCCGGAAGAACAATTCTAGAAGAGATATTTGTTATCTTGTTTGGGAGTGGTTGCAATCAATGCGCAACTTTTCCCAGTAAAGATGATGTGGCCATCGCCCAAATGAACACGTGTAGAGTTACGTTGAAGGAAATACGTGCTCTGTGCAGGACAAACACAAGTGTCTGTGTGTGTCCATCTCGTCGGGGTCGCGCTAAGCCTCGCCGGACCTCGTAAATCACGGATCCTTGTGGCGCCGTCATCGCCCAAGTCTGCCGTTTATAATTACCGCCTTAGATGTCATACTGGGAGGAATTTACTGCGGCGGGCTCGCTTTGCATGCCGGGAGGGAAACACACGCAGTCCTGCCTCGTTTAACATGCCTCTTCATTTTTATACACGCACCACATTTTTGAAGTGAAAACTTCTATAGGAAGGTTTGGATAGGGAGTAAATCCACGTAAGTCGTCATCGACATGGTCACGTGACATGTTAATTTTTTATATTTCAAGGATAAAACTTAATTTATTTTAATTTTAAAGATACAAGTTTTAAATTTTATATTTATTTTCCAAGGAAATGTTAACGTTATTGTGTGGTACATATTGCGGGTATTGGATATTTTTTAGTAGCTAGTTAAATTGTGGTTATGTTTTTTATTTTGTTTATTTATTTACGGTGTGAATTTCTTGAAATGTGAGGTTATTGATTTATTAGAGATAATTTTGATTATTTTTATATTTAAGTTAATAATTTTTTTATTCTTTCAATGAAAAAAACTTCATTTCTTCAAGTTTTAAAGTTATTATTGGTAGGTGCAAAACTTATGGGTTCGCGTCACCGACATGCTAGTGATATAATACCAAAATCATTTTATTGCGTACATTTTACGTAGAAATGATTTCATATTACACATTTTAAAACAAAATTTTAAGTTTTCACTTCTGTCGACAGTCCCCATGACTGACTTGTAGCTGTTTTCTCTTCTTTTTTTATGTGTAAACATCTTAGCACTCGGTATGCGACATTTCGTAGGATTAAGGAAGTAATTTTTCGCGAAAAAAATCTGAACGCCTATTAGACTGCAACAAGATATACCTGCAACAGCGGTTTCTTGCTTGTGATTGGCGGCCGTCTGCGAGAGAAATCACTGTATTATTTGACTGAGCCACGCAGGACGCGTTTGCTTCCGCACTGAATTACTGTAATTGGTGTTGTAACAATCGACATGCGCAGTGCAAGAAACCCACCCAATCACGAAATACAGACGATGCTACAGTGTTTTAAAACTCAGCTAGTCTCAAAATCTTTTTGCGAAATATGCATGCCCCTAGGTAGGAGTAATTTAGTGAATGGAACGGAAGTCGAGTGAACGGAAACGTATAACTACGAAGTCGTCAAGATGGCGGGCCAATGTGTAGCAACATAAACCCATCTATATAGTCACTTTCGTTAATATGAGGGAGATATTCAAAACGTATTGGTAGGGACCTGTAAAATTCGCGATTTCAAATCCCTAAAGGATAGACTCCATGATCCTCTACGCACTCGTGCAAATTACATCTGCTGATTGGTTACCGACTTGCAACACCTGTTGACTGGAATGATCGTGATTCACTAATTCTTCTGTTAACGATTTTTCATTGGCCCAGAGTCCTTCAGATAAACTGTGGCCCAATCACTGAAGCAAAATAATGTCAAAAGTATTTGGACTCTATCCTATCGCGAAATGAATTCGCGAACTTTATACAGGTCTCTACGTATTGGTAGGAGGAGCATGGATATTTCGCGAAAAGATTTTCAGACTAGCTGAAAGTTAATACACCGAAGCATCATCTGTGTTTCGTGATTGGGTGAGTTTCTTTCAGGTGCATGTTGATTGTTACAACACCAATCAGCGTGGAAGAAAACGCGTCCTGAGTGGCTCAGCATTTGTTAACACAGCGACGCACGGACAAACCCAGCGATGAAACCAACACATATTCTGAACAACACAACGATGACAGCACGGACGAACACAATAGGTTTTCTACGACAAAACTGCTACAACGTTTCGGGAACTGCGTCACTGTGACCCTATCTCCTAGCGCAGTCACTCTCCTGATTGGCCACGCGCCTTAGCGCTCATGTCATTGATTGACGTCTTTTGATAAAAAATATCCATATATATTTAATTCAAAACTTTTTCGCTAATAACAATTGTAGTTATGACAATTTATAATAATGATTCTTTTAGATTCATATTAATTTGGTTGTCTTTCTATACGATTGGACAGATTTTGGGATCGAATGAGAAAGAAGAAAATGGGTGCGTGTACTTATGTACGCGTGTTATAAGTTATACTTACTTGGCGTGATAAAAATCTAACTTTAATTTTAGATTCTAATAATTAATAGAAATAAAATAATAAAACGGTTGGAGTGATATTAAAAATACGATTGGTAAAGTAGGCATAAATTGAATAAAATTAAAATTTTTAAATGGATACTCAGTATTTAATATTAATATAAAACACGTCTGTAAAATTAATTATTTATTCGAGATAACTATTAATTGATAATTAAAATCAATGAATAGGCTAAATGTTTATTCTAATTTATTAATTTAAATCATTTATTAAATTTTAATGCAATGTTTCATAATGCATATCAGTTATACATACGGGAACACAACCCCACGAACACTCCCATGAAAACGGCCAGGAGACTAATAATTCTTCCACAGACACTACCTGCCAGCGACAATGGAAGCTTAAAAGCAAACCTGAAATCGTGAAACATACAGGAACATAACTTCACTCACAGAAATACACTTGAAATAGGTTATAAACTCAATTTATATCACTAATATACAAAATAAATAAAGGTTTTTAATTATATGGACCAGTATTAAATGTTAACCACTAAAGTACATATATGATTTAAAAGCACGTATGTAATTTTTATATGCATGTAGCCATTTTTCAAACATGTGGAAATTTCGTTGTTGGTGCGCGTGCATCGAAAAAATTCACTCTCACTTTTTCATAACGCGCTTAAAGAAGTATACCTTCAAAAAGCTTTGGCGTAATTAAGTTGCGCCCAGTAGACAGTTAACGTGCTGGACCATTTAATTTGGACTTGACCAGTCACTTTATAAGCAGTTTACGACGAACTTTGTCCGCCTTCGCAGGTAATTTGAATGTAAGTATAGAAACGGAACTTTTGTTCATGTACGCTACATTCATCTAACGAAAGGAATACTTTCCGATGGCTATTTAAGTGACGGTGAATACAGTAGATAACAGATGGAATAACTAACTGAAGAGGAAAAAAAAAAGGCACGCGCTTAGATGAACACAAATACTTAACAATTTTAGGATAACATAGGCACGTTACATTAGCAGTTGCTCGTTATGTAGAGTTAAAGTTTTAAATTATTTAGCTTTAAAACACATAAACATCACATCTACGTTTAAAAAGTCAGTCACTTTTTCATAGCATTTAGTTGTATAGAAATTTGAAGTGATATTCTAGATAATGTATGTTATTATATTATTTATTTAAAATAAATATAAGAGAAAAATATATTTTAACAAAAATGTCATAATTTTGCTACCAAGTTTGATAGTTTTTTTGTTCGAAATTGTAGTAGAAGTTTAAATTCTGGAACAACAGAATTTTTAAAAGTAAGATTATGAAAATTCTTCGAGAAAAATCCACGACTTATTAGTAGATACTTAGAGTTGATGAAATTTGAAACTCGAACTTTGTAGCACGTCAATCGATATAAGTTCAAAAAAAAATAGTTTATTGCTTAGTCAAAAGTCGTGACAAAGTCCTACCAATCATTTACATATAACGATTATCGTAACAAACTTACAATTCGACCAAAGTTTAGTGATGTATTATTTAAAAAAATATTTTATCAATTTCACATTCATTAAACTGGCTAAAATAATTCCACGTAGTGGGGTAGGTATTTAATAAATATTAATAGAACATACATTTTTTTGAGAGAAATCATTCTGTTTCTTTACGAGTGACTTCAATATTATAATAAGACAGAATTTGATGGACTATTTTTATTGATGACTGAAATTTTTTCGTAGAAAGTTTTTTTTAGGAGTTGTAAACTTTATTTTTGCGTGTCTATTTGTAAATTGTTTTTCGAGGAATGTCAAATTGGAAATCCAAGAAGCTAGGTTTACGTTAACGGCTAATAGTTACTAGGGCTTCAGTTCTAAAAAATTTGCTAAAATCCAGTTTCAACTTTATTTCAACGGAGCGCTTCGAAATATATGGGTTAATCAAGAGCGTAGATTTGCAGTAAGGAAAAAAAAGGAGGGGGGGGGGAGAATTGAAAACAAAAAGATCCTCATTGTAGAGGCAATAGTAAATATGAAACTGATATGAAAAACTTATGTAAAGTTTGCCAAAATCTGTGCTCAATTGAAAACTTTGATGACTTACAACGGGTGCCCTACGCCCAAAATCTTAGTCGCAAATTCCGTGGCTCTTCTCTCTCCCTCTTCTCCAAAAAACCGGCGAATTTTGCAGTTGTGCGTTCCTGGGCTCACGCGGAGAATGCCATAGCGGGAATGTAGTTGAAGATCATCTCCGCGAGGGGACAACACAACACACTCACTCACCTTGAAGTAGCTTGGCTTCTGGGTTGTAGCCGCGTCCTTGGCGAATTATTCACCGACGTTTCGGTCGAAGTCGAAGTCGCCATCATCAGGGAGCAGTTCAGTAGGTAACTGCTCCCTAATGATGGAAACCGAAACGTCGGTGAATCATTCGCTAAGGACGCGGCTACAACGGGAAGCCTACAACTCATGTAGTTTCGGTTCCCTACCACGTTCGTGCAACTTCGGATTTCTCTCAAAAATTGAAATTAAAAAAATCGAAGGGTTTGGTTAGGTTAGGTCAGTCACAACATGCTTGTTTTCTTTGGAAACTTCTGATTTAGCGGCTGAAGTGGCGTTAATACCAAAACGCAAAACTTCGGAAATCTTCGGAAATTCTTGCAGGGAACCGAAACTACGTGAGTTGTAGGCTTCCCGGCTACGACCCAGAAGCCGAGCTGCTTCGGGCAATGGCCGCGGAAAGCCTATGCGAACATTGTCGACTCACTCACCTTCACTGTTTCCTTGAGGACGTAGGCGATCTGCTCCTCCGTGAGCCTCCGGTTCTTCGTCTGCAGGCGTCGCACCAGGTCCGTCACTGGTCCTCCCTCGCACAGCTGCGGACAAGACACGTCCCTCTTCAGGGGAACCACACATCACTTAGAAACACACGACTTTGAACAGTCATAACTGAGAAAACTCGAATAAATCCACGTAACTTAGAACTGTCATAAGTTAGAACGATCATAATTTAGAAACACACAACTTAGAAACACACAACTTAGAAAGTCATAACTTAGAACCTTCACAACTTAGTACTGTCATAACTTAGAAACACGTAACTTAGAAACATGCAACGCAGAACCACACAACTTAGAAACGTCATAACTTAGAAAGTCATAACTTAGAACTATCACAAGTTAGAAACTCACAACTCAGAACTGTCATAACTTAGAAACACGCAACGCAGAACCACACAACTTAGAAACGTCATAACTTAGTAAGTCATAACTTAGAACTATCACAAGTTAGAAACTCAACTTAGAACTGTCATAACTTATAAACACGTAACTTAGATACACGCAACGCATAACCACACAACTTAGAAACGTCATAACTTAGAAACACACAACTTAGAACAGGCATAACTTAGAAGATTATATCTTGTGTGTTCCTAAGTTATGTGTTTCTAAGTTGTGAGTTTCTAAATTGTGACAGCACCCGCCTCTTCAGCAACGAGGAGGTTCGCGACACATCGTCGCAACAGCGCGAAGCAATTCACGGTCGTTCATCAAAGCGCGGAGGTCACAAGACGTTACCAACCATCAGTGTCGGCCTCAAACACCACGGAGGCCTAGGACACTTACTTCTGAGGGCCCTGACACCTCATCAGGAGGAGGCTCACCGGGGCTGGGAAGGAGGAAGGAATTGCTCCCAGAAGAAAAAAAAAAGTTCGGGAACTCCACTCCGGAAAATTAGGAAATTTAAACATTTTTAAACAACATTTTCAAGTCAATATGGAACTGAAATTCCTATTTCAGTTTTTGCTGATTTGGTTTAAGAATTTTAAGTTTTTTTCTCCTGATATATTATACTCAAGTTAGTTTTTTTTTAAATGCTAACTACCAAACTCTGTTGAAATAGTTTCATTACATCAGGCAATAAAATCTCTGAAAGATTTTTTCTAATACCAAAAATTGATAAAAAAAAAAAAACCAACTGAAATCGAAAGGTTTTGACGAGCACTTAACATAACATGCATGTTACAATTTAATTGTTCTTTTTCGCAAGAATTTTCATTATTTTTCACATAAAACTGGACGAACTAGAAAAATGAAAATAAAAATGGCCGGTGGTGGAGCCGCCCTTGCCAGTAATACTTAATATTGTAAAATAGCTGAAAACATATTTGATAAAGGGCTTCTTTAGAAAATCCATGTTTGTCATGAAAACATACGAAAATGTAAATAATTTTGTTTAAAAATGATATTATCTTTCACTGTGCGAATGTTTAACAAGTGAAAACATGATTTATATAATAAAAACAACATCGTAGCACAATAACAGCCGCGTAATTGAAAGTTTTTGGAAAATTACACTTCAAATCGGAAGGCGGAAACGCAAGCTGAAACGCAAGAAGTTGAAAGTTACGTGCGCGGTGTTTTTGCGTCTGGTGTAGTTATTAACTGGGTATTTGTAAACGTCGTTGTTGAAATCGGTGTTTTGCGTTTATTGCATATTTTTGCGTAGTTTATAAACTCGGCCTAGCGTCGTACAGAAGCGCCGTATAAACATATTCATCTATAACGGTCCTCCTAAAGTTCGAGAGATATTTTCACTCGAGCGGCTAATATTTACATACTACGACATAAACTGTGGACATCATTGATGGTTGTCACAGAAGAAAACTCAATAACGGACCGAAGTTTTATACATAAACACAAGGATAGCAAGTCAATATCTGCTGATGTCAAATGTTACATGCTTCTTAATGCTGACATATGCTGTTATTGGCTTGTTCTACGTGGGTGTTTGTATTCATCTTAGTTGTCCATTCTTCTCAGAATTTTTTTTTGTACTTTTACAAAAGATTCCTTTGGAAACCAATTGGCAAGAAATACTTTGTAATACTACAAGAAATATATTAAAGCTTTGTTCAACACACGGCTATGGTTATATCTGCTTATATGAAATACGTTTTTTGAAATAATACTAAGTGTTATTTTACCAAAACTAGCAAAAACTTTGTATTTTAATTCATGTGTCATTCAAGCGCAATGATTTTAAAACATGGAACAGATAATTGAATATTCAATAACAGGAATTTATTTTCTTTTATTATGTCTAAAACGTGCGCAGTTAATACTTGAAAGATATTCAGGGAAAGGTTTACATATAATTGAGGTACTGAGACAACACAAAGCATAAATGCCCGGGAAAGAATCTGAACCCAGTATTACTGCGAACTCTATTTTGTATTGATAATGTTGTTTTCATGTACAAGTACATATTTACAAATTTATGTAATTTTACATGAATACATATTTTTCATTTACAACAATAATTTACAGTGTTCAAGTTGTTCTATGATAACCAGTGTAAAAAAGCACTAGCGAATGTCCATAAAAGTAAAGACATACGAACACACTTGAGAAACCATTCTTTATTCCTGTCCAACGAGAGTACAAGTGTTTCTATGAAAATGGTAGCTTGTGAGCTATACTGTTTACCGGACCATTTCGGTACAGTAACCTCATTTTGGGTCGTATTACATACCAAACTAATAAATTTTGTATTCGCACATTGGTATTAGTTGTTTCCAGACCTGTGCGTTTGTAAGTTTCCGGAAAACTATTTGTGCCATTTGAAAGTTGAGCGACTATAAAAATTTTACTTTTTACTGTTAGTAAAACTTCAGTCACGAAACACGTAATTGAAAATGTTCACTTTTACATTCGTGAAACGTAAGCTTCGATGCCTACATATTATATTTCAGCTCAAAAAATATGGAATCAATAAATTTTTTTGATACCAAATAAAAAAATTCTTACACCCTTCAAAGTCAAGAATGATTTTTTCTGGAGCGATATTTATAAAGTTCTGATTATTTGTTTGCTTGTCTGCCTCACGTAGTTAGGTTTGAGGTTAAAACAACAATATTCCTATAAAAATAATAATTGTATTTTGAATATATTTTTGTTTAATCTTGATATCTTCTTTTGGTCACGAACCAGGAGTATCTTATGGTAGACTATATAGTGTAAGTGATAATTTTACTCGGCTGAGTTTTATTCAACTTAACATTACTTTTTATACTTGTTCCAGAAGGAATTTAAACGATGGCAAATGAAAAAAAAAACCTTCTTAATTTATTTGTTGAAAACTTCTGGACGTTGTGCTGAATGTGTGGTTAACATGCTACTTGATGCGAGTAATATTCTTAGTAAATTATGTTGTGAATGGAAAAGAAAAGTGTGACTTTAACGAATAGCTTGATTCGGTATTGACCTGAAATGGCTCGGAGGGGAAAGAAAAAAATAAAAGATATTACACACACTCCCTTTTTATGTATTTCCCTGTTCGAAACGAATTGTTTTAGTCCATCCAGTGTGGTCTTCCGAGGCAACTATTCGTGAAGCTTTTCGCCAGGGCTAATTTATTACGGACATAAAGTTAACATGAACTCGACATTAATTCCATCTTTCTTTTTTTAATTTTTTTTCTGCTCTTACGCCTGCGTGGAGCGGAGCAACCTTACGTGCGCGGGTCGTATCTCGTTTTATTTCAGCCGTAACAAATCTACGGAGAGAGGCGAGTGGACGGGTTGGAGAAGAAGGATTTGAGAAGGAGGGATAGGGGGGGAGAGAGAAACTCCGGGAGTGTGCATACTGTGGTAATTACACTGATGTAATGGCGGTTACAAAACTGTTGGCGTCCACTCGTTAATCGCGGCTACGCCGGCTGCCGTGGACAAAAAAAAGGGGGGGGATGGGGAAATATACAAAAAGACCTCGTGCTATTGCATTGGTTCTCTCACTCCCATTCTCTGACTCTCTGTCTCTCTCTCCTCCACCATAAACCCCCCTCGGAACTTCTTCAGATGGACCACCTGAGTTATGACCTGGGAAAAGCGCTCAGCGGATGACCAAGAAAGAACCTACACCCCCCCCCCCCCCTCCTCACCCAACCACCCTAAGACTCTGCTCCTAGCTCTCCAGGGCCCACAGAGATGCATAAAGAAACCTCGGCGGCAGTATATTCCCCTTAATTTACGGGCGAATTTACGACTCCTTGTTTCCGCGCCGGACATTTCTTCATTTACCTCCCCCTCCCCTCCCTTCATCTCATCACTTTAACACGAGACCTTTGCCTGCCCCCTGTACTTTTTCCACCATCGGCCACTCGGTCGTAAGTTATGTGTCTTTATCCGAGGGGGGCAAAAGTTCGCCGAGGTACGAACTGAAGCCCCTTGTGACTAATTTCATGGGACAAGTTATTTCCACGTTCGCCCCGGTCAAGGATAAATGTTTTTGGGTGGATCTGTACCATTCGAAGACGCTGTAAATCTTCGTTTAAAGGGGGAGAAATGGGAACAGACCAACTCTATATTGGTTCCATCAGTTTTTAAGCTGTAATAATCATTTGGTTTTTAAAATTTGGCTTCGTTAAGGCAGAGATCACCCATTTAGTGATCTTTAGTGGCAATAACATAGGGTCTGTTGACAGTATTATTAGTTTCAATAATTCTTGACATGAATTAAATACTAAACGCTAGTGATTACACGAGGAAAAATATTTAGAACACAAGTCACTTTTAACTACTGTAATTCAATTAAATTAAATGGCAAGCTTAAGCAACAAAACCAATTTTTTTTTTTAAATAAACCATTAGAATTTTGTTTTCGACCAAAACCTGTTAGACCAACAGGGCGTCATTCGGTTAGTATTTTCTGACATACAAATAACCTCAACAATGAGTCAAAAGCCTCCGGAATGTTTCTTGGACAGCAAGCCTTATGTGTGGACAGTGAATTCTTGACTTCTTAATTACGTGCCTACTTTCTCTCAGTTCAAACTTTACGTTTGGGATCAAACCTTTCTTGGTGCACAGCGTCCCTGCGCATACGAAATTGATGTTACTTTATTTACTAGCGAATTATTTAGCCTGTGACCGTTTTACATTAAATCGTGTTCACACTAAAAAAATTATATTATTATTTTTGTAAATAAATAATTAATAAATTAATACATTACGATATAACAACAAAATTCTTTTTGAACCAAACAAACATAGTTTCAATGCACAGTTGGTTTTTTTCAAATAGAACAAACACAACAAAACAAACACTGTTTTTTCTAAAGGTACACACAAAGGATCAAGGTATAAATTTTGTTCCCTTACGTAAATGGTGTAAGGACACAGTTCACCTACCATGTTGGATTTATTTATAAGTAGGACATATTTTTTTCGGATGTCCAACTATATAAAAACTTACATTCTGGGTTCCGCAAACAAGTTTTGTTGTCGCACGCACGTATCTCGTTGAAAAAGGCGAAGCAAAAGTTAACAATATAGATAAATGATTTTCGCAAGCTTTCACGGCCATTGTCTGAAGTAGCTTGGCTTCTGGGTTGTAGCCGTGTCCTTGGCGAATAATTCACCGACGTTTCGGTCGACATTGCAATCACCATAATCAGGTAGCAGTTACCTACTGAGGTTCTTACAATTTATCCTGCCTTTATATACCATCGCCTGAGGGGAAGGTGCTTCCTGATTGACTGCAGCTGTGGGCCAATGAGAGCCTTCCTTTCTTCCGGTTGGCCGGGCTGTTTTGCCAATCAGGGGGTGATCTGTCTGATGTTGGATGTGGAGCTATGTTTCGAGGATTTCTAAAGAGTGGGTTCCATACTATTTTGCTTAATTGGTAGCCATCTTCTCTACTAATAATGGCTAAAAAATTAAGCAAACTATCCTACATCCAACATCAGACAGATCGCCCCTGGTTGGCAAAACAGCCAAGCCAACCAGAAGAAAGGAAGGTAGGTTCTGATTGGCCCACAGCTGCAGCCAATCAAGTCAAGTCAAGTCATCAAGGGGTTTCCCCCCCTTTTCTTTGATAATCCAGCGCTATTAGCCGTAAGGCCCTACCGCCCTGGGGCCCCCACGGGCGTGGATGCGGATACGCCGCATGCGCAACCGGGAAGAGCGTTAGAGCTTTTGGCTATGCAAAGGGACTGAGGCTACCCATCTCAGTTTATGCACCACCTCCGGCCCCCTACTCCAATCAGCTCACCAGCAAGTTGGATGCTCCCAAAGCCCTCTGGAGTCATCACTTCTGGCGCCTACCCCAGTCTCCCGCTCTCACACTGGGACCCCTCAATCACCCAGCGAACCCGCGGTCCGGTGGAGACCTACCCAACCTCTTCCAGCTGTCCAGGCTGGTAACCGGAGCTGTCCTCGTCGCTCACAACGTCAGTACTTCAAAGGGCTAGGGAACCCTGATACCTGCCCCTAAAGCACTCGGGGCACCACTCCCAAGTACGAGTCCTTCCCAACAAGAATCCTGGGCCTGAGAGGAAACCTCAGCGGGGCACCATTCAAACATGGGGGATTCTCCCCGTACTACGACCAACTTTTGGTCTCGTCGGCAGACTGTTCGCCGGTAGCTTGACCAGACCATCACACTTCAGAGTGCAGCCACGAGGTGTCCTCGTCGCCTCGGAAAACCCTCCGACCCGCCGTACCTCGGCCCGACGGGTTAACAGCCGGTTAAGGCCCGGATGTGACTGCACTCGTCTGGCGACGACCGCCGTCAACCCCAGCTGGAAAATGGCAACTACAGTGCCCGGGCTGGAGGCACCTGGGGGTTGCCTCAGTACCTCCACCGACTACAAGGCTAAAAGGGAAACCTCACCGTGCAGTTTACAGCTCGTTTTTAGGCCCGGTCACCTGCTCTGCAGCGCCACTGCCAGATAGGTCAAACCCACTCCCACCAAGGTTCTGATTGGCCCACAGCTGCAGCCAATGAGGAAGCACCTTCCCCTCAGGCGAGAGTATATGAAGGCAGGATGACTGGTAAGAACCTCAGTAGGTAACTTGCCCCCTGACGATGGCGACTGCAGTGTCGGGGAATCATCCGGCAAGGAGACGCGGCTGCTACCCAGAAGCCAAGCCTGCGAGGCGGGCGGGACGAAGGAGGTGGCCTCACCTCCATCACGAACCAGAGCTGGTCCGGCTCGGCGCGGCGACCCTTCCTCAGGTAGGCGCCGTGGAAGTCCGGCAGGTTGGCGTGGCGCGACAGGTCCTTGAGGACCCTCAGCTCCTCCCGGCAGCGCTCGGCCGAGTCCTTCTCCAGGCGCACCACCTTCACGGCGACCGTCTTCCTTCCTGCGGGCCGCCTCGTCCTTACACTCCTCGCACGGCATGCACGTCTGTGCTGGGACGGGTAGCCTCGGCCTCTGGGCACAGCTGGATCTCTGACACCTCTCCCGTCTCGCGTATACACGCCCGCGGCAGAGTGGGGCTCATGCTGAGAGGACTGCAGGGGGAGCAATCGTCTGTACAGTTTTACCCATTGCACTTGTCTGTCATTATTTCATATTTACCTTCCAAGCGGTTTAACTTGTCGACTTTTTGAGTGGCTGAACTTTCACAAAATGAAAAAATACAAATCGCATGCTTTTTTTTTCATAATTAGCTGGAAAAATTACATTTTTAAAGTTTTTGTGCAGAATGGATACAAACCTGTACGTTTAAGGTTTAAAGTAAATTTTACTGGCTCCTATGGGATATGCTTAAGTTTCTTTAAGAAAAATTATTTAATTTTACCTGGTACCTACTACTTGGCTTCTGGTTTGAGGTCATGACCGTGACAAACGATGTGAACGACGTTTTGGCATTTATTGTTGTAACCATCCTCAGGGGTACTTAAATGAAGGCTGGTGTTCTATCACAGTAATTTTTTGGGGCCATGCATTTCCAGACACTACTACAAACGTGGCCAACCATATTTCCCTGTGTAAAAAGCGTGCCAAAAAAACCAACTCGTCAGTTTCCTTGAAGATGGCCGTAACAAGAAATGCCGAAACGTCGGGAAAACGCACGCAGCCTCAACCAGAAGCCAAGAAGTATGCATGGTATTTCGTATCAACCAACTTTACCTTTGCTCAAGGTTACGTTTGACTATTTACTAGCTCGTTAATCCAAAAATTTTATTGTTCTTACCAAAAGTTTGGGACTAATAACATCGATTCATTATTGTATTTTTGCTTCGAATCACCTGCGGGTGATACACGAGTTTTGCCAGGAAGTAGAATGTCGCAGCACTAACGTTGATGCTCTTTATTTAGTTACGGAACTCATAACTATGCCCACAGGTTGCAATAATGTAGTAATTGTACTGAAGATCATTAAGATCAATTCTCCTTCTATAACTTAAAAAATAAGAGAGTGGTTGATTTGCTGATTTGTGTTAAAATAAAAGCAAAGTTTAAACATAAGTGTAAGCGGCTCGCCTAGTCAGAGGCTTGTTTGTGTTAGTGAGGCGAGATGATAAGTGCTTCTAGCGCGGAATCTCCTCTAAGCGCAAGGCTGTGAACTAGCGCGCAGTGTTCTAGCAACCCATAGCATTATATCCAAGTACCTTGAGTGGTTTCATGAATCTTAACTGTGCGTTTCATTTCGAAAAATTACACTGAAAATACATATTTGAGCCATTCTCACTTTCCTAAAAAAATACAGTTGAAAAACAGAATATGGAAACAGTACCACTTATCCGCCTTCAGCGCATTCTTAAATGCTTTTAGTAAACAGACACCACTCGGATATCTGGAGCAGTTTTCAAATCGCGTGGTTTCTGCTGTGGCCCTCTGCGCACCGCATGTGTGTCAAGGTTGGCGGGGCCCTTAAGGATACTTGCCCTTCTATTAAAATGGTCTGGAACGCGCGCCTAGTCATCCTAGGAGTCACGCAGCCAGCTCTTCCCGAGTGCGCTGCGGGTGGTCCACGCACTAGGCGTAAGGCTAGCAAATTGAAGTCAACGGACCAAACTATGCGAGTATAGTGCTATGAGAGTACATAACTTTACCTCGCCTTTAGAAGGATAGACGAGTTAGCGTGGAAAGTTCTTCAGGAAACACCGGCAGCGTCATCACGGAGACTTCAATGCAGGAAATAAAAGAAGCCTGGCCCATCGATTCATGCAATCTAAAGGCGATGAGGAGCTTCGAAGTGTGCAACAAAACTTCCACTTTGCCACGATTAGAAAACCATTTAATTTTGATGAATTATCGACACTGCAATGGGAAAACAATTTTATGTAGATATTGTTATTCAAATTGGAATTTAATTTCATCATACCCTAAAATATTTGTCTTTATTTTAAGTTAAAAGTTACAAAATAATTTTAAGTTTTAGGAGTATTTTAAAGGTAAAATTAAACTATGCTAACTGCATTGAATAAAAATCTGAATGATTGAACTAATTTAAGTATTTTTTTAAAGTTTGATTAATATATATTCTGATACTTTATCAAAATTAGACAGAAACAAATTGAAATTTGTTAGTAGTATTCTAGGTAGCTTAGTTTTAATTTTGATTGCTTTAATTAATAACATGCTTCCCTGGAATTTGTGTAGTGGAAGAGCAAACGAGTGAATTGCGAGCCAAGCTTTGCAAAGAAACACGAAAAGGATTGCAATATTTTGCATCCAAGATGATGTCTTGGTTATGAAGTGGTGTAAGAAATTACTTCTTACTTTCAAAAACTCTTAAAGTTCTCGGTTAATACATTTTAAAAAGCCAAATAAACTTTTTTTTTTAATATTTATCTGATAAAGAAAACAAAGTCTAGAGTTCTGAAATATCTTCCCACAGTAAAAATTATGAGTTTTAAGGTTTTCTGGATAATGAAGTTTTTACACATTCTTTTAAATTTGAAAAAAAATAAAACCAACTGTATATAGTAAAACAAATACTTACCTGAAGCTACAATGATATATTTGGAAAATCTTTGTTAGTAAAGAAAGATACAAAAATAAATAGCAGCTCAAAGAAAACTATCATATTGCCTTGGTTTTCAATATTTAAAAAAATAATTAACCAGGCGTCAAAAGGCATTTATTAGTATTTTTTTTAACATATTAATAGCTATTAAAAGCAATATCCATTCAAACTAATGAACCAAATATTATTGTATGAAAGTTTCTAATAGTTCTAAAATTTTGGGTAGGTTTATAAACTTCACAAGAAATACAAGAGCGTAAAAACGCAGTACTCAACAAACGCAAGGAAACTATTGTCGTTTGTAAAAAAGGCATGTCGAACGATATTATGAACCCTACAGCTTGAAACTGTAAAATGGAAAAAAAAAATCTTCAAGAGGCTTTTTACCATAAACAAGGTTTTTCACAAAAAATTGATAAAATTCTTAATAGTTTGTTTCAAAAGCATCATTTTATTTCACTGTGGAATAATTTATTGAGACAAAAACATAATGAGTGTGATGTAACTAATATATTATCAACCTAGAAACTTTTCCGGAATATTTCACTTCCAATTTGGATGGCGAAAACGCAAGCCGAAAGGCAAGAAATCGATACTTGGCGATGATTGCGTTGCCTCGTTGCCTAGTGTGTACCCTAAAAAGGATATATGAAAACATTTTTGACGTGACAACGTCTAATAAATCGATGAATGCCGGCTGTACGCACGAAAAAGTGTCCCACTACGGATGTCCCACTACGGATGTGTTATGTTTGCTCATTGTACGCATGCGTGGCATCTCTCTTCCACTCGATTGGAACAACCATCGATTTTACTTTTCAATCATATTTTCGTCGTTTGAATTATTAATATTATGTAATTTAACGATCGTCCACCGATTTTCAGCACAATCGGTACGGTTATTTAAAAGTAATGTTGAAAATTCAAATACGTTTTGAACCAACAATGGTGTTTTACAGTTACACATAATAATTCAAATTACACCCGGGATCTTTTGCACAATGTTTTAAAAAATATTGTAACACATTATAAATAAGTTTGGTGTATTTGGGATGCGTATTTGTTATAAAATCGTGTTAATATTATACCCCTACCGTGAACAAAGTTTTTATAAATAAACAAATAAATAAATATATATATATATAAATATATATATAGCATTTGAATCTACATGACCTTAGTATGGCCTCGTGGGCTTGTGGTTAGCGTACCTAACTCTTAAATTAAAGGTTGTCGTTTCGAAACCCGGCAGCTGCGAAATTTTTTTTGTACTTGTATAAATAAATATGGCGTACGCAACATTTCAAAAGTAATCAATATATTTGAATTAATGAATGCAAATAAAAGTAAATTTATTAATTCAATTGCACATTTCATTTCACTCCTTTGTATCCATACAAAATAGTGATAATTCAATAAAAATGATTTAATTTTATTCATAAAAGTAGCAGAGGTAGATTTTATCATGCAAAAGATTGAAAAATTAAAAAAAAATCTTCCTCAAAGAATATAATATTTTTAATGCCTAAATGGTTTTGTTGCAAAAACCTATTACAGCTCAGTCTCAGGCCGAATATGATATTTCCTTTTCTTCTGGATCAATAATTTCATCAATGTTTTGTTATGACGTTGTCACGTTAAACTATCGTCCGTAAACCGACTTTACAGACAACCAGTTTTTTTATTAAACTTCTCGCTCCTTGCGTTTCTTGCGTTCTGAGTTACTTGCGAAGTTATACCCGGCCTAAGTCTAGAGATAAAGTACACGCTCTCTGTCGTTTCTCGGTTGAAAACTGGTACGGTTTGTCCTATAGGCATAGGTTTGAGACGCATTTACATGTAATACCAAAGGTTTAAGACCGTTTGAAAATTTAATATCATAATATTAAGGTTCTAATTTTGTCATAAATTGCTTACTAACTGAAAAATATCTCATAAAAACTACTATTTAATGGCTTCTGACGCGTATTATATGGGAATAGGGAAGTATGGGGCAATGTATTTCTTAAGGGACTACGATTTTGTGGTGGCTTCTTGCGGCGGCTGGCCAATCGTAAGGATTCGGTCAAGTTCGGGTGTGTTCGTCTCTCGTTGCTTACGATCAGGAACTCGTCAATCATTTATGACGACGCCACATCCGCCATATTGGAATCCAAAAATTATGAGAAATCTGTAATTATTTAGCTAAAAATTTTCGCCAAGAATTCCAAAGTAATCAAAAAATTCGCTTATTAAAATACATAATTATTGATTAGATTGTTTTCTGTCCTTGGTTCGATCCTTGCTCGATGCAAAACATTGAAATTTCAGTTCACAAACTGAATGTGCCTTTTTACTAAATACATGCTTGACCGCTTAATAGACGTGCCTAGACACCGACTGTACGAACTTTGCCAACAACTGGTCGTGCCTGGTCGCTTGCTGGACATGCCTAGCTGATAACTGGGCATGTTGGCCATAAACTGAATGTGCCTGGACGGTGATTGGACGTGCCTCGTTAATTGACTGTCATGCAGATTTGCCTTGAAAACACATGTCAAGGCATGCAGAGTACTTGCTTCGTACTCTAAGAAGATTTCATAAATCTTCTTTGAGCAGTAATATGCTTGTTTTTTTCATCTTGTAGAAATTACATATTTTTTTAAATTTGTAATTTTGTTCTTTTATTTCTCGAAAATGTCATTTCAATGTTAACTTAAAATAAATAAATATTTTTAACTGAAATTATATATTTTTTTTCATTGTGCAAGGATCAAACCAAGGTCTGATATCGATCGAATGTCAGTAAATTAATTGTTGATTTATTGTACATTTTTGTTATTTTTCCCGAATTTCTAGGTTAATAATAACGAATTTCCAAGATGGCGGCCAACATGGCATCGGCAGCTTACTGGCAGCTGGTAAATGAGGAATTTAACTCGTTTTTATGATTTTTCACTAATTTTTTTAAAAGAGTGATTTTTTTACATAAAATTACTTTTTTTTATCAAGTAAAGTTAAAACCAAGGACAAGAATCTATAGAATTAATTGGTGGCTGGTAGATAGTAAATTTATACCAATTTTAGAATTTTTCACCATATTTTATTAAATAAATATTTGTAAACCAAAACATTAAATTTTTTTTCCAATATGCATGGTTTGAACGAAGGACAGAAATAAATCGAATGAATAATTTTTTTAATATGCGAATTTTTTGATGATTATTAGAATTTTTTTTTTTAGAAATTTTAACTAAATAATTACATATTTTCAGAATTTTTGGATTCTAATCTAAAGGATGTGGCATTGTCAAAAATGATTGTGGAAGTCCTGATCATAAGCAACGAGAGGCTAACACACCCGAACTTGACTGAATCCTTGCGACTGGCAAAGCCGCCACAAGAAGCCACCACAAAATCGTATGCCCATAAGAAATACATTACGCCATACTTTTCTGTTTACAACTACTGTTATCAAAATTATATAGATATGTTAGTACTTTTTTTTCTGAACTCATATTAGCTTGGGTAAATTTGTTCACAAATTACGATTTTAAAACCAAATCACCGTTTTCTTGCGAGATTTATTTTTCATACTAGATACGGTATATGTATCAATTTTCAGTTTTAATAACTATTAAAATTAATAAATAACTTCCAAAAGAAATTTACTACAAAAATATAAAAAAATATTAAAATATAGTGATGGTCTTCAGCTTTTGGTCGTACTTGCGCTTTCTGGAAACGTAAAGAATGTGAGTGCAGTGGCGCTCGTATGAGACAAAGATGGCCATTACTTTGACTTCCTAGCCTCTCCTCCCATAAAAAAAAACAGAACGATGACAACAAACTAATGTACTCCAGTTCGCACCTGACCTATGAAGTGGGTTCAGTTATTTTTTTTAATGTATAAGTTTACATTTTTAGTGCTACTGTAATGTTACTTTTTTAAAATGTAATAACTCAAAAATAATTATTGTAATGTCTTTTAGAGACGTCAGAAATGCATTAAAATGGCCTTTTAAAGAGCTGTTATTTTTCAAAATTTCTAACTTAACATTTAAATAGGAATAAATTCCACACCAAAAGTAAGGAACACTATTGATTTTTTTTGGGGGGGGGGGGGGGGTGGATAAGGGGAATGTATATACACACCTAAATGTATATACACCTAAATGTATATACCCCTTAAGTTATAAAATCATCTACAAAATAACGGTGAAGACAGTATGTTAATGAAGGTAATTATGTAATTTTTTTTTTAAATAACGTGTTCAAGATTTAATTATTATTTTTTTTCTTTTAAAAATCACCCCCCACTCCTTCCCGAAAAAAATTGGTTGTCTGTAAAGTCGGTTTACGGACGATAGTTTAACGTGACAACGTCATAACAAAACATTGATGAAAAGATTGCATACTTTTATGAATAAAAGTGAATCATTTTTATTGAATTATCACTATTTTGTATAGATACAAAGAAGGAATGAAATGAAATCTACAATTTAATTGATAAATTTACTTTTGTTTGCACTCATTAATTCAAATATGTTTATTACTTTAACGAAGAGATTATTTTAATGTTTCAAGTTTAATGTGCCTCGAAAAAGTCAAATCGATGTTTGTTCCAATCGAGTGGAATAGAGATAGATGCGGCGCAAGCGTACAATGAGCGTAACGGTACACAGCGTAACGGGACAATGCGCGTAACGGGACACTTTTTCGTGCGTGCAGCCGGCGTTCATCGATTTATTAGACGTTGTCACGTCTAAAATATTTGCAGGGTCCTCCACGTGGTGGGGTGGGGGATGCGAAAGCTCGGATGGCTCGCGCTTGTTCTCACCTGCTTCGGTGTCCACGGCCTGGAACACCTCAGTGAGCATCCCCGAGGCGATCCTGGAGCCCAGCTCGTAGCGGCCGCCAGGGTCCGGCAGCTCGTCCAGCTTCAACTCGCCGTCCGCCATGGCTTCTTCACTCCGCGGAAGAAAACAATACATTCAGCACTCGCGAGAGACTCGGTAGCGAGCATGTTGCTAATACTCTTACAGTATATACACAAAGATCTACAGCCTTTGCCTACACAGACTCCCTCGGTGACTTGATCCCGTCTCAGGACATAATCCAATTGGGAGATAAAGTGGATCTTTTTACATGTCCAAGTTTCGGACATGTCCAAGCTGGGACATGGGTTCTGAGAACCGGGTAAATAGACACGCCAATTTACGATCGCGGCATGGATTATGACAACTTATTACAGCTACGTCGAGAGGTTGAGGAGACACATCCCAAATTTCGGCGCCACCGAACAAGCCATTGGCCCGCCGTTTAACCCCAGGTTACCAACAGTGCTTGGCCTCCACTGGGGTTCCAGGCAGTACCGACACGGGCCCGCGCCTATCACATCCCTGGGACCTCTCGGTCACCCAGTTGCTCGGGATCCAGGCGAGGACCTCCGCCTCTACTAGCTCTACAGGCTAGTAGCTCAACACTTCCACTCGTCAACAGAGCGGGGACTCCTCAGAGTGTGCTCCAAGCTTGGGAGCTACCACTGCACTTACAGCCGGCATTCTCACGTTCCCCTCCCACATTTGCGCCCTAATAGGGTAGGTTGGGAGTAGCATTCCAGTTCGCTTTTTATAAACATTCCAGAGCTTTTAAGAAAAACAGAACTGTTAGGGATCACTCATTTTTGTTGATCGGAAGGGTATCATAGCTGCGGCAATTTCCAGCGGCTGTGTATGTATATATATTGTTACGAACGTGATCAAGGCTGGGACACGTGCAGGTGCAGAGTTGGCTGGCAACTGCCGCAACATGATATGCGCTGCGCGCGCCTGGAAGATAACAAGGATTGTCGCTTTACCCCCTCCTTCCCACCACTCCCCGCGCGGCGCACTGCCTTTGACACGTAACTGAAACCTGACAGCTGTGGAGTTACGCGAGCCGCCGACACGTGTTTCGAGAGATTCCTGCCGCCGGGTCGGCGCGGAATGACGCGACTGGCCCCGGCCGCGCTCGCGAGTTCTGGAAATTGCGGCTGATAGATAAAACGAGTACGGCGGCCTTGATGGAGTTGAAGTCGGAGTTCAGAGAGTAGGAGTTCAGTCGGGAGTTCTCGAGTGCGGCGCCGGAGTCCCGCGACGGAGGTCCACGAGAGGTGCTGCGGCAAGAGTTGCGCCAGAGGTGCGGCCCAGCGAGGTGTGCTGTGTGTGAAAACGAGTGACTAGGGAAGCAACATTTTAAAGTGTAATTGATTATTTGTAATTTTTTAGATTATTTGTAAGTGACATACCTAAGTAGTGGCAATAAATAAAACTGTGTGTGTGATAAAAAACTTTAATTTCGGCTATCCTTTACGAACCCGCAGTAAATCGTAACAATATATATACATGCTTTGGTGTGTTGAAACTAAGTTTTCAAGTATTGATATGTTGTACATACATAGAATAAAAAAGGTTAAGTTTCTTATATTTTTTAACTTTTTAATGGGCCATTTATTTCTGGCAATGGTACAAAAACTAAATTTTGGATTTAGTTTATGTTAAACAACTAAAATACATCAATATCAGGCACAAAAGTTTATCTTTACATTTTGTCTAATTTATAATGGTGGGAAGTATACTTCCCATGGCCCACAGCAGGAACAAAAAATATGTAACATCTTTACTTTGTCTTTCACTATTCCTTCAAACTTACATCCTCCATGAAAAGCTGTTTTCTTCAATAGTTACCTAATGACATCCTGAGATGTCAAACACATGTTATTTTACATGAAACATTCTGAAACATGGTTCAATACACAATGGTACATTGCATGTTTTGCAAATATACCTCGTTCCCTTGTCGTGCACTTTCATTGAGCAGAGACGGCACATTCTGTATGTTTTTTTTTCTCCAAAATAGGCATGTGGTCACCTACTTTCGTATACCACACCCCTTTCGAAACAGTCATCTTGTTGCTCAGGAAGCTTACATGTGTTCATTTTCGTTTTCTATTTGAGAAATAACAATCAACTGTCTTGCTAGTAGTAGCCGAAATCTAAGGTGGTCATGAGATGCCCATTCTCTTCTCCTGATCTTCCACAAGATAAATGCATTTACAATTGCTAAGTCAATGAGGTAATACATGATTCTGTGCAACAATTTTCGGGAACTTCGACCTATTGCATAACGTTCCCGCAGTTGATCAAAGTGATCAACGCCTCCCATGATCTCATTATATGTAACAATACCAGTTTGGCAGCTCACATGACAACTTGTTCCATCCTTGTTCTTCCTTGAGACTGTCGTGGTGCACATAGAGTTGTTTTAGGTTGTGAGAATGGTTACCGGTTTCCTGTCCATCCATTTGATGGCTGCAATACCTTCTTTGCACTGGAAATGAAACTCTCCTCTCTTCAGCTGCACTTTCTCTTTCAACATTGCAGGAAGTCCTTTTTGGTTTGTTCTTGCAGTGCCAATGGCATAAATGTTATCCTGCCGAGGTGATTTCATCAGATTTACAGTGGTGAAGAAGTTGTCAAATGCCACGACACAACCTTTTCCTTTTAGATCTCTTGTTAGGCTGAGCACTACCCTTTCACCAAGTGTATCAGCCATACTCTCATCTGTAGCCTGGCCAGTGTGAATTTCAAATTTCAATACATACCCATTTCTAGAATTGGCTAGACATCACACCTTGTAGCCCCTTTCACAGGTTTCTTGGGCATGTATTGTTTGAGTGACGACAGCCTCTTGAAAGGTATCATACTCTCGTCAACAGCCAACACACTAGATGCACTGTATGCCTCAGCAATAGTGTTTTGAGGTTTGTGATAAGAGGCCTAACTTTTTGAAGTTTATCATTATTTGGATGATCCCTTGAAAGGATGGTCTGATTATCATTGATGTGAATTATTTCAGTTATCTTATTGAAATGTTTAGACGTCATTACTTGCGATATCGTAGGCTGGCTGAGTGCAGGATCAGAACTCCAATACTGATCATCTTGTTTCAGTATCATCATACCAACCAGAATCTTCATTCCAAACCATGTTTGGAATTCTTCTACACATGTTTTGTCCCAGTTGCTTGTTTTACTAACATCACTGTGGTTCCTCTGTTTCCTTTACACTTCTGTTGCATACAAATTGGTTTGTTCAACAATGAATTCTATGATTTTATTACTGAATATTTGCATGAAAAAGTCTTTCTCTGTACTAGTTAGTGTTAGCTAATGAGTGATTTTCCATCAACATCCATAATGACATCTAGTGAATCAAACTGACTTGCATCCTGAGACCAGTCATCCTACATCTGCTCAAATTCAGTGTCACTGCTATCCCTATCATCATTTTCATATTCAAAATTTTTCCTACATGAATTACTGCGTGTCTGACTGGTGCTACATTGTGAATTAGATCAACCATGCCTATCACTCACTTGATCTACAATGTGCGCACTACTTGGTTCCCTACTGGTGCCTGGCTGCAGATCTGAAGTCCGAAAACTACTCTCCTGATTCTCGATCAAACAAAATTCTTCTTCTGCTCCTTCATCCGGACCTCTGTCGGAATCATCAGTGTCACTTGGAAGTGTAAAATATAACTCAAGAGCTTCCTCGGTGGAAATTCTCTGATGTTTGTTGGGCATTTTTGCTGCAAGTAGACAAAAATGTGAAATTACTATCTTTCGTAGTTCACTGAAATCTTGCTGAACATTTTTTTCTGTAAACAAAAACTAGAATGTAAAGTTAGGAAAAATAATTACTCCAATTACTTGATAAAATACACTCGTAGCATTATTTTACTTACCAAAACACATTAGATTCATATTTGGGGCTTCTGAAATTCACTCGAATCAATAATAGTAAAATTGTATTTCGTGCAACTTTCTGGCACCTTCTCCTTCGTTTCTAATGCCTGTCATTTGTTTTCAAGGGTTACCAAATGTTTATTTATAGTTTACTGAAGTAACCGACACGTGGCAGACTAAGTCCGAGGTGGTAAAACAATTTACCGCGGCCCTTTAACAAAACGACCTCGGTGGGAAGTATACTTCCCAATAAAGACTCCATTAAAATCAATATTGACATAAAAGCTAGTATTACGAATATCAATCAAAATACAAAAAGTGTTTATCAATATTTCTAAACCAAAACAGTTTCTTATCACACGAAAGTGTTTTAGAATTATTTTTATTACGTTAATGACTCCGCTTAGTGCCTGGACTCAACGTTATGTTGAAAATGGGCGGAAGGTAAATGTGAGAAGGGCAACTTACAAAATTTACTTATTTTACCCGATGCCGTAGTAAAATGATACAGTCACAACAAACCACCCCTCGGTTTGAAATAATTTTCCAACAAAAAATGGAATGATTTTTAATATTTTTTATATAAAATGGAAAATTAAAGGATGTAAATTTCCCATTAAAAGGTACATTCTACCATTTAGATGAGTTCTTTAAAAAATCAGCAAAGAGAGGAAAAATTTAGGGTAAAACCCACAAAATTTGGATGATAAGTAGGTTCTGCATTGCGTAATTTCTGAAGTAAATATAAATAACTAATTCATGACACATAATATCACAATTATATGCAAGGTTTTTTTTGTGTCTTACTAACACTGAGCTTTAAAATGTATTTTATTAGCTTAGACTGTATTCAACGGGTGGTTGTACTTTTATTTTGCAAAACTGGACAATATCGGCGATATATATATATGGTGTTTTTGAAAGGTTGTCTGAATTGTTGCCCCTTGGATGGGCAGCCCTTCAGGATTTTTCTGACAGTGGTTAGTTTAGGTTAGGTTAGGTTAGGTTAGGTTAGGTTAGGTTAGGTTAGGTTAGGTCACTTTACAAACTAACCACTGTCAGAAAAATCCTGAAGGGCTACCCATCCAAGGGGCAACAATTCAGACAACCTTTCAAAAACAGTGCTGTTAGAAAAATCCTGATGGGCTGTCCATCCAAGGGGCAAGTTTTCAGGATTATTTAAACTCTTAAAGGAGCGTGTTTTCAGAAATTGGATGGGCTGCCCTTCCAGTCTCTGTACAAATAAACCACTGCCAGAAAAATTCTGAAGGGTTGCCCTTCCAATGGGCAACAATTCAGTCGCCCCTGCATTTCACGGTCCAGCCAGCCACGATCCACTGATTACAAGTTGGTTCCTTACCCGTTTAAACACAACCTATTACTTCAAGTGCTCTCATTTGTGTCTCTCGTGCCCGTCTTTAAGGTTGGTTGGTTTTTTAAGCCATAGCGAAACAAAACAGATTCAGTGTTAAGAGGAACGTGGCTCGACATGGCATGGACTATAGCTATTGGGAATTGTCGATGTCAACATATCTGTACGATGTAAAATTTGACATAATTGTAGAATAATCAATCACTCGCTTCCAGTGGTTTTCACATGCAATGGGGATAGTAAAATAAATAAAAAATATATATTATTTTATCAATGCCCTGACATGACATTAAATTAGATGATAATCTTTTACTTTCTTGTATAGAGAAATATGAAGAAAAAAAACTTGATATCGTTTATGAAATTTTTGTTAATTTTCACGTTATCATATTTTATTAAAAGCAGTAAGATATAAAAATTGTAAATTAATTCATATTTTCTTTAAGAGTTAATTTAAAAAAATTATAATTCAGCAAAATCGGTACGTCATGTGCACTGTTGTAAGAATGTTAAAATAAAATAAAAATGGGGAAATAGTAATTAACTTATTAATTAAATTAAATCTTCAAAATAGTTTTATAAACGTACTTTAAACTAAATAAATGTCACAATATGACATATTGTCAAGTCACAGATTCTCATTTACTTTGCAGTAAAACTGTTTTTACGTCACCTGCTTGAAAAAAAAAACACAATAGGGTGCGTTTTTTCTGGCACCTTAAGTTTGCGGTCTTGTAATAAAGCAAATTGGGGACTTTTAATGTTTAAAACATTACAGGGGAAAAAAACGTGAGCAAGTCTTTCAGTATTCGCCAAATATGTGCAACGTCTATCCTCGGTAACGAGCAAATTAGTGAGTTCTCATGTTGCAGATACACTTATAATACGAAACTCGGACACGAAACTAAGCGTAAAATCCTTTAAAATATTGCCAAGCGTAATAAATATACGCAATTTTTTTTTTCAAACAACATTACTCGACGCGAATCACACGTAGACTCCACACTCGCCGATACATGTCGTCTATTAAATCATTTTTTTAGCAGACCGAAATTTAAAATGATATAATGAAAAAGGCCCCGATAAAAGACAAAAAAAAAAAAAATAACTAAAACCCGGCTTTGGAACTGATTTGCGACCAGGAATTTTATTTAAATACTGCCGATAAAATTCATTGAACAGTAACTATGTACTACAGGGTTTCCTTTGGCTGTGTGAACTTTGGTTCGCGCCATCCGCCACAGATGGCAGCACCGTGGTAACACATTACTCGCACCAACTGCTGTACACCGAGGGGAAGCCTACGATTCACTCGTCCTTCTGGACATACCCGAATACTCACGTTGGCAAGCCTTCTTTTCACAGACGAGAGAGTCAAACCCGAAGTTCCCCAAAGTTCATGCTCGCTTTTTTTTTCCGTACCACAACAAGTGTATTTATTTGGGGGGGAAAAATTCGCGGGCATTTATTCTCCAAATGCGCGGGTTTAACCTATAATATGTCATTCTTAAAATTAACAAGAAGTAATTATAAATACTTTAAAACATTGTGGATGGTTGGTTATATTAGGTAAGTATAGCTACATTAAAAATACTGTAAAACGATTTTATGGTTGCTTAGCAAATAACTTTTTAATATGTAGCTATCCAGCGCTAGAAAACAGTTTACATGATTTCACAGTATCTTTAAGGTAGCTATCCTAACCAAATCAACCGTCCACAATGTTTTAAAGTATTTATAATGTAGCTAACCTAACCTAATTGACCATTAGACGAGTGAATCGTAGGCTTCCCGTACACCGAGAGCTAAGAAGTGAGGTTACCTGCAGTGTTCCCGGCTGTGAGTTCGTCCGTGCGCGCGCTTCGACCTCGCCTCGAGGAACCAGCGGGTGGCGTTCGACTCGGCAGCCCGCGGAGCAGTGACGTCTGCGCGGGCCCCGACGGCCGCATTAGGAAGCCCTCGAAGCCACCTCCGGGCGACCCAGCGACGGCTTTGCGCGTCCGGGGCTTCCCCCCACCCCCCATTCCTCCTGCACGTCCCACACCGGCGCTGCTGATCGCATTACTTCAGGGGTGTACGTGTGTTAGCGAGGCGCTCGCTGGTGCTTCCAGCGCGGTGTCGCCTCTGGACTGGCGCGCAGTCTTCTCCCAGTGCACTGAGCGGTGACCGTAACATTACATTGCGCAGAAATCAAGATAAAGGTGTAATGCAAGTCCCTCAAGTGCTCTCAACAATCTGTACTGGTTGTTTTACATCTCAAAATTACTCTGAAAACATGCGTTTTTTTTATAGCCATTTTTAACTCTTCTAAAAAATACAGTTTAAAAACTTAATCCGAAATCAAAAGTACTTTTTTCGGCCCTCGGCGAACTCTTTAATCCTTTTCGTAAGCAGGGCCCCACTCGGATATCTAGAGTAGTTTTCAAATCGCGTTGTTTTTATGCGCACCGTGTGTGTGTCGGGGTCACCTGGTCAGGCGGGGCGATAAGGGCGAAGCTCGCCGGTTCTTCCAGCGCGATGTCGCCTCAACGGCTTCTCGAACGTGCGTAGGGCCACCGTGAGATTCAAGCGGCAACCGCGACATCATATGACGGAGAAATTAATACAAAAGATGTAATGCAAGTCCCGTGCTTTCAAGAACCTCTACCGGATGCTTCACGTCTGAATTAGTGATTCTGATAACACGCGTTTTAAGACATTTCCACGCTTATAAAAATACAGTTTTGAAAAAAAACACTTAATACTCATGTTGCACCCAAGCGATTTGAAATGTTTAAGCATATCGTTTACCACTTCAACATGGATTTCTGCTCGGCACAGAAAATTTCTGACAACTGCAACAAATGAGGTCCAGGATTTTTGCCGTCTCATTCATGGATTTTACGAAGGCTTGGTCCTTAATGAATTTTCTTATTTCTGGGCCGATAAATATTCCTGATTTAACTTTTTCCTTACTCATGTGAGGCATTCCCCCCCCCCCTTATACATGTGAAACATGATTCGTCTTTATCAAGAGCCTTTACAAACTGCTTCATAAGGCCCAGCTTGAAAGGCAGTGGCGGAAATATGATTTTATCTCCATAAAATAAGGGTTCGTTAATAACGTTTTTTCTCCAACTACCATGTCTTCTCTCTTAAGCCACTCTTGTCTAACACAGTGGTGTGTTTTGTCTCTGCTATCCCAGAGGCACAAGAAACAAGGATATGTGGTGCGGCCACTTTGCTGTACGAGGAGAAAGTTTACCATTTTTAAGTCCACACAAATCACCCATTGATTTTCACAATACCTTAAATTCTCCAAGTCCAATGCTATGGTGTTATATTTTCATTGTCGTTGAATGTGCAATTAGTATTGAACCATATTATTTGTTCCCATTGTGTAGAAGAACACATTTCAAGTTTCGCTTAGCTTAAAAAGTAGAGCTGATAGAAAAAAAACTCGTTTCATATTTAGATTAACCGCACTAATTCTAGCTAAAATCAGTTCCAAAATCCTAGGCACAATTTTTTTTTCTTATTGGCCTATGTTGTGATTCAATAGTGCATTTTTTTAATTTTAGTTGCTACCAATATAAATATACTACAGTTTTATTTCATTCAGGTTTATCACGTGTGCAAGTCTTATTAACATAAACGAAAAACCTTTCTATGGAAAATTAAAAAAACAGTTAAATAAAAGAAACGTGGCTGTGGCAACTTCAGAGAATAGTTTTGCATTTTAAGGTTTGGCTTCACTCTTAAACTTCCGAATAGACTTCGCAAAATACTATAACTTTGGCATGCATATAACTACATGCTACATTGAATATGCTGTTACGAAAAGTCTTTCGGAGCTTATTTATCAAAATCTTTGAGCGAAAATTGTTATGGATAAACCGGGTTCCCATTCTATAATTTAACTTAAAAGCTTGCTCGCGAAATGTATTTTATTTATTCTGAAATCAGAGTAGAAGTATTTTGGTAAAAATTATCATTTATAAACCAACATTTTTATTTTTGATAGCTTCGGTTCTAAGTTTAAAATTTTGTAAATTTTATAACCACGTCACATACAATTTTTTTAATGTAGTTTTAACTGTAGAGTACATTATCGCTGGGCACTTGTCACTAAACTTCACATTCACATTCACAGATCGATTGGGTCAAATATTTTTTTCCCAGGGATTATGGGATTTCGAAGAATACGTGTTGTGGGAATCACCTAACGTTATTTTTGACAGGGTGCACTCCAAAGGACTCGAAGTCTCGTCGTCAGGATGAGGATCAAAAGGTTCCGCCGAAAAAAAAATAGAGCGTCCGTTTAAATTCACGAGATAAGTTTCAGTGCAGCCAACGGCGCGCGGAGGTTATTCATTCACGGATTGTTGCTTGGGGAAAAAAAAATGAGGGTTGCCGGCTCCTATTTTTTTTTCGTGGGGCAATTGTTTGGCGATCTTTCTTGAAGAATGGCATTGCAGCCACTGGGGCGCGCTAACTATAAGGGCGTGTCGCAGAGTTCTGCGCCTCCAAAGCCCGACAAAGCCACGGAGCAGTCCAACCGAATACCTGCCCGTATCCCTAACAGGGAAAGAGAGTGTGTTAAGGGGGGGGGGGGGCAGACAGAGTAGCTTTCATCCAACCGTCCCCGACTGACGGGCAAATGACGCGCGCGCCAACGCTGAATAGTTTCCGAGTCATTTCCCAAGCAGGGTAGCAATGCGTGGATACTCCACCTAGCTCCATTCCACTAACTAAGAAGGGCTAGGTTCCGTAAGAACATACCTATACCTGTGGAAACCTTTCTTAATCCGAAAAGAATTTTGTTAATTTAACGAAACTAGTATTGAGTTAAAAGCAGTGCATAAAATTTTTAAAGTAAAAACAGAATCAAAATAAAACTTATTATTTGAGGTATTTTCAGCTATTATTCAGCTATTGCATGAATCAATACGTTTTGTCTATAAATATAAAATAGGATGTTGGCATGTGTGTACGAAGTCGATAAACTACACCATCGTTTGACCGATCGCCATGAAAGTTGGCGCATCACAGTGTTTTTTTTTCACGGAGAAGGTTTCTATGATATACATTTTTTTTGTAACTTTCAGCTAGATGTAGCTGCAGCACATCAACTTCTAAACCATTCAACCGATCGCCATGGATAAACAGAAAATCATAGGTCGCAGATATACAAACAGTAATTGTGTGTTATTTATCAGTGTCCACCACACCGTCATAAAGCACTATCCATTTTATTTAACTCGCAGAAAATATATCACCCTGTGTTCGGCCCGGGCAACGCCGGGTAATGCAGATAGTAAACATATAATCTTAAAATAAACATTAGGAAAAGTGTTATCAGAATTTTATCAGGTTAAACTGTCCTGATTACAAGTTAAACAACCATTTAGCAATCTTATACTTACTTAGCATACCCAGACACATATTATTCAACCAAACAGCTAACAGTTAAAAATATAGAATTTTTTATCAAAACATTTTGTTCTAATACAACTGCTAACAAGTTCTACAAAAAAATTCCTGAAGTAAAGGAAATGTAAAATTTACATCATTATTGCACCAAATTCTTTCCTAGTAACAAAATAACGGATTTTAATTTTGCAGTAACAAAAAGGTAACTTTATAGCAATTGTAACAAACTTTGCCACTAAAGAAGTTGTAGCAATATCTTATTTTACATTTAATAATATTGAATTTTATATATATATATATACACACATAAAAAATTAAAATTTTGTTTTCAGCAACACAACACAAATAAGAAGTTCGTAATTTAAAAAAAAATTGTATTCTTTGTGTCAAAGCCAGTGGTTTAATAGTTTAGTTAGCTTACCAATCACGGCTATGGTTACTCAAATATCTTTAAATCACCAGTAAAGAAGCAATATACGCAATAAATTGTAGGAAAGTATTATGTTTTACTTATTATAAATCATTTAGGTTTGGAATTTAGAAATTGCGGTAGAATATATGTATATTAATAAATTATCAAACGGGAAATAATATAAGAATATATATATATTGGTAAAATCATGCGTTATATTTCATTAACGAGCGAATTGTTGTGAACGGTACCATAAGTGCCTATTCCTCTTTAATGTAGGTTATACCAAAATCCACATTCTAATTATCATTATTTAAATTTAACATTTCTTTATTTACTTAAGTTGTGAAAAAAAATTAAAAAATTTGTGTATCACTAGTATATTTTCCTTGAATATAGTTCAGAGATATAATTTTTCTTATTTCACTACCTCCCTTTTGTTTCCATAAGGGTAAAATTTAAAAACAAAACTACAGTATCGTTTTTATTTCCAACTTAATATAGGTACGTCACTTTCGTGAATTCAGCAATACCCGTTGAACCAATAATACTAGACGTATCCAGTGCTAACCATTTGAATGTAAAACGTTCAAAAATAATAGTTTAATAGTTTTAAAATAATATCAATATTAAAAATGTTTTTACATCTCGTATTTAATTTTTTAGCGATGAAGGTTTAGCTTGTATAAAATTGAACGCAAATATATTTCACCTCATTAGGGACAAAATAAATTAAAATATAGTAAATAATATTTTATGCGTGTTGGTAGGTACCGATTTATAATTTATTTCTTTATAAAGCCAAATTAACTCTTTTCACACTCCTTGTAGGTAGAATCCCGAAAAATCGCAAATAAATGTCCCTATTTTTATTTTTAATTATTAGTACCATATGATTTTAACTTCTATTAGATTAGCTTTGGATGTATGAATATTTTATCATAGTCATAATGTATGTACCCTTCTCACGTAATAATAGTTAGGTTTTAGAAAGAAAATGGAAAACACACACGACTTAAACCTGTGTATTTAATGCATGCCAATTTTCTAACATAAACATTTAGTACATTTTGTGTTTTGATATTTTATTAAGTTCTACTTTTCCTGTTTTTACTCCTTAGAAGTGGGGTTTTAACAAACGCTAAGAGGTTTATATTTTTAGTACTACTCATAAACAATATCTTAAAATATGCTTGGTTTATCTTTGGAGATATGGAATTTAATTATTAAAATTCTTAACCCTTTTCTCTTCATTTATTTATTCTTTTTCTGCATTTTCATACATCCCTCGTGATTTTATTTGGAGATAGGCCCATTTTTTTCTTCATAATTTAACTTACCATACTTTCACAACCTTATCGGTTTGATTTAAAAAACACTGTGTTAGTATTTAGGACTGTAATTTTTGTTTAATTTCTTACCTCCTGCTTGATCTGCTTCAGAAATATGATTTTTACAATAATGGCCATCTTTCAGCATTTTCATTCCCATAATGGTAAAATTTGTAAAAATGTAAAAATCACACCATATATTTCGTGCATGTTATTCGTGTGTAGTGCCTTACCTTTTGTTCTAGCAGATTCTTCACAAAGCCAAACTTACTCCAAACACTTGTTCTCTGTGGGGTTATGTTTTCATTTTTTTCTTCTTAATTTGCGTTCGTGAATTTTTTACATGACAATCAGTGCAAAACTGCAATGGCGTATGTTAAAGAAATTGTCATTAATAAAAATTCCCCATTGCATGAACAATTTAACGAACTTATTTACTGTGTATTTATCTAGTTTCGAGTTAAATATCAAATGTCAAGAAAGATTTTCTTTGTACTAAATGTTTGATTTCATTTAAAGAACTGTAAAAAATACTTACATTTTAAGAATTAAGAGACCTTTAGAAAATCACATATTTTAATTATAATAAACACATGTTATGAAAGATAAGTTACTCGCCAATTTTACAAAAAACGAGACGCATTATTGCACGTTAATTTATACCATAAAACTTATTATATGTCGTTTGTTTGGAGACATTATTTGAAGGCATTATTCCAATGCATTCGATCCACCCATGAAGTTTATGAATGTTTCCTAACAAAGTCTTATGTTTATGTGGAAATTGGTAACATATATCTGCTATAAATTAATAAAGAATAATTAAAATAATATATTTCTACTGTTGTAGAATTTATATTTACCTTTTTTCTCTGCATACTTCTTTTATTAACCTCATAAGTCATTGTTTTCTTTATAGTTAATATATGCATCAAAAACTATTCTTTTAGAAATGTATTGCATAGTAATTCTCTCCTGGATTATTTTGAAGTTAAAACTCTTCTTTTCAGAACTAACGTGCTGAATCTAACCAAAACAAATTTCTTCCAAAAATTTCAAGAACATTAACTAAAGTTGTTTTGCGTAAGTTTTAGTTAAGTTCTCTAATATATTTAAAATAAACGGATTACTAAAATAACAATGAAATTTAGAGTCACATATACGTGATAAAATAAATAATTTGTAATAAGCAAATCATACAAATCTAAATCATACAAATTCATAAATATTAATTTAAATACAAAATTGACCAACACAAGAAAAAACCTTATAAACTATTACAAAAGTTTTTCAATTTACATAAGGCTGAATTTTTTCCCACCAAGACACATGACTCAGAGATGGTAGTTGACTTCTATTTGAAACAGAATACTGAAACTGGTACTCAAAAAAATTAAGTAAGGATTTAACTCTTACTATTAAAGTTTGTAAAACTCAGTTTATACGCAGCTTAATGTTAGAGAAGGAAAAAAATTAAACATTTAATAAAGTCTTGAGCTCTTCTTATACTGCGAGACCACCAATTGTCATAACATCATAATTCTGTGTCCATGGTAACACATTTTGACTGTTTCAACAGCATGTAGACTAAAATCACACAATTTTTTAAGAAAATGTCGATATCTTCAACACAATAAGATTTATGAACGATAAATCAATTGGATCTGTGTCATTTTCATTTGTTGATACATGTCAGGATATCTCTGGCATGGCCAAAGTTTTTTAATCGGTGAGTGATGCCCAATTTATTAAGTTTCGAATAATCTTGTACCACATCGAAACAAAGGTGTTGCCTGAAGTACATTATTCACAAGTTGCACGTTTCTCAAGTTATAAAGAATTGCGTAATATTATCGAGAGTTCCTGTGATTTGTCCGAAACTCAATCTAAAGTGGGAATATTTCTCGGATTATTGTAAATTATCAGTGCTTTGAAAAACTGGTAGTATGCAAGTAGACTAAATAGAGGAAAATCATATAATACTTTGAAGTTTATCATGGCTCTGAAAACCTTATCACAAAAAGGGTGCCTAAGGGAAGAACATAAGTGATATGTAGTTCACAAAGGATGTTAAATTCACATTTTCACATGTTGCTTGTCAAAAAAGACACTGATTAATTAGAAATATGTGTGCAGAAAATTAAATATAACGCACAGGAATGTCCGAAGGTGTGCCAAAACTTATTGATATCATTACCAAGCACACGCAATGAAGAAAGTGATTAGCCGTTAAGTCTGTTTATCAATCTTAATGCATAGTTCCAAACGCTGCATTAGTTACTTAATTTTCTTGTAATTACTATTACTCAAAGTATTTTCTTATAATTTTAATCCTTTAACTCTCCTGCATTTGCATTTGGGTCACAGATGTTCCCACCGAACATTTTACTAAACGTTTCATCCGAGCTTTAAATTATGAAATGAGTGCCTTTTCGACACTATTCGATAATCTCTAGAAAATATATGTTGATTCATTTTGAGAAAAAAAACATAACATCGCTATCATAATAAATTAATAACATAAGTATTTAAAGAATAATAATTACCAGAAAATAAAATAACCAACTTTGCATTTGAAACAAAATCTTAAGACATCATTTTAGCATGTAGATTATTTTAGAGTTCATTTGAACATATTTTTGAAGTGCATAGTTGAGGATAATTTTTTGCCAGTAAATGCATGTAATTAAAATAAAAAATGCCAAATCAACACCTAACCGTGTCAGCTTAAGATTATGAATGGTTGTTCCATGTGATAAAGCCTCGTTATTTAAACTTTTTAAGCTAATTAAATTTATATATTTTAAAGTAATTACCAGCGTAAAAGTAAAATATTTATTTACCCAAAAATTTTAAGGGATCCAAGAGTGGATATTATCAATTAGGTTCACAGCAGTGTCGATTTTGACTAGAAAAAAGAATTTCCAAAGTATTCGAATAAACGTGAGCTAATTAAATTGCAGAGTTGTGCACTGTATAGGTGAGGTCGGCCCTTTGTGAAGGAGACACAGTAATTGCTCTTCTAGACGGTGACAGGTCAGTTCTGGCAGTGAACTAGGTACTCGGTCTGCTGCTATTGGCCCATGTGGTAGAGTAACTACAGTAGAGCAAAGCATCGGATGGGAGACGGACAACTACTTGAAAACTGTCAGTTTTTTCAGCCGATGGTGCAGCATCACTGGAAGCGAGGTTTGTAAAATTAAGTGCGCTGGTTTTGGACCAGTGGTGAATTTGGTTCCAAGAGGAAATTGCGAACATATCGGGTAGAATAATGCACGCTACTGGCAGGATATAAGAGGCTCATGAACATACGATTTAGCCTATGGCTGAATATCACACAGCACCACTGGGAATGTCATTGATAGCTCTTGAAGTGACGCTGTTAGATTTCTGGGCAATTGAAACTGCATAGATCTGGCAAGTGACCATGGAGCATTAATGAAATCGGTATTTGTAGCACTCGGTTTACTGCTTTGTGGAGCAGCGTTAGACTTGGTTCCGAGATGGCCGTGGGAAACCAACTGGGTGTAAGACAGCGCACTACTTGCAGACAGTGATCCACTCCTCGATGGTACAGTTCTAGCAAGTGACCGTGCAGCACCACTAGAAGCGGCATTTTCAGCGCTCTTTCTGCTTTCTGGGCAGTGTAAGACGTGGCTCCAAAATGGCCGTGTGAACCACCTGGGTGTAAGACAGCGCGCTACTTGCAGACAGTGATCCACTCCTCGATGGTACAGTTCTGGCAAGTGACCGTGCAGCACCACTAGAAGCGGCATTTTTAGCGCTCGTTGTGCTGCCTTGTGGAGCATTGTTAGACGTGGCTCCAAGATGGCCGTGTGAACCAACTGGGTGTTAGACAGCGCGCTACTTGCAGACAGTGATCCACTCCTCGACGGTACAGTTCTGCCAAGCGACCGTGCAGCACCACTAGAAGCGGCATTATCAGCGCTCGTTGTGCTGCTTTGTGGGGCAGTGTTAGACGTGGTTCCGAGATGGCCGTGTGAACCAACTGGGTGTTAGACAGCGCGCTACTTGCAGACAGTGATCCACTCTTCGACGGTACAGTTCTGGCAAGTGACCGTGCAGCACCACTAGAAGCGGCATTATCAGCGCTCGTTGTGCTGCTTTGTGGGGCAGTGTTAGACGTGGCTCCGAGATGGCTGTGTGAACCACCTGGGTGTAAGACAGCGCACTACTTGCAGACAGTGATCCACTCTTCGACGGTACAGTTCTGGCAAGTGACCGTGCAGCACCACTAGAAGCGGCATTATCAGCGCTCGTTGTGCTGCTTTGTGGGGCAGTGTTAGACGTGGCTCCGAGATGGCTGTGTGAACCACCTGGGTGTAAGACAGCGCACTACTTGCAGACAGTGATCCACTCTTCGACGGTACAGTTCTGGCAAGTGACCGTGCAGCACCACTAGAAGCGGCATTATCAGCGCTCGTTGTGCTGCTTTGTGGGGCAGTGTTAGACGTGGCTCCGAGATGGCTGTGTGAACCACCTGGGTGTAAGACAGCGCACTACTTGCAGACAGTGATCCACTCTTCGACGGTACAGTTCTGGCAAGTGACCGTGCAGCACCACTAGAAGCGGCATTATCAGCGCTCGTTGTGCTGCTTTGTGGGGCAGTGTTAGACGTGGCTCCGAGATGGCTGTTTGAACCACCTGGGTGTAAGACAGCGCACTACTTGCAGACAGTGATCCACTCTTCGACGGTACAGTTCTGGCAGGCGACCGTGCAGCACCACTGGAAGCGGCACTGGCAGCGCTCGACGCGCCGCTCGCGCGCCACGTTGTACCCCCGGCCGCAGCACAGCGACGCGCAGCCGTCGGACGAGGCGCCGGTGCGGTTGCAGGTGCGCCCCGCCGTGCCGGCGAAGTCGACTGCGGGGTCGCGCTCGCAGTAGTTGGGCGAGCGCTCGTAGTACAGGAGGCTGAGCGCCAGGTCCCTCCGGCGGCCGGGGCGGAACCTGCGCCGCTGGTGCGGCCTCTTGCGCGGCCTCCGGTCACGCTGTCGCCGGCCTCCCAGCAGCAGGGGCGAGCCGCTGCCCAGGTTGGACTGGTCCACCAGCACGGCGGACAGGTAGCGCTGCCTCAGCGCGTCGCCCACGGCGCGGAAGTCGGGCGCCGCCTTCCAGCACGTCTTCAGCTCGCAGCTGCCCGACATGCCGTGGCACTTGCAGCGCGCCTGCATGCCGGTCGCCACCGCCTGCAGACACGCCACCACCACCTCCTTGCCCCGGACACACACTGCATAACAGACATCTCAACAAGAGTTCACCTAAAATTAACGAAGAAATCTTCGCAATTTCAGAATACCAAATCTTTGTATAAAATACACTACATTTAAACTTTTGAGCTTTTATTTTGTTATATACAGGATAAACATACACATGAATGACATAAGAGTGTTCTTCTAAGTAGTAGTCTTGTTGATGTACTGAAAGTAAGTGAACTTGGTATCCGATAATTTTTGTAGATAACGGTAAGTTTACGAAGATCCTTAAATAATTTCTAATCAACTTTCTTCGTAAATTTTAAGTGAAAATTTTTAACAAAGTGCTAAACTATATATATATTTTTTGTAAATGGAGCATACATATTAAAGTACATTTACTGTTGTTTCAAAATTAGTACATTTAGATAAAAGCAACTGATTCACTACAAAATGGTGTTCGCAGTAATGATGGGCTCGGATTCTTGCACCTTGGCATTTATGCTCCAATAATTAAAGTTTTTTTTGTAAAACGTACCCTGAATAGCTTTCCAGTATTAACTGTGCACATTAATAAGTATAACCAAATAAAATAAATTTGAATTATTAAATATTCAATTACTTTTTCTATGTTCCCAAAATTATGCTTGAATGTAACATCAAATAAAATTTAAAATTATGCACCAAAGTTTGTAATAGATATTTCGTATTATATCGAAAAGCTTAATTCACACATGCAGAAAAAACCATGGTAATGTGTTGTACAAAGTTACAATATGTTACAAACTATCTCTTGGCAACTGATTTTCAAAGGAATTATTTGTAGTAGTACTGAAAATATTTTATGTGTAAGGAAGTTCATAAAGCCTTTCGTACAGGCTCAGATATTTGCTTTTCTGTAACTTCGTTTTTTTTAAAGTTGATAAAGGTATTTGTAAATAGTATGTTCTTCCGCATGTGCAAACGAAAGTGAAGCCAAACAAAGTGCCATACTCAGGTACCCACATTATGGTTATCATAACATTCTTTATATGCTTTCTCGAAGACGAAGAGAAAAAAACATGTGAGCTAGTTTTCAGTCCTTATTTGTACTTATAAGTACAAATGTCTGAAAATTAGCTAAGAGATTTTTAAACATTATATTTCCTGGAGGTGATGGGGTACAATAAAGGCAGTTGTATTATTCTTAAAAAAAAGTATTTATGTTTTATAATACTGTCTAATTATTAAAAATAAGTATTAATTATTTATATGACTATCTCCGTGTGGCTAAAAAGGGTTTTGTTCATGCAAAACTTTCTAGAAAAATACTTGCAATTTTGAGCTTTTTCAGAAAGGAAATAAAAGGAATTAAAAATTTGTATTAAGTTACTGGTAGAATTGTTATTGGTTTGCCAATTAATTGTTCCATAAACTGCTGAAAAAAATAATTTTAGTAAATATTTATAACTAATTTTACATATTAAATCATATTGCATAACTTCGTAGCAATAGTTTAATAAACTATTATGGTATTGGAGATTCAGTTGCGTCTTTGTGTTAGACTGTACAGATGTTTCGCTCTGCATTACAGCAGGCATCTTCTGGGTTTAACCCTGACATTACCTGTTGCAATGCAGAGAAAAACGTTGGTACAAACTACCACTTTGACGGACGTAGCTGAACCTCGGAAGCCAAAATAGTAATTTCTTTACTATATTAATGGTATGTAGTTTTGGTAAGAATTAAGACTTGTATGTTCTTTAGCTGTGTGTTTTAGTTAACAACATTTTTACCATCACACATTTGGACACGCATTTCTTTCGTTTAAAAGACACATATTATTAACTAATTATCAAGAAGGCATTAACGCTTGATTTACCAATTTACAAACAACCCCTCCCCCCAAACGTATGCCGGATATTATTCACGCAATTATACGCAGAATTCTAAGGTAACATTTCTGCTAAGATTAAATTGGGATTTTGATCACATAATTAACGACTGTATACGTAACGACTCTATATATTTGTAATAAGTCAGCACTTGTTTGTGCTATTTATGATATAATATAATGTTTGTAACGGTAAAAATTCTGTTTTAAAATTCAGTGTTAGTGTTTCAATACATAGTATGTGTATTTGGTATGCTTTACAAATATTTGGTTTGGATGGATTCCTTTTTTTTTTTTTTGAGAATTGAAAAGAAAATTTAAAACTGAATACTACAGAGTGTCCATAAAATAATGTCCCAGTTTCAATGGTATTATATAATAGTTTAATTTAAACTATTCACAACAAACCATGCATCAAATTTAAAGTAAACTAACCTAGTTTTTTTCTTAGAAATCTTCATAATGTGCACCTTTAGTTATACAGCACACATCCAACCTAAATTCCAATTCTTCCCACACTTGGTTAACACGTCCGGAGTAATGGGAGCAATACCCTCTTCAATTCTGTGTCTCAACTCTGGCAAATCATTGGGTAGCGGTGGAACGTAGACACGATTTCAATAAAGCCTCGAAGATAAACATCGCATGGCATTACGTCAGGTGACCGTGGAAGACAGCTCCGTCGTCTCGACCATTTCGACCAATCCAACGTTCAGGGACTTCGACCGTTCAACCAATCTCGTACAGAGAGATTCCGATGGGCAGGGCTGACATTGCAGATTCACTCTTAACAAATTGCAGAATGCAAAACGCTTTACGACAAGGAGTCTTCATTTGGCGTAGGTGGCGCTGCAAGCGAGAGAAAAAATAAAGTACTCGCACATGCGCTTATTTATAACTGTTTGAGTTACTCTTCAATTGTGACCTTGTACCAACACACTACAACACTTACAGTTGATACTATTAGAATTTATAACTGGGACATTCTTTTATAGACCTACGTAATTTTATTCTTATGTACACGAGAAATATTTCTTTCTTTCCATTTGTTAATAGTTTCTCTTCTGTAAAGTTTTTTTGACGTGTCGTCTAATAAATCGATGAACGCCGGCTGCACGCACGAAAAAGGATGATTCATTGTCCCGTTACGCTCATTGTCCCGTTACGATAATTTTACGCTTGCGCCGCATCTATCTTCCACTCGATTGGCCTATGAATCTACTATTATATTAAATAGGTTAAAACGGGATTTTCAAAAGTAGCTTTAAAATTTAGTACTTTAACTAAACTATTGTTTTATTAATTATTTTTTGGTTATTTTTCCATTTTTCAATTATTTCCAAAATAAAGAGCAATAAACAAAAAGAAACATAAAAGAGAATTAAAAAAAAATATTTAGAAATTTTAATATCGAGTTGAACCGCCTAACCAAAATGCAAGGAAATATCCTATTTAATGGAGCCAATTGAACATTCCAATTAAACAATCACTTTCATTTATAAAGTTATAGTTAAAATAATCTGTTCGTTAAAGTAATAAAAATATTTGAATTAATGAGTGCAAATAAAAGTAAATCTATCAATTAAATTGTAGATTTCATTTCACTCCTTCTTTGTATCTATATAAAATAGTGATAATTCAATAAAAATGATTCAATTTTATTCATAAAAGTATGCAATCATTTCATCAATGTTTTGTTATGACGTTGTCACGTTAAACTATCGTCCGTAAACCGACTTTATAGAGAACCATTTTTTTATTGTATTGTGATTCTTGTACCCATAGTTTCCTGTTTATTTTTCTGCCCGACTACCCCGTCGAAGAAATCCAAGTTTCAGCCTGAACGTATGCAGCCTTTCATAACGGTGGTGTGCTACAGCGTTGCCTGCCCTCCAGGCACTCCTTAACTAATTTCAAGTTTTCGAACAGAGGTTCCGAAGGGGCCCAACAGTGCCAGGAAAGACAATGGCGCTTTGGAATAATCCTCTGACGTTCTCGGTGTTCCAAGGCTAAGATAAAATAAAGAAAGCACTAATGTGATTACTTGTAATTGCAGGTACGTTTTGAAGTTGTGTCGTGCACGGCAGCTTTAAAATCCAGCCTGCCGAATACGCATCTTACCATGGAGACTTCAACGAATGTGAGCAAGGGAAACTTAGTGATTGATGTCGGCGAGTGCATAAATATTCTTTAGACGAACGAATGACTTCAGAGCAAACGTCTTGAAAGTAAACTAAAATATTATTAAGTATTCTGATATCTTCTATGAGCACTGTCCTCAAAGGCTAACTTGTTTGAATAAAAAAAGCAGAAATAAACATCTATTTATGAAATGAAATTATATTTTATGTATTTATATTTACTTAGCGGTAAAAATAAGAAATGATTTAACTCACGTTAGTTGCAAGTTTGATTTTTTTCAAACTATTCAGATTTATTTAAAGGATTATTTATTTGGCTTTAAAATCACAAAATGTGAAGTCATGTAAGTGGCAATTAATTTGTTATACGTGTTTAGTGTTTTCCTACCTCTTTCATAATTCCCATTCCAAACCTGGAAGTGAATTAACATAAGAATTATAAAAGTACAAAAAACCTTAGATAAAACCAGTCCAAATATGTAATAATAAGAAAAACATTTGTGCGTGTACTTATGTACGGATGTTGAGATAATTTCCATTTTTTTTGTTTTAATGCATCAAACTAGTAAGAAATTATTAGTTACAAATATTATAAAAAATTTTGTTGTATAACTTTTGTAACAGAAAATGATCTTACAGCACATATAAAGCGTTATTGGCCGGTCTTCAAGCAGAGAAAAAAATCATACTTCACTTAGGAAAATTAAGACGGTGCTTTTTTTTTTCTTTTCGAAATCAGTTGATGTTAAATTCCCTTTAGTTTTGAATGTCAAGTGTCTAAAATGTAATCAGGTAGTACCAACATAAGGCTTTAAAAGGTGGAATAGGGGTTGGGGGAACTTTCGAGTTATCGTATAAACAGATTAATAGGGGCATTTTTTTTATTAATCAGATAAAGACAGTTACGTTTTTATTATTTTGAATTTTTAGAAAACTAAACTTTATTAGTTGGTATAGAATTTTTTTAAGGTGTGGAAAAGTGGGTTAAGGGTGATTTATCTGGTTGCACACATTCTTGTTTAGACCTGATTAATTTTAATTTTAATCAGATCTAGACAAATATTTTCCACTTTCTTGAGCAACAGGTTAGCTAAATTTCATTCAGAACCCAACTATTCAATAAAAGGGGTGAATAATATGAGTTCAAGCCATCACTATTTGTTCAGTGAAGAGATTATTAACTTTTTTTAAATTTCATACTACCGGGAATAAGGTATTTGAACAGGATCTTTATTGATAAAGACTAAATCTTAAAGGCGGCAAAGATTTTAATCTGCCATTTTCAAATATTTTGTTCTTATTAGTACAGATTTAATGAAGATATTTTTTGAAAGTGGGGCTGATAGAGGCAGGGGTCCATAACATTCAAATAACAAATAAATCTACATTTTTAAATCACTACATTGTGTTACATAACTTATCCTGTCAGCAAATATAAGACAGATTATCATAATCCAACGTAACTTGCATCATTGTTTTATGTGCATCATCTAAGTATGTACACGATTTACGGCATTTGGTAAGGGGTAATTTCTTGAATAGAACGGGTGTCATATGGAACTTAAATTATAACCAAGACTCTGCTATCTGTTCTCCGGCAGTGAATTCTAGCGGCGGGTGCGGAACTACGTGTGATTCGCGTTCAGAAATGCAGTTGAAAAATTGTTTGTCTGTAAAGTCGGTTTACGGACGATATTTTAACATGACGTCATAACAAAATATTGATGAAATGATTGAATACTTTTATGAATAAAATTGAATCAATTTTATTGAATTATCACTATTTTGCATGGATACAAAGAAGGAGTGAAATTAAATCTACAATTAAATTGATAAATTTACTTTTATTTGCACTCATTAATTCAAATACGTATGTTTATTACTTAAACGAAGAGATTATTTAACTATAACTTTTATACATGTTTGTTATTTAACTTCTTCCAATCTGTGTTATTCTGTTAAGGATAGGAAAAGTAGGAAACGAATGGGAGTGTTTCAAGTTTAATGTGCCTCGAAAAAGTCAATACGATGGTTGTTCCAATCGAGATGAAGAGAGATAGATGCGGCGCAATCGTACAATGAGCGTAATGGGACACATCGTAACGGGACAATGTGCGTGCAGCTGGCGTTCATAGATTTATTAGACGTTGCCACGTCAAAAACAGTTTGCGTACACTCCTCATATTCTTCATTATTTTAAAGAATTCTACGTTGACTTTCGTATCCCAGTTCCGTATTGTAAAAGTATTTGCAACATTGGTACACGTGAATTTGCTCGTTACCGAGGTTAGATGTTAACACATCTCTGGGGAGTACTAAAAGAATCGCTCACGTGTTAATTTTTTTTTTTTTTTTTTGGTGTCTGAACCATGTTTTATTCTTGGCAGCTCTGCACCGGTCATTACTGTAGACGACCTGACGTTCGCTCAAACGAGCGAGAAACAACAAGGGACGCGTAAATTTCATTGTCCCTGAGTCGGATGCCCGAAAAGTTCCGAATGTATCGAAAGTTAGCCGCTCCCTCCTGCAACTACGCGGTCGGAACAAAATAAATCACAATTTCGCGAGACTTTATATGAGAATTTTTTTTTTAAAGATGCTAAGGATTTTTAATTCACTGACCTTAGCATTTCTAGCCATTCATTTTAAATGCTGTCATCATAATCTGTGCGAAAAGCTATCCCGAAGGAACATAAACAAAGATTTTACTTATTTTTTGACGTGACAACGTCTAATAAATCGATGAACGCTGGCTGAACGCACGAAAAATTGTCCCACTACGGATGTCCCAATACGGATGTCCCACTACGGATGTGTCCTGTTTACGCATGCGTGGCATCTCTCTGGTATGTTGTGGACAGTACAGAGAACTCGGCCGGCACGTGATGGCGTACTGCTCATGTTTCACCCCGCCATGCTGCAGGGATAGGCGGGTCGCGCCGGTTGGATCACGCCTGCGCATGTCGCCACACACGGCTTGGGGCAGACGACAACATAGCGGGGTTTCAGGTTATTGTTGTGCACGGCGCCACGGGAGTATATTCGCAAGGAAATGACGTTCTTACAAGTACGTATTATTTTAATTACTAGTGTAAATCAGTATATTTAAACAGTGTTGTATGAGTATTGTTTTAGCTGTGTAACTAAATATTTATTGCTGGTATGATACTTTTCACGTTTTAGTTTGACATTGGTAATTATTTGTCATGAGTTATTATTTGATAAACTAAATCACATACCGTATTATAATTATGAGCCCACGAGCGTGTAAATATTTCGAGTCTAACAAAGAATATGCTAGTTAAAATAAATTCAAACATATTTCGTGCGTGGAATAATATTAAATTATAGCATCTGAAACATCTGTATCCAATATGGCCTCGTGGTCGTGCGGTTAGCATCGCTGACTACCAATCGATAGGTTTGACAGATCAAATCCCGGCCACTGAAATTTTTTTTTTGTACTTGTAAAAATAAATACCGCGCGCACGACACTTTAAAAGAAATAACTATATTTGAATTAATGAATGCAAATAAAAGTAAATTTATTAATTAAATTGTAGATTTCATTTCACTCCTTCTTTGTATCCATACAAAATAGTGATACTTCAATAAAAATGATTCAAATTTTATTCATAAATGTATGCAGAGGGAGATTTTATCATACAAAAGATAGAAAAATTTAAAAAAAAATTTCTTCCTCAAAGAATATAATATTTTTAATGCCTAAATGGTTTGGTTGCAAAAACCTATTACGGCTCAGTCTCAGGCCGAATATGATATTTCATTTTCTTCTGGATTAATAATTTCATCAATGTTTTGTTATGACGTTGTCACGTTTAACTATCGTCCGTAAACCGACTTTACAGACAATCAATTTCTTTCTGTTATAAAATGAAATTATCACTTTTTTATTGAACTGACTGAACACCAAACGTAGACATGTAAATTTTTCCCTCCAGGAGGAGTTGTGTGTGTGTGGTGTGTGTGTGTGTGTGTGGGGGGGGGATGGGGGGGGGGACAGAAAGAATTCCGCGGGTTATTCTGACTCCACGTAGATTTCACCTTTTACAACCTACCCCGTTAAAGGCGACACCCAGCAGTGTGGCCAACACTCGGCGGAGTAAGGGATGGTAAAAAAAAAAAGAAACATCTCCTCTTCTCGAAAAATGCCCTCCTCTCAATAGCTCGCTTATTGTTACCGGCAGCTGAATTATGGCGTCAAGGATGATGCGAGGTGTTTTTTTTTGAAGGGGGTGGGGGGGAGGAGGTGAGAGGGAAATAGGATGGGGGAGGGGCAGGTAATAAGGGTCTATCTCTCGCGGGTGGTCCGCTGTATCTACCCCCACCCCGTCTCCCCAGGGGCTGCTGCCGCGAGGGTAAAAACCTCGTTTATATCCCTTTGTCTACGCGGCGGGTCCGGCCGCCTAGGTGGTGGCAAGACGAGGCGTGACCGACATCGCAACGCCCCAGAAACATTTTCTTCATAAACCCCCCTCCCCCTTCCCCAAACTCTCTCGAGAAGCAACAATGTTCTTCACCCTCCCCTCGTGCCACTGATGATAATTAAGGAGAAGGGGGGTCTGGGAACACGTCTGCGGCCCTCCCTCCCCGCGTCGTACATTACAGTTCCTGGGGGAGAGACCGACCGTGGCCAATGGCACGTCGCGGAGGCTGGCGTGGGAGTGTCTTCTCGAAGAAGAGCCGCCCCTCTCGTGGGCTCGCATAACTATCAAGGGCGCGATGAAGAATAGGAGTTGCCGGGCGAAACGAATCAGGAGTCCTCCCAGTGCGAGCAGGAATTAAGAAAGTTAATGAAGGGAATGTGATTAGGGGTGGAGGGGGACATGTCAAGAGGGAGGGGTCTGCGGTGCGGTTTGAGAAATTTGTGCTACAGATTGCAGGCTTATTTGTAGCACAAGGGTGAACACGGCTGAAGAAGTCAAAATGTAATGAACTAAATATTTGTCGTAAAATTAAGTGTGCCAGGTGTCTTTTTAAATTTTTTTTATAGTTCTTTCACGCTGTTTTTCCTGCACTGATGGCTATGAAAGGGGGAAATGGTAGACAGTTTCATCAAGTGTTTAACAGTGTTTTCGACTAGTGGCAGCATATGTTTCCTGTTTTGCGCGGTCGTATGTCTGATTTGTCAAGTGCTAATATTCTCCAGCAATCATTCGCTGCTAAATTGAGTAATATTTTTGTGTATAAAAATACACGCCTACTTATAATTTGAATTTAGATGGACATTATGCACTACTGGTGCGAGAGTGTGAAATAACGAAATGCAGAAGAACATTAATGAAATAATAGGAGATTAAAAAAAATAAATATCGAGCATTCCAACCATTCGCTCTAATAATTGGTTTCGACGTTTCAATAAATTCGATAATATTCACAGCTGCAAAAAATTGTTTAAGTATACTGGTGAAGAAGAAAGCACCAACAATGCAATAGCTTTGATGGATAGGAAAATTTTGATCTTTAATGCCCTCGCAAACCGCAAAAGGAATATAAATGCCAAATTTCAAATATGTTCCGGGGAGTTCGTGATTAGTGAGTCAGTGAGAGGTATTTGTTCTTCACACAACCTTAACCACCGATTTTCACACTTGAGGCATGGAATTTAAAAAACATCTCTTCTTAGTACACACCTACGGTAATCAAGGAATATTTCCTATAAGTTTCAAATAGGTCCGACGGTTTAGGTTGTGAGTTGTCTGTCAGTCAGTGTTAAAGTTTAATTAAGTAGATAAAATTACTTGCCAAAAAAAACAAACATAGCTGGCAGCAGAAACGCACGATATAATATTTGAATTACAGCACACCTCGCATACTTGAGCACTAACATACTTTTGCACTAGTGTACCTTTACATATCGTCTGTACGCTTGTGCACCTGCAAGCTAGTGCACGTGTTCCGTTCGGATGATTGGGGGCGATGGAATTGTATCCCCTTGGAAAGGGCACCTTTCATATTTTTGGTGGCGGTAGTGTAGCTGGGTAGAAACTGGAAAGGTACCATTTCCGATTTCTTAAAATGTTTCGGTTTTAATGCAAAAATGCACTGGAAAGGTATCACATGTTTTCATAGTATTTTTTAATGTAGCTATACTAACCCAACCAACCGTTCACAATATTTTATAGTATTTTATTTTTTAGATTGCTTATGATCTTAACCTATGAATCGTTACTTACAACATGATTCAAAACTACTTCAAATGAAATGTAAAAAAAATTCTTATTTTTTAAGTTATGATTTTGATTGGACTATGAAAGAACAAAGTTTTGAAAGGGTTTCTTTCCAGTTTATTTTCTGCTGTGTCATTGTACAGAAAATCCTGAAAGGTACCCTTTCCGAGGGGATACCTTTCCAGTGCATATTTCCATTAAAACCGGAACATTTTAAGAAATCGGAAAGGGTACCTTTCCAGTTTCTACCCAGCTACACTACCGCCACCAAAAGTATGAAAGGTACCCTTTCCAAGGGGATACAATTCAGTACCCCTCCCTCCCGATAATTGTGCACCCTACCAATTCACCGCTCCCCTGTATTTGAAGTTTCACTTGCAGCACCGGTCCAGACACGGTGGAGAACGCCTTGTGGACTGAGTGCTTGTGAGGCGTGGCGATAAGTGCCACGCTCGCTGGTGCTTCTAGGGCGGTGTCGCCTCTAAGCGCGAGGCTGTGCAGTCTCCTCGTCGTGCATGGGGTAACTGCGAGATATCAGCGGCCACCGTGACATTATGTGGCGGGATAATGAGGATGAAGGGGTAACGGGAATCACTCGAGTGTTTTCAATAATCTGTAACGGGTGTTTCAAGCTTGAAGATATATTCTAAAAAAAAAAAGCGCTTTTGAACCATTTTCACTTTTTTTTTAAACACAGTATAAAAAGGAAATTTGGAAAAAGAACTACTTATCCGCCCTTAAAATATTCTGAAATCCTTTTCGCAACCAGACCCATCTTCTTGATGTAGTTTTCACCCACCGCATGTGTGCCCTAGTTGGGGGGGGGGGGGGGAGGGCGCTTAGCTTCTTCGTACCCGTCCACGTCTTCACGCGCGTTTTCAGTGAGGGGGTCAGGGAGAGGGGGGGGGGAAGGCCTCGCGGCTGATCGCTTCAAACTCTGACCTCTGTCTTTGAAATGGTTCGAAAGGAGCGAACTTCCCGTTGATACGGAGCGCTTGCCAGTTTCCACGTGGTGATTTCTTCTTGTCCAATTGTTCTTATGGTATATTTTGATGAGATTACTTGGCGCATCCTTGAGGGTTCTGCATTGTGCACTCTAAAAAAAAAGCTGTCGAAATAAAAATATAACGCTCTGGAAGTCTCAAAACTTTGTTTTTCCAGTGACGAGTTTTATCCGTCTCGTAAAACTCGTCGGACAGAGTCTAGCGTGGAGACATACTGGAAAGCTGTTCAGAGAACGGTTTACAAATGACTTTAACTATTGGAGTTACTGGGACAAAATGAAGCATAGGTAATTCCTGGGTAAGAATCCGAACCCAGTGTAAATGCTAATACTATATTCTAGTTGCGTGGAAAGTTGTTTCTCACATGGAGTGCGAGTGTGTAGTGTGGAGTGTGGAGTGCGGAGTGTGGAGTGCGGAGTGTAGAGTGCGGAGTGCGGAGTGAGGACTGCAGAGTGCGGAGTGTTGAGTGTGGAGTGCGGAGTGTGGAGTGTAGAGTGCGGAGTGCGGAGTGAGGAGTGCAGAGTGAGGAGTGTTGAGTGTGGAGTGCGGAGTGTGGAGTGCGGAGTGCGGATTGCGGAGTGCAGAGTGCGGAGTGTTGAGTGTGGAGTGCGGAGTGTGAAGTGCGGAGTGCGGAGTGAGGAGTGCAGAGTGCGGAGTGTTGAGTGTGGAGTGCGGAGTGTGAAGTGTGGAGTGCGGAGTGTAGAGTGCGGAGTGCGGAGTGAGGAGTGCAGAGTGCGGAGTGTTGAGTGTGGAGTGCGGAGTGTGGAGTGCGGAGTGTAGAATGCGGAGTGCGGAGTGAGGAGTGCAGAGTGCGGAGTGTTGAGTGTGGAGTGCGGAGTGTGGAGTGCGGAGTGCGGAGTGCGGAGTGAGAGTGTGGAGCGAGGAGTGTGAAGTGCGGAGTGTGGAGCGTGGAGCGTGGAGCGTGGAGCGTGGAGCGCGGAGTGAGGAGTGCAGAGTGCGGAGTGTGGAGCGTGGAGCGTGGAGCGCGGAGTGCGGAGCGTGGAGCGTGAAGCGCGGAGTGTGGAGTGCGGAGTGAGAGTGTGGAGCGAGGAGTGTGAAGTGCGGAGTGTGGAGCGTGGAGCGTGGAGCGCGGAGTGCGGAGTGAGAGTGTGGAGCGAGGAGTGTGAAGTGCGGAGTGTGGAGCGTGGAGCGTGGAGTGTGGAGCGTGGAGTGCGGAGTGCGGAGTGCGGAGTGAGAGTGTGAAGTGCGGAGTGTGGAGCGTGGAGCGTGGAGCGTGGAGCGTGGAGTGCGGAGTACGGAGTGAGGAGTGCAGAGTGCGGATTGTTGAGTGTGGAGTGCGGAGTGTGGAGTGCGGAGTGCGGAGTGCGGAGTGAGAGTGTGGAGCGAGGAGTGTGAAGTGCGGAGTGTGGAGCGTGGAGCGTGGAGCGTGGAGAGTGGAGCGTGGAGCGTGGAGCGTGGAGCGTGGAGCGCGGAGTGCGGAGTGCGGAGTGAGAGTGTGGAGCGAGGAGTGTGAAGTGCGGAGTGTGGAGCGTGGAGCGTGGAGCGTGGAGCGCGGAGTGCGGAGTGCGGAGTGCGGAGTGAGAGTGTGGAGCGAGGAGTATGAAGTGCGGAGTGTGGAGCGTGGAGTGTGGAGCGTGGAGCGTGGAGCGTGGAGCGCGGAGTGCGGAGTGCGGAGTGCGGAGTGAGAGTGTGGAGCGAGGAGTGTGAAGTGCGGAGTGTGGAGCGTGGAGCGTGGAGCGTGGAGCGCGGAGTGCGGAGTGAGAGTGTGGAGCGAGGAGTATGAAGTGCGGAGTGTGGAGCGTGGAGTGTGGAGCGTGGAGTGTGGAGCGTGGAGCGTGGAGAGTGGAGCGTGGAGCGTGGAGCGTGGAGCGTGGAGCGCGGAGTGCGGAGTGCGGAGTGCGGAGTGAGAGTGTGGAGCGAGGAGTGTGAAGTGCGGAGTGTGGAGCGTGGAGCGTGGAGCGTGGAGCGTGGAGCGCGGAGTGCGGAGTGCGGAGTGCGGAGTGAGAGTGTGGAGCGAGGAGTATGAAGTGCGGAGTGTGGAGTGCGGAGTGTGGAGTGCGGAGTGTAGAATGCGGAGTGCGGAGTGAGGAGTGCAGAGTGCGGAGTGTTGAGTGTGGAGTGCGGAGTGTGGAGTGCGGAGTGCGGAGTGCGGAGTGAGAGTGTGGAGCGAGGAGTGTGAAGTGCGGAGTGTGGAGCGTGGAGCGTGGAGCGTGGAGCGTGGAGCGCGGAGTGAGGAGTGCAGAGTGCGGAGTGTGGAGCGTGGAGCGTGGAGCGCGGAGTGCGGAGCGTGGAGCGTGGAGCGCGGAGTGCGGAGTGCGGAGTGAGAGTGTGGAGCGAGGAGTGTGAAGTGCGGAGTGTGGAGCGTGGAGCGTGGAGCGCGGAGTGCGGAGTGAGAGTGTGGAGCGAGGAGTGTGAAGTGCGGAGTGTGGAGCGTGGAGCGTGGAGTGTGGAGCGTGGAGTGCGGAGTGCGGAGTGCGGAGTGAGAGTGTGAAGTGCGGAGTGTGGAGCGTGGAGCGTGGAGCGTGGAGCGTGGAGTGCGGAGTACGGAGTGAGGAGTGCAGAGTGCGGATTGTTGAGTGTGGAGTGCGGAGTGTGGAGTGCGGAGTGCGGAGTGCGGAGTGAGAGTGTGGAGCGAGGAGTGTGAAGTGCGGAGTGTGGAGCGTGGAGTGTGGAGCGTGGAGCGTGGAGCGTGGAGCGCGGAGTGCGGAGTGCGGAGTGCGGAGTGAGAGTGTGGAGCGAGGAGTGTGAAGTGCGGAGTGTGGAGCGTGGAGCGTGGAGCGCGGAGTGCGGAGTGAGAGTGTGGAGCGAGGAGTATGAAGTGCGGAGTGTGGAGCGTGGAGTGTGGAGCGTGGAGTGTGGAGCGTGGAGCGTGGAGAGTGGAGCGTGGAGCGTGGAGCGCGGAGTGCGGAGTGCGGAGTGCGGAGTGAGAGTGTGGAGCGAGGAGTGTGGAGCGTGGAGCGTGGAGCGTGGAGCGCGGAGTGCGGAGTGCGGAGTGCGGAGTGCGGAGTGAGAGTGTGGAGCGAGGAGTATGAAGTGCGGAGTGTGGAGCGTGGAGTGTGGAGCGTGGAGCGTGGAGCGTGGAGCGCGGAGTGCGGAGTGCGGAGTGCGGAGTGAGAGTGTGGAGCGAGGAGTGTGAAGTGCGGAGTGTGGAGCGTGGAGCGTGGAGCGCGGAGTGCGGAGTGAGAGTGTGGAGCGAGGAGTATGAAGTGCGGAGTGTGGAGCGTGGAGTGTGGAGCGTGGAGTGTGGAGCGTGGAGCGTGGAGAGTGGAGCGTGGAGCGTGGAGCGCGGAGTGCGGAGTGCGGAGTGCGGAGTGAGAGTGTGGAGCGAGGAGTGTGAAGTGCGGAGTACGGAGTGAGGAGTGCAGAGTGCGGATTGTTGAGTGTGGAGTGCGGAGTGTGGAGTGCGGAGTGCGGAGTGCGGAGTGAGAGTGTGGAGCGAGGAGTGTGAAGTGCGGAGTGTGGAGCGTGGAGCGTGGAGCGTGGAGAGTGGAGCGTGGAGCGTGGAGCGTGGAGCGCGGAGTGCGGAGTGAGAGTGTGGAGCGAGGAGTGTGAAGTGCGGAGTGTGGAGCGTGGAGCGTGGAGCGTGGAGCGCGGAGTGCGGAGTGCGGAGTGCGGAGTGCGGAGTGAGAGTGTGGAGCGAGGAGTATGAAGTGCGGAGTGTGGAGCGTGGAGTGTGGAGCGTGGAGCGTGGAGCGTGGAGCGCGGAGTGCGGAGTGCGGAGTGCGGAGTGAGAGTGTGGAGCGAGGAGTGTGAAGTGCGGAGTGTGGAGCGTGGAGCGTGGAGCGCGGAGTGCGGAGTGAGAGTGTGGAGCGAGGAGTATGAAGTGCGGAGTGTGGAGCGTGGAGTGTGGAGCGTGGAGTGTGGAGCGTGGAGCGTGGAGAGTGGAGCGTGGAGCGTGGAGCGCGGAGTGCGGAGTGCGGAGTGCGGAGTGAGAGTGTGGAGCGAGGAGTGTGAAGTGCGGAGTGTGGAGCGTGGAGCGTGGAGCGTGGAGCGTGGAGCGCGGAGTGCGGAGTGCGGAGTGCGGAGTGAGAGAGTGGAGCGAGGAGTATGAAGTGCGGAGTGTGGAGCGTGGAGTGTGGAGCGTGGAGTGTGGAGCGTGGAGCGTGGAGAGTGGAGCGTGGAGCGTGGAGCGTGGAGCGTGGAGCGCGGAGTGCGGAGTGCGGAGTGCGGAGTGAGAGTGTGGAGCGAGGAGTGTGAAGTGCGGAGTGTGGAGCGTGGAGCGTGGAGCGTGGAGCGCGGAGTGCGGAGTGCGGAGTGCGGAGTGAGAGTGTGGAGCGAGGAGTATGAAGTGCGGAGTGTGGAGCGTGGAGTGTGGAGCGTGGAGTGTGGAGCGTGGAGCGTGGAGCGTGGAGCGTGGAGCGTGGAGCGTGGAGCGTGGAGCGTGGAGCGTGGAGCGTGGAGCGCGGAGTGCGGAGTGCGGAGTGCGGGCGCTACGTACCAGGCGGCCGGCGTGGTTGTTGTGCAGGTTGACGCGCGACTGAATGTCTCCCTCGCGGGGCTCGCGCGAGTCCAGGAAGCGGCGCGCCACGCGCATGCCGTACTCGAGGTTGTGCGAGCAGCCGCCCCACTTCCAGCCGCCCCCGGCGCGGCGGAGGCGGTCGCCGCAGCCGCAGGCGGCCAGGCGGCCGGCGCTGCATGCGCGCGCCACGCTGTGCGCCACGCCCGCCGCCGAGATGGCGCGCGCGAAGGCCGCCTCCCTGAAGCCTGGGGACACACACCTGTCCTCGTGCTGTCATGCCGTCAGCACACTTTTATTATACTAACAAATTAATAGCACATGCCCATCTCTATGCTATCATACACTAACACATTAGTAAGTTTAACCATATATAATAAGTTAATAATTTTCACAGGCTTTCACGGCCACCGTATGATGTAGCTTGGCTCCTGGGTTGTAGCCGTGTCCTTGGCGATAAATTAACCGACGTTTCGGTCGACATCGCAGTCGCTATCATCAGGGAGCTGTTAACTACTGGTATGTAATAAGTACAATGGGTCGTCGGTCGGTAGCCACCCGTGGTCCCTGTGGAGACCAAACAACTAAGTTTCTAAGATAGAACGTCTCCGCTAGGGGTGGAAGATCATCCAGATTCCCTCCCTGTGCGGACCTCAGGGGGACTTAAAAGCCAATTTTTTAACTCTAGAGTTTTACTTAAGAATCCTGACAGGAAATTTTAATGGTATCGTTAAATAGTATTAAATTAATCAAGGATAAAATAATAGTCACGTAATTATTATTACATGCATATATAGATACCTCGGCAGGGCCACTACAGGCTTAGAGAGGTAAATGTGTCGTTTTTTTTTGTTGTCATGCCAAACTCAAGATACCGAACTCAACATAGAATTCTTCGAAATAATGCTGAGAGCGTGATAAATGTACACAAATGCTGTTTTTAAACTACATTTCTCGACTCGTGCACACGTAGTTTCCGCACCCGCCGCTAGAATTCGCTGCCTGAGCAGCTACGGCGACTTTTAATATCATTTAATTATCAGCAAGAAATTTTAAAACTATATAATGGAACGGCTCAGATAAGAGCGGAGTAGAATTTAAAAAAAAATTAGCAACTGATTTTTGACCAGGAATTTTATAAAATATTCATTAAACAGTTAATACTATAAAATTTAACTTTGGTTTGGGCGTTCCGCCACAAATGGCTGCACCTCGGTTACAAATTTCCGTTCCCTTCGTGAAATTACTCCCACCAAATGCCGTATAGCGACAGCTAAGATGTTACACATCAAAAAACAAAATGTCACATGTTAAGACCCTGTCACACTGTCAAAAATTCGTTTTTAACACCTTCCTAATATAGTTTCGTCCAATAACGTTGGAGGGTTGTGAAGTCACAAATAACGTCACAAGCGCAGCCTAGTTTGTTTAACATGTTGGATGACTTTAGTTCCCGTAAAATATTTTGCATTTAGACGGGCTCTGAAACATGCCGGGTGTTCGACGAATTGAGACGTTTCCGTCACAGCGAATCTTTAAAATGCGAAGAACACACACGGGCGATTAAAGGGTTTAACAGTGTGAAATAAACAAAATTATGCTTGTAAGAAATTCGTATGCAAAATAAATTTAGTATGTAAAAATCTGAACACGAATTCTATTGTGTAACAGGTATTAAAGTTAGTTCAATTTAAAGATGTTTTAAAATTTAATCCAGCAGTTTTAATTTCAATAAGAGATTAAAATTGAAAAGTTTGAAACAGATCAGACCAAACATATTAGAGGTTATTTGCCCAGAATTATTTGATGAAGAAAATTGGATGATATTTTCCGTCCCTTCGAATGTATTTGGCAATAGAGTCGCAGGAAAAAAAATAAATATCGACCGTGTGGCAAGGTCTCTAGCGTAAGCCGAGAAGATTAAAGATTCGTTTAACACCGATCAGTCCCCGGACGCATAACGTTTTGCTCGGAAGCGGATCTTGGCTCCCAGCCGACCACGCATGCGCTGTGGACACGGCCTATGACAGGGAGGAGGGGGAGAAAAAAAGGGACAAAAGGGTGGGGGGCAATATCTCCACAGACCGAGTACCAAAAAAGGGGGGGGGGGGGGCGGTGGAGTTCCGAAATATTGTTTTATGCCCGTGTTTACCCTGATAATTGGACCAAAATTAAAATCCGTTAGGAACCTTAAAAGTTATACATTTTTTCCAGATCACGTTTCCATTATGACAACTGTAACTTAAGGTTTTTATATTTATATAAATTTTAATTGTGGGGTAAGGAAAACTGTACATTAATAAATGCGGTGTTCCTTACTACTCTAAAACTATTTTAATTAGAGGCAGTGTCAAAATTCTGTACTGTACTGATTTTATTTATTGCTTATTTTGTAAATTGTATTGTATTAGCATTTATTTTATAAAATAATTTTTTTTACTATTAGAGTTTTTTGTTTTGTTTTGTCATGTACCAACTGTAAAACAGCAAAGAGCTAAATTTGGCTGTGAATAAATAAATAAATAAACAATAACGAAATAAGTAAAATTGGATTTCCCTCGGGCCCTTCGTTTACCTCGGAGGGGCAGTGAAAAATAAACGAAGAATCAACAACATTTCGCGTGACCCGCCTATCACTTATTATACCTGTATTACTAGTCCTGTTTACAAATAAATGATGTTTATATGGCTACAACACCTAATTTCTCACTCATATTTTCTGTGTCTCTTTCCCTTAAGGCAACAAGAATAGCCTTTGTATCAATAATTAATTTTTGAATAAAATGTTTCCCTTAAAATATTCCTAGTCTCCTTCCAAGGAGCAAATACATATATTTAAAAAGATAACATTAAAAATTATCAGTTATTTTTATTTGTATCTTTAAGGTTATGTTGGACTATTAAAAACTATTAATGTTGGCACTTGGCATGAACCCGGAGTATCCTAGTTAGAAAACTTCTTAGCGTACCAGCACAGACTCTTTTGTTCCAGGCATAAGGTAGTCATAACAACACAAATATTGAAGTTTAAAGATTGCCTCTAATTATTTATAGTTGAAGTACATTTCTGGGTTTGAATTAATAAATTATGAAGAAATAAACTAAAATATCTCACCCAACATCAATGAATACCTCTGACAATGCTTCTAAACTACCATTAGAAGCCACCGACTGGTTTGTTTTACCGCTGCAGGATTGATAAACCCAATAAATATGTATGGAAAAACCACTGAATTGACAACCTTTCACGCTACATGATCGTCATGTGTTAGCGATAAGGACCTCAAAGAACTCTGGCGAACAGAAACATTTCATAGCTATGCTGTGCCCGGAAACCTCCTTAACGGGCAATTTAGCCTAAAGGATCCTTAAAAAAAGGATTAAAAAACTGTGAATTCCATTTGTTGACTTCCCGAACAGTTTCAAGGATGCCTGCCGAATCACCGATGCAGTATTTTTGTGAAAGGGCTGATCGCTCGTGTCCTTGTGAGCTTTGAGGAGTTTGTGGTGCTATCTTCTGGTACAAATGTAACTATAGTTGATTTGCTTATCCAGACAAATGCTGTCATAGCCCTCTTATGTTTATCTGTTGAACCCCTTTCAGATAAGGCGACTAGTTGACTCCACTAGATGCAAGGACGGGTGTTGAGGAGTGTAGCGATGTGTCAAATTATTGGGAACCGCAGTCACCTCATCCTTTATGGCGGGTGGCTAATATGCACCTGTGTCGCTCACCAGTAGAGCCAACACAGGACACTGCTGGCATTCGTCCTTCACATCAGTCGCCTGGTTGGGTCCACCTAGGTCGTGATGGAGGGCGTGCCACCAGTCGGCTCCAAAGTGAACCAGTTTGAGGAGTACGGCGCAAAAATCCAAAGGAGCGAAGCTTGGAGACTATTGGCACGAAAATGCTATGCCGATCCTTTTTATTGCTTCTCTTCTTACAGGAGAGACAGCACAAGAAGTGCTTCTGCCTCCTCAGGTTCTGACATCGTACTGTCCTCCTGTTGGGAAAAGAAGTTGACTCCACAAGTTGCCTGGTGTGAAACCAGCCCATAAAGAGTCTTCACACGGCAGTCAACTAGTTGAGAATCAGCCCGGCTACTTAGTTGAATCAACCAAATTCCCTCGTCTGAAAGGAGCCTTACGGTCATAGTATTGATTTTAATGTAAATAAATGGAATATTACCCGAAATAGAGTGCAAAAAATTTGTAAAAGCAAACAAATGACTCCCAAAAAAATAAGTATTTGTTTGTTGATGCACCAGGTTATGTTAGCATCGAACGGCTGGTGTTTTACTGATTGCAAACTTGAAGTGAAGGGATCTTTTAGCTAAGGCTGCATCGATAAAGGACACATCATTACTATCCTTAAATTGCACTAATTACTGATAATACCTCCTCAAGAGTAAATGTGGTAGACTAAAGGTAAAATAAGATTTAATTTTATGTCAGAAACTGTATGAAAAACACGCTGAACTCATTGGAAAAAATCCTACTAAACATACAATTTGATTTGTATGTAACAGAATAATGTGTACAATTTGTAATACGTAGTTTCTTATTATATAAATTAGTTTTATATGTATTTTTGTAGCAAATCTTCGTAATTCCATTAATACGGAAGGTAACAGAGATATATTTTTAATTGTAGTTTAGTACCATACCAGCGCTGTGTGTTGACAGAATGCTAAGAACATGTGTCCCAAGGTATTCCAAAGTATCTTGTGAATTCCACACGGTTCAGGCCACAACCTTCAGGACGTGATCTTAGCGTAAATTTGTAATGTTTGTTTCTTTTTATGTTCATGCGAGAATCTTGTCACTACACATGGCACCTAATGGAATTTTCTTCTATCAGCCAACTGTTTGGAGAAAAAAAATAAGAAAATAATCATTCGGTGAAGTTGGTTGTGTTGTAATATTTCGAAACATTTTTAAGAGCTACATTTGTTTTCTCAAGAAGGAAGATGCTCTCTTGTACGCAGTGTTATAAATGCAAGATAACGCGGAAATGTTCTGTTGACTAACATTCAGGAACGATGGAAAACATGGAACTGTATATGTAGCCTTTTCGCTTGAGCTGAGATGCGACATTAAGGCTCATGTCTCACTCACGCCATATGGTTGTTTAATTTCTTCAACAGTACTTACTTTTAAAGGCTATGCCTGAAGAATCAATCGTGAAAGTTCTCTTGCTAGATAGATTTCGTAGAAAGACTACTGATTGAAATCGTTAAATAGATGCAAATTTCGGAAAATTTCTACCTAGTTAATAATTTCATAGACACCAAAACCATCGTCAAATAAACAACCATAGTTTCCCAAAAATACATCCAGTCTTACATATGTAACAAAGCGATAAAAATATCAGTCGAGTTAGGAGGTATAAATGACAAAGGTTTATTTAAAAAGACGACAGTAATATGACTATAACGCCCTAATATATATTACAAATTTTCAGATTTTTTTATTTACACGCATTTTTATCGTTAAAATTTACAAAGCGTTATTCAATAGAAGTAAAATGTCGCAAAAGCGTTTGTAATTATTGATAACTTGCGTGCTATTATTCAGGTCATTAATAGCATTCGGCTAATAACTATTGCATCCAAGCTAAAAATAAACCCATAAATTATTTAAGAATTTATAGCTATCGTTAATAGCTTGAAAATTCTGTAAATAATTAAATGTATTTTAAGTACTGATTATAAACTTAAAAAAAAATTCAACACTATCATGAACTAAATGCAATCGTGTGGTGTGCAGTTTCGAATAAATCGTACATATAAAGCCATTGACGTAAGCATCTAAATTTTAGGAAATCTCACATAATACTTTATCCTTTATAAAGTCTTAGAAGCATGGGTTTTTGCAGGGTTTTGGAAAATAAAACCAAATTTTTACGATTAGTTAAAAACTGTGAACCACACGATTTCATGATCTGAATTCATACTGGATTGAAACATAAATTCGACTGAAAGGTTTTCAAAATCTTTATATACCCCCATTATTAAATTTATGAGAACGTTTATAAAAACCAAAGAAAGTTATTCTAGGAATTAATTAAAAATAATTAGTAAAACCGCGAAATTATTTTATGGAATTTAAACCAAAGTTACGTTGCGTAAATGAAATAACCAAAATGAAAAAAAAAAAAAACGCTGAAATTTGTTATGTATAATTTTCAGCACTATTAAATAAGATATTTTCCTGTAAATCTATTCCGACAGCTCCCTTGAATTGTCATTGTGTCACAATTTATCTCAGCAGATATTTACAAATCGTTACATCCACGCTGTAAAAAATGGTCGCGCGAGTGATCATATTTTATTAAGATTTTCCGCGAATTTTTACAGCTACTAAATAATATTTAATTAAAAATGCGCTCAAAAACGACGGAATGGATCCACGAAGAAAATCCTTGAAATGAATGCAGTAAGTGGGGGAGAAAAAGAAATAACCAACGTTCGCGTGTGGGAACGAGCCTTAACAGCGAGGTCTCAGACGAATCGTGGGAGCGGTTTCGTAGAAGATCTTTTTATTTTATTTGACTTGTCGTCTCGCCAGAGGGAAGCAGTAGCGCCAGGCATTCCTCCGTTCGTCTGCGCCAGGTTTCCATTAGCGGCGCGGCGAGAACTGGCTCGCCTTCGAGTAGCGCTCAGACCCGGCGGAGGTTATGTCAGGGAGCTGGCGTGGTCGATCCTTGTCATGTCGACGACTGAAGTCGAGATGAGGACGACTTAAGGGGGCAGCATCCCAAATTACTTTTCTCTTATAACCTAACCACATTCTGTTTAGTCCTTGTTGAATATTTTGTATAAAACTACAGGAAAAAAATTATTACGTCAGCCCTAGCATGTACTGGAAGCATACCTGTCGCACGTAGCCTTCACCTTAAAACTCTTTTTTTAAAGTAAATTTAATAAATAAAAAAAAATAGGTTTTCCCCCAAAACCATTGAAACCTGAATTCTTAGGATTTTGGGAAAACTTAATTTTTTTGATTTACGAATGATATTGTTGCGAGGCTGCTAGAGACGAGGATGGCCCGGCGCGTTACCCTGCGTGACCCCTGGTGAACCCCTTACCCACGAACCTTCTCTCTCTCTCTCTCTCTCTCTCTCTCTCTCTCATGGAGCCGGCGCACAGTCCATTAGTGAGGCCCGTTCCTCCTTGCCCTCCCCCGACGCTTTCCCACCGAGTTCAGGAGCGGAGCTTCTCTGTGTCTCTCGAGGGTTCGGCACCTTCCCAGGTGGCCTTCTCGCAGCTTCGGGTGTTGAGTCGACTCTCATGATGACGCGACACTTGTGAGGGCTACGGGACGTGCCCAGGACGGGACTGAGAGGTGTGCACAGGAGAGAATGGTCTGAGGCTGACCTCTTGGCGAGCGATAGCGGACAGGAGCAGGGAGAGCCACTGTGGGAGAGTGACCAGTGAACTTACAAACGTGTGATTTATTTCTTCCAATGACATTTTTATTGTTATCTTTGAAAGATTTGTGCAATGGGAGTGCATGATTTGATGCAAGCTTTTGGACATACGGCATTGCAATGGCGTATGTCCAAAAGCTTACATCAAGTCATGCACTCCCATTGCACAAATCTTTCAAAGATAATAAAAATGCCCGGTATTGACCCGGTATGCATATTTCTCTGAGAAAGTGGGAAAAGAAAATAATTGATCAATCACAACGTTCCAATAACTTGACATTTCTCTGTAAATGTCGCAGTAAGGGAGTCGTTCCTAGGGGACTCACAGTCAAATCCCCGGTCACCAGCAAACATGCTCAACAAATAACCCGGAAAGCTAGCCGAGAGCTACTGAGTGATGCTTAACAATGGCGTATGTTCAAAAGCTTACATCAAGTCATTTTAATTGTTATTATTCAATTAACAGTGTAAATATAAGCTAATATTTAAAACTGCAATTAATAAAACGAGTTATCCTTTCCGAACATATTTTCTCGACTCGTAACAATATATAAATATTTAAAGCGATGGTTTCATATTAATGGTTAATCCAAATGTGTACAGGCACAAAATAGGACAGATATAAAAATGGTCCTTTAAGTTAATAAAAACTATTAAATAAGAAGATGCTTAGTTAAATCAAAAGCCTTTTATTAACTATTTATTAGGTTTTATTAACTCAATTAAAACGATACAAAAATTAGGAAATATTATAAGCAAAATAATTACAATACTACCCTCTTAGTTATTAGTAAAAAAAACCCCTTCAGTTTAAGAAACTTACTCTGTAAGAGTTCTCATATTAAAGCCGATCAGTTTGAAAATAATTACAATTAATTCTCACAAATTAAGAACAGTTTAATGTATTTTTTTTTGTAAGAGAAAGAAAGGAAGAGTGTTGTCAGGATCGCGTAATGAAACACGAAGTGGGTAGATTGGAATGCTATATATTTACGGGGTGGATCGTGGACGTATTAAGTAAATGAGTTTTAATATACAATCTTTTTATGTGAAAAATTGAAGTTGAAAAAATTGCGAAGTCTCCCCTCCCCTTTTTTTAACTGTATAAAAAAGTGTGCGTGGAGTCCACGCGCAACAGAAGTAAAACTTCTCGCTGATTGGTTATATATAAAAATAATGTTACGAATGTGACCAAGACCGGGACACGTGCAGGTGCAGAGCTGGCTGGCGGCTGCCGAAACATGATATGCACCGCGCGCCTGGAAGATAACAAGGATTGTCACTTTCCCCCATCCTTCCCACCACTACCCGCGCGGTGCCATGCCTTTGACACGTAACTGACACCGGACAGCTGGGAGTTGCGCGAGCCGCCGACACGTGTTTCGAGAGATTTCTGCCGTCGGGTCGGCGCGGAATGGCGCGACTGGCCCCGGCCGCTCTCGTGAGTTCTGGAATTGCGCCGGGGCCTATATATATGCCCGAAGACGTCAGGGCGAGAGTCAGTGGAGTTCAGAGAGAGAGAGAGAGAGAGAGAGAGAGTTCAGGTGGAAGCCTTCCCGCAGCGGAGCTTCCGGGGCGATAGTGCAGCGGGTGCGGCAGAGTGGCGAAGTCCTTGGACGAAGGTTCCAGGGCAGGGAGTGAGGAAGTTCAGTGGAGTCGGGAGTTTTCCCACGGCGGAGTTTCCGGGCGATAGAGTCGCTGGCACGGCGGACTCCCGAGCGAAGTTGCGAGCGAGGTGTCGAGCGGATCCTCGGCGAAGGGGAAGTGCGTCGGCGGCGGCGGAGTGTGGCGACGGAGTCCCGCGGTGGAGACCCACGAGGGGTGCTGCGACGAGAGTTGCGCCAGAGGTGCGGCCCAGCGAAGGGTGTGGAACGAGTGACTGGGGAATAGACCTTTCTTTAAGTGTAATTAATTATTTGCCATTTTAGAAGATTTTTGTAAGTGACATAAGTAGTGGCAATAAATAAAACTGTGTGTGATAAAAATCTTTAATTGGGCTATCCTTTACGAACCCGCAGTAAACCGTAACAATAAATTACTGATATTTTTTAATAGAATAAAAGATAATAATTGAGAATAGTAAAGTCGTGGGTATGATCTCAAATGAAATAACTCTTTTCCAAGTGAATAGATAAATTGTATATTCTTAGAATAAAATTGAATTAATAATTTTTTTGACGTGACGTCTAATAAATCGATGAACGCCGACTAGACGCACGAAAAAGTGTCCCGTTACGCACATTGTTCCGTTACGCTGTGTCCCGTTACGCAAATTGTTCCGTTACGCTGTGTCCCGTTACGCTCATTGTTACGGTACGCTGTGTCCCGTTACGCTGTGTGCAGTAATAATAGGTTATGTTACAATTGACTAAAAAATTATGGTGATTCATACAATTGATGATAGATATTTGATTACAGTTTATTTATATGAAAACTTATTCATAATTATATATAAACTTTATAGCTAAATGCCAGTTTTTAAAATTAATTACAAGTCATCTACACGTGAACTGTTTCGTCAACTGTTTATAAAGTGAAGTGAAAAGTTAATGTGGTTTTCATTGCTTATTACAACAATTTCGGCAATAAAGGTTATATTTATTATTATCTGATTCTTCGGTAACAATATAGCTGAATTTGGTAGGCCACGACATTATAAAAAGAAATTCATCAAAAACCTGCACTTGCTACATTTTTATTATTATTGCATAGAATGCAATATCGCAAGCCTAATGAGCACAATCCAATCCGTAGAGGTGTTATTAAGTAGTCCTAGAAATCAAAATGTGTTGTTGAAAGTTCTGCATTAACATGATTAGTTTTTTTTAAGAGGGGTTAAAATTCCTAGAGGTGTAATCTGGGTGGAATTTGCTGTTATGAATATTACTTTTTACTCTTTTGATAGTTATAGTCACAGAGTAAATGTAATCAAACATCCGAGAATGGTGAAATTATGTTAATGAATGCTGTTTTCCTTCCGTGACAAACACCGCACACTTAGAAAGCTTTCACGCCGACCTACCAATCAGGCTCTCCTAGCGCATATATCACCGGCTTCGCTCTACTGCAAAGTTGTTGGCCTACCTACAAGGCGCTCTTAAAAATCAATAGTTTGTCTGTAGTTCGCGTAGAGTACGAAGACGACGAAGTCTAGAGCCAATAAATCAGGTGTGCCAATCCTCCAAGGTAGAGTGATTGGACATTGAAGATATTTTATTTTTTTAAAAATTAAAATTCTTAAAATTTTAAAATTATTTTTCTAACGATTTTCTACTACGTTTTCCCGATGATCACCATGTCAACGATCACATTATTAATGATGTATCATAATCCAGTTTTTCAGTTATCATCTTTGCCATCATAAAGGCACAATATTTTTTGGTTAAATAAATGCGAACTTGATGGACTTGAAAACTTTTGACAAGATGGCGTCTTGGGTTTATATTTATTCCCGGTTGTACTAGTTCTAACGATATTTTTGTTGCACTAAATGAATTTCAAAATTGAATTCAGATTATTATTATTTTTTTAATTTTTATTCGAGGCGTTCCCTCGAGGAGGGACAGCGAGAGTGTTCTGTCTTCAGACTGTCGTAGCGAAGCGCGTGTGCACAGAACTAGATTACACGTAAAATTGGGCACTCGTGGGCCGGGGTTGCTGACGCTACGCACCCATCTGTCTAAGAGAAACATAAGATGTACATCAAATTCTGTTCCTGCCCGAACACGCCCGAATATTCACCTTCGGCCAACCTCGGGATTTGTTTTATTTTTGCGCAGGAAAAATGAATTCAAATATTAAAAGTGTTCAGTTAGGTTAGCTACATTAAAACACTTTAAAACACTATGGACGGTTAGTTAGGTTAGTATAGCTACATTAAAATAAACAGAGAAATATAATTATATATAAATAAACCCGAGGTTGGCCGAAGGTGAATATTCTGGCGTGTTCGGGCAGGGACAGAACTTGATGTACATCTTAGGCTTCCCTCTGTCTAAGGTCGTGAGTTCGGGGTTCAGTGAATCTTTAGTATCCTCTGCCATTACTGAAGACCCTGTCAAACTGTCTAATTCTTTTCTCCACCTGTATTTGACAATAGAGTCGGAGTGGTAATATTGAACGGGAAAATATCATCACATTTTCTCCATCAAATAAAGTTGGCCCGATACCCTCAAAGATGTTAAAAATTATGTCAATCAATCAAACATCTTTTTTTGTTTGTCAGATCTACCTCAGAAATGTCAATTTTAAATCTCTTTTTGAAATTAAATGTTGAATCACATTGCTATACAATTGTTAAACATATTATTATTGTAATTTTTTTAATTTTTAACATCTATAATTTTAACTAACATTGATATTCGTTACAAAGTAGAATTTATGTCCAGTAATTTTTGTAAGTCATAATCACATCATTTGCTTTTTATATATAATATTTATATTGCATATAACTTTCGTATAAACATTGATTTCAGGCACGAGTCATTTGTAAGCACCATTGTGTGTGACCTAGTGGTTCGGAACCTAGAATAGTCTTGCAAGTCCCATCGCGGTCGAACCTCTATGGGTTACTGTGCGACATAAAACAAATCATAATATTTATTTATGAAGAATGAACTGACATGTGAAATGTAGTATCTCTGATGATTTTAACAAAATCATATGTTATAACAGTAGCTAAAAGATTAAGAGCATTCAATATTCTAATATTAATCAAAATATTTAAAGTCTTCCATCTGAGATATTTTTATATTATTTCCTAACATAAATATTTTAAAAATTAGAAAAATTCGAAGTTATTTTTGACATTCACCATCAACTAACAGGTTTTCTGTTGTTTTAAAGATTGAGTAACGTATATTATTTTCATGAAAATTAAAAAAAAGTAAAATTCATAACTAAGGAATACATATTTGTCAAAACCAACTCCAGCTAAACACGAATATTTTTAATGAAATCAATGGAAATTGTTTACATGTATTTATCAGTCCGTTTTTCAAACACTTAAACGTTTAATATTTAGTTACGAAGAAACAATTAAAAGTCCAAGATGAGAGGTCCACCGTAAGCCTCGTCTTTCATTTTAAGGAAAAGCTACAGAAATAAAGACCAAATTAGCTGTCCGTATGAGATCTTTGAGAACCGCTAAATGGAGAGAAGGAACTGTAGTTTATTGATTCATTAATAATAAATAATTTTGCAAATTCAATAGTTTCTATGTACGTTAATCATCGATTAAATTACAATTTGTGAAATACATATCCTCCATAAAGGAATGCTTCCTTAGAGGAAGAGGAACTAAACACTATGTAAGTACAAGACTCTACTGTGAGTATGAAACAATAAAAACCATTGGGAATAAATGAAATTTTATTTAATCTGTCAAAACTAGTCCATTGAAGAATTATTTTGGGCAAATTTTTACAGTTTTTTCAGTGAACTTCCACTGTCTGGCTGTACTTTTTTTTAACAGTTTTACATTTAAAGTGTACTGGAAAAAAACACGACCAAACGTAGGTCCACTTAAAAACAAGTTTAATGTAATAAAAAAAAGTATAAGGCATCTTCCTGGATTCATTAATAATAAATAATTTTGCAGGTTTGAAGAATGTGATGATAAATTCAAAAAGTTGGCGTAACGTTTCTAAGCATGTAATGGAGGTTGTAAAATACACAAAGTAAAAAAATTCACGACAAAAATAACGGCATTTTATATTTCTGAGGTAAAAATTTAGAGGTGGGTGGGTGTGATCTTTGCCATGTTTATCATTGAAATAAAAATGAGATTAATAACCATATTGATTTAATTATGATTAAGTTCACCGCTAATACCTTGCTGATGTGTCGCTAAAATAGTTGTTTAACACTATCCACTTCTTGATGGAATTTTTACAATTCTTTGTAGCAAGTTCCTTTCAAGCTATTTAACAAACTTCTAGAATATAAGTAATTAAAGATCTTTTTTTTTTTATTAACCATTTATGACCGGAATGACTTGTATTGTAGTACAGACAGCCACTCCTTTATGTTTGACGTTTTCCTACGCAAGCGTAGATTGATACTATGGATTCAAGGTAATTAAGTATCTCCACCCGAAGTACAATATTCATCAAATGTTTAGAGATAATTACGGAAGTTTTTTTTTATGTGTAAATTTAGCTTCGTGAATGCGACGGAAGTTTAGGAACGGAAAAGTGTAACAATCACAGTGCTGCCACCTGTGGCGGATGGCGCCAACCAAAGTTCACAAAGACAAAGAGAAACTTTATAACCTTAATTGTTTCAATATAATACCTTGTCAAAATTCTGTATTCTTTTTCAAGTCTTATTCGCTTTTCTGGGAGCCTTTTCATTATAATATAATATTAAATTTCGCTCTGCAAATCGATTGGTTCTAGCTACGGGTGTGGAAACTATACACGTGATTCGCGTCCAGATACGTAGTTTGAAAACACAATTTTCGTGTGTTTTTAACGCTCAAGGAATGTTTTAAAGAATTCTACGTTAAATTCCGTGCTGGGAGTTTCGTATTATATGTACGTGTTTGCATTAATCTGCTCGTTATCGAGGTTCAGTTGTTGCACAGCTCTGGCGAGTATTGAAAAGACTCGCTCACATGTAGTGTAAATGTAAATCCCGGGTTGTTAGTAGGGGAGGGGGGGGGGAGTGGATGGTGTGGGGGGGGGGGGGGGGGTGGCGGGTGGGTAGACCAACGCGTAATGCTTCAGATTTCTCGCGTGACGAGGCTGTTGCTCGAGGTGTGGTCCACCCGCGGCGAGCTCTGGTGTCATAATCACCGGGGGAATTAAGGTTCCCCCTTCCCTCCTAGGCCCCCTCCCCCCCTCTTCCCCGCCCCCCTCATCCCCTCGCCACCTAGGCCCCCTCCCCTCCTGCAAGAATCACCAACTCCCCGATCCGTCCGCGAAAGGGAAGCCTTCATTTCACAGACGAGAGAGCCACACCCGACGTTCCCCGAAGTTCATGCTCGCTTTTTTTTCCCCCCGTTCTATCTCATTGTATAAACCGGTGTGGCATTAAATTTTGCGGTCGATTAGGATAGGTTAGCTACATTATAAATACTTTAAAACACTGTGGATGGTTGGTTATATTAGTGAAGTATAGCTACATTAAAAATACTGTAAAATCATTTTATGGTTGCTTAGTGTTAAGTTCTCTTACAATATGTTTTAACTCGCGGGTCCGACATCACACCATGTTATTGCTGGCCAGGCCGCTGCTGTGTTGCCAGATGTAGTCTGCCTTGCACACCGCGTTGATGCCAGTTGTTCGGTGTGTGGCCATAACACCCCCCGAGGTCCCTAGAATGTAACTTCACTTCGACTGATCACTGGTACCGGAGGGGACATCGAGATATACGCCCACAACTGGTAACTGTAGCTCTTGTAGATTGCATGGGCTGTGGTTGGTGGGGAACCTGGTCAGGTGATCCGCCTCTCCGGGGAGGTAAAGCTGCTGGGCACGACGCTTCCGGAAAGCCCATAAATGGAGAGTCTGGTGCTGAGCAGGTCGTACGGGTAGCAGCATCATGAAGGGGAGGCGAAGCTGCTGGTGATGAGCTAGCCACTCTTGCAGATTTAGCACAGTCATTTTCTTGGTTGGATGGTGCAGGTGACAGTGTTGACGTTGTAGCACCAGTTTCTTCTTGTGTATCAGATGAATGTGTCTGATGCCTGTTTTAATGTATGTTACCCATGGGATAAGCCGGATAAGCCACCCCCAACATTGATGCAGCATGACTATGTCCTAACATGTGAGCACTACATCCCTCAGAACTTCTCTGGAATAATGGTAATACAGATGGAGGTGCACCTGTATCGACCATCCTCGTGGGAAGGTCATCGTCATCTCCAGGTTCTTCAGCAAATCGTCGACGTACATAGTCAGCAGAAACGTTCATGGCCAGCAACCCAGAGTCTAGTCGAATGTCATAGGCTCGAGCTCCAGAATGACCATGTACTATACGTGGTACCCAACTAGATTTGCTTGAACTATGCTTCATCATCCATACCAGTTCCCCGACTTGGAGTGAGGGCAATGTCACCGGTGTTGGTGCGTCAAACTCGGATGCAGGGTGTAGTTGAGTGAGATGCGTACGAAATGCTCAACCCATGGCTTCCGCAGGGGTTCTACCCGTGGACGATGAGGGGCGTGTTCGCATAGCCCATACAGCGCGAGCCACTCGTGCATGGATATCTACATCCTCGAACTTCAGCAGTAACTTCTTGACTGTTTGTACTGTGCGTTCCGCTAGCCCATTTGAAGAAGGGTACCACGGTGGGGTACACAGGTGGCGTATGCCATTTCTGCGAAGGAAGTCATTGAAGGCATCGGATGTAAACTGCCATCCATTATCCGTTACGATGACCACTGGTTTGCCAAAATCAGCCAGAATGTAGCGTGTGTGTGTAATAAGAACCGAAGCAGTCAAACTGGACACCACTTTGACTATTGGCCATTTCGAAAATGCATCAATTGCAATGAGCAAGTAATGTCCCAGGAATGGTCCTGCATAGTCAAAATGCACTCGTTCCCAAGCGAATGTTGCACGGGGCCATGGAGATACAACTGATCTTGGAGGTGCATTAGCTACTGATTGACAGGCTTGGCAAAGTTTCACCTTGTTCTGAATGTCCGTGTCGATATTGTGCCATCAGACAATATTTCGGGCAATGGCCTTGCTGCAGTTTTCGCCTGGGTGTGTGGAATGAATCAATTTCCATACTGTCTCTTGCAGTGACGATGGAATCACGACCCTGTCATGCCATAAGATGCAATTAGATTGTAGTGATAGCGCTGACCTTTTGACGAAATATGGGCGCAAGCTATCTTGTACCTTGTCCGGCCAACCTTGATGCATGTAGCGTTTGACTTGCCGTAGAATATCATCATTCTCTGTAGCTTTTGCGATATCTCGTGGAGATAAGAGATGTAGGTCCCTAGCCTCCAGGAGGTGCACGCCAACTGGTTCAGGGCACCAATCATCTGCAGATGTAGGCTGAGGCAACCTACTCAAGCAGTCAGCATAACCAACAGATTTTCCAGGTTGATGGTGTAGCTGATAATCAAATGAACTTAAGATCAGAGTCCATCGTAACATTCTCAGCGACAAATGCAAGGGGGTTGGTTTGTCTGGAGAAAATATGCCAAGCAGAGGCTTGTGATCAGTTACGATCGTAAACGGTCGAAAGGCCAAATAAGGAGTAAATTTCTTAACAGCAATAATAATGGCAAGACCCTCGCGATCAAGTTGTGAATAAGCTCGCTCTGTGACTGATAGGGTTCGCGATGCGTAAGCAATAGGTACTTCTGTAACTTTACCTAGCAGATCATCGCTTCGCATGATGTGTGCAAGAACCGCACCAACCCCTACAGGTGAAGCATCAGCTGTAACGACCAAAGGTAAATTAGGATTGTGAGGTAAGTATTTCCTGTGAATAAATGGCATTGATGTAGTTTCCGATGTTCGTTATTTAATATCTTACAGGAAAAATAATTGAAACTCTGTGCATGTTGTGTTTGTACAGCGGTCTGCAAAGACCACTTCGTCGTTCTATGACAACTAGCGACATATGTTGCTTGGTTTCGGAACTATTTGAATTTTTGAACTTTGTATCCCATGGGGCTATTTGAACTATTTATGACGGGGCTATTTGAATCACACTAGATTTTTCCTTCGTTTACATTTATGTTGCATTTATGGTTTTTATATTTAAGGTAAAGAGATTAAATAAAAAAACAATACTATATACAACAAAATAAGAATTTAGGTTTAATAGTTAAAAGTATATCTCACACCAGTCACTACAGTGCTTGGAGTATTGTGTGAAACATCAAATCGAGTTAGTATGTCTGCCACCACACACTACTCATGTCTTGCAACCTCTTTTGAAAAATGTTTTCAAGCCATTGAAAACATGTTACCACCATGCAACTAACTCATTGGTGCATGCCAATCCCACAGATTCCATCAGCAAGTTCGTTTCTGGTAGTATTTTCAATTCAGCACCTCACAAAACCTCAGGACTGATTAACATGTCTTTCACAGTTTGAAGTGCAGTTTGGTGCTTTGCAGTCCATACCCATGTAGCTTTTGAATCGAGCAAGCGGTGTAATGGTTCCAAAATTGTGGCCTTGTCTCTGAAGAATCTGCCGTAGAATGAAATAAGTCCCAGTAGGGATTGAAGTTCTTGTTTTGTGCGTGGTACAGGGGCATTTGTAATAGCATCTGTCTTTTCAGCCGTAGGATAAATTCCCTCTGCATTAACCCTGAACCCAAGGACTTCAATCGATGAAGCTTGCCATACACATTTCTCAGCATTGACTTTTAACCCAGCATCACCCAGAATTTGCAAAACATGGATGAGCCGGAGGCGGTATTCCGCTAGTGTCGCTCCTTTCACATATATGTTATCCTGGTATGCAATAACTCCTTTGACAGGTCCCAGTAAGCCGTCAACAACTCTTTAGAACGCGGCTGAAGCCACCTTGATACCAAAAGGTAAGCATGTCACCCTGTGCAGGCTCCGAACCGTATTGACAGTCAATGCGTGTGATGTCTCTTCAGTCACTGGAATCTGGGTGTAAGCTTCTTCTAAATCAATAGTGCCATAGAGTACACCACCTGACAACTCCGACAACATTTGATCCACCGTGGGGGAGCGATAGGTAACAGCAGACAGAGCACGATTAACAGTGCCTTTGTAATCAACGTATAGTCGTAGCGAACCATTGCGCTTTAAGACTGGCACAATAGCAGTTGCCCAGGATCCAGCGTGTCTTATGGGAATCAATATTCCCCTCCTGACGTTCGCCTCAATGCTGTCTTCCATCCTAGTTGAGAGTGAGAAGATGACGGAACGAGCACGCTGATAAACAGGAGGAACAGTAGTGTCTAAATCTAGATGCAGTGGTGGCCCTTTATAGCAACCTGTCCCAATACCTGAAACAGCAGGAAGCTTCATGACTGTTTGCAAAAACGTCTCATCTGACATAGTGGAATAGGGTGTATCTGGAGACAGAAAATGTACACCCTGAATGGAAATACCTAGGGCATCAAACCAGTTACGACCCAGAAGATTCGGTCCAACACCATCAACAACCAGCACAGGCAGCATTACTGTAATATCCTTGTGCCGAACTTGTGCTTGGAACACACCAACCAGAGTCAGGGATTGAGATGCCCATGTGTGCAACTCAATTGGTGCCTGATGCAAAACATGTTGGTCGACCTGATTGGCACAGTATGTATTAAAGGTGGACACATTCATGAGTGTTCGTGAACACCCTGAATCAACCTCAAAGTGCACCATGAAGTTATCAATCAGTATCTGCATGACGTAAGGTTTCTTTTTTAGAGCTGGGGATGAATCAGCCAACAAAAACAAGCCCTCAGATTGCGGCAATGACCCGCCTGCAGTAAAATGGCGTGGTAAACCCGCCTGTGGTAGGGCGTCTGCTGCAATGTGACTGCGGGGAGTGTGGCTACCAACTGTAATAAAATTCGTGTGGTCTTCCTCCACCAAATGTGACACAGCTTTCTCCTTTTGCTTGCAAGCTTTTGCAACATGCCCAACCTTATTACATTTCTGACATTTCAATTTGTCTCTGGGAAGCGGGCAAGTTCTAGCAGTATGTCCCTTTTCTGCACATCGGAAACAAGTTACATTCTTGCTAGGCGTAAAACTAACAGAAGGGTAACCAAATTTGAAATGATTGGTTCCAGTGGTATTAAGTTTGTGAACCTCGTCAATGCCGAATTTCCTAACCTCTAAAACATTGGCTTCGGAACGTTCTACCATTTGCACTATTTCTAAAGCCTTTATGCTAGTTAGCTCTGTCTCGGAGAACAACTTTACCTGTACGTCGGCATTCCGCAGGCCACAAGCAAATTAGTACAACACCATGGTCGTAGCATTGCCGGCGAAATTACAGGGCGATGCTAGACGCTTTAATTCGGACATGTACACGACGGCTGTCTCACCTGACATCTGACGTCTGTTGACAAATTTGTTGTAACACGCCATCGGGTTTACCTTAGGCGCAATGTTACAGCTCAAAATCTCGATGAGCTCGACGAATGTACAGCCATGCAGAGTTTTCGGCGCCGCCCAGTCCTTTAAGTCGCGAATGGTGTGATCGTCCAGCATCTCAATTAGCAATCCTCGTTTTTGGTCATCAGTCACTTGCCCTTTGGAATCCAGCCAAAACTGAAAACGCTCTAGATGCTCAGCCCAGGCTTCTGGGCAAGCATGGTTGTACTTGGTAAATGATGACGCCATGTTGAATGCGATAGCACTTTCACTGAATGTAAATTAAGCACTTGTAGAAAAACAACGTTTCCAGCACACGAATCGTTACTTCACGCATCCTCGTCACAATTGTTAAGTTCTCTTGCAATGTGTTTTAACTCGCGGGTCCGACATCACACCATGTTATTGCTGGCCAGGCCGCTGCTGTGTTGCCAGATGTACGTCTGCTTTGCACACCGCGTTGATGCCAGTTGTTCGGTGTGTGGCCATAACACTTAGCAAATAACTGTTTAATATGTAACTATCCAGGGCTAGGAAACCGTTTAATTGATTTCACAGTATCTTTAATGTAGCTATCCTAACCAAATCAACCGTCCACAATGTTTTCAAGTATTTATAATGTAGCTAACCTAACCTTTTACAATGAACCTAAAAAAAACAACCGAAGATGCACGATCGGGCATTTGGCTCTCTCGTCTGTGAAAAGAATGCTTCCCTCCGCGAACACATACGAGGTTAGCCACTCGCTCGAGTGGGACGATAGAATTGTATCCCCTCGGAAAGGGTACCTTTCATACTTTTGGTGGCAGTGATGCAGATGGGTAGAAACTCGAAAGATACCCTTCCCGATCTCTTCAAATGGTTCGGTTTTGATGCAAATATTCACTGGAAAGATATCACATGATTTCATAGTATTTTTAATGTAGCTATACTAACCCAACCAACCGTCCACAATATTTTAAAGTTTTTTTATATATTGATTATGATCTTAACGTATTAATCGTTACTTACGACATGATTCAAAACTACTTTAAATGAAATGTAAAAAAAAATACTTTCTTAAATCTTAAGTTATGACTTTGATTGGACTATGAAAGAGCAATATTTTGAAAGGGTACCATTCCAGTTTATTTTCTGCTGTGTCATTGTACAGAAAATTCTGAAAGGTACCCTTTCCAAGGGGATACCTTCTCAGTGCATATTTCCATTAAAACCGAAACATTTTAAGAAATCGGAAAGAGTACCTTTCCAGTTTCTTCTCAGCTACACTACCGCTACCAAAAGTATGAAAGGTACCCTTTCAAAGGGGATACAATTCAGAACCCCTGCTCAAGTGACGTCGCGGTGGGTATCATAAAAAAAACACCATTTAAGGAAAATTCATAAATTTTCAAAATTTGACTTTAACATTACTTCCATAGTGGGAGGCAATTAAAAAAAACGAATGATAACAAAATCGGGAGATACAGTCTGGTGTTGCAGCTACATATCTATCATATACATCCGGAATTTAATCACACCACTGAATAGCTAAAGGATCAAAGAATTCGTTACGCTAAGTGAGGACTGTGACGCATTGCGCGCGGTGGAGGGGGAAGCGCCGCCATTTCGAGGTCATTTTGCTGCGTTTCGAGATTTACATTTGGTATAACTTTTGACTCGGAGAAGCTACGACGTTCGTTTGAGTTTCAGTCGTCAGCTCTCGTCAAAATCTATCGATTGCATACATAACATATTGGTATTAAAATAGTTCCAGTGAATATATATGGTGTTAAAATAAAAAATAGCGTATTTTATTTTTTGTATGGGAAATATTAGCTGTTACGTACTCGCATTCACGTAGCTACAACACACGGCCGTTTACATGATACAGCCACACCCCATTTTTTGTATTATCTTATAAATCGCTTACCTAATCCGAATAAATAATCATTACTGTTACGATCACCTAGACATACCCTGCCGAGAAAAGAAAAAAATAAAGTAACTTTTTTTTATGAGAATTACGATATTTTGTCGAAGATTACGCTTATTATTTGTGACAACACTATAACACAATCAGACTTTCATTTCAGTTACGTTCATCCATTCGCGTAGAAATCTACCCTCCTGGAATAAAATATTGGGATACCACCGCAATTATTACATGAATAGGTAGTATGAATGGGAAGTTGAAAAAGAAGACAATAGTTACAATAATGGTTTATTATTTCAATATCAACGTTGTTTCTGGTACAGTCTCAATACCTACTAGGCCGCGACTGACGCCTGCACTCGTACTAGTCCGGGTGACGTCCGCCATCTTGGTTCTCTTCTGCTCCCTGCAGAGTCTGGTGCGTTCAACACCGGTGAGTGGCGCCTTGTTGGAATACTCGCAAGCGGTTCTTTCTTATAACTAGAGACCGGAAAAATTCGTGAATTCATTTCGCGATAGGCTAATATACAAATAGTTATACCTCAGTGCTGCCTCTGCTATTGGCTTACAACTCACCTGGATGACTCTGGGCCAGTGAGAAACACCCAACCAAAGCTTTATCGAATCACAGGCTGCTACGTTGGAATGTCTCACAAGACAGCAGCCAATGTGTGGGTGACATTTGACCGAGTGTACGTAGAACTGTGGAGTTCATCCTGCAGGTCATTGAACCTGCGAATTTTTCCTGTCCCTACTTATAACAGTCTTTCTTGCAATTCCTATTGTATAAATTCGCTATATGCCTTGACATTGTAATTTTATTCACACTATTCTTCGTTAGTTTTACATCAACATCGTTTCATCTTAAAATTTCGAACTTTTTTAAAATAGTTGACAATTTTTTTACACAAAATAAGTTTTATTTGATTCATTTTGGCTAACGCCTATGTCCAATATCTGCTCTAAAAGCATTGGAGTCACCCGTGGTCGCTCGTTCGAGAAACTTGCCTATTTACACGTGGCGACCTGTAAATATACAAAACCTTTTAATAAGGGTGAATGCGTAAACCCTTATCGTACCTTTATATATGTCCAACTGGAATGTAATAAGCACGGTCTATGTTTAGTAACGTTTTAATATCCATATTTTTTTTGGTACGTTCCTTTTTTCAAACTGGCATCCTAATTTATAAGAAGTACTTCCTTCAAAAATGAAATATATATATATATATATATATATTTAACGGATACAATCAGACATAATGTTTTATTTGTTTGAAAGAAAATGTGAAAAAAAAGTGAGATAGTCTTTCAGTACTCGCCAGTGATGTGTAATATCTAATCTTTAAAATAATGCTGAGCGTGATGAATATACACAAACTGTGTTCAACTACATTTTTTTGATAGGAATCACACGTAGTTTCCGCACCCGCCGGTACAATTCGCTGCCAAAGCAACTACGTCGACTATCGAATCATTCGATTTGCATAACGAAATTTAAACTATATAACGAAACGGCTCCGCTAAAAGCGAAAAAGACTCGGAAAAAAACTAAGCCCCGGATTTGAACTTGATTTTCGACAAAGTATTTTATAAAAATACTGCCCACATTGTTAAAAATCACTAAACAGTTAAAACTATAAAGTTTCCCATTGTCTTCGTTAACTATTGATCGTGCCATCCGCCACAGGTGGCAGCACCATGGTTTGTTACGCATTTCCGTTCCATTCTAATTCCGTCGCAATCACATTATTACTCCCACCAAATGTTGTATACCGAGAGATAAGATTTTACACATAAAAAAAAAAAATATCTGAAGATGCTGAAACGTGGACTATTCGGGTGTCTGACTGGGTCGATGTGAATCTTAGGTGTTTTCTCTCCGCAAGTGGCCTCGGGCCATCACGCATTGCGTTGTCAATCAATATGGCGACAGCGAGAATTACGACGAATAAGAGTCACATCATTCTTTAACTATAAATAAGATCGTGGAAAAATTCGATATGTACATACTAGGAAAGTGAAGTTTTGGGAGTTAACCTAAAAAAAACAACACTAAGTTCTTAATGAAAGATAAATTCAAATGATAATTTTTTTTAGACATTATGAGATTTCCTCAAAATTACGCCTTTCCATTTTGGTTTTAAGACAATAATAAATTAGTTTGTTCTCATAATTTTCATGTTTCATTGCAATGGAATCTCTCTTTAGAATCCTCTATATGTCGAATAGATGAACTAATCTTTGTGGTCAAATCCACATAATTAAATACTTTCATGGAAGCGCCATAATTTACAATGTTTTTTTTTACAATACCAACGTTACCAATGCCAATCCAAATACAGAAAACAATTAAAGTCATTAGGTGAAAGCTTATAATGCAGGTTACATAGCATAGATGCCGTGTGAAATCAAGGTATTGTTTGAGACTAAGGCTGTTTGTTATTTATCTTTTATGGAATTTATTTTTGTTTGAGGCAACAGTTAGAAACCGAAGTGTAGTGTTTTACAAAAAAAAATAATTATCAAACATAAATTGCTTTGCGGGAGAAACTATTCGAATCAGTATGTCACTATTAACTTCAGACAAAGCCAAATTTTAAAAATTAAACGACAGAAAATATTTCTGCCAGAAAACTGTTTAAATCAAGATGAAGTCTTTAAGTTCTTATGTATTTTCCTAATCACTATTTCTGTGAATTTATTACGATAGCTTTTTCCATCGTATTAATATTTTTTTGTCACAAAATTTGTCATCAGACATTTTCAAAGCGTATGACGCAAGTCATCATAACCACGTACATTATCGTGCCATAAGTAAAAGCTCCCATAAGTACATTTCTGGTAATCAAAATTGTGACGAAACTAAATGATAAAGAGGTATATGTAGTATAGATTTGTTATGAATAAAAATTAATGCTTTCCTTCACTTGCCATTTTTATAACTTTACAATTTATTTCTGACAATTTATTGCGGATGTTCGACTGTATCAGCCCTGGATTTCGTGTTCCGTAGCAATTCTTGTTGCCAGATTTATGCTGATTATTATCTGTTTGAAAAGTTTCAGCTATTGATTATCATAATTTTTGCTTCACCTTTTGCACTTTGATCGCTCTCATTTTCTGAGTTTTGATGGCTGGGTGATGGATATAAGATTGTTTCTATAATCTCGTTCTTCATAAAAAAATATGCAATTAGAAGAAGAACCAAAAATTAACTATAAACGTGGAGTTAATAAGTAGTCTGATGTCAAAATTTGTGACGAAACAATAAAAACAAAATATATACCGTTAATAAATGTACAGAACAGCTATTACGGAGGATGTATAAAAACCGTCAAACAAAATCTAATTCAAAACAGATTGCAGGCCATAAATATTTTCTACTTTTTAACTTCCAATGCATTGTTTGGATCATGAAATAGTATAGGCCTAGCGTGGTAAAAATAGTACATTGTGTTTAATGAACGATTTTTCTGTTCCTTTGTTTACATTTGATATAGCTCATTTGTTAACATCTAGAAACATCCACAATGTATACATTTTGCCCTATCTATGCCAGTTGATAGGATTTGGTGTGTGGTTTCCGTTTTAAAATGAACATTTTATTTAGTAATCACTAAATACTATAATACACGCAATAATAAAATAAAATGCTACTAAACTACTGGTATATAGGTAAACAAGGCATATTTTGCTTCCTTAAGGCACAGACATATCTGAAGTTAGGTGCAATAAATAGTTTCCCACACGATGTAATTGGCGTTTAGTATGGGATTAAAAGAAAAAAGAATCCAAGATGGCGTGCGAGAGCGATGCATAATTTTAAAGCGGCGTCTGCGAAGAGGCGTGGCAGGTGCCGAGGTTCATGACCTTGAGGAATCCTTGGTAACCCCCTCCCTTCACCCTTTTCAACCCTTCACCCAAGTTGAGGGATGGGGCGTGGGGGGTCGGGACTGCATTACCACGCAGTCACAGGGGGTCCACCATTGTAGTGACCTTCTCAGAGGGAACAAGAGACTTCAAGGTTAAGTGATTAAGGTGGTAGGGGGTGGACTGGTGGCTAGCCCGCTCTCTGTAAAGGCAGCGGGAATGGAGCTAATTGAAACAACTCTCATTGTCAGCTGACTTATGGTGCCGCGTATTAAGTCCAGGAAACAAAGACTTAAAAAGGCACAAACCTGTGAAAAAATTGGTCCGAAGCTGAATTTTTGCACAGTGATAAGAGTCTGTTATGCTTAAAAACACACCAAAAGTGCACATCTGTAGACCTAAGCGTATTACCGAAAATGTGCAATTAAGTCCTAGAGGACAGCTGCGTAGTGTGTACTTTTCTGCGGCCGTCTCTTGGGCCGTGACGATTTTCGCTCTTAGGAAAGAAATATTTTTAATACAACAAATTTTTCCAAGCAGATATTCATCAAAAGCTATTTTAGATTTGTAAAATGTCACGCGAATAATCATGATTTTGAATTTTTTTTAGATACTTTATCCGTTATATTTACTATGTTTAAAAAAAAAAACATAGTTCTTATAAACTATTGCGTTTGTCAATTTTCTTACACACTATAAAGTTATCATTTGAATCATTGTAGAGAATTACCAAACAAGAATTTGTGAAAAGGACTTAATACCGTATTTCTTAAAATTTATGAATAAAATCCCTAAAGCCAACGAATGTATTTCGCAAGGAATTTTAGCATACAAACCTCTTTTTTGTTTGGCTCTTGTGAAAAAAATTAAGGCACCAGTTTTCTTGGTTTTGGTGAAAGAAACGTTAAGTATTTGATAGCACTAAGGTACTTTATATTCGAGACAGAAATACTAATTAATTTTGACGTAACAACGTCTAACAAACCGATGAACGCCAGCTGCACGCACGAAAAAGTGTCCCGTAACGCACATTGTCCCACTACGGATGTCCCACTACGGATGTGTCCTGTTATGCTCATTGTACGCATGCGTGGCATCTCACTTTCACTTGATTGGAACAATCGTCGATTTGACTTTTCAATCATATTTTCGTCGTTTTAATTATTAATATCATGTAATTTAATGATCGTCCACGATTTTCAGCACAATCGGTACGGTTATTTAAAAGTAATGTTGAATATTCAAATACGTTTTTAACGAACAATGGTGTTTTACAGTTACACATAATAATTCAAATTACACCCGGGATATTTTGCACAATGTTTTAAAAAATATTGTAACACATTATAAATAAGTTTGGTGTATTTGGGATGCGTATTTGTTATAAAATCGTGTTATAAAAACGAAATAATATTATTCCCCTACCGTGCTGCCATCTACGGTGACGGACGCGAACCGAATGAATCGCCATATCTATCCGCTATCGCGGGAACCAGACACTCCTTAATACATATTTTCCTTTGTTTATCGCGAGGGGCGTTATTACTAATGAATTATAAATAATATTTCGTGGCCAGGGCATATCATTTTGAGCACTGGAAGATATAAAAACAAAAATATTCTCGACGGATTTTAATCTTTGGTTTTCATTGCTTATTACAACAACAATTTCGGCAATAGAGGTAAATTATTTTTGCATTTTAAAAATCTGATTACTAATATAATTTCAAGTCTTAAGTCTTTTATTATTTAAAAAAAGTAGCATCTGTTGGCGAGTGCAGTAATAATAGGTTATGTTAGATATTTGATTACAGTTTATTTATATGAAAACTTGTTTATAATTATATTTAAACGAAAAGTTAATATGGGTTTCATTGCTTATTACGACAACAATTTCGGCAATAAAGGTTAATTATAATTGCATTTTAAAAATCTGATTTTCAGTATAATTTCAAGTATTTATTCTTTTATTATTAAAATAAAAAATATTCAATTTTATTCATAAAAGTATTCAATCATTTCATCAATGTTTTGTTATGACGTTGTCTTGTTAAACTATCGTCCGTAAACCGACTTACAGACAACCAATTTTTTTTAAGTTTGAAAGGATCCACGAGAAGCATCCGTGGCTCAAACATTTTTCTGATAAAAACAAAAAGTGTTACATGATCATTCAAACTATACCGAGCTCACTCGAAATAAATAAAGCAGAAGATGCTCGCGGGGTTGTGAAACAACGACTTGTTTTCCCCGAATACTAAATATAGGACACCAAACTCCTAGGTCACTTATAAACTCTGAGGATGATTTAGGGACAGTAGATTGCGGCCACTTTGAGCAAGGGAAAGAGAGACAGATAAGTAAAACGCGCTCCGCTTTATGAAGTCATGACCTTGGCGAGTAGCCAAAAAACAAAAACAAAACAAAAAAAAACAGAAACACATCCCAGCACCGCTGAACCCCGACGTTATATTTTAAATCCTTTTATTTATTTTTATTTTCGAGAAGACGTAACAACAAACTTAGTACAACAGACATAGACAAGACAGCTAAATTAAGCATATCCGCGTTCATCGCAGGTGTCATAACATTAACTGGGAAATCATTCAAGCATATTTATACTTATTTTTCAGCTGGAGAGAGAGATACGTCAAACGAGAACTTGCAAAAAGTTCAAAAAGAACCAAATAACACTAAAAAAACAACAACATAATATACAAAAATTAATGTAATTTACAGTCAATTTTAATGCGGGCTATGTTTCATGTAATCACAGTGGAAATTATTTTTTTTACATAACCATTTTATCTTTATAAAAGTGTATTGATTAACCCATTTTTATTGAGAATTAATTTGCCGATTACAGCAGTTTTGTATATGTTTATATTCTTAATAATTATTTTGTAAAACTACTATTTTCCAATAATCAAATCAAAATAAGTTAATGAATGAAACCCATCTACAACTGCACTCTCAATCTGCACCAGAGATTTAAATCAGTGAAACGTCAAAAGTAAAAAGTAATTATTATCCTTACAAGCTGAACCTGGTTTGTGAATAAATGTACGTAACTGGACATAAGAGTATAGATCAAATTCACTGTGAAGTCATTTGTGTAAGTAGTGAATTTCAACCATTGAAATAAACGTGTGGTACACTCAAAGAAGCGTTCGGAGAAGTTCTTAACTTATTTTTCAATGGAACATCAGTGATCAGGTGCATTTCCACGTCACGTCAAGTTCAGGGCGCAGCCTTTGAGACCAGGTCCTCGTGAAATGTCCGAAGCTACAGTGTTACGAATTACAGTAAACGTACGGACTTTCAAACGAAGAATTCGCCTGTAATAAACGAAGAGCGCTGGGTCTTCGTAGAAAGTAGGGCGTATTTAAATTGAGGAATTCTGTTTTTTCCCGGTACAAACACACACGTGGAAGTAATAAGTGTGTTATTTTTTTACGATTTAAAAATAAATAAAGAATATTTTTCTCAATCTTTGTAGACTATTCTTGTGGGTTTATGTTCAGCGAAAAAGAACTTTGTACCCGTAAAACTACTAAGGTAAAGATAGATTTACGAAGATCCCTGGATAGTTTGTAACCAGCGTTCTTGGTCAATAGAAAATGAAAATTGTTGACAGTATAGTGTGTGTTGAAGAGGGGGGTGGACGGGTTCGAGGGGGAGGGGGTAGGGGTTTAAAGGCCAGGGAACAAACTAACGTAATGGCGACAGTTTAAGTAATACCCGTCAATTCATCTAAGCGCGCCAGAAATTCTTGCTCCGAAGGAACGCCGGAGAGGTTGGTTTGTGGAGGGGAGGGGGGGGGGGCGAGAAAAACAAGCCACTTCACTTCTTGGCCGAGGGAAGATAAACTACGCTCTCGGCGAGCGTGCGGGGGCCTTCATTCACGCGCTGTTGACGTCTCCCGATGACCAGTTCTCCGGACGGTCACGCTAGTTTTAAGGCGCCCCTGGTGACCGGGAGGGGGGGGGGGACAATGGCAGCTCGTTATCGGGACCGCGAGGTTGTGTGAGAGAGAGTGAGAATGGGAGGTAAGGAAGGAGAACGAAGAAAGGAGTCACCGCAGCGACTTCCGGTGGCCGTCGAAGGAAGAAGACGCGATTGGACACGCACCCACGGACCAATGAAGGAGGGGGTAAGGCGTGATGGATGGCCTCGCGAGCCATTGTCGGCGCGCACCTGCCCCGTCGGTGTGTGTGCCGGGGCCTCCTGCCCGCGCGAGCCCACACCTGGGTGTCGCACTGCCCCGGCCGCCGTCCAGGACTCCGACGAGGTCTGCAGCCGCGCGTGTACACCCCCGCGCAGCTCTTACCAACTACCGTGTTCAGCCCCTAGTCATTTAAACATGCTGTTGACATTTTTAAAAAAAATTAATGTAACCCTTGCATAAATCCTTAGCGGAACACAAAATAAATTAAAACAAAGGAATTAATATCATTTTATTTAGTTTTACAGCCATATTTAGTGATTTTCCATTGTTTTCTCTGTGCTCTTGTATGTGTTGAAACTTCCTTGAAAAAAACCCATTTACAAATTAATTTTTAACCATCTAATATGTTTACCATTTATTTTAACAAAACTATTTTCTTTATGTTAAAACAACTTACGTTACAATTTTATCAAACATTTTGTTGTAAAAATATAATTAAATTAATTTAATTCCTGGTCATAAATTATTATGTCGGCTAGAACTTACAAGGTGTGATAAACTCCGTGTATCATTGAGATACTGTATACAATGTCCTCTTCAGTGGGTTAATCCCGGAGAATAATGAAATTAAAAAAAAAAAAGAGCGCGTGTAGCTCAGTAATGCATCACAGACAATCAATCAAAACGTTTTATTAAAAATTATCTGCATTGCAGGTATTTGTGTGGCTGGTTGCTTAACTCCTGGGCGTTCCGCCGGTGCCACCTACGCTGGTTGCCTATCCATCAGGGATGTCGCTCGTTCGCTACCAGGAGTCTCTAAACTGGCTGCTACGGGTGTGGTGCTATTGGTCACTTCACAAAATTTTTTAATAGTATTTAAGAAAATTTATTTATTAGAAATGTTATTAAAATAGAAATAAAATAAGTTTGAATTAACAGAATTATTACTAACTTAAAAAGCTCAGGATATCAATAATTACTGATCAATCAATATTGATTAACTTACAATAAATATTACTCACTGTTGTAACGCACCATAATTTAGTCAATATTAAAGCTAGGATTGATTATAATAAATTAGTTTTTAATTTAATTTTGTATTATGTATAGGTTAGATGTGATCGAGCATTCTAATAGAATGATTTTGTAGTTCTGCAAATATCACCTTATCATTGAGTTATAGTGCAACAGATTCTGCCAACAGGCTACATAGACATACCGCACTGCATTCATAGGCATTGATATTGTTCTGCCTTCGAATGAATCAAGAATGAGTAACATGCCCGCCTCTCCACGACACGAAAACTAAACGGCACGGACCTTCCTCGCAGTAATTCTTTATATTGTAACCATATTGCCTCAAAGAAAAAATTAAAACAATTAATATTCTACTCACAGGATTTGTTTAAACATTTTTTAACTAGCTTATTCTTAGTTGGACTTAAGATGCTTACACGCATGTGGGATCATAAATTTAATGCGGTGTGGGATGCAGTTAATCAAATAATAATTCGTAACAATAATTACCCATGTAAAACTAAAGCACGAAAAGCATTATATCAGCAAAAAATATTTAGTTACACAGCTAAAACAATACTCACATAACACTGTTTAACAATACTGATTTACACAATTAATTAAAATATAATGGACTTGAAAGAAAAAAATTTCTTGCGAATATGGCCCGTGGCACGGTGCACAAAAATAAGCTCAAAACCCCGTTTTGTAGCCCTCTGCACAAATACTCCCTTACTAGATGCCAGCAAGTCGGGGTGGCGTCAGGCGCAGGCGGGTCCCTACCGCCGCGACCCGCCTATCCCTGCAGCATGGCGGGGTTCAACCTGAGCCGCACGCCGCCACGTGGAGCCCGCGGCCCGCCCAGTTCTCTGCACCGTCCGCAACCTTCTAGCGTCAGAAATCGTTTCAGAATATTGTTTCACAAAAATGATGCATAAAAATTCAGCCTTGAAATTTTACTCCCATCGCGCCCAAAGACGGTTTCACTTCAAAAACTTTCAGAAGTTTATTAGCTCCAAAGTTTTTCAAAATGACGTTTCTTCTCCTGGAAGTACGTGAGAATCATGGAATCATGCAGTTTGAACAACCCTCACGGTGTCTCTTTCGGGGTTAAGAACATTAAAAAAAAAACTATGTACTTCAGGTGAATTCGAACGTTTACCTGATTCTTGCGTCAACCTCCACAGTGCAGTTGGTTAGAATACCGGGTGAATCAAGAATGCCTGTGGCGGTTTTTTAAAATTTAAATGGTTACTCGCCTTCCGAATACGCGGTCAATGAGATTGACTCAATCGCAGCGACTCGACTAGCCAGTTCGCGCGAAGGCTTGTACGCTTCCCTTAGTTACTCGCTTGCCATTACCGTGTTCTTATTTGACGTTAAAGCCTCAATGAGCATTTGAATCAGGAAAAATTCGAAAAAAAATTGCTATTTTGTTTAAATTACATTTTAAGTTAAAAAAAATAACATAGTTTGACAATGTCACGTGAAACGTCTTTTGAGCGAGTACGCACAATTTTTTCTTGCCCTTGTGTAATATTCACAGGCCTAGTTAGTCCCGACACGCTCACAAGCATAAAAACGTACGTTCTGTCAGTGGTCAGCCAGTAAATTTGCCAATTGTAATTGAGGCCAAAAAATTCAAAACTCGCGGTAATGCAAGAACTACTTCTAAAAAAAGATCTGTGAATTCACGAACATTTTGGCACACAGCATACAAGAAAACGTAGTTGGCAGTAGGAAAACGGATCTGAGATCTGTTCGTGGTGTCTAATGGTGGGATTCTATGATGAACTTACTAGTCAACAGTCATACGGACTGAAAGTAAATATTTAAAAAGGGGCTGTAGACTGATTCAAAAGAAACAGTTACTAGGTACCCAGTTACATTAATAGTTGCATCGCCTTGTAAGTAAGACCCTACCAAGGATATTTTGAAATATTTTTTTTCCTTGCAAGTTTATTTTTAAGGAATTTCTTGAGTGTACGGGCCTAAGTTTTGTTTTGATGTCTTTACACTGCGTTTATGTATATTACTTTCCTTCGTAATTGTAATATGTAATATGCTGTAAAATTTACAGTCAGGAATTAGTTATTGTTTATACTCGTTGAAACATGACATATTGTTAAACGGCCTGGTGCTGAATTTTATTCGTATCCAAAAAAATTAATAAAAATATTAAATTATCTGAATGTTAAAAAAAGTTTTTCCTTTCCCATAATAGTTTATTCACATTAAAATAACTCTAAATTAGAAAACAAATCAGTTAAATCAGAAAAAGCCGATCTCCAACAAAATAGATGTGAAGGAACACAATGAGCTGAACAATAAAAAAACATCTTATTTTCTTATTTTTAAAAGGTTGAATATTTTTTGACAAATACCTTTTAAATTTTCTGCTAATTTGTCATTATGGTTTACAAAACTGAGTATTACATCGTCATGCATATGTAATCCAAAGTATATTGAAACCATTTCTGTTTCGACACCATGTTTCAAGTGCCCAACCATGAAGTATTTTTTAAACTGTTATTATATATTTTTTAATATTTAAGAGCGAAGAGTCAAAAAATTCAATATCATTTCGTTGGACAAACGTTTTATGTAGGTTTGCTACCAGCTTAGCTACTGAGCAAAGCGGGTAGTATAACATTAAGGGGACTGAAAAATCACACTTGATAACGTGACACAATTCATAAACCTTACGAATATAACTATAATCGAATGAACTACAATAATTGTTATAAATCGCTGACTCAAAATAAAAAATAATTGTTGGCATAAATTCATCCTACCAAAATTTTAAATGTAAAAATAAAGGTGTTTAGATATTTTTTACTACTACACAGATTTAAATGCAATTGGAACCAAAGGTAGCCCGTATAATGCAATATTTATAAGCTATAGATTTTAAAGAAATTTCACCCTAATGGGTTGAAAGGGGATTAAGTTTGGGTTTTTAATACGAAAAAAAAACATAACTCCGAAACAAAAAAAAAACGGGAGGTAAAATATTGTTTAATAATAATAAACAAAAAATAATATTTTTTACTATTTTCGAAATTCCATACGTAAGGGGTTCAAATGAGGCAAATACGGTTTTGTAATAAAAATATATTTTCCGAATCTAGTCAAGCAAAAGCTAATTAAATGGCTGTGAATGATACATGTACATAAAAACTACCATTATAATCGTTGTTAGTTTTCGAAATACCACCTTTAAGGGATTTAACTATCGGTTGGTATTGTTTTCGCATAATTTTTCATTTTAATTGAGAAAACTGCTGTCCCCATTTAAACAGCCAGTTTCGACGACGATAAATAAGTCACGTGGGCAAACATTGAAAGTGACGGTAATTCGTTGAGCAATCTGTGCTTTTCTAACGTTCCACTATTTGTTGCCTGCTCGCGAGTATCGAGTTCTCAAAACGCACATGTTTCCTTTGAGAATAAAAATACTTTTATAATAGTGTAAACAGATATACTGCAGTAAAGTCTTAAACTCAAGGCAGAACCGTAAGGCGAAAACTATGGGAGTTAATCATACATGCCACAAAAACGAAGTCGCAGAACAGCTAATGTTATAATTTTACAAATTAGAGATAATGCATATTTGTCAATCTGTTTCAAAATTTTTAATCAACTGGGTTTTGAATCAACAGAACTCTTCCAACGTTTTTTTTAAATTTAAGTCTAGTTTCAGTACTGACATAGCCAGATTATTTTCGTTTTAATAACAAAGCATTCAGGATTTTTTATTTTACAATATACTTATCGCTACAAACATGATACCCAAAATATTATTATTTTATAACTATAAGGCAGTTAGATATGAATAATTTCTAGCTAATATCTTAAAACTTAAAACAAATGTTTTATAGACTTTAAAAGTTTGTTGTGACTATAAATTCAAATGCCAAATTTAATGCTTAATATTTTACTTTATCATTTTACAGAATATCATTAAATACAGCCTGTCTCATGTCACTTGTCTCAGATTTGACAGTTTTCAAAAGTAGTGCCAGTGGTAAACATTTTCAAAAATTTTCCTACAAAGCCGTACATGATGTTTGGCTACGAATTTTGAGAGCCAGTTTAAGTTGTTTACAAACAATTTTGAAGGCACAACAGTGCTTTTGAGAACTGCGAAATTTGTGGGAAAATAGATGTCACGGACTACATGACAGTGGACTTGCATTCTGAAATGACACGGATTAGAATGCCGGTCAAACGATCACCAATTTCGGTTCCCCCGCGGGGTTTTTAAAATGCTGGGATGGTTCCATGCAATATGGCATGGCAGACTCATGCCCCAACGTCCATGACGTGTTTCGTCGTGAGTTACCGAACTCCTAACGATCTCGATGCCAACGAGGCATAAGGCACCTATTAAGTAAAAATACAACAACTTGCAAATGTTTCTCTTTTCTAGGATAGAGACAGCGTACCCCAGATTCTATGTCGCACGCTTAGATTACAGCCAGATTGACCATACCCTGCTGTATACCACCGTCAATAATAATAAGTTATATTATATATATTTTAAATTTCACTATTTTTTGACGTGACAACGTCTAATAAATCGATGAACGCCAGCTGCACGCATGAAAAAGTGTCCCGTTACGCACATTGTCCCGTTACGCTGTGTCCCGTTACGCTCATTGTATGCTTGCGCCGCATCTATCTCTCTTCCTCTCGATTGGAACAACCATCGATTTTCCTTTTTCGAGGCACATTAAACTTGAAACACTCTAATTCGTTTCCTACTTTTCCTATCATCGTCCTATCCTGAACAGAATAACACAGATTGGAAGAAGTTAAATAGCAAACATGTATAAAAGTTATAGTTAAAATAATCTCTTCGTTAAAGTAATAAACATATTTGAATTAATGAGTGAAAATAAAAGTAAAGTTATCAATTAAATTGTAGATTTCATTTCACTCATTCTTTGTATCCATATAAAATAGTGATAATTCAATAAAAATGATTCAATTTAATCATAAAAGTATGTAATCATTTCATCAATGTTTTGTTATGACGTCACGTTAAACTATCGTCCGTAAACCGACTTTACAGACAACCAATTTTTTTTAAAAAACAAAAAATAGTTTCTATTGACTTATTATTATAGGTGTAGTCAGTGTGAAAAAAAAACAGAAATTCAATCCTAAAGAGCAATTTTTATTTCACATGAGCGATTTTTTTAGCAGTCGGTCACTATTAACGAAGCATTCCATTAAATTAAGTGCTATGCTAAAACAGAGCAATAAATTCAATAACATTTAATGATATAAATATTTTGTCGAATAAAAAACGGTTGAAACTAATATAGTTTCTTTAATTTACGTCTCGTTAGAAGCAAAAATTAATATAATCAAATGATGAAATACAATGAAATTGTATTTCCAAATTTTCTTATTTCAAATTTTCCTATAAAAAATAAAATGTTTCATATAAATTAATTTATTTTCAATACATTATAAAGTTCAGTGGCGGACTCCTCCCTCCCTACCATCCATAGAAGTTTAAAAAAAAAAGTGATGACAGTTTGTATTCATAACTGTGTAATAATCCAGGTCACCTACGACAACTACTGAGGCCCATGTATCATTCTGTTAGTGTCAATAGGAATGTAAGTTTGTTTGAATACGCCTGTTAAAATGTTAAAAATTTATATTATTTAGATGAAAAAAATACCACCCCTATCTACTACCCATTTACCCCGCCACGATTGCCACCTCAAAAACATTTGTATCTACTGAATTGGCGAATTTGTCAACAGTGTACACCGAAACAAGGACAGCGCTAAAGGAAGAAATCGTGCACTGAAAAGAGAGAGTAAGTTACCATTAAAATTCACGCTGCAAACTAAGGATGAAACACACTATAACTCTCGGCACCATGCGTTTAGCTGTCTCCAGGAGTGAGTGTATTAAGGAGGCACCTCCCATTTCAGATCATGATTTTGTATTTTCGTTCATCACGGATAAATTTGTTCATTTTCAGAATGATTTTTGCATGTTTAGCCACCTAAGTTACAATATTTATTGTTTTTGGGGAGCACAAATAAATATGAACTAAATGGAACACAGAACTGAAATTTTTTAGATTTAATGACAATGCCACTACGCTACTACAATATAGATTTATTTCTACTATAAAATTTTATTTATTCATTTTGGTTGGCTGTTACAAATCTTCACAAAATTGAGAATTTTGAAATGCTAGGTAAAATTGTCTTTTTTTATTTAAAACATATGAAACAAGTAATTTAAAACCGTATCAGAAACTATCCAGTAGTAGCATTTACATTCAAAATAAAAGTTTTAGTCCTGTGTTACACTTAATTCTCTTTATTTGTACAAATCAGTAAACCTTAAAAAAAGCTTTGGCAGCTAATTATGTAGAAAGTATACGATAATTTATTTTCATTTAGCAAAAGTTAAACTATTATATGTTTGACAAGTTTAACAATGTAGGAAGTGTCAAGAGTGCAAGGTGAGGCTGGCTCAGGAGTTCAAGGTAAGATCATTTCGGGTGTCATTCTCTGAATTCCATGTTGGGTCCTAATAGGAGTCCTATGTGGGGCAGTCTCAGGGGTACTATTTGGGGCAGTCTCTGGAGTCAAAGATGTGACAGTACCAGGAGTTCAAGGTATGGCCGTATGAGGAGTCTAAGGTGTTGTAGTCTCAGGGGTCTAAGGTGTTGTAGTCTCAGGAGTCCAAGGTGGGGCAGACTCAGGAGTCCTATGTCGAACAATATCGGATATCCAAGATGTGGTAGTATCAGGAGTCCAAAGTGAGGCTATCTCGGGTGTCCATCACGGACGTCCAAATTGGGGCAGTCATGGGAGTCCAATGTGCGGAAGCCTTTGGAGTCTGATGTGGGGCAGTATCAGTGGTCCAAAGTGTTGGATTTTTAGGAATCCGATGTGGGCAATCTCAGGAGTCTGGTCCAAGGTTTAGCAGTATCAGGAGTCCAATGTGTTTCAAAATCAGGATCCAAGGACACAGCCATACTGGAAATTCAATTTTGTAAATCCAAGTTGGGGAGTCATGGAGTCCAGGTTGTTGCAGATTCGGAAGTCCAAGTTGGGACAGTCACAGGGTTCCGTGGGAGGGGGGTGGCATTAAGAGCCCAAGGGGGGCAGTGTCAGGATCGCTCACCCGTCCGCAGGAAGGCGCTGGCCAGCGGGTTGCCGCTGCGCCGACTCAGCGCCGAGCAGTTCCAGCGGTGGCGGCGGAACTGGTGCCGGCACTCGCCCACCGCCAGCTGCAGGCCCTCCACGGCGGCCACGACCACGTCCGGGTGTCGCCGGCACATGCCCAGCTGCTGCCTGCTCAGCCCGGGGAACGTCTTGCACACGGCGCTGCTGACGAGCTGGCGCGGCTGCGCCCACGCAGCGAACCTGCAACCGCAACCAAACCTTGGCCACTGCAACCTCCTATCCTGCCACCAAGGGGATGATAATGAGCGATGTATTACTTGATTTGATGTAAGCTTTTGGACATACGCCATTGCTAAGCACATGTATGTCTGTAGAACAAAACTACAAAAAACACAAAAGACAAAAACACAAATTAAGCAAAAAATTGCTGTTGTCAACAGGATATAAACACCACATAATATTCCATAACAGGAATATGGTCAACAAACAAAGAAAAACAAAGAAAAATGGACTAAGAGAACGAAAAAAAACCCACAAATGATGATCGCACAAAAATATTGAACCCAAAAAAATTCAGCTCAACAGTTGAAACGAGACAAAAACACGGCAAACCGAAAAGATGAAAAAACAATAGTTTTACAAAACAGAAGAGAACGATAAACTCCTACAAATGATGACAGTACAAAAATATTGAACCCAAAAAAATTCAGCAGAGCAGTTGAAACGAGACGAAAACGCGACAAAACGAAAAGACGAAACAAACACGATAGTTTTCCAAAACAGCGATCCAAACATCCCCCTTTTTTCACTGCCACCAAAAAATATAAACAATTTAAAATCAAACATTGGGAAAGTGGATATATCTTCCACAACAAATTAAATTCTACATATGACCACACCTACAATCCCGCACTCAACACACCACTCCAACGTCATGATAAATTACATTCTGATTTCTTTCCTCGAGTAATTTGTCACACCAATGACTGTTCCCGAATGGTCAGTATGTGTCCTTTTACCGATTCAGACTTCACCACAGCGTCCTTTAATTTGGAGGCTGCCGTTCAGTGAGGAAATTTTCTTAAGTGGCTAAACAGAATGTTTTCGATGATTACGCAACCTGGCATATCAACAAATTAATTTAATTTTCAGTAGTAATTTCTTTTTGCGTTAAAAATTTTTTTCATGCTTTATTTTCACCACGAAATTTCCATTTTTTAACCTTTCCAGACAATAACTTGACAGTAATACATACCATGAAAGTGTGTCGCCGACAGCCAGATTAATGGCTAAGCAAGCACCAGACTATCGTTATATTTGTATTGACATAAAGCACCAAGACCCCTTTTAATGGCATCAATGATACATGAAAGGATGTGAACGAACATTGGAAGTTCTATAAGGATCTTTGCAACTATTGGAAGATAAAAATAATGGCTGGCATTTTTAAAATGCACTTTTCAAGAATCCTTTAGTTTAAACCTTCCATTAAAGGGGTATTTGGGCCCAACATGTGTGTTTAATGGAGCATACCACTCCACTAGCCCCATTATTTTTCTTTCCCATTAGCGTGCCACTCTATGAGGTCACATAGACACACATATATACACACTCTCTATTTACTCTCACGTTTACATGGTATGTATCTATAATGGTATCAGGATGGTATTTACCTATAATCTCATTGGGCAGAAGATTTATCGGAGAAGTTAAATAGAAAGCTAGATAATTGTCATGGTATGCAGGAATTCATCCTGTATACTACACACTAACCTATTGTTTCCTTTTCCCGAGTATCATCATAACCCAGCCTAAGGTCGTCCGAGGATGTATACTTTTGCATGTTGTTACACTGTCATATCCATGTTATCCTCAAAGCCTCCCAAAACAAACATCCATGCCAAGTTTATATGTTGAGACACGTGTCTTTAAGTTACTTTCATAACTCTCTTCCACACCTTTCTCAAGCAAGAATTCGCACAAAGTAGTTACGTTGATATTAGCTTTTTTTATATCACAACTATAGACGAATTTTTATACCCCCTCCCTTACTCTATCGCAATCTCTCTAAAGAAACATGCCACAGCATGTGATCATAGAAGAATTTTATTTCCATGCTATGCATATAAAATGGCGAATTAAACATTTATTTTTGGGTATACATATTTGCAAAAGTATATATTTTTTATATATCTGCATTTAAATAAGATGATAATATTGTCTTCAAACAATAAAAGATATTAACAAAAAATCAACAAATTTTTTTAGTTTCAAAACAATTCTATGACTATTTAAATTCAATATGTAAAAAGTCTGTTACAAAATTTGGCTGGATGGGCTCCAAGTACTTAACGTACACATAGAACATTAAAGAACGTTAATTGTTTTAATTAGGTCCTTTACGGGAACAGAAAATACATTAGCTGGCATACTCTGATAATAATTAGTCTACGATTGTACAAATGATGTTGGAAAGTAATTGAATATATTTTTCCTCTCTCTCTATTTCTCTTTCTCTCTACGAGATAATAAATCTTGCGGTTATTGTAAAAAAAAATAATTACAGGTCATTCCAGTTTCTGAAATCTGGTAGTTTTTTTAACTAAAAGGCGAGAATAACGGTTTCTGTGTCTCGAAGACGTCAGGAATTGCAAAGCACATTTTCTTCTAGATGTTTAAGACATTGAAACAATTTAAATAGTAGCAAATCTATCTGTAAACAGCAAAATACTTTTTTACCTGTATCGATATCTTCCCAGGAACCCCCGCGATATTTTCCTATCGGATTCCACCCCCCCCCCCCTTTCCGCCCAACCTAAAATTCGGAAGAAGACGTCAGACCAACGCAACAACGCTCTGGTCAGAACTGGGCAGCATCTTCTTAGCCCTTTTTTTGGGCGGAGGCGGTAAGGGGGGGGGGGGGTGGTGAAGGAAAGGGACAGAAATTTACTTGGAGACCTCTCGTATGAACGACCCACGCACGCACGCATGAACGCGAGCTAGCACGATGTAAACACGCCATTAAAAAAAAAAGGCCTTGGAGGGGGGGGGGGGGGAGGGCGTGGAGCGCACGCGGAAACGAATTACACCTCGCGGGATCGCTTCGGCATCGTCCGAGAGGAATTTTTTTTTTCGGTGACGGAGGGAGGCGGGGGTCCGGGCGGTAATGTGCCCGGATGCTGACGAGAGATAAATCCTCGAGGGTCGAGGTGGTGAGTACCTCGGGCGACCGTGCGCCGTCGACGACACGACGACCACGACGACACGACGACGACGACGACGACGACGTCGACGGGGGCGAAAGAGCGCGCCTTCTTGTTTACGGGCGACCTCCATTTATCGCTCGCATCGGCGCGGCGGGTCCCAACGGGTGGAATCCGTCTCCGCGGCGGACCGACCTTATCAGCAAAGGACCGCGGCCGGGGGGAAGAGAGAGAGGTGACCATGTAACCGAAGAGGTTGGACGATCATCGCCGACCTTCTTCCCCTCCCCTCCGACCATCACTCGTCGTGTCGTCGCTCCAGCGCCGGCGCGCGCCGACGGCAACACAAGGGGAAAATCGTGGGAAACATCTCAGACCCCGATTCCCAAAAAAAAAAAAAATCATCTTCTCTCTTCCACCTTTATCCCGCTGTACCCTTTGACCGTGTTGTCGGGTCAGCAGCCCTGGCATCTATTTTTTTGTGGAAGGAGGAGGGAGAAAGAAGAGAATAGAGAAAGAAGAATGAAAAAAAAAGCCCGCCACGTGAACGAGATAATGGACGCGGAGTCATAAATCGCCGATTAAAATCGGAGCGCGTCGCGTAATCGCGCGGTCGCGCGTCTCAATAAAACTAAAATAAAAAAATAAATTTAAAAAAAAAACTTGGGGCAAAGTTGTTAAACGTGCCGTGATTACGGATATTCGTGCAGTAATTGGGTGATGATGTCATGATACGCGAATGCCAGGTTTTTCATTAATGTGTGCCATTTGTACAAAGCGGTATTTATGTTTTGAAATTTTTGAAGACAACAGCAATAATTATTGTAACCTTACGACAAACACGAAGGAATGTGGTAATATAAAAGAATAGAAAAATCCACCTGACATAAGATAACCAAAACGGAAAACGACACAGTTCTAGGCATTCTACCGAGAACCAAATGTTCACCTAACAAACAGCAGGGACGGAAACACATTGTTCACAATAAATAAAAGTTAATAAATAAAGTTAAGATTTATATATAAGTCCATAAAAGTCTCATTTTTGCGTTGTGCGAGTAAGGCGGTGCGCATCTTTCTCCGCCAGGGGCGCTGTGTGTGAGTCACAAAAACTACCTCCTTTCAAAGAGAAACGTTGCCCGCCATCTTTGATGTGGCTATGTTTAGCTGTATATTTTTTTTCATTCATCCCAATAATTAAAATGAAAAAGCAAAAATAATATAGGCTACATACAGACCCCATCAAACCTACGAGACCATCAGTATAGATTTTTGGATATAATAAACTTCTGTTAGAAATTACTTAAGAATTTTAATATTCTCACAATTATCAATTAGACAATTATTAAATAATTAATATTCATTCCAAATTTAATAAATAATTTGCTAAACAAAAAAACTATAGACATTATGAAAGTATTTATTACATACGTCAGTACGTGTTTTTACGGCTTTTAATGTAATGGAGTTTTGTATATTTTTATATATTTTAAGAAAACTGTATCTAGTAAAAAAAACAAAAAAAATATATATCGAAATAAAAACGGCGATTTTTTTAAAGTCATAACTAGTAAAGAATGTACGTAAGCGATAAATAGTTCAGAAAAAAAAATGTTAAAGCATTTATTTTGCTCTTCATAAAATATGCTAATAAGGCGTCAACGTAGTTTTGATAATATTTATTGCAGTTGCGAAGCAATTTATACCGGGAATTTTAAACCAAATATTAATAGCTACTAGGCTATATTAAAATTTATAATGATCTTAAACTTTATGTAGTACCTGTATATTTTAACATATTGTTACGAACGTTAGCAAGTCCACGTCACTCGCAGGTGCAGAGCTAGCTGGGCTGACATCACATGCCGCCGTAACATGAGATGTGCTGTGCGCACCTGGGTCGCCGCTTCCCCTCCCTCCAGCCCTCCGCTCCCCCCGCGCGACACTGTTAGTTTGACATCCGAAACCTGCCAGCTGCGGAGTTACGCGAGCCGCCGACACGTGTTTTCGAGAGATTTCTGCCGTCGGGACGGCTCGCCATGATGCGACTGGCCCCGGCCGCTCTCGTGAGTTCTGGAATTGCGCCGGGGCCTATATATATGCCCGAGGACGTCAGGGCAGGGAATCAGTGGAGTTCGGAGTGCTCAGTCGGCAGTTCTCCCGCGGCGGAGTTTCCGGGCGATAGTGCCGCGGGTGCGGCAGAGTGGCGAAGTCCTTGGACGAAGGTCCCAGGGCAGGGAGTGAGTGAGTTTAGTGGAGTCGGGAGTTTTCCCGCGGAGGAGTTTCCGGGCGATAGAGTCACGGGCGCGGCGGAGTCCCGAGCGAAGTTGCGAGCGAGGAGCGGATCCTCGGCGAAGGGGAAGTGCGTCGGCGGTGCCGGAGTGCGGCGACGGAGTCCCGCGGCGGAGACCCACGAGGGGTGCTGCGGCGAGAGTTGCGCCAGAGGTGCGGCCCAGCGAAGTGTGTGGAACGAGTGACTGGGGAATAGACCTTTCTTTAAGTGTAATTAATTATTTTCCATTTTATAAGATTTTTGTAAGTGACATAAGTAGTGGCAATAAATAAAACTGTGAAGTGTAATAAAATCTTTTATTGGGCTATCCTTTACGAACCCGCGGTAAATCGTAACAATATTTTAGGCTATTATCGCCTGGTGTTGATGCACAGGATCACTCGTGTGACCAAACGTCTGGACGTAGTAACTGGTTGTCTCACGTGAGCAGGTGCAGATGTCAGAACAAGAATGAATAAACTTAAAATTCTAGAATTGCCGAACATGCGTGGGACTGCAGACACACAATAATCTGGGACAATGCTACTTCACTCGCACAGGAAGAAAACCTAATTAAGTGGCCCTGCTAGTCAGGTGTTAGGGACGCGGGTGATAAGTGCGACGCTCGCTGGTGCTTCTAGAGTGGTATCGCCTCTAAGCGCAAGGCTCCGAACTGGCACGCAGTCTTCTCGTTGTTCATAGGGCATCTATTTTATTTGAGCGGTAACCTTTAATATATGGTGGGGAAATGGAGATAAAATTCTCCCATGAGTGCTTTCAAGAATCTGTACCGAGGTTTTCAAGACTAAACGTTATTCTGGAAGCATTCGTTTTTAACTATTTTCACTCTTCTAAAAATACAGTCTAAAAACTAAATACAAAAACAGAACTACTAATTCAACCCTTAGAGTTCTTTTGTATGCTTTTCGTGAACGAAAAACCATTTGAACAATTTTCAAATCAAGTGGTTTTAGCTAAAGCTCTGTACACCGTATGTGTGCCCAGGTAGGTGAGGCCCTTAAAAAATAGATCTTCACTGCAATTTGCAATATTTTTATGACAGTAATCGAAGATAGCTTGTATAATACTTTTTTGGCTGCCCCTATAGCAACTGTTGGTTGGGTTGATTTAAAAATATATCAAGAATAATTATTATTCCTTTAAAACATTTCTTAAATTTTGCATTGATCAAACGTTTATTACTGTTTGGTATTATCAAGGTGTTAAAAACGTTCTCAAAACCTAACAACATATCAAAATTTAATGGAATGTTGGTAACATATTGCATTTCGCTTGGCAGCTAGAAGTATTGCCTACGTTCCAGTTATTTTATATCTGCCATTTACACACTTGCATGTGTGGTATGTCGAAATGTGCGTCCTAGGCATTTGCAAAAAAGAGACGTGTTTTATTCATAAGTCATAAATCCCAGTAATAAAAATTTTTGCAATTTTTATTTTAATGAATATCCCGGCGTATTATTTAAAATTTGTAAATAGGCCTACAACTTAGTAAAAAAAAAATAATATTCCCGGGATAGTAAACAAAATAAAAAAAGTTTTTAGACTTTTCACAAATATAAATTGAAATTTTCAAGTGCAAACTTCATCCATAAGAGATCACATAGTCTTCAAGCGGGTTATGTAATCTCTATGTATGTAGATTTACATAAACAATTAAGGCCCGAAATATTTCAGGTGATTACCCAAGCAACACATATTATAATCATGTGTTACGGAATTCATTTGAAACATTCGTACCTTAAAGCTATTATGAAAGTTTGTGTTCTAAAAATTAAGTCCTTTTGTTTCACTGTTTTTCTTTACTAGTCATTAAACAATATTTTACCAAATTTTTATTTTCAAATAAATTATTTTTTATTATTTTACAAGTTACATATAATTAAACTTTTTTTTTAAATTTTATGTTTTTGGTAAACTGATACATAGACGGGAAAACAATGACGTACGAAATACAATAAACTTTTTTCGTGGTTAAAAAAAATTTCCTTTCTCACTAACAAAATAAAGCTAACGTTGATTGGTGAGCGAGGTAGACAAAGCAGTCAACGTAGAGGACTTGTCCACTTGGTAGGGGAAAGTGATTAGAGTGGGGAGGGGAGTTTTTTTTGGGGGGGGGGGAGAGGAGGGGGGGTCCCTGCATCTGTCCTGCGCATCGACTGGTCGTGTCATCGTCCTTTGTGTCGTGCGAGGGAGAGAAAGAGAGACAGAGAAAAATAGAGACAGGGAAAAAGAGAGAGAGAGTGTGTGTGTGTGTGTGTGTGTGTATGTGCGTGAATGTAAATGATTGGAATCCCGCTGACCGCCTCCCTAAAGCACAGAAACCCAAATTTTCTTAATGCGCGCGCCGGACAGGCGTATTCTATTTCGACCTGGAGTCGTCTCCCCATAGTCCGTTTGTCCGGTGCGATGTCCGTGTTTGTCGAGGACAAGTAAGTGCGGTCGTAGTTGTTCGTGAGGAAGTGGAATCGCAATTTAACGGACGTTGAAACCGTTCACGGACGAACTCATTGTCCTAATGGCTTCATGGCATTTTGAAAAAATCAAATAATAATTTACATGTCCGTTATTGGTCACCGGGGTCGCCATTTTATTTTTAGCCAGGCCTAGTGTCTTGTTGACCACGAAGTCACTAGAGAACATGGGCGTTGATCCCGGTGGAATAGAAAAAAAAAAGGGGGGGGGCAGACGCCTCCTGCAAGGGTATCCAAATTAACCCGAAAAGGAGGGGAAAATATTTTTTTGGAATGCAAACTCTTTCATGATAAGGATAAGTGTCCATTATGACATAAAATTATAAAAAAAATATCAAAAGAAAGATTATCGTTTATTTTAATAGAGTAAAAGGAACAGTTTTTATGTTTTTTTTTAATTTCCACTTTTTTTAAAATCTTGTTGCAATGGTTTGTCTTATCAAAAAAATTTTTAAATAAAAATGTCTTGGTTTAAAATTATAAGATTTACAAACAATACGAACGGATTTGATAATGTACTTACTAAGGTAGTTATGATTTATTTTTGTCCTCCAACGTTTTTTATTCGAACCCTTGCAATAATGGTGGGTCGTAAAAAAAATATTTCAGTCAAAAGTTGGTCTTTTGAGGATTACTTATAAATTTTCTCCAAACATAGCTCCCTGCTCCTTGTTCTAATTCTTTTGTTTTAAGTTAATAAAGGGGGCAGCAGCCTATCTTGCCCCACCCCCCACCCTTCCTGATACACCTTTGCCACTTCTTACGCTACTTGGAGATATTTTATGCTTCAAACTTTATAATCATGGATTTTATAATTGTTTGAATGTAGGTTCTACTGTCTTTGCTTGGTAAAATTAACGTAAGAGATGTTTTTTTTTTAAAGAGGTAAGGATGCAACATGCAAGCACCCGTATATAGAAATGACTATTATCGGATAACTCCAAGCGTAACACTCCTTATAGTTAAAAAAATTATCAAATCCGTATGGAAAAAATTGTAAGGTTAATATTTCATGTATTATCGTCGCTTAGTCGAGACGGGTTTGAGTAACAAACAAAAAAAAACCCAGTATGTTGTAACACTGAATCGTAACAGTACGGTTTTGCGTACAAATCATGCCCGTGCATTTTAAATTCACGGACATTTCAGACGCCGGCATGCTAATATTGTGAACTTATTTCGATCGTCGGTTCGTTAGGGTTCCGAACGTAAATAAGCTCACGCACCCGCGTCTGTATCACGTGGCTGTGGAAGTTATGTTAGCAGACGACCAAAAATATATTGGCAAGCTTATCATTATCACCACCTAGATACGAACCCATCGGGTATGCTAGGGCTTGTAGATGACCATTCTTTAACTATCCATACGTTCCTCATGATTCCAATTTAAACTACGTATTAAGCTTTCATCATGGTTATCATAACTCTGGCTTTATGCAATAAAATCTCCATTTTATTTATTTCTGCATGTAGAGCCTATTTATTATTATTTTTTTTGTTTTTTCTTCATTCAGTAAAAAAAGATTGTGTTCCTTGGCTGCATCTACTTCTCACTACTTTCACGTCATAAAAGAAAATAACAAAAATTCCAGCCTCCTTCACCCCCACAGCTGACCTAGTTCTTTCGCACTTTCCTTTTTTACACCAAAACATTGTATACGCCACTTTGTAGTGTGTGTGACTATGCACTATCACTCCATCTGAAAAAAAATTCACAGTCAGAGTAAATGCATAGTGAAGCATGATATTTTTCTTTCAAATTGCTATCACTGAAAAATTTCCATGACTTATCCGGAATTTCAAATGAATTTCCTGGCTTTAACAGACCAATCTCAACTTCCCTGACTGTTTCCTGACTTTACCTAACTTTCCAGAATATGGTCACACTCTTTATTTTATTAAATGGAATCTTTTGTGTGGAATGACTTATGAGCATGCGCTGTTAAAAATTTTCATCTTAAATTTGTGAAGAACTTTGGTTACAAATCATCCAAGGATCTTGGTAAATTTACCGTTATCTTCGTAAATTTAAAGGTACTAAGTTCGCTTACTTTAAACATTAATCTACATCAACTATCATGTCATATCATCAAAATATTCAAAAACTTGTTAATGCTCCTATAAAACATTAAATTTTATTCCAAATGTGTTTTTACTCTCAAAACAAAACTCGGAAGTCAAAATACGGTGGATTTTCTACACAAAGATCCAGTTATCTGAAATTACAAAGAACTGTTTGTTTATGTCAGTTTAATATTTCATTGAAAATCCCGTAAATTTATTGTAAAAATCTTCTTATAAGGAACTTCATTTAAACTTAAAACCATGATGTATAATATATCACCATGGCATCTTGAACAAAATTAAGTCAATAAGTATCTACATTTTAGTTATGTTTGCTATGTTCATGCCAAAATATTACTATAACATTTAGAAACATATAGTATCTAGTAAGACACGTTCATTAGTTATTCTCTTACTCATGCAAGAATACACTCATACCTAAACAAAATTCATCCTTGTAGCCGCAGACGTTGAATATCTACAAACTAAACCGTTCATTTATGTTAAAAAATGGACTATTGTTGTCTATAGCTGCACTATGCAATTAAATTAATTATGAAAAAGAGCTTCTTAGACGTCAGTTGCCAGTAATCTTAAGCAATGAAGATTTAGTTAAAGTTTATTTTAAAAAGGTTTTTCAGAATTAATTTTTTTGAAGATATTTAAAAAAAATCAGTAAAACTGATAGTAGTAGGTATGTAAGTTTTACAATGTCTAAGAGGGATTTTGTCTCTCACATTTCCCATTAAGGTTTATAACATTTAAATAGTGAAGTCACTCTGGTTTGCAATAGGTTAGCAAAACAAACAGTACCTAGCTATAAAAAGACTAAAAGCTAGAAAGTTGTTTAATAGCTTGAAAGTAATTAGCTAGGATGTTTCTTAATAATCCCACCATCTGGTGAGCATTGTAAAACAAGCATGAAAAAATGTTATTAGTCGGGAATTAGTTCTTAACTTCATAATGACAACAAAATATTAGCTATTTAAATAATCACTGGGCAACAGAGCAAAGAGTACACACATCTGTGCCCTTGATTTATGTTCATGATTGAGTGCAATATAAAGAAATCCTTAAGGCACAGCCTACAGGCGTAGGTAGATGTCAGAGTACTTATCTATTTATTCTGGAAATATTTTGTGAACTTATATTAACTCCTGGAACATGTTAAGAAATTAATGCACATAACATATTTATGTTCTGCACTATTACAAAATGATCGATTAAAAATTTGCCTATTTTCCAAGCAGCGAAAATGTTACGAGTATTTTTAACTAAATGTATCCAGCATTCAACAGTTTACAACACATCATTGAATATGTTCGAACGAATATCATATTATATACCAACTAAGATAATTATTTAATTGTTTTGACCTTCAAACACTATTTTTAATCCCTTTCACTAATAACGTAGTCGTATATAAATTTTACTTGCACCAAGGTTTAAGATAATATTAAGATCGTTTAAAATATATTCAAACGAAATTGATACGAAGAGTTTTTTTATTTATTTTTTATTTCAACCCTTGTGTTTACGGTAATAATAATTCGTTTCATAAAAAACTATTTCAGCCTTAGTTTTAGATGAAGAATTCATACAATAAATTATAACGATCATAATAGTATATCTATTTAAAAAAGTAATGATTAATTTTTTTTTCAAACACTAAAAAAACAGTAAAAAAAATGGTTTCGATAGTGTATCGGGAATGGAAGTTTTATTTATCTTCTCACTCCAACCTCATGTTTATTCAAACCTTTGCAATAATGGTTTGTATTATCAAAAATTGTTTGAGACAATAGTTTAAGATAAAAATTATATTTACTAACAATTTGTACGGATTTGATAGTGTGCCTACTAAGGGAGTTATACATTTTTTTTTGTTTTTCAACCACTGTTAGTTCTACTCCTTAAAGTCACAGTAGGTCGTATTTAACTTTATTTCAGAAGTTTTTTTGGTTAATATTCAAGGTTTTAAAATAAACTAGAACGAATTTCATAGTATATATGGTGTGTATATGGTACGGAAATTATATATAGTCTATATATTTAATTCTAACCTTATTTTCATCCCTATGCAGCAATGGCTCATCTTATTAAAAATTGTTTCAGACTAAAGGTTTAGATAAAAATTATAAGATTTTCAATCCGTTTGAACGGATTCGATTGCGTCCATACTAAGGAAATTTTTTTTTTTTTTACTTCCAACCCTGGTTTTTTTCCACCCATTTAAGTTATGGTTAGTCGTATGGAAAATTATTTCAGCAGATAGTTTTATATAATATTTATACGATTTACAAACATTTTTAACGGATTTAATAGTGTAAATATTAAGGGATTTATGATTTTTTTTCTTCAACCCCTCTGATTTTCCACCCCTTGCAGTAATGTTGGTCATATAAAAAAATAATTTCGGGCGAAGTTGTAGATAATTATTTAGGTTTTACAATAGACAGGAATAAATTTAATAGTGTAAAGGAACGGTTTTTATGATTCCTTTTTAATTTCCACCCTTTTTTAAAATTTTGCAGCAATGGTATTTATCAAAAAAATGTTTAAGAAAAAAGGTTTTGGATGAAAATTATAATATTTACAACAATACAAACGGATTTGATAATGTACATAAGGGAGTTATGATTTTTTTTTGTCCTCCAACGCTTGTTTACAACAGTAATGGTAGGTCGTAAAATAATTATTTCAGGCGAAAGTTGTAGAAAATAATAACGTGCTACAGTAAAACAATACGCCTTTAACAGTGTAAATGGTAAGTAAATTATGAATTTTTACAAATTCTACCGCTTTATTTTTTCAACCCTCTGCAAAAATGGTTCATCTTAACAAAAACTGTTTCAGACAAAAGATTTATACACAAATTATAAGATTTACAAATATTTTGAACGGAATTGAGTGTACTTACTCACGGAGTTATGCAATTTTTTTAAATCTACACTTTTTTTTCAACCCCTTGCATAAATGGTTTGTCAAATAAAAAATGTTTTCTGAAAAATGGTTTTAGATAAAAATTATAAGATTAATACAAAATTTACACCAGTTAGATGTTGATCTAAGGGAGTTATGATTTTTTTTTAGTTTTCTCCTAACCATGTTTTTTTTTATCCCTTTGCAGTTATTGTTGGTCGAATCAAAAACTTATTCAAACAAAATATTTTGGTTTTATTCCTACGACTTATAATACGTTCAAACGGATGCTATATTTTCCATATTTTGGGAGTTTCAGCGATTTTATGTTTTTTAAAAAAAAAAACATCCACTATTTCTACCCCTTTGGTTGCCCTTTAACGAACTCGCCCGAAATTTTCCACGACTTGATTATATGTATCAGTTTGGAAGTTATTTGTGAAAAATTGCGACATTTATCGTGTCCTAAATAATGTTATATATATATATTTATAAACGATGGTTTTGGTGTCTATGGACCACGAAACTTAAACATATACATATATAAAACATTTCCGAAAGTCACACCATAGTAACGGCTACAATAGGCAGTATTTCTTTGAAATCTACCTACAAATTGAAGGTAATTGAAATTAACGCTGTTTCCATAATCATATGTTGTATGGCTAGCATCTATTTTAAGAAACACTCACTTCGTGATGGTGTGAATACTATGCTTCCTTTCGAGTTCCATTAATGCTATTAAACCTTGATGGAGCTACGGATTGTTTTGCAAACCTAATGTTAACCAGACACGCAACTCCATGGACAAATTAATGCCTCCGTGCACAAATCTACTCCCTTAACTTCCTACTTCCGTGTTATCTGTAGGGACCAGAAAAATTCGCGCGTTCAATGACCTCTAGGATGAACTTTATAGTTCTACGTACACTCGGTCAAATGCCACCCTCTCATTGGCTGCTGTCTTGTGAAGGTGTTCCAAAGTAGTGGCCTGTGATTCGACACAGCTTCGGTTTAGTGCTTCTCACTGGCCCGGAGTCGTCCAGGTGAGTTGTGAGCCAATAGCAGAGGCAGCACTGAGGTGTAACTATATGAATTTTAGGCTGTCGTGAAATGAATCCTCGAATTTTTCCGGTCTCTAGTTATCTGTTACTTTAATAGTAGCAAGGCATACAGTGTACGCTCCTTGTTGAAGGTGGGTAAGGGGGGAGGGAGGGAGTTGGAGGGTGGTTGGAGGTGTCCACAAGATGGCGGCAACCTGACTCTGGGAAAAAGCTGCAACGCGGGAGCGGCATTCCACGAGAAGAAAAAAAGTGGGGGAGGGGGTTGTCCATTCCCTCCCCCCTTTTTCACCCCTCCTTTATCATCATCTTGCTTCGAGGTCCTCGTTTTGGTCGTATGGAGTGAGGTGCCTCAGGTATGCGTGTATGTGAAATGCTTCCTCCCGGAGGGCAAGATGATGTGTCTGGCTGGAGAAGGGGGGGGGGGAGGGAATGGGCGTGGAAAGAAGGAAAGTCCGCGCGTGGGAAAATGGCCGGGGTCACCGTGTTACAGCTCTCTCGCTGTGATGAGCGAAGTGGGAGCTGATGGAAAAGAAGGTTGCGGGGAGGGGCGGTTATGGGGGGGGGGGGGATACGGCAGCTTCCCGGGAGTAGAATTATTAATCACAGTAGGGAAGCCGTGTCATTAGCGCGTCAGTCATCAAGCTCTGCGGCGTGTGTACTGCTGCGTCATGGGCTCCCGTGATTTCACACCACGATACACCTAAGCCCTGTTCTTCGCGGGCCGATTACCACCATCTTGGATCTCAGGATCTTAAAAAAAATTGAAATAAAAAAAAACAGCAATACAAATTCTGGAATCGTGGAATTTAACTCGGCGTTGCGTAAGAAGAATTCTCGGTCGAGGTTGAAACTGTTTGACTAACTATGCCTCTATTGGTACACCGACGGGAATTGGTATCAATTTTTTTCGGAACGGTACATGGGCCGGAAAGAAGTTACGAGCGTTAACGATATTTAAGTCGAAAACATTTTCCCCTCCATTATTTTCTTTAATAAATATATAAAATTCATAGGAAACTCACCCGATCGGAATGGTGATATTCACCCACCATTTCTGGATCAATAATCCCAATTTAATGTTTATAAACAGTACGAAATTTTTTTTTAATGTGTAGTCACACTTTGAGCTTATTTTGACACTTGAATTCAAGCTTTGGAAGAAAATACTCTACATATATTATAGTGCGTTCCAGGTAATATATATACATATTTTTAAATACATAACACAAAGCTCAATGAAAACTGGCAAAGTTTGTTTCGTGTCTTTGTAACAGAAGGAATCTATAATAATATTATAAAGCTGAAGAGTTTGTTTGTTTGTTTGAACGCGCTAATCTCAGGATACACTGGTCCGATTTGAAAAATTCTTTCAGTGTTGGATAGTACATTTATCGAGGAAGGCTATAGGCTATATTATATTATCAATAACATTAGGGATCCTTACTAAAAGTCCAATTTAGAATCAAATGCTTTGGAGGGGGTTAGATACAACATGCAGTACACGTACGTAGTGTGTGTTAATGCCGCAGGCGCTATTGCCTATTAACATTGTTGCCACGCACTAGATGCCTTATCATTCTTAATTTTCCCATACAAGTAAAAAAACACCCGTGTGAAATTAACAACGAAGCAATCAGTACCCTCATAAGAGTTCAACTAGTATTTAAACACTTTTTATCACTTTAAATTGCAAACCTAAACTATTGTTTTTTCCTCTCTGTGTTTAAATTTGTTTTTTTATTGCCATTTTTTCAAGTATATATATTTTACAGATTTGAAACTTCACAGTAACGTTCATTATGTTACGCAGGATGACATTTTCCGAAAATTAGATTCCATGGGTGGTTAAAACCAGGCAACAGTGGGTACTTTGTCTGCATGAGAACAGGATTTTGCATTTTTCATGCCTTCTGCGTCTCCATCGCATCGCGCGGCAGTGGCGTACCCACAAGGAGGGGCATGTATAATGAGCGGCGCAAGAGTGATCTGCCTGTAGACTGCCGTAGCGAAGTACGGGTACATCAGTTGTACGTTGAGTGCACAAGTCGGGAAACTTTCGGTGCTATTCATTTTCTCTCCGGTAAATTATAATGCATTGTAATAAATTTTCACTGAATTTTTTTATTTACCATTACTGTAAATGGGAGATGTGGCTTAATTTTTTTTCCGTTAGTATAGCCGTGCGAAGCCGGGTTGGGCAGCTAGTATCAGATAAGTATAATGTGCATGATAAATGCATAGTAACCAACACCGAAATAGTTTACTGCCAAGTGTAGAAACAAAGTCACATACACTGTAATTTATTTTTGAAATGTAAAGTTATAGATATCTGTCAATTTGTATATTTACATGAAAACAACGATATCACTACAAAATAGTATTCGCAGTAATACTGGGTTCGGATTCTTACCCGTGTTATCCCAGTACTTCCAATGGTTAAAGTTATTGGTAAGCCGTTCCCTGAATAGCTTTTCAGTATTAACTGCACACATTACTAAGCACAATAAAACAAAATATTCCAATAGCTGATTATTTAATTATATTTACCATGGTTTTAAAAAAAAAATGTTTAAATGAAACATCAATTTGAAATATAAAATTATGTACCAATTTTCGTAATAAATAATCAGTATTATCTCGTAAAAAACGTATTTCATGTATGCAAAAATAACCATAGCCATGTGTTGCACAAAGTTACAATATCTTTCTTGTAGTGTTACGAACTATTTATCGGCAACTGGTTTCCAAAGAAATCTATCGAAAAATGCTGAATTTTTTTTTCTGTATAGAGTGTGCGCTGTAAAAGTTGTTAGCAAAGTTTTGCTTCAATGGAAAGTGTTTAATGGTTTGTGATAAAAAATAGAGACAGGTATTTTTTTCGCGAAATATACGGTCATTAGACTGCAACGCTACGCTACGGGGTCTTCCTTGTATTCGGCGGGTGTCGGCAAGAGAAGTAAATGGCCCTATTTGACAGGCCCGTTCAGGACGTGTTTTGAATCTGTGATTATTGTGCTGACAAGTAGACACCATTCTGAGAAACTCTACCTCATCATGAAACACAGACGATCCTACACTGTTTCAACACATACTAAGTTTTTTATACGACCAACCATTACTGCAAGGCGTTGAAAAAAACAAGGTTTAGAGGACGACAAAATTATTGTTCTCTTCATAGGAACAATACAGAATTCGGGCAAATTTAGAATTAGTATTATAATTTTTATCTAAATAATATTTAATAAGACTAACCATTGCTACAAGAGTTTTAAAAAAGAGTGGAAATATAAACAATTCTTAAAATCCATTACCTTTACACTATTAAATCCATTCCTTTTTATTGTAAAACCTAAAAATATTATCTAGAACTTTCGTCTGAAATAATTTTTATACGACCAACCATACTGCAAGATGTAGAATAAATCAGCATTGGAGGACAAAAAAAAATCATATTTAGTTTCGTAGGTACAACATCTAATTAGTACAAATTTTTTATTAATCTTATAATTTTTATCTAAAACTTTTGTCAGAAGCAATTTTTGATTAGACGAACCAAATCTGCAATGGGTTAAAAAAATTAAATGTAAAATAAAAAATCATAAAATTAAAAAAATTATAACTCCCTTAGTAGGTACACTATAAAATACGTTCGAATTGTTTTAAATATTATAATTTTAATCTAAAATACATTTCTCAAACAATTTTTAATAAGACTAACCATTGCTGCAAGGGTTTTAAAAAAGGGGTGAAAATTATTATTTTTTTTATCATAAAATACGTTCCTTTTACACTATTAAATCCATTCCTTTTTATTGTAAAACCTAAAAATATTATAAACCACTTTCGTCCAAAATTATTTTTATATGACCAAACATTACTGCATGAGGTGGCAAATAACATAGGTTGAAGAATATATATATATCCCTTAATATGCACGATATGAAATCCGTTCAAATTGTTTGTAAAACGTATAAATATTATCTAAAATGTTCTGTGCCGAAATAAAATTTTCCATACGACAAAACCATAAATGAAAGGGCTGGAAAAAACAAGGATTGGAAGTCAAAAATATCATAACTCCCTTAGTAAGGACACAGTCGAATACGTTAAAATTGTTTGTAAATCTTATAATTTTTTATCCAAAACTTTTATCTGAAACAATATTTTGTAATATAAAACCTTATTGCAAGGGGTTGAATAAACCTGGGATTTTAATGAGAAAATAAATAAAACTTCCCTACCCAGTACACTAGCATATCCATTCTTAATTTTTTTAACTGTATAATTATTGACTAAAATAATTATTTAAAAAAATTCTTTACCCTACCATTACTGTAAGGGGTGGAAATAATAAGGTTTGAAAGTAAAAAAAATATCATTACTTTTTTTAATAGATATACTATAATATTCGTTTTAATTTATTGTATGAATCCTTAACTTCATTTAAAACTTTGGCGGAAACAGTTTTTGATGAAACTAATTATTACCGTTAGAACATATGTTTATTTCAAAACAGCTTAATATTAACATAAAACCTTGATTCTAGGAAAATTCTATATGATTACGTTATTAGTCCAAGAGATGAAAAATATTGTTTAAAGGTCAAAACAATTAAATAATTACCTTAGTTGGCATTTAATATGAAGTTTTTTTTCTAAGATATTCAATCCTGCGTTGTAAACTATTTGAATGCTGGATACATTGAGTTAAAAATATTCGTAATATTTTCGCTGCATAGAAAATTTAATCGAAAATTTTGTAATAAATATATTATGTACATAAAGTTCTTAAAATGTTCCAGAAGATTATAGAAGTTTCCAAAATATTTTTAGAATAAAAAGGTACTTTTAAATCTACCTGCGGCTTTAGGCTGTGCCCAAGGGGATTTTTTTATTTTGGTTGCGTTTGGAATGTTTTAGCTGGATTTCACAATGAAGTAGGAAACGAAAAAAAACGTGAAAGGTGGACTGTGTAAATTTATTTTCGTTGCTCGAAATCATGAAGTAATTTTTCGGAAGGTAATAATTGTCACAAAGAGTAGCAGGCACTAGAACGAAAATCATTTGACCCAATCTTAGCAGATATGATTCTCGGTTTTGTGCTGTGCCGTTAATTAGTAAATTCGACACGATATATTTTAAATTTTTATTATGATTTTAAATTTTTATGTGGAAATTTTATTTGCTCTACTATAGTGTGATTTAATTTGTTAGTCTGGTGTACTCCTCTGAGTTAAACTTTGTCTCAGTGCTCTGAAGCCCCTTTCCCATCGGCGTATCGGATATTTTGCTGTCCTAATCCCTGACTGGCAGACAGCTTACCATTTCCCCCGCCTTCAGTCACGCCTCAAGCCTGTAATATCATTTCTCTTCGTGACCCTAACTGCATAGACAAGCCTGTAGCCTGCAGGCGACCAGTTCTCAGAGACGAGCTGAGATTGGCCTTTTTCATCACGTATTAGTGTTATGTTCGCCCCTCTGCAGCCACGACGGGGCGTAGATTCCCAGCAGAATTGCATGTTACCCTCCCCCCCCCTTTCCCGTTCCAAGTAAGACCAATGACCGGTCGTAACCCCCTGGGCACCAGTGACCGTTCCCAAGGTCTCTTCAAAAAAAAACGTGCGTGCTAAAACTGAGCACAAGCGCTACCTAGCGACCAAGTCGCGAACTTCTCCGCTAGCCTACCCTCTAAGGCGCCAGAGAGCAGCACCTGCTCTCCCTTGAGTTATATGGACGCCAGCGGCGAGTCGATTGTTTTCAACTCAGGCGCCCCCCCCCCCCCCGACAGAGTTCTCTAGTGTCGCCCAGTGATGCCAACTTCAAAACTCCTGCCAGAGTTTTTTTCCGCCCGCATTCGGGCAAGTTCGGAATCTTTCGGCGGCACAGACCCCCCCACCTGTAAGAGCCGGCGGGCACTTTTAATTACGAGACGCGTTTCTCCACGGGACACTTCGCGCCGCGACTGCAGACGGACTGTTTGATTATCGGCGAGTCGACGAGACTCTGCAAAACTTCCATCCGGCCGCAACCGACTATGTAGTCGCCTAAATGAGGGATGCTATACCTATAATCTTTTTCAAGTAGTTAGTCCGTCTGTGTAGTATAAAATGTAATAGTTATTTTTTTAGCTTTTAATTTTTTTTGAAATTAGAAATCATCCGCGTCCTGCCACGCAATTCGCGAGCTCCAGACCCTGGCTGACTCCACGATGGAAGCGTGCTGGACAACTCCCCTGTTTTGGTGAGTGATAATTCGCGACCCCCCCTTTTTTTTCCCTTAAATTTTTTTTGGGCATTTTCTGCCCCATAGACTGCCTGTATACAAGTTCTAATCAGTTTTGATTTGGACTGTTGCAGACAGGGTCGATGACGGGGAGAGACTGATTGCTCCCATCTCGTGGCCACCCCCGCCCTCCTGTTCCGTGGGTCACATTAGAAGAAACGTTTCTACTACACGACGTGATCGTTTGAAGACCCCGGGTGGTAATGTAAATTCAACATTTCCCCCTTACCTAGCTACGAACTATCTTAAGCGGATGATCAACCCACCAGCGACCAGTGTTTTCCTCAAGAGCATGTAGAACGAATATAACTAATTTTCAATGTAATCATCGGATCCATCCAATTTTGGGTGTGAAACTCATAATGCAAATGTTTATATTTCAAACTAAGAATGTAAATTGTTTTAAATAATCGCGGGCCGGCCCCCTTTGCGTTTTCTTTTTTCTTTTTTTTTTTAAATCTTTGAAACTTGTTAAAACCTTTTGTATGTAATGTAGGTAAAGAAATGGAAACAAGATAATTCATCAGGGCAAATAAAACAGGGAAACTATAGATCAAGTTAATCGTGTAGTTTTTATTTATTGATTTTAACGTTCCACCAACTTCCTCCTTGCTTGTTACAGGAAGCTCCTAAATTTTGTTTGTTCCCCACCTTGTGCCGCCTCTGGTAAATCAATTTATTTAACTCGTTTTTCTTACCCAGCAGTTTCCAAGGCTCCTTTTAATTAATTTAAAATAAATTCAATTTTGAGGCATGAGGGGTGTTACATCTTGGTAGCAGAGCATGGTTTCCTTGATCTATAGGCATACCTGAATAATATAAGCATATATAAAATAAAAATAAAAGTAAAAAATTTTTTTTAAAAATTAATTTTTGATAATAGCAATTTTGTAATAATATTGTAAACTGATCGCTGGTACACCCGGTAGTTATATTGCTTTTCAATTTTAAATTTTATTTTAATTTTTACGTCCCGCTGTGACTGTGTTTGCGCGCGGTGAGACACCGCGCGGCCCCGTCCTTCAGGCAGCGTGCTTTATCAGCGCGCGTGTCATTCTTCCTGTCATGCTCTTCACCCCTCCCCTTCACGCCTCACCGGCTGGAGGAGGCAAGGTCATGTCGTTGCCCCCGTGTCCGGCAGCGAAATAATGCGTTACAATCTAGTTTGTTTCCTCACGGCCGACAGTGCCCTGAGTTTGTCTAAATTCCTCCCTTTATCTGTGTTTTTTTTATAGCACATCCGCCTGCAAACCAGGCCATCTTTGTAAAAAACTCATCATAGAAGTACTTTCGGACATCGTGGTATTTTTTGTTTTGTGTCTCGGCGCCTTGTGCGCGCCGACATGTTATCTCTTCACCACATGGCAGGGCCGCCAACCGCGCGGAACCCCCTCTCCTCTCCCGTGTGCTCCACCCATGGGCCACGTATTTTGTAAACAAACTACCCATGCTTTGTATGTCCTAATAATAATATAATTTTTATGTCACAAAACAAGCACTATAAATAATCTATACTGCATTAATATAGCAGCAAGGTATTTTCTTAATCTAGGGAAACGTAAATTATAACATAATAATTTTATATACCTTATAATAATATTAACAATACAAATAATATGATAATATAAACCTTTTGTTTTAGCTAATGTTAAGAAACTTCCATTGTTTACATTTTCTAAGTATCATAAAATTAACGATTAAGTATTTTAATAGTACATAAAATGAATCTAATAAAGGGTCCATTCATTAAGTAACATAAAATAAGAATATTGTCATAAGTAATTTTAACAAGTACTCTAATCCTATTGCATCGTTCACAAGCAAAGTGAATATACTTCGACGTACCATTTCATTGTGTCACCATACACATCCATGTGCCTAGCTTTTGTTTAGATTTATTTCGTGATCACCCAACGAGAGGTGCAATCACTCATGCCTTTAACGAAAGGTTACTGAATTAAAATGTTTATATACACGGGTTGAATCCCCAATACTTTTTACGCTAGTCATGAGGTGAGGAATTTATTGTAAGATAGAGTACTATACTTTTTTAACGTCGAGTTTTCTATGAGCAATTTACCAATTAATCTAAGAATGCAAGGTAAAGGATAAATAATATTTTTGTAATTATGAATTTTGAGTAAACAATTTATTAACTTTTATATTTTTTGGATCGGTGTTAATTTCCTTTATAAGGTGGTGTACAGCTATGTAATTTTAAACATCTAAATTTTTTTTCATTATCCATTGTTCATCCAAATTCGTTGATCTTTCGGGTTTCGAACCCGAACTAACTCAGGGGTGAAATTCCCTCGTAGGTCTCTCTGATTCAGCCTGATGGTCTGATCAACCGTCAGAGCTTGAACATATTGAGCCTATGTGAGTTAATAAATGTAGGTATCCGGGACCGAGGTGTACTTCGCTTTTTAAGCAAGTATTAAATTCATCATTCGTCTGATCCATCGTCAGATTGTGCAGAGCTATGACTCAATGCCTTCGACTTCTTATGGACAGCGAAACAATTATGTACAGGGGTTATATTCCCAAATTTAGTTTGTAAGTTACGGGTTACCATACCCATTTACAGGGGTTATAATCCCCATTAGTCACTGAGTGCTCAAGGATGCATTTCCCTTGTTTCGGCCTCAGTGCTTTTCGGCCTCCCTCATAGCGCCCATTTTGTGTTCCTACACGATATCCAAAATCTGAGATCAACGGGATGAATTTCATTTCATTAATATAACAAAGACATAAATAGTTGTAAGCTTACAGGTACTTTAAGGTTAAGCTTTAGATTTAATTTTTCATTTATTAAATGGTTTTAAGGATTTATTTTGAATAATTCAAACGAAGTTTAAATGGACTCTATTTAATTATTAATCTTGTCTTTGACTTATAAAGTGTTACAGTCAAAGGTCATGTAATTAATTCTAATTTATTACAAGAAGTAGGGCAACAGGCTTTTTTTTTTATTTTTTTCTTTTTGCTCAATAATAATAATATAATCACGCATATAAAAATAAGCATTCCCTCTAAATTAAACAGCTACGAGGTGACTAGTCTCATTTTAATATTTATGGTAATCACCGAGAGTGGTGAAATACTTTCAACCCCCAACGAGAGGTCCACTTAATTAATTTGGGTATGTTTGAGCATCCCGTTTCTAGGCTAGCACTTTCGAGGTAATTTAAGATATTTTAATTTTTAATTTTGACATACGTAAGTTCAGTCTTCAACAAGCTACTTGACGTAAATAGTTTTAATGTTTTTTTTACTCAGAAATACCTCTCTGATATTTTTTTGAATCTTCATGAATCTTGTTCCACGATTTCATATATTTAATTTCTGATTACGTTCCTTTTTTTTATAACCATAATTCGTAAAGTAAGCAAGAGTAATGTTTGTAGTGTTTTTGTACTGATTTTGCGTTAATACTTGTACATGTTTATTTCTTTATTTTCCCTTGCACGTAAATGTGATGTACAGTGACGTACATAGAGTCTGAGCACTGAAGCTGTCACATCTAGCCATTTTTCTTTTTTCTTTTGCATTCTACCCCAAAGTTGGATTTCTTTTACATCGTTATCGATGAGATTGTTTATTTAAGTAAGAGCTACGTGACTTCCAGACGGCAAACTGGTTTCTTTTATGTGTTTTTCTAAAATAGGAGCTAGGTCAAGCTAGCCAACGAGCGGCGCAAAAGTTAGGGTCCTCTGAGCCAACGAGCCATGACCAAGGTCCTCTGAGTGAAATATCTCATGACCATTTTCGAGTGTTCTTTGGGTTACATTCCCACCACTCATCTTTGGACGGCCTATGTTCAAACCCCCTCTCAGGCAGTGCGAAGTCTATCAGCAGTCATGGAAGATCTGACCGCTCCATTATAATTTATTCCCTTTTGATTTATAATTGTTGGTTTATTGCATTTTACATTCCTTTAAATAATTTAAGTTTGAGTGCGAAGAGTCGTTAATTTATCGTTTTGTTTCCAGAATACTTTAAATAATAAATATTAGTTAATAATAATAATAAACATCAGAGTGGTATGCGATAAAATTTCTTAATTTGTCGAATATTTAATATTAGTAAATTCATTCTTTCCTACGGATGGTTGATCTGTTGGGGTTTTCATCCCCAATCATTTAAAATTCCGCCAAGGGAATTCCACCCATAGGCCCTGTGTCACTCTGGGACTGAGGTTCGGTTTCGCCTTCGGGCAAGCAGCAAATTCGACCGTCTTCTCCATCGCCTGACTGTGCAGGGCTAAGTCCCAATGCCTTCGGCTTCTTATGGAAAGACTATTGTACAGGGGTTTACATTCCCACTTTCATTATTTTCAGGGGTACACAAATCCCCACCTTTCATAACTGGCACCCGACGGACCAAGTTCCAGTTTCGGCCCAGTGTTTTCGGCCCGCCTCACAGCACCCATGTTCAGAGTTTTTGTCACGTGACACCATTCCCAACATCTGAGATCAACTTTCCTAATTACATAATTCACCGTTAAGGGTGATTTAGACAATTATAATACACCTTCGATTTGATCAACATATTTTTTTATAGGATACAGGCGAACCTGGTACTAGTTCTACTAAGCAGTGTAAGTGTTTTTTTTCCCTATATGCTCCGCATTCAAGCGGGGGAGTATGTGCCGTTAATTAGTAAATTCGACACGATATATTTAAAATTTTTATTATGATTTTAAATTTTTATGTGGAAATTTTATTTGCTCTACTATAGTGTGATTTAATTTGTTAGTCTGGTGTACTCCTCTGAGTTAAACTTTGTCTCAGTGCTCTGAAGCCCCTTTCCCATCGGCGTATCGGATATTTTGCTGTCCTAATCCCTGACTGGCAGACAGCTTACCATTTCCCCCGCCTTCAGTCACGCCTCAAGCCTGTAATATCATTTCTCTTCGTGACCCTAACTGCATAGACAAGCCTGTAGCCTGCAGGCGACCAGTTCTCAGAGACGAGCTGAGATTGGCCTTTTTCATCACGTATTAGTGTTATGTTCGCCCCTCTGCAGCCACGACGGGGCGTAGATTCCCAGCAGCGTTGCATGTTACCCTCCCCCCCCCCCCCTTTCTCCATTCCAAGTAAGACCAATGACCGGTCGTAACCCCCTGGGCACCAGTGACCGTTCCCAAGGTCTCTTCAAAAAAAACATGCGCGCTAAAACTGAGCACAAGCGCTACCTAGCGACCAAGTCGCGAACTTCTCCGCTAGCCTACCCTCTAAGGCGCCAGAGAGCAGCACCTGCTCTCCCTTGAGTTATATGGACGCCAGCGGCGAGTCGATTGTTTTCAACTCAGGCCCCCCCCCCCCGACAGAGTTCTCTAGTGTCACCCAGTGATGCCAACTTCAAAACTCCTGCCAGAGTTTTTTTCCGCCCGCATTCGGGCAAGTTCGGAATCTTTCGGCGGCCCAGACCCCCCCAACTGTAAGAGCCGGCGGGCACTTTTAATTACGAGACGCGTTTCTCCGCGGGACACTTCGCGCCGCGACTGCAGACGGACCGTTTGATTATCGGCGAGTCGACGAGACTCTGCAAAACTTCCATCCGGCCGCAACCGACTATGTAGTCGCCTAAATGAGGGATGCTATCCCTATAATCTTTTTCAAGTAGTTAGTCCGTCTGCGTAGTATAAAATGTAATAGTTATTTTTTTAAGCTTTTAATTTTTTTTGAAATTATAAATCATCCGCGTCCTGCCGCGCAATTCGCGAGCTCCAGACCCTGGCTGACTCCACGATGGAAGCGTGCTAGGAAACTCCCCTGATTTGGTGAGTGATAATTCGCGACCCCCCCTTTTTTTTCCTTAAATTTTTTTTTGGCATTTTCTGCCCCATAGACTGCCTGTATACAAGTTCTAATCAGTTTTGATTTGGACTGTTGCAGACAGGGTCGATGACGGGGAGAGACTGATTGCTCCCATCTCGTGGCCACCCCCCCCCCCTCCTGTTCCATGGGTCACATTAGAAGAAACGTTTCTACTACACGACGTGATCGTTTGAAGACCCCGGGTGGTAATGTAAATTCAACATTTCCCCCTTACCTAGCTACGAACTATCTTAAGCGGATGATCAACCCACCAGCGACCAGTGTTTTCCTCAAGAGCATGTAGAACGAATATAACTAATTTTCAATGTAATCATCGGATCCATCCAATTTTGGGTGTGAAACTCATAATGCGAATGTTTATATTTCAAACTAAGAATGTAAATTGTTTTAAATAATCGCGGGCCGGCCCCCTTTGCGTTTTTTTTTTTTTTTTTTTTTAAATCTTTGAAACTTGTTAAAACCTTTTGTATGTAATGTAGGTAAAGAAATGGAAACAAGATAATTCATCAGGGCAAATAAAACAGGGAAACTATAGATCAAGTTAATCGTGTAGTTTTTATTTATTGATTTTAACGTTCCACCAACTTCGTCCTTGCTTGTTACAGGAAGCTCCTAAATTTTGTTTGTTCCCCACCTCGTGCCGCCTCTGGTAAATCAATTTATTTAACTCGTTTTTCTTACCCAGCAGTTTCCAAGGCTCCTTTTAATTAATTTAAAATAAATTCAATTTTGAGGCACGAGGGGTGTTACAGTGCCATTCGACCTAGTGCATTTCGTTCTAGTGTCGCGTCCCCGTTACTGATAACAAAGAGTATTTCATAAATGTACTGGTATCTTTTTTAATTTGCTGTAACCCACAAGAATCAACCTAGTTTATTATCAAAACCCTCAAAAACCCTTTTACATTCCATCCCATTAATTTATGAATTTTTTGATGAATTCGTGTGTGTTATTAAATGAGGCCCCCGGAAATTTCGTGGAATCATTTGGTTGCAGGCTAGAGAGCAAAATTTCATACTCTTGCACATATTTCATGATTGGACCGTAAGTTATTTGGTCACGCCCCTCTACGGCTGTGAGCCAACGATGGTCCCCTCCCTTAGGAAATAAGCAAGCGAATAAGGTAAATACTGTTAATGAGAGCAAAAAGGTGGTTCGCACTTAGAAATCAGCCAATGGAGAAGTAAACGTTTTTAACAGGTAGGTTTAATAGGTACTGTGACAGGGGGTAGGAAGGAAGGATTCAGGTATCTGCGACGGCCATCTTGGATGACCTTGACCGTGACATTTTACCTTAGTGACCATCTTGGATTATACAATTTCTGTTGGCCATTTTGGATTACGTCCTTTTCGGTGACTATCTTGAAATTGAGCGCCCCATTCCTGTGCTTTGCAATTTTCGTTGATATGACATAATCATCGAGCGCCCCACACCTGTGCGTGTCACACAGGACATAATGTACATAAAACACAAGGCTTTGAATTTTAGCATAACGCCAAACGATTTCGGAAGATTTGTTGGTCCCTACGCATGGCAAGGAGTCTGCCCAAATTTGCGTTATTTACTGGTGCCAGACTATAATTTGAAAACCTCTACGTAACAAAATTGATGTTGTGTATCCACTGGCCACTGCTACATTTCGCCTTCTGTCCAGGTCACGCATGATTCGGTGAAAATTATTTATTTAATATTTAATACAATATCTTGGACATACGCCATTGAAGTTTTGCACTGATTATTATGGAAAAAAAACGCAAATTAAGAAATAAAAATGAAAAAAAAATAACCCACAGAGAACAAGTCAAAATCAGATATTTCAAACAGATAAACCCAACGATATACCTAACAGGTATTATTGACAATGTAACGACTACAATAGACTCACTCATTCAAACTTAAATATCAATTCCGTGGAAGGAATTTAGTCATGAAAAAAATAATAGCAGCACAAACGAACACAATGGACTAAAAACGACGAGACAGTTTCAACACAAAAAATAAAGACAGGCAGACCACAAACCTAAACAACGCAGCAAATATACAAACACAACGATGAAGATAAACAGATATTATGGTCAACCCAAAGTCAACACCGACGAACACAGCAGATTTTCTATGTCAGGACAGTTGCGACGTTTCGGAAGCTGGAATCTGTTCCCGCCAGCAGGCGCTAACGGACTGATGGCTTATGTCCAAGAAATTGTGTGAAACCATAATTCCCCATTGCATAAATCATTGAAAGATTGTGGCATTTTTTCTGTGTGTTTTTCATTGGCTTACAGTCCTTCAGGGCGTAATTCACGGGTTCAATGACCTCAAGGATAGACTCCAATATCCTCTACACACTCGGGCAAATGCCAACTGTTCATTGGCTGCTTACTTGTGAGTCATCTCGACTGGGTGGTCTGTAATTCGACACTTCTATGAGTAAGGGTCTCTAATTGGCCCTTAGTCATCCAGATTAACAGTGAACCAATGACAGAAGCAGAATTAAGGTATAATTATTTGAATTTTAGCATAACATGAAATGACCCCGCGAATTTTTTAGGTCTCTACTCATATAACATGTGAGCAAATAACTAGAAAGGTTTTACTGTATAAGCGTGAGCATTCTAGACTGTGGTTAAATAATAGTGTGAATTTCGCAGGACTTTACCAATGATGATGAACAGGAAATTTCCCCAAAATAATTTCAAATACATGTACTTTTGTACTGCCTCTTCTGTTGGCTCACAGTTTGTGTGGAGGGCTCTGGGCCAACGAGAACCGCTCATCCGAAGAAGCGAAGAATCGCAGGCTGCCCAGAACTCAACAACCAATGAGCGGTTGGCACTCGCCCGAGAGTAGAGGACGTGGAGTCTATTCTAGAGGTCATTTCCCCAGTCCTTGCCAATGAAAACGAACAGCAACTGAGTAGACTAATCAAATTCAGTTTATTTAAAAGCGGAATGTTTTCACTCGAATGCAGAAGCTCATTAACAAACAACAGAGACTCAAGAAAACATAACATCTTCGTGTCCAGCCTGCCGGTCATTGAACACAAAAAAAATGTCCTGACCTCTAACCATTATACGTGCGTTTCTTTAACAAACGGTACTGAAACATACGGACGATAGTCTTAAAATTTTTTTTAATTGAAGTAGAATTTTTACCAAGAGCACATTTAAATATACACACTGTACAGATATTTGTAAATTTGTATATTTGCTTGAAAACAACTGTGTCACTACAAAATAGTGTTCGCAGTAATACTGGGTTCGGATTATTACCCGGGAATTTATGCTTTGTGTTGTCCCAGTGCCGCCAATAATTAAAGTAATTTGCAAACCGTTCTCTGAATAGCTTTCCAGTATCAACCATGCACATTTATAAGCATTATAAAGCAAACAAAAAAAATAGTTCAATGACTGAATATTAAACTATCATTTTCATGGTAAAAATATTATGCTTGAATGAAACGTCAATTAAAATATAAAATTATGCGTGAATTTTTGTACTCAATATTATCTCGAAGAACGTTTTTCATACATGTTAAAATAACCATTGCCATGCATTAAACTACAGTATAATATATTTTCTCAGTATAATAAATTATTTAATTGCAACTGTTTTCGAAAAAATTCTTATGTAAAAGTATATAATTTTTTTCTATAAAAAACAAAATATAAAAAGACACCATTGAAACGTTTTCTACTGAAGTAGGTATATACTTATTGGCACTTGTCCCAGAAAGTGACATCACAAGGGCTGTCCAAACTGGAAGTATGATATGCAAGTAAACGAATACAGTAAAACCCTGATATAACGTTTTTCAAGGTGGAAAAAAAGAGAGAAAAAAACAATGTAAGAAGGAAATATAAATTTAGTACTTGTCAGTTTTTAAATTTATTTTACCAATGGACTCACCCAGCTATATAAATAAATTTTATGTTAAAACCACTGATTGGTACTCTTGATACCCGATTTGGCTTAAACCAAGCCAACTTATTTTCTTCAACTTCATGCTGCTTCCAGCTTCTATTTTATTTTTTCTTTACACACTGCCACATAACTGTAAAATTGTATCAAAATTCACAGCGATAGCGTATAGAGTGAAATACTTGAGATTAATTCCTTTGGCACTTGGTAATGTGTTCATTGTGGATTCCAATCAGAATAATATTAATTTAGTCTATAAGCAATATTAAAAGCTTTATGTTTTATTTTGTGTCACCGTGGAACTGTTGAAAATTAAATATGGCATAACTGCGTACGTACATCCATAGAACACACCAGAATTGAAAGAAAAAGAAAGTTTTTTATTTTGTTTTCCTAGATTAAGGTACCAATAGAAATGTAACTGGGAACATTTAATTTTGGTTAATATATACACAGAAATTTAATTTTTTTATTTCAATAATTTTGTAAAATATACTTTATAAATTTAAAAAAATGCATTGTTCGTGAAACCTTATACACAATTCCTTTGGGGGAAATGTTGTGACCTTAAAAATATGACGTTATAAGCAGAAAAATTTTATAGGTGAGAGAATTATAACAGTGTTCTACTGTAAGTGTAATCCTTGCGTACTTTAATTTATAGAAACGTTAACATTTCGGTAAACGTTTTGTAGGTCATAATTCTATGTAACATTAGATAAAGTAATTTTTGCTCTCGTATAATGATTTTAAGTTTATACTTTACTGGCATTAATAAATTAATAAAACAATATTTTAATGTGTTTTGTAGAACTTTTTAACAAATGCGTGCACATACATACCAATCGTAACAACGAAATAATGGTGGAATCATAATATAAACGATTGTGAATTTGTGTGACACGAATTTAGTGTTTAAAATTATAAATTTAGGTGAACATAGTTTTTCCAGTAAAATTTTACTTGCAGAAACAGTATAAACAACCTATTGGGCTGGCCAATAATACCGTTTGAAGAGGGCAAACATTTAACATGCTCGGATTCGTCAAGTACGCCACAAGGGCAAGTGAAGTACACAAGGACGCAAGTACACAACTGCGTACTTGAATTCGGACTCGGTCTAACACCCTTAGATTTTATTTTTAACCTAAACAACAATTATACGCTGTGTTTAATGTTTACAGCAAGAAAATGTGTTCGTTTTAAAGAAAAATTTTTTTTGGCTTGTCAACGTCTAATAAATCAATGATCGCCGGCTGCACGCACGAAAAAGTGTCCCGTTGCGCCCTTTTTCCCGTTACGCTGTGTCCCGTTACGCTCATTGTACGCTTGCGCCGCATCTATCTCTCTTCGACTCGATTGGAACAACCATCGATTTGACTTTTTCGAGGCACATTAAACTTGAAACTCTCCCATTCGTTTCCTACTTTTCCTATCATCGTCCTATCCTTAACAGAATAACACAGATTGGAAGAAGTTAAATAGCAAACATGTATAAAAGTTATAGTTAAAATAATCTCTTCGTTGAAGTAATAAACATATTTGAATTAATGAGTGCACATAAAAGTAAATTATCAATTAAATTGTAGATTCATTTCACTCCTTCTTTGTATCCATACAAAATAGTGATAATTCAATAAAATGATTCAATTTTATTCATAAAAGTATGCAATAATTTCATCAATGTTTTGTTATGATGTTGTCACGTTAAACTATCGTCCGTAAACCAACTTTGCAGACAACCAATTTTTTTTTGGAAATTTTGCAGTGAAACTTTACACATTATATAAAATAAAATTCTGTGGGTCTTACAAAATCTGTACTTTAACTACGTGTTTATCACTATTTGGAATAAGACATAAATCTGAGTGCACTTTCCCGCCTGAGGCAGGGTCTACATGGATGACATAGTTAGGAGCAAGCTGCCCTACCCTCGGGACAGACCTGTCGTCCCGACCAGCCTGGGGAATGCGTGATTATACAGATAAGAAAACCTTTCGAATTTTTACCAAATAATTGTTTGTAAACCAGATGCCAAAATAGATACAGTTTGTTATACCACAAGAAACACATTTAAAATTTATACAACACATTATTATTTTTACATATCATATGATATATGTGGTTTATTGGAACCAATACCGAATATATTTCATGTCACACTTGCGAAAATTGACGCAAAATTGTTAAATTTTGACTGACGTCATATAGAAGTGTACATTTTTTTTTACCATGATGGAAAAGATAATCGAATACTGATCATTTTGACCTTATTTTGTTTTGCTATGCATATTAATGTGCGCAGTTAATACTGGAAAGCTGTTCAGGGAACGATTTACAAATAACTTTAACTAATGTAGGCGCTGGGACAACACAAGGCATAAATGCCCGGGCAAGAATCCGAACCCAGTATAACTGCTTATTCGTAGCGACACATTCGCTTTCGTGCAAATGTACACGTTAACAACTATCTAACTTTTCTTGTGATTATGTCAGTTA